>NC_133505.1:58268125-58907812 GCF_049354715.1 Callithrix jacchus
AATTTAGAAAGATATTTCATTTCAACTAAAAATGGTCGGAATTTTGTATCTAGTATTCACCAGGCATTAGGTCAAGAACTAGAGAAAGACTAGAGAAAATCTTTAAAGCACTTACTTGTTGCCCTTAATGAAGTTGGTAGAAAATAATGAAATGTAAGGTGGAAGAGACTGTCAGGTGGACTTTGACATGTAAATATACATACATAATTTTCTGGTGAATGATAAACTAATTTATGATGACAGAATCCCCACCACTGGTGAGTTTTGTTGAAATCTGAAGTCATTGCAGAGATAGTTGATATAATTTAAAGTCAGGAGAGAATGATACATAATTGCATTTAATTTTTATAACTGTTGCTAGAAACTTTTTAAAGCCAATCAATATTCCTGAGCCATTTTATATTTTCAACTCACAAAATCTATGCTGGTTTTTAAGATATATTCAAATCAGAAAAAGTTATAGACTTATAGAAATAATAGGTGCATTTAAAATGTACCAATTTTGTTCTGACTTTCTAATTATTTTAAAGAATAAGAATGTTTTGAGTTATGAGGAAATCTGTAGAACAATACAGAACCAAAAAGGAATCGGCAACCAACAGAATGGGAAAAAACTTTTGCAGTTTACCCATCTGACAAAGGGCTGATATCCAGAATTAACAAAGAACTCAAACAGATTTACAGGAAAAAAAACAAACAAGCCCATTCAAAAATGGGCAAAGGATATGAACAAACACTTTACAAAAGAAGACATCCATGAGGCCAACAAACAAAAGAAAAAATGCTCATCATCACTGGTCATTAGAGAGATGCAAATCAAAACCACATTGAGATACCATCTCATGCCAGTTAGAATGACGATCATTAAAAAATCTGGAGACAACAGATGCTGGAGAGGATGTGGAGAAATAGGAACACTTTTACACTGCTGGTGGGAGTGTAAATCAGTTCAACCATTGTGGAAGACAGTGTGGCGATTCTTCAAGGACCTCAAAATAGAAATTCCATTTGACCCAGCAATCCCATTACTGGGTATATATCCAAAGGACTATAAATCGGTCTACCACAAGGACACATGCACACGAATGTTCATTGCAGCACTGTTTACAATAGCAAAGACCTGGAACCAACCCAAATGCCCATCGATGATAGACTGGACTGGGAAAATGTGGCACATATACACCATGTAATATTATGCAGCAATCAAAAATGATGAGTTCGTGTCCTTTGTAGGGACATGGATGAATCTGGAGAACATCATTCTCAGCAAACTGACACAAGAACAGAAAATGAAATACTGCATATTCTCACTCATAGGCGGGTGAAGAACAATGAGAACACATGGACACAGGGAAGGGATTACTACACACTGGGGTCCATTGGGGGGAATAGGAGTGGCACAGTGGTGGGGGGGAGCTGGGAAGGGATAGCATGGGGAGAAATGCCAAGTGTGGGTGAAGGGGAGGAAGGCAGCAAAACACACTGCCACGTGTGTACCTATGCAACTACCTTGCATGTTCTGCACATGTACCCCAAAACCTAAAATGCAATAATAAAAAAAAGTCATCAATAGGTAGACATCAAAAAAACAAAAAACAAGAAGCATGCATTGCAAAATTGATTCTAATGTTTATTATTTATTCACAAATTATGGCTCACTATCAGATCAAAGGTTTGGCATGTGTAAATTACGAATGAAACTAACATCTTTTTGTTTTGTTTTGAAAATTGATTATGCATTATGTATAAAAACAATTTTAAAGTGTTGAATGCTATGGAAATGTCATCCATAAGTGCTTGAGTATCTATGTGAGATGAAACTGGTTGATACATACAATGTAAAAACAAATTGTTTAGAGAAAGATGGATAGTATCGCTTTCACTCACACTTCTGCGTATTTTGTACATCACTGGAGAAATTGAGCCCATTATAACTGCTTTTCATAAAAAGAAAGAAATCCAAATGCTAGTTTGGGGCCTCAGTTATAAGAATGTATTCTAAAAGATTTCTTGGAGTCACATCAAGAGTTAGGTACTAAAAATAGAGTGGAGATGTGCTGTGGACATCAACACAATTCTGCAAGCACATAGATAGGGACAAATCTCTTAGAAAAGTAAGGGTTAAAAGCTCAGTGTTTTCCATGATTCAGTGTTAGTTTTTCCAAGCCCTCTGGGCAGTTTTTCACTCTCCCAAGAAAAATGTCTGGCGTATATCTCTCTATCTCCTAGCAAATAACATCTCTGAGGGTGACTGGTCACCCACCTCATGATGCTCCTGGAAATGTTATCTGTAAGTGCAGAGTTGAAAGCAGAGGGAGGCAGTGTTGAAAGTAAAAGGAATTATGTTTTGGAGGATGTTTGGTCTTGCTGGATGGAAGTTTCATGTTTGGATATATTATTTATCATTTTGCTATATAGGACAAATTATTTAGATCGCTGGATTTCAGTTTCCTCATTAAACTGAGGCTTTAGTGAAATTTCAAAAGGTATAAAGAGATAAAATATGCAAGCTGCTCTTATAGTGTTGAAAAATTAATAAGCCTTCAAAAATCAGGTTATTCTCGCTCACTTTGTCTTTGTCTTTTGGATTCATACTAAAACCTTATAAAACCTTACCCTAAGTGGAGCAGTTACTCACTATATGCCCCACCATCACATTGTTACTAGTATGTAATCCCTGCTATCATTTTTGCTATAGATAAGCACAAACTTCTGGTCTTAAAGTTACAGTTTTCAGGCTCACTGTATGCCTCATTCTCTGATTTATTTCAGCACATAGTATTGCTATGTGCTGAAAATTCTTAAAACAATATATACAATAAATATGCTAAATAACTAAAAAAGAGACTGAGTGAATACATATATTATTATAGATAGGAACCTAATTTATATAATATAGTAAAAAACTTTCTATGCTTTATTACAAGCTATTCATCAATTATGTCCTCTCAACTTAGTGAATGACTTAACCATTTTTTGCAGTTTCCTTAACTGAAAAATGCATTTCATAATACTTCAGAGGGTTGTGTGGCAATCAAATGAGAAAACAAATGAGGAAACATTGTTTGGCCCATAATTTTATGAAGTTTTTGTCGTCACTATAAATGAGTCATTTGTAGATTTATGGTAGATTAAGATAATCTTTTGTTAATTTACAGATTTTTCTCTCACTTCTACTGTTAAATGAAGAGAATGCTCTCTGAGATTCATATAATACACATTTAATCAGCAAATATGTTGTGCTTGGTCCTGTGCTAGGTGGGGATGAAAATAAATAAAATATTTAAGCTCTTTACCCTCAAAGACAATTACTATTTGTTGGGAAAAGATGACATAGATGAGAAAAAAAATGCATCACTACTAAAGACAATTCTGAAATATAAGCAAAATGTCCTTAAATCACAAAATAAAGAGGTGTAAACTCTTCCTGCAATCGTGTATTTTGACTATTACTACTTTAACTGCTACTACCACAGCCACTACTAATCGCTATGTTTCATTAACTGTTCCCTAGGTTTCAGGTTCTTTTCTAAGCCAGTTATATTTAGTATCTGATTTACTCCTCCAGTAACTCTTCTCATTTCATGTAAAAGGACAACTGAAATTAAGTCTGCATAAGGTTTCAGAGGGAGTAGGAGAGGAAGTAGGAAACAAAGCTAGGTTTGTTGGACCCAAAAGCAATAAATACATGTTTCACTGCTTCACTGAGGAGATGACAGATGGCTGGATCTTCAAAAGATAAAAGCATATATTTCTGAAAGTGTAGCGAAGGTCTCACAAGCAAAAAGATATATCCTAAATATAGATATTGTGTTTTAAAGAATGTGTGATCTATGCAGAATCCTATGACCATTTAGCATGATTGAAATTATATGAATGTGAACTTTAGAAAGTCAAACTGGGCACAGGTGGCAAAAGGCCCTGCCAAGCTAAGGTGTTGTATATTATCATGAATGAAGTGGTAAAACTGATGAGATTTTAAGCACCTTCCATTATTTTTTTCTCTTTTAAGGGAGGAAGTAGATACATTTTTGTAACAGGAAATCTATGTGGAAGTTTAGTAAAATAGTCTACATAAGGAAATGATGAATAAGATAATTAAATTAGTGGGACTTAATAAAGAAAAAGTGAACCTAGAAGATATTTCTGAATGAGAAGTAGCACAACTGATAAGTTTTGGATTTGGGGATAAAGAGACTGGGACGTAGAGTAACAATGACCAGAAGTGTTTTAGCTTGTAAGACTGTATGACTGATAATGAAATGACAATGTTTTGGCCTCTCGGACATACGTTTGATAGTCAAATAGAATAAAAGACAATGGACAGATTTTAGCCCTTGTGTGTAACATGAGCTAATTTTGGACAAATCAAGATTAAAGAATTTGGAGGCTATCCAGTAAGTTCCCTAAGTGGTAGTAAATACAGTTTTGTGGTTTAAGAGGGAGATTGAGAAAACGTCTTTTGATAGGAGAAGTCATTGGCGTTAACATTATAGAGAAAGCACATAAAAACAAGAGGAAAACAGATTCAGAGACAAAACATTGGAGACCATTGGCATTTAGAAGACTATCAAAAACAGATAATTCAATTAATAATTGTCACAATAGCAGTCGATTCTAGCATGTATTTATAAGTCTAGCAAGATAACTAAAATAAACCTTTGAGTTTGCTTTAGGAAAACATTTACAACATGAACAAGAAAAGCTTCAGTTAATTGATGTGAGTGAATGTATGATGAGAAGAGTGTAAAAGAGTTAATGAAGTGGAGACTATGAGTCTAAGATTCATTACGAGAAATTTCGTGAAGAAGAGAATAAGGCAGATTAGAAAGTGGCTTGAAGAAAAAAACAAAATAAAGGAGGTTTTTTGTAAGATGAAAGAGACTTGAGTATGTTTGTGTTTACTAATGAGAACCATATAAGGTGGTAAAATTTTTAAGAAAATTCGACTCACAAAAATGGCAAAGTCATATGTGTCCAAATATATAAGAAGAAATGAAATCATCAACAAATGACAGGAGAAAGATGCCAGAAACAGGACAGTTGTGAAGAATACCTAAAGTCTACTCAACTTACATTTTCCTTGAAAACTCTTTTACAAATTCTCAGCTCTTCTCACAATTCCAAAACATCCTTCTCATCTTCACTGTCAGCTAATGATCTTACTTCCTTCACTTCAATGATCCAGTTGGAGATTTCTGAGACTCTTCACAGACTTTCAGCACCAAATTAACCCCCAAGTCAGCATCTACCTCTGTGTATTCTACACATTCTGCTTATGAATGAAAAAAAGCATGTTCATGCTCTAATGAGGAACTAATCTCTCAATCTCTGCATTAGATGTTACCCCGTCTTGCCAACTCAAAAGATTATTGTCTCCACTCTCGTTTTCTGTCTCTTCTTGTAACCACTTGCCAAATCTATTTGATATGACTAACTTTACATGTCTAAAATTGAAGCAATCGTCCAACCAAAACTTGTTACACCTAATATCCTCCCCATTTTAGTCAATGGCACAACTCAATGTTTCCAGCTGCTCAGACAAGAAATCCTGGAGTCATTCTTGACCCCTCTCTCTTCATGGCCAAAATGTAATCTCTCATGAACTCTGGCTAACTCTACCTTTAACAGATCCAGAATTCTACCATTCCTCATTGTTTGTATTAGCTACTATAATTTATCACCTATATTATTTACTGCTTATTTTAATAACTTTTGAACTTGTTAAAGAACTTCAGAGAGCTTTTAAAAAAATTCGAATTATGTCTCTCCTCTGGCTATAACCCTTTAAATTCCTCTCAGAATGAAGGTCAAGATCTTTTCTAGCTCCTGGATAATCAGTTCGTCAAGATATTTTCTCTTCTACTTCCTCTCCCAGGACTCTCCTCCTGAGTTACTCTTTTCCAGCAATTCCTTACTCCCAGATGTTCTCTATATATTTCAGGTGTGCTCTTACAAACACTTCTGTCAATCTTTACAACAGGGTTCTATGAAAAATTATATTTAAAATTACTGTAGCCCAGGATTATGGGCCACTACACTCTACTTTATCTCCTTTTCTCTAACACTTATTACCTTCTACTATAATAGATAATTTATTTATTGTATTAACTGTTTATATTTGTATCCACTCACTATATTGAGCTCCATATAAACAGGCAACATTGTTAGCTTTGTTTTTTTATGTGTCCCAGTCATATTGAACTGTGACACATAGTAGGTGTTCAATAGATATTTATTGAATTGGTAAATGAATGAGGGATAATAGATTGAATGTAGTGTCTAACCTAAGTATTATCCATGTTATACATTGACACTGATATTTTTGGAACAATATTCCAAGCCTTATTCATTTGTGAACTCTATCAAATTAGATATTACTTAAAAATCAGTTTGTAGTCCATCAGTTCCTTAAGCCAGGAGCTATAATTTTTCAGTCTCCAAATCCAAATCCCATGACATTGAGCCTGAGAGGAAGTAAGCCATTTACAAAACATTGCCTGAATAAGTAAATTGCTAATTGGAATTAGATTTTGTTCCTGCCCAAGGACATTGAGGTAAAATAAATATGGAAATAGGTTGGGTTTGAATATGTGATATCAGGTAGAACTCTAATTTCTGTTTTCCTAGTTCATGTGGGAATTTGATGGTGATAAATCTAATTTCAATATAATGCTTTTAATTGATTCATATGGGTATTGAACTACCAAATAACAGCAAAAAAAATTTCCAACATTTGGTGGTGTCTATTTCATCAGAGTCATTGCTCAAGACTCACAAGAAACTGAAAGCGCAGGAAAATATATAGTGTTATAAAAATTTATATTGTGGGCCATAGGAGGGAAAAATATAAAACTTTCAGGTTTTTTTTTTAGAACAAATTAGTTTAAGATTATCTAGTTCTTTTGTGAGTTTACACAATAAAAAATACAATGTATCAGCAAGTAAATCAGCAGAAATCTTTTCTTTTTTAAGCATTTGCTTTTTTTTCCTTCCTTTTGTTAATAAATTACAAACTTAGTCACATGTAAATCGGAAGCAGAATAATTAGTAACACCTTTATCTTCTTAAGGAAGCAGAGTGAAGAACTTCATCAAAGGTGTTCCCAGAGTTTTCGGTCTTTTTTTCACACAGAAAACACTTAAAAGATTTCCTCAGGAAGAAAATATTAATTTTGAGGTTGATGCATTGTAGGTTCACATTCTCCTTCAAGTTTATTTCATTTGTCCCTTGAGCTGAAGGCAGAGGCTGATGGCTTAAATGTGTTGAACACAAGTAGAGACCATCTTAGAAACTGAGATGGTTTTGGTGCTCTCTGTCAAGCACCGAAAGATAGAGCCTGCACCAGTAGTTTGAGCACAGCCTGGTTTATGTGCAGAGATGCGTCAGGTGTTTTCCAGAAAACCTCTCATCTTCTCGGTGGCTCCTAGTAAGCTCAACTCTTATTTTTCCCACATTAATAGTCTTTTAGGTCTCTCAATTCTGCATTAGAGGTCTTGATGGGGAGATGGCTCAGTCTCTATTTAAGTAAAATAAATACAAATCAAACTTTCATAACTTTCATTTTAAAGATTTATTTTGCTAATCTCTTTCTTGACATAGCTAATATATTCATTATCCAAAAGTTAGGCCAATTATTCTCTCTGGAGCCACCAATATATCTATAACCTCTAGCCCATATGTAATAATATATAAAAAATTTAAATAGATAGCTATTTCTCATAAAACACAGAAAATGTAATTGGTCACCTAAAAATCTCACTGGTTTTTTTTATTGTTTCCATTTTCATTTTTAAATTTTTTTGAGAATGGGTGGTTGACTTTATAAATCAGTAGTTCTCAGTCAAGTGTAAAATTTTCCCCTCCCCCATATAGGATATTTGGCAATATAGTTAGATATTTTTTATTACCACAATTGGGAGACAGGTTGCTATTTGCATTTAGTGGGTAGGAGTTAAGGATGCTGAAAAACATATAATGAGCAGAATAGCTCCCACAACAAAAAATTACCTGGACGGACCAAAATATCAACAGTGCCAAGGCCAAGAAACCCTGTTATAAACGAATATTGTAAAAATACCTTTGAAGATATTTACATTGCAAGAAAACACACTGAACAATCAAAGACTATTTAAATTTTATCTAAGAGAAAAATTATTTCCCCCTTCATAGCTTGTTGTAGATAATGCTTAGTATGAGCACACTTAGATCTCATATTTACATTTGAAAAATAGAATGGATCCACAGAGAGGCCAAAATAAAAATACCAAGAGAGTAGAAAGTCCTTGGATTTTTTTGGTTTATCGTCTTTCTTTTGAGTCTAATTTTGACCCATATGTATGATTTAATACATTTCATTTTTCATTGATTAATTTGCCAAAAGATTATTTGATTTTATTTTGAGGGGTAGAAAGAAAGGATTCGGTTTTATTATTATGTTGTGGTATTGATGATGTTTCTTAAGAATTTTGAATTAATGTGGATTGTTAAATTGTATTCCTAAACTCAAAAAATAACAGAATTAGCTCTTCTGAATGGGAACCAAATGGTACAGATGTATCACTGAGATGTTTTAGGGAGGAATACTGTGGATCCTCAGAGGCAGTAGGAGAGAAACTGAGGCAGAGTAAAATTGAAAAATGAAGGTTACTGCTGCTTCCTTTTGTCATGTGTCTCTTCAGAGTCGTCTCTCAGGATTGAAGAGCTGGATTAAACTATTAGTCTTAGTTTTCTACTTCCTTGGTCTAAATATTTAGTTATTCACAGTCTCCTCTCCTCTTCTTTCTGAAATTCTTCTCTTCTCTTTTCAGTCCCTCCCTTATTTCTTGACACACATGTTTCTTTACTAAATAATAAATATGAATAGAAGTTGGAGCTCGTTGTGATTTTTCTCTACTGTTCCATTCTTATACTCGTGATTCTTTCACTTCAACTCTCTCTCTCACAATAAAGATCTGCCCTCTCAATGTCCAGTCTCCCAAGCCCAGTGGAATTATATATTTTCATGGTGGAATCTGTGCAACAGTATCTAATGAAATAACAGCACATTTCTACTGGAAGCTTGTGTCTTAGAAATATGTTTAACCAATTCTTTGACCTAGAGTTTCCCACATTACTTATGGTAACTAACATGAGGCACATTAAACTTGTGGGACTTGTGAAACACGATACACAGAAAACTTGAGGAACTTGCATAAAACAAGTCCTGCTACTTCTGGTACCAAGAAATCAGGAGAAAATATAATGTAAAGGCACCAGGTATGAGCATGACATTTGACCACTTCTGAATGGTTCAACATTAATTTTTATTAGTTCTTGTGTACACAAGGTCTTGAAGGGTGAGCTGGGAAAACTTAGTAACATTGGTCTTCTCTTCTTGGAGCTTGTGACTCTTTTCTTCTGTCATCGTTACTGCTGCAAGCAGCAATGAGTTCCAGGTCTTATGCAGTAAGCAATCCTAATTTCATTTTCATGACACTGATTTTTACATCGACCATTACCCTCTCTGCACTCTCTCCTCAAATCCAAGCTACCGTATTCAGGATATTTCTTTTTGGCTGTAAGGGAAGAATGACTAAAATTAGCCACCTAGCTATGACATATCCATGTTTCAAAAGGAGAAAGTCTATGAAACAAAAGATTATAGAGTGAAAATGTCCACCTACCTACTGAGGAAAGTTTAAGTGAATTTAAACTTTTTATTTCTACAATGTACCTTGGTGCAAGAGATACATAAACTCAGAGATACATTATCTTGGTGGAAGACACATTGTAGAAATAAAAAGGGTCTTGGACCAAAGTTAGGTGTTTCTATTTTCTGCCTTACAAGAAACTGGGCAGTCACCCAGGGATGGTTCCCAAAGTCAATGGGAAAAAACTGATCATAATTTATGCTTTGTCAGGCTGTCTCTCCACAGTCATCTAATTGCATTTGGGCTGCCTGTTTTCTGCTTTCATTAAGATTATTTAGTTTGAATGTTGTGCTTTATGAATACTTCTTCAAGTGATTTTATGGTAGCTTGATTTTGTTTCTCTAAAATGTTGAGAGTTAGGCAATACTAGAGAATTTGTCTAAATTCCTGCAACTCCCCTCAATATCTGAGGTTTATTTCCCCGAAGAAATTATCTAATTCAGGCCTGTGTCTAATAACAACATTGATAAAGAAAAAAAAAGTGCAGACATTGTGGCCATTGCATGATTTCTAAAATTACTAGTGTTACCTTTTTCTTTTTCCATCTAAAAGTTTCTAAAATTCTAAAAACTTACAAAGAATTTCTCCCAATTACTCTTCATGCTATTAAACCCTTTGCCTATAAATCAATAAACTATTGTCAGGGGGCCAAATCCAGCCTGCCACCTATGTGTGGAAATAACTGTAGTGGCACAGACACACCCAATTGCTAACACATTGTCTGTATCTGCTTTTGCATTAAAATAATGCAGTTGAGATCATTGAGTTCACAAAGCCTAAACTACTGGTTGTCTCACTTATTTCTAGAAAAAGTTTGTTAACTCCTTTTCTGAATTTATTTTTTCTCATCAATTATGAAAGAATGAGTGAGAGATTTGCAGCCAGGGTCACAAGAAGACATGTCCAGGAGAGCAAAACTGTAACTAAAATTTGCACATCATAAGATACACAACATTTCACAAAATATCAGAATAACTCTGTAACAGTCAAAGCTGAAAGAAAATGCATATGTTGTGTTTTTTAGCTTAAAGATGAACTCTCACGAGCTTTCTTATCTAGAATTGAATATATTTAGGGGTTTGGGGACATTGGTTTGATCGACTATGTGATCTATTCCAAATCAATTTTTTTTTTTTTAGTTTATATTTTAAATTGTACCCTGGCTGATGCATTTTCAGAAGTCCTTTGTCTTGTAGACTTCTTTTGTGTATGCAAATCAATTTTCCATAAGTAATCACCCTAATCATGTGTTAAGGTTAAGGAGAACTAGTTTGACAGAATTCTATGTTTTGCAGGTCGCTGACCAAAGGACAGACTTAAATGTTTTCATATATAAAAGCAAATAAATTATGCCACCATTTCCTCACATTAATTAGTGCTTGGTGTCCCAATCAGTCTTCTCAAAGGCCAGGCCTTTTTGCCTAGGCAGTCTGTCTGCATTTCCAACAGCTGACAAGTAATAGTGAGTAGTACTGCCTGTTAGCTAAGACATAGACTCAGAGATACATTATCTACATCACTGGTACAGTGGCAATAAAGCCAAGTCCTACTCTTATTGTTTGCTTTCTTCCAAATGTAAACGAAGCAATTTAGAGTATGAAGCAACTTAAACAAAGCAGAGAAGAACATATAGTTAATCTGCACAGTTTAAACATTCACTTCTAAAGATCACTACCTATTCTATATTTTCGGAGGAGTTATTACTATTATACAAACCCATATGTGATTGCCAGTGACAGACACCTGCATTATACTCACTTTTGGCAAGAGTTCTGTCACATTTTGCACTGTTGTCCAAGATTCCACCTTGAAAAGACCCTACCCCTTCTCTTTCATTCTTTGTCTTATTTCACTTTTCTAAAACATTATTGTCTTCTTTCTCCTCATTCTGCCCTCTACCTGTATTCTCCAGCTTGTGTCCTTGGGTTGCTAATCTCCTTCACAAGCATTCAGCTCCTCATTCGAATAGTATCAATTAAACATACTCGCTGTCAATTGAATGCCAAGCTCAAGGGCACAGCATCTCACTCTAAGCAATATTAACCTGTTGCATAGGACAATCTTTTGCTCTAAGTGGCTGTTCTGTTCATTGCAGGCTATCTAGCAGCATCCTGGCCTCTATCTACAATGAATATTATGCCAGTAGTACAAGTCGTGATGAGCTAAAAGGTCTCTAGACATTGCCTGATGTTCCCTTGAGCACAAACTCTCTCCTCAGTGAGAACTGCTGGTCTAGAGATACTGTGATAAGTCAAAAATTATTATTTCTGCTCTCAAATACATTGTTCAAGTCCAACTTCTGCCTGAAGTCTCTGATCATCAGTTTCAGCAAAGTAATATCTCCCACCATTTCTCTCACACCACTTTTTGTTATAATATTATTTTAGATTTACAGAAGGGCAGCAAAGTTGGTAGAAGCCAGTTTCCCCTTATGCTATATGTTGCATAATCTGGGTAATGTTTATTAAGATTAAGAAATTAATATTAATGTAATATTATTTAATAAACTACACTTCATTCAAATTTGACCAGTTTTCACACTTATTGTTTTTGTCTGTTTTTCACTAGTGTTTTATATTACCTGTTCTGGAGTCTAATCCAAAATACCACATTATATTTTTGTAAAATGATATTTTAATCCCTATATCATTATTGTACTTTTACCAAGAAACAACTTATGTCTTCTCAAATTCGATAGCATAAATCCCCATAAATATTTGCATGTTACCTGGTAAAATTGTGACCCAAAAGAGCAGAATACAGAAAAAAAGTTGAATCTTCATGGTAGAGAGCTTCTTAAAAAAAAGCGTCAATAGACCTTCCTTTTCAAGTCAGTTGTTTTGAAATAAGGAAACAGAGATCCCTTTTATTTATAGATTCTCCTGGGAAGTACTTTTAACTACTGAGGCTTATCAAGAGCAGGAACATTTATATGCTTGGTTGAATAGTGCCACCCTCAAAGAACGTGGACTCAAAAAGTGTTATTAAATCTTTCTCATAAAAGTAAAACCTGCTGTGTAACCTTAACTAGACTTTCATAAACACATAGTCTTTAAGAGACTTATTTATAGGAGATATATATTTGGATTGCTAAATGTTCTAGTAATCTTCTTCTCTATTCTATGTTATATTTAATATTAAATATTATTATGCCTTAGTATTAAATTTTTCAACGACTTAATAATAAAATTTTATGGAAAATGCCTGCATTGAGATCAGTTTTGTTTTGCAGATAAAATAATGAGAATCAGGGAGATTAAGTGACTTTATTTCAATTAATATAATATGCAATTATTTAAATAATCAGTAAATTCTGGATTTACCAATAAGTGTGGGGAATATGCTTTACCGGTCTTTAAGTATGATTTATACATTTTCTATAATTATCTAATTTCAAAATTTCAGGTTCAATATTTTAAATTCTGTTTATGGAACTGAAAGTTTCATATCTGATCTAAATTGCATGCTTATAAAAAACCTATTATTTCAGATATGTGAGAAAGAGATGGAAGTTTTGCCCAATATCCAGAAGCTGATGTTATAATGAAAAACAATTAATCAATTATTTCCTACCACATAGTTAAGACAATTTTTAGGACAGTGGTTTCTAAACTTTAGCTGCATCAGAATCCCCTAGAAAGCTTGCTAAAATCAGATTGTCAGGTCCAATTCCCAGTATTTCTGATTTAGTATGTCTGGAATAGGGACTAAAATTTCCTTTTCTAACAAGATCATCAAATGCTAATGCTGCTGAAAGGGGCCACATATTAGTCTAGGAAACCTAAGTCACTCATTCTGTAATACCTTAGAAAAATGTTTCAGAGTCATAGAATCTGCAGCATATATTAATAAAGAATTTAAGGCTGCTTACAGTTTCTAATGAAATACATTCATATTACTGGTGAGAAAAGTAAAATCAAGAGATATGAACTTATTTCCCTAGTAATTGTTATCCTTTACAACAAATGCTTCATATTATAAAATACAAAGAAATCCTTTTGAATTAAATCAAAATGGGGAACTTGATTTATCTATATTTCCTTTCTGGGAGAGAAAAAAAATTGAAAATGCAGCATTAGTTGATAGGAGGAAGACAATTTCTTTACATCACCATGTCACATTTTTTTCAACAAATGTAATTGAACACTAAAACTCATAGTTCAGTTATTGATTTCACATTTTGGTATAATTGTTAGGTTTGTGTGTCAACTTGACTAGTAAAGAATGTTCAAACAGTTGGTGAACATTATTTCTGGCTATGTCTGTGAGATTGTTTACAGAAAAGATTGGTGTTTGAATTAGCAAAATGAGTAAAGAAGTTCTGTCCTCACCAATGTAAGGAGGAAGCATCCAATTCTTAAGGGCCCAGGTAGAACAAAAAGGCAGAGAAGGGTTAATTTTCTGTCACTCTTCATAAACTGGGGTATCCATCTTCTCCTGCTCTGGGACGTTGGAGTTCCTGATTCTAGGGCTTTGAACTCTGGAACGTACACCAGTACTCACTCCACTTAGTTCACAGGCCTTCAGACTTCGACTAAGTTTCAACCCTAACTTTCTTGGTTCTCTAGTTTGCAGAAGGCATATGATGGAACTTCTTAGTCTCCATAATCTCATGAGCCAATTTCCATAAATGTTTGTGTGTGCATAGTTACATATATACATATATACACATACAGTCATACATCTCTTAATGACAGGGATATGTTTTGAGAAATGAGTCATTAGTCAATTTCATAATTGTGCAAACATTATAGAGTTATAGAAACCTAGATGGGATAGCTTATGAAACACCTAGGCTAGGCTATATGGTGTAGTAGTCTGATCCATTTTGAATTAATTTTGGTGAGGAGTATAAAATCTGTGTCTAGACATTTGTTTTTATAATAACAGTTTAGGATAAAAGTTGAGAAGATTAGTATAAGTTCAAATTAGTGAAAATAGAATAAATTTTAATCTGACAAAAATATAATTTTATTTATAATACTTTAACATGTAGGAAATTGGATAAGATGATCTATAAGCTCAATAATCCTTTGCAATTCTTACATTCTATGACATTAAAAAAATTCTCATTTTGCTTAGCATCAACAAGAAATTAGATGATGATCTGTGATGATGAGAAACAATAAAATGTATCTAAATACATGATTTAAAAAATATCAATAATATATTTGAGAAAAAGATTTCTAATATTAAGTTTGTATAAAGTAATTGCCTATGCAATTTGGATGAAACCAAAATAAAAACACTATCATACATAGGTGCTTCCAAAGCAACTAATTTATAGAAATAATAGCAATGAAAAAATTAATCTATAATAAAATATGCTCTACAATTTATAATAGCGTAGTAAACAAACAACTATGAAAAACTGAATATTAATTATATTATATAAAATATTACAACTATAAAAGTTAGGAAAGGTTTATTGCCCAGTAAAAAAGTCTATTCTGGTAATTGATGGATGGTATAATTGACATTGATGGTTGCCTCCAATTAGCAGCCATTATAAAATACCCTATTGTGCATTAGATTATCTTGGGTATAAATAAATCTACTTTGATTCATGGATAATTACTATGAGCAAAATGGTGAGTGGAATTCGCTGACATTGTAATTGGTTCAAGATTAAGCATTTGATTCACCTTAGTTTAATACAACTGAGATGCTGAGATATTCAGCCGGCCAACCTGCATAACTCACCCATCTTAGTTTTTGTGCATGTGAGCTTCTCCCTGGCTCCAGTGCTTGGCAGACATCCCAGGTACTCCTTAGCTGCAGGCTGCAGCCCTGAAACACCAAGACTTGCTTATGGCTCCTCCCTCCTGTGAACTCTCAGGTTTGGGTTCCAGGTGTTTTGTGGGATCCCAAGGGTTCCAGGCTGCCAAAATGCATGCAGTTGAAACAAAGCACCCAGGCTGGGCAGTGGAGCATGTGCTGTGTCTATATTTCTGTAGGGTGGCCAGACAGGAGCCCTGGGAGGGACTGGCAGGCCTGGGGCTGGGGGTTGGAGGTAAGGGGAGCGGGGTGGCTGCAGGATCTACATGCCCCATTCCCACTGGGAAGCTGGCTCTGCAATCTCCCATTCTTTGGTTAGCTAGGGCCAGAGCCTCTCAGAGTGACAGGGAGCCCTGGGATGGGCATCCATAGCAGAGCTCAAATGGAGCTCTCCCATACTCAAAAGTCTAGCTTTGTGCCTGCTGAAGCTCCATCTCTGTCTAATCTCTGGGAAGATTCCCCTGCCAGCTCAAACGTCATGCAGGTCTGGAATCCCTGGCAGACAGGATCCCAGAGGTCCAAGGTGAGAGTGGATAGTCTCTCACCCCTGCCCCAGAGGCTATTTGAGGCGGGAACTAGCCCTAGTGTTCATGTACCCCATGTGCGGTTCCCAGCTTATTTTCTTCAGCATCAGCGTATGCTACTTTTCTCTGTCCCTATTCTGTATTTTCTCGTTGAAAATCTGTTCAAACAATGCTGGTTCAGTGGAAATCCCAATTTCTCTGGTTGGGAGCAGCACTTCCGGGGTGAATCTCCTGGCCATCTTGAAACTCCACTAGTTTTTTTTTTTTTTTTAATGTTAGCATAATGATTGTAGTTAATATTATTTTATGGCATGCCAGAAACGTGTGAATATGGTAGCTTCTGAGTATTTTAACTCTGGAAGTTTCACAGCAAGCATGGCCTTGCTGACATCTTGATTTCAGACTTCTAGCCCCCAGAACTTTTAGGGAAAAAATGTTTGTTGTTTTAACCCAGCCAGATTATGGTACTTTTATGGTAGCCTGAAGAAACTAATACAACGTGGAATAGATTCTTTCCATATGACTTTAAATTCATCCAATCCTCTTTCCCAGCATTTCTGTGTTTGTCACAGTGCTCGTTATTCCTGTATTTAAGGAGTAATTTTTATGACCAAAATTTATATTTCTGTGTTTTTCTGTCAATACACTCCAATGAATTCTTCAAACTGCTAGATTGATTGTATTAAAATCCTGTTTGATCATTAAATTTCTTGTTTATATTCCCAGAAAATCTATCCATTATTATCTATAAGAAATATCTAAACTCCCAAACATACCTTAATTCTAATTTTTCTCTCTTATTTCCTACAGGTTCCAAATGCATAATCTATGTGTCAGCCATGTTAAAGTACCTATTGTTTTCTGCATTGACTGTACTCTTTTACACTTTTATATTTTTTAGGGTCAGGGTCTTGTTCTGTTGCTAAGGCTGGAGCGCAGTGGCATCATCATGACTCACTTCAGTGGCCAAATCCTGGGCTCAACCTATCCTTCTTCCTCAGCCTCTAGAGTAGATAGCATTACTGGCACACACAACCATGCCTGGCTAAATTTACATTTTTTTTTAAGTGATGTAGTCTCACTGTGTTCCTACGCTGGTCTCAAACTCCTGACCTCAAGTGATCCTCCCCCACTCAGCCTCTCCAGCTGCTTGGATTGTAGACATGAGCCACTCTGCTCAGCTCATGTATATTTCTTTAAGCATATGGAACATGCTATGTATAAAATATTTTCAACACCAACCATGCTTCTTCTTTTGTTGGCTAATTTTAAATTATTTTCCAAAGTTTACATTTTATCTCCCCTGGGATATATGTTTATTGTGGCATTGTTTACAATAGCAAAGACTTGGAACCAACCCAAATGCTCATCAATGTATACTGGCTAAAGAAAATGTGGCACATATATGCCATGGAATACTATGCAGCCATAAAAAGGATGAGTTCATGTCCTTTATAGGGATATGGATGATGCTGGAAACCATCATTCTCATCAAACTGACACAAGAACAGAAAACCAGACACTGCATGTTCTCACTCATAAGTGGGTTTTGAACAATGAGAACACATGGACATAGGGAGGGGAACATCACATACCAGGGCCTGTTGGGGGCTGAGAGGGCTAGGGGAGGGGTAGCATGGGATGGGGGGATTGGGGATGACTAACATTAGGAGAAATACCTAATGTAGATGACAGGGGGCAGGGAATGGATGCAGGAAACCACCATGGCATGTGTAAGAAAAAGCAATGTAAAGTAATATCATTCAAATTTAAGTAGAATATAGTTATTTAATTTAAAACTCCTGAAGATTTCGAAATTGTTTTATTGTGTCAAATTTAAGGTTGAAAAAGTCTTTTTTCTCTTACTTTTAAAATTCTTATTTTATTTTTTCCTTCTCTCTATGTTTGATACCAAACAAACTGGATTCTCTTCATTAACTATAAAATAAAGAAATGATCTAGTCAATTAATAATATGAAATCTAATTATTTTGAATCTATCAAAATATCACTTTCCTGTATAATAAAAGTGGTGAAATGACGTGTATATTATCTTTACTGGTCAAGTAGAGAACAGAATTCCCTTTACAACAATGAAGGAATTCTATTTACTTGTCATACAAATTATTATTTTACTTTATCCATTAGAAAAATCTTCATTATTCCTTATCTCAATAAAAATGCATGGCAGACTTTTTAGAAAAGAGTAGAAAGATAAATCTAACAATCCTGTAACAGAAAGATCACCAGAAAACAATAGTGTAGATAGATATATTTTTATAAAGATAAGGAACTTCAGCAATAACTCTTATTTTTGCTTACAAGACCCAATTGGCTTGTGATAGAAAAAGCTAGCTTAAAGCAGAAAAAGCTAATTTATCATCTGTTACCTCACCTTAAATCAAGCAGAGCCACATGATATCAAATCTCCCATTCTCCCACGTGGGTCTATCTCAGTTCATGGATAAGAGAACAGGCTCTCACCAAAATTCTCTATCACTTCCTTTTCCTTGGAGCCACCAGCTGTGTGCTGTCTCTTTCCAATTCCAGAGTTCTAGTACTCACTGCTGATCTTAAATTCATGTTTTGGAAGTTCAGGCAACTGATACTCAGAGTTTGGAAAAATATTTACAGAAAACAACAACAACAAAATGGCCAACTGTTATATTTCTCTTTTCTTTTCTTTCTTTTTTTTTTCCTCTCACTTTCTGTAGAAACTCTTTCAAGTCAATAGGAAAAAATCATCCAACCCCTAAAAAAAAAATGTGCCCAAGACTCAAACATAAATTCACAAAAGAGCATATCTAATGGCCAGTAAGTATCAACACTAATTATGGAGAGGCTATCAACATCATTAATGGAGATGAAAATGGAAATTAAGACCAAGATGATATGCACTTAACCATACAGCAGAAGAGCTAAAATTAGAAAAAATGTGAACCAGCTGGAACTCTGGTACACTGCTTATGGGAACTTAAATTGGCATAATCACCTTATACTGTCAATATCTCTTAGAGATAATAATACAAATAGTTTATGTTGAAACTTTTCTACTCATAGGTATATAACCAATAATAATGAATGCACATGTTAATAAAATTATAGCAGCTTTACTCATAATTTTCATCTATTCCACCACAGGTACATTAAATTAGATTACAGTATACTGTGAGACCCTGAAGTGGGGTTCAGAGTTTGGATCATAAACCAAAATCACAAGACAAAAATACGATTATTTAGCTCCAAATTGACACTGGTCAGAGAGCATAGTATTATACATACCAGAAACACCATGTCTATTTTGGAAACCTAAATGCATTTTCCTATATGCCCAGAAACTGTATACAGAATATGCTTTGGTTATATTAACTCAAAGCTGACATGTGTACATGTCACAGCATCTTAAAAAACCTACTGGGTACAAGTAACCTCAACTTAAATACCTGTTACCATATAAATTTAAGTGACTAGCTCCTTTTTCTTCATGTGGCCTTAGTCCAAAGATTATAAGTCACATAATAAATAACGTGCCAGCCAAGGAAACAGCCTATAGAACATTCTTTAAGTAATATTTAGCACATACCAGGTTCTGCAAAATCATCACCTATTTTTAGAGTTCAAATTTCAAAATGTTTGACTAAGGGGAAATTCTTTAATCTAGATGAGGTAATAAGCTGACCCGTTCCCTAAAGCCACATTTTAGACTTTGTTAACACATCCTTGCCACATAACCCCTGGCTATGACAGAGATTTCTATAATAGAAATTACATGTGTGTGCATACATACACACAAATATAATTCTCTTACATTATACTTAAAAAGCCTAAAATTTACTAAGTCACCAATAACTAGCATGGCAAGAATCATCTGATAACATGTGGAAACATATTAACAACACTAAGCAAGTAAAACAGAGCAAAAAAGTTAATCATAATTCCACCTTATTATTGTTGCAATGAGCTACAGGGATTTACCATACTTCTTTTTCCTCCTCGATATAGCCGCCCTCTATTCTACCTTTTGGGATTAATTTGGGAAAAAAGGTAGTTTTTATTTTCATAATTATTTCAAAACAGAGAGAAAAAGTATAATCAAGAAGTATAACCAATATAAAAAAGTTAGGATTTCATAGTCCTTCGAATTTCTTGCAACAAATTTTACTAGTTCAGGGATCACATCTCTTATCAACTCTGTCTTCACTCCAGAGACTTCTCGAAGAATTTTTGATAATATTTCACTGACTCACAATATGCTTTTCATACTAAATAAGGAATTGCCCCCAGAATCTCACTAAACTTGGTAGTCCCATCACGGACTTTCTTTTCCAGCCTGCTTCTATTTCTGAGTTCAAATCCCTGCTCTGTATTCTGAGTCTTTCTTCCAAGCAGGCACAATGTTTATAAATGTTTCAGGCTGAAATATATTTTATTTAATTATTTATTTAATATAGGTGTGCATGCACAGAAATTAGAGGTTATTAATGAAGTTATGAAATAACGAGAAAACTTTGTTAAGTTGGATCATCTTCTTGTAGATGGATCTCTTCAATGACTTGAGTCTTTTGGGTACCATTCTTGAGTTTCTACTGAGTCCTTTGAGATCCAATTATTTGGGTCCGTAGTGTCACATTTTTTTAATGCAGCAGAGAGTTGTAGGTCTTTCACAGTATGACATCCTAAATTCACTATCATCACATTGATTTTTACATTGACCACCAATCATTATACATGCATTCCACCAATTAAAGATTATATGGTGCCCTTTACTTCTGACTGAAGGAAGACATGAAGAACTGGGATTAATAATCGAGGGAGGAACTGCCGAGATTTAAAAGAACACATGGAAGTAATCACAGACAACAAAAGAGAAATTTAAAAATGAATATTTGGCTTAATTATTTTTGTTCATATCAGAGGAGATCAAGGAAATCAATAAGTATACTGTTCCTAAACTAGAGGTTCCATTCATATTCATTTTAAATAATTTTGTCATGACTCAATAAGGGATTTCTGGAGGGCTTGCAATTTATTAACACCTTCCTCTGTCTGTCTTGCCCATTTTCTAGAACCATTTGATATGGGTGAGATGATCTCCATCCTCTCATTTATTATTCATCCTCAGTACTGTTCTGTGGTAAATGTTCTCTTCCTTTATAAGATTCCATTGTTCCTTTTAACCTGACTTGAGCAGTTCTAAAATATTGAAATATACAATTTTATTTTCCTTAGATATCTCATCTCCTCTTGGATCTGCACCCTAGAGTCAAGCACAAGAGATGTCTGCTAAAAAAATAAATAGACGCTTTGGAGTAATAAGAGTAAGGAAATAGTAAATAACCCACAAGCTGTGGAAATAGTGAATATTTCGTCAAGGTTCTTAATTTTCTTGTGCTGGCTTGCCTTTTTTTCTCTTTCATCCAAAAGTTTCCAATGCTATAGAAACTTTTTAAAACGTTTTGAATTTCACTTTATAACATAATTGCTTCGACTTTGTAACTTCCACAATCATAAGAAATGACATATATATCTAGATATAAGGTCTTTCTGTCACTATCAGAAGTTCTGATGGATAGTTGCAGGTATTCATTTATTCTCTGTATCTCCACAGAATAAAACTACCAATAAATGGCACAGATCACTGGAGAGCCAGGTTTTAACACCATATAATAATTTTTTCATTAATTAAAAGTTTTATAAAAATCCTGGAAGAGATTGTCTTAGGAAGAACGCATCTACCACTACTAGACTAATATGAGCATGCATTGCTGGACATATTTCAGATGGTGGATGAAAATGAGTAAGTTCTTATCACTGATGTCTATAAGTATGCTTTCATCTCAAAAACCTTTTTATTCTATAACCAATTTCTTGACCATCTTTTTAAATAAAGTACATATATATCATTTTATATACCGTAGCATTGTTACACACACAGTTTGCAGCAAGCATTTCAAATAATTGAGGATTTTGAGACTCCACTCTCAGAGGACACTCTTGTCACCATACTCTGGATTTGCAGTGTCGTGAACTCAGTAACCTAGGAGCTAGCACTCTAAGCAGCTATCTTTGCTAATAATTGTATATTACTGGTAAATAGTAATAGTAATATGAATAATAGTAATAATAATTCAAGCCCAATATTTAACCTGAAATAGAAAAGGTATATTTCATAATTAAGTAACCTCAGCATAGTTCTGTTCACAAAACAGTATTTCAAAAGGGTATTTCCTTCTGAAAGAAGGAACACAAATATAAATGCAGAGCTTGATGTATTATTGTAAATGAAATAGCCATGATATTACTACCTGCATCAAGAAATAAGATATTACTAGAAGCTACACACACTCTCATCTCATCATAACCCCCTCCTTCTGGCTAAGAGTAATCACTGTCCTGAATTAAGCACTCACTTCCTTACTTTGCCTTATGTTAATATGTGTATCCCTCAAGTATGCATTTTTTTACTTCTGTTTTTGAACATATGTACACATAAAAATATGTATAAATCTAGATATACACACAAATGTATATATACATACATACAAACAAATACATGTGTACATAGGTATATATAATCATGTGTCATTTAAGGATATGGATATGTTTTGAGAAATGTGCCATTAGGTGATTCTGTCCTTGTGCAAACACCATGAACTGTACTTACACAAACCTAGATGGTTTGTGTAACCATCTAGGCTATAAGGTATAGCCTATTGCTCCTGTACTACAAACGTGTACATGTTACTGGACTGAATACTTTAGGCAACTGTCACTTAATGGTAAGTATTTATGTATCTAAACATAGTAAAGGAACAGTTAAATGGTATTTTAAGTATGGGACCACTGTCCTATATGCAGTCTGACATTGACTGAAACACTGTTTTGCAGCACGTGACTGTTTATACTGGTGGTCCCCGAATTAAAATGGTTTGACTCGATTTTTCATCTTCAGAATGATGCAAAAAACAAATACATTCAGTGGAGATCACACTACAAGTGCCCATACAACAATTCTGTTTGTTGCTTTTAGTACATTATCAAGTCCACTTCATGAGATATTCAATAATATATTATAAAATACACTTTGTGTTAGATGATTTTGCCAAATTGTAGGCTAATGTAAGTATTCTGAGCATGTTTAAACTAGGGTAGGCTAAGCTATATTGTTCTGCCAGGTAGGGGGTATCAAATGTAATTTCAATTCATGATATTTTCAACCGAAAATGTCTAAATATATAAAGACATAATTCCACCATAAATTGAGGAGCTGTGTGTGTGTGTGTGTGTGTGTGTGTGTGTGTGTGTTTCCTAGAGAGAGAGAACCACACGGTTCATTTGCTTCTGGATTTCTTAATTTATATTCATGTACTTCAACTATGTGGTTGGATGTAGTTGTGCAGTACTGATTTTCATTAATACATAGCATTCACTTTGTTTTTCTAATACACTTTAGATAATCATATAGGTTACTTGCTACAGGGAGAATATGGCTGCTTTTAACATTCTTGTACTATTTCTTGCAGCGTATTTAATAATATGTTGGGTAGATTTCAAATTTTGAATATTCTGTTGAATATATGGTGGTAGTTTATCATGGATTGAATTAGCATTTTCTTGATTGAAAGTGAGGATGAGCACTTGAAAGAAATTTTATATCCACTCTTTAAAGTTGCGTAAATCTTTTTTCCATATTTCTACTGAATTACCTAGCCTTTTACATTTATTTATTAGAATTTTAAATATATTCTAGATTCAGGCCCTTTGCTAGTTACATATGTAACAATTTTTGTATTCTACTCTCTGACTCTATTAAGCTGATATACAAGAACTGAAGGAAATTTTACCCTTGAACTGACTGGTCAAGGGCTATAACGGCGAAGAAGGAAGAACCTTTAAATGCTGTGGGTCCTAAAACACAGGTTTGGAATGAAGGTGAGTCTGGGGTTACAGGAGCTGGCCAGGTACTGAGTGAACCTGGAGCCTATATTCACAGTGACCAGCCTCGGGGCTGAGTCCTCAGATTCTTACCTGATTATGGCTATGGAGCTCACCTGTTCTTGGACAAGCCCAGGGTTTAGCTTGGTGATGGGGGAAAATCAAGAGCCCAGGAACACTGGGGCCAGCTTAGCTCTAGAGAAACTCTGAAAACTGAGTGATTATTGAGCCTGGAGCCTGAGTCTGTGGTGGTTGAACTAGCACTGGGGGTACTGGGCAGGCCTAGAGGTGCAGTGGGCCCAGACTCTGAGTCTGCTGGTTTGGCTTAGAGCCAGAGGCTGTCAGATCCACCCTGGTGCCAGAGAAGACTTAGAAGCTCAGTCTTCAGGTACTGGTCTGAAGTCTGAGTCCATAGGGGCCTACTCAGTGCTGGGTTCTACTTGGAGAGGCCACCAAGTGTTGGGGTCCAAGAGAAAGTTCCACGGTCATTTCCCTCTCTTTACTCCACAGGGATGGTGTCTCTCTCCAAGTTGTGCTATCTAGGTTTGGGGGAGAGGTAGCATAATGTGTGTTTTCTAATTTCTGTACTCTACCAAGGTGTTGTAATCTCCCACATGGTTTCCGTAGCTCTTGAGAAGGCATTTTCGTGCATGAATAATTGTTCAAATTAATGATTCTGTAAAGGAAGGAACACTGAAAAGCCCCATTCCAACATCATCCTGACAGCCGGTGAAACTTAGTCAAAAATAATTTTTTTTTTAAATGGAGTCTCCCTCTATTGCCCAGGCTGGAGTACAGTGGCGCAATCTTGGCTCACTGCAACCTCCGCTTCCTGGACTCAAGCAATTCTCCTATATCAGCCTCCTGGGTAGCTGGGACTACAGGCATGCATCAACACACCTGGCTAGTTTTTTTTTTTTTTTTTTTTTTTTTTGTATTTTTAGTATAGATGGGGTTTCACCATGTTGGCCAGGCTAGTCTCAAACTCCTGACCTCTTGATCCACTCACCTCATCCTCCCAAAGTGCTAGGATTACAGGCATAAACCACCAGGCCCGGCCCCAAAAATATTTTTTTTAAACTAAGTTTCCAGTCCCTTGTTTAGACTTTTCTTGTTCAGTTGCCTTTTTGAATTATCTTAATTAAATCATACTTTAAAAGAAACAGAACACTTTCATCACTCTTTTCATATAATGATATACTTTTTATATTTAAAAATCTCAGGGTTTTGAACAGCGGTGATTGATAAAAGTAGTTTTGCCATGGCCAGGTGCAGTGGCCTGTAATCTCAGCACTTTGGGAGGCCAAGTTGGGTGGATCACCTGAGGTCAGGAGTTTTCCAACAGCTTGGCCAACATGGTAAAACCCCGTGTCTACTAAAAATACAAAAAATTAGCCAGGCATAGTGGTGGGCACCTGTAGAGCCAAGATAGCACCATTGCACTTCAGCCTGGCAATTAGAGTGAAACTCTATCTCAAAATAATAATAATAATAATAATAATAATAATAATAATAGTTTGCCGGCTGTCAGGTAGAAGGGAAGCTGAGGCAACAGTATAACTCCTAAGCACAACTGCATTAACAACATTTAAAAAAATAATAATTTTGCTGAAAACAATGGTTAGAGAATCTTTCTTCATGTAAATAATAAGAACATTTGTCTAGTCAGCATTTTGTCAAAAGAAATCAGCCTCTACAACATTAAAATAAGATTTATTTCTTGTCTTAAACATTAAAATTCAGTCTTTATAAAGCTATGAGGTGAAAGGCAAGAACATATAAGTAAACAGGGACTGGGGTAGAGTATATACTCAGAATATTTACTTCATTTCAGTAGATAAGCATTGATTAAAATGTGCAAAACACAATTCGACTTATTTTATTTTACCTGTGCTGTTTTTCTCTGTCCCACGTTGTGCCTTTTCAAATATTGTGGAAGACGTATTTGTCTTTGAGTACATTTTTTAAAACTTCAGTCTACATATGTCAATAATTTCATAGGAGTGCTAACAGGTTGGTAAGAGCTCACTGTAGAGTAAAAAAAATCATTTTAAAAGTAAAAGAAAAATATTTTCAGAAATAAGGACACAAATGTATTTGACTCTATTTAATGGTCCTATATATTATAAAAGGTTTTACAAAAGGATAAACATGCCATACACATGTTTAAATATCCAGTTAAATGAATAAATGACTTGGATATTAATAAGTTTACCTTGCATGGCTATTGTTAGAAAAAAATAAACTGATAGAGGCAAAAGGCAGAACAAACACTAGCTATTAACATCAGTATTAAGAAGAAAATCTATCAGTGCTTATTGAAATCTATATAATTCTTCATACCTCAGAAAAGTTCTAAATATGGAGGGAATTCTAATAAGCATGCTCTAATTAATTTTTATAACAAAGAAAAAGTATTATTTGATTTAAATTAACTTCCCTTCTTGGTTTACATTATTAATTGAAGTTTGTCTACTTGTCCCCTTTTGGTGAGAAATTGTCAACTAACAGGCTATTTATGTTTGAATATTAGGGCAGAGTAGCAGTAAAAGAATGAGTTACTACAGGTTTATTTTAAGCTTCCTCCTCTGATCTCAATACTGACAGATAGCTTGGTAATCAGAGAAAGAAGCAAGATAAAGAGAAAGGAGAATTTAACTGGAAGTGAGTAGATATGCAACATGTCTCAATCGTTAATATAATACAATTTGAAACTTTTAGCAAGGCATTTTATCTGATTAACCTCTGCTATAAATAATATCAATGTGGGGATCAATGATTTCCAAGCATAATTCATAACTTTCCCAGTTTTTTCTAATATATTAATAGATCAAACTCAGTTAAATTTGAGTGTTGAATAAACGTTACATGGATTGATGAAATCAATGTAGCATTATTTTCTTCAAACCATTTATATATGAATGTATATTCTCCTGTAAGTAAGGTGAATTACAGCCTTTTCCAGGATGCTGTGCTTGAAAATTATTCAAATATGTTTATCTGAGAGCTTTGAATAAATGTAATGTGACATGGTTATGCTATTAATAAACTAATTTTATGATGTCAATTCTACTTTAAACATCCCAGCTCCCCTACTTTAAGGCTGGTCCCTTGACTTCTCTAGCAATGATATTCATATTACCTGGTGGAATGAGGACACCAAAGAAAAGAAAAATACAGAAAAAGAGAAGGATCTTCATTGTAAATGATTTCTTGGTATAAAACAGTGTACAGATCATCTGTCTGACTCAGCTGTTGTTGAAACAAGGAGGAAAAAACCTTACATTTATAGAATTCTTCTCCATAGTTTTGACTACTGAAGCTTATTAAGAGCAAGAACATTTCTATGCTTGGTGAATAGTGCCAGATTCAAAGAGATTGTGGCTAGAAAAGCTGTACTGTCACAAAAAAATCACGTCTGCTGATTTCTCTTGCAGTCAGTTTCTTAAGGAAACTTTAACAGTTACAAGAATATGGGTATAAACTGCTAAGTGACCAAGATCAGAAATAGTCCTGCAGCAATTCACTCCATACTCTAGAAGTACTAGTTTTATATAATTCAATTTACTATTTTAGTGCCCCAGTATTAACAATGAGTCTCAATGTAACAAGAAATTCAAACCATAGAACTTTAGACTGAAATTGTCATATAGAATATTTAATTTTACACATAAAGTGTTGAGATCCAGATTTGTCAGGTAATTTTATAATCTATATCTTCTTTATTTAAAATATGTATGAACATAAATCATGACAGTATTCTGATGTTATTGATATTATCCTATCGAGCTTATCTATACCATGAAGAAAGGTCTGTCCCCTCAAGTAGGATTTATGAATGTCAATGCACAAACATTCAATGTTATGAACCCAGAATACATTTCTCTGCTTGTTGTTATTTTCTACATAATTAGAAGTTATTTCTGAGCTAATTTGTAAGTTTTCCAAAGTCTGCTATAACAGATATATGATAAAGAGCTAATATTGTTCCCCAGACCCCATAGGGAGTAATGATCCACTGAATCACTCTTACTACACTCAAAGAAAGCACTAAGAATCTGAGTATAATGAATCTCCAGTGAATATTGGCCAAATTTATTTTACATTTATAAGAATGTTATTTACAAAGGTGTCGCAACTGAAACATGTACAGATAATCAGAATCTTGACAAGGTTTCCTGAACGATGTAATAAAGAGATATGATCAATAATTTTTTACTTCCAAGCGAAATTCTTCACTGATAAACATGAATGAAAAGTGAAGGACTTGACTAGGTGCAGTGGCTCATGCCCATAGTCTCAGCACTTTGGGGGCCTGAGACAGACAGAGTACTTGAGCCCCAGAATTCAAGGCCTGTCTGGGCAACATGGTGAAACCGCATCTCTACAAAACATACGAAAATTAGCCAGGAGTGGTGACATGTAGTCTCAGCTACATCAGGAAGCTGAGGTGGGAAGATCACCTGAGCCCTGGAAGGTTGAGGCTGCAGTGAGCCATGATCTTGCCACTGAATTCTAGCCTGGGCAACAGAGTGAGACCCTGTCTCAAAAAAAAAAAAAAAAAAAAAAAAAAACAAAAACAAAACAAAACAAAAAAAAAACGGCAAGAATTTATACTAAAAGCTAAGAACTTACTGGGATTCACTTTATAGAGGATTTAACTATCATCTGACATAGTATAAGATTATTTAAACACATCCCCATGTCAGACTAATTAAACAGATATTAACTGAACACCTACCACGTTCCTGTGACTTTTCAAGTTGCTGTGGTACAACTGTGAAGAGAACAGGGCATTTGATTATTCTGGATGAGACAAAATACTAATTGGAGACTGAAAGCAAAAACCAAATTTAATTATGCATTATTTATTATGCCTTTTCTCTTATCAGAACTTCTGCAAATAAACACAAAGAAAGAAGAGCAGAGAAGAGAAATGTCTTGTTGATTTTTAATTTTAGCTCTTTCCAAAGTCATGAGAGGGGTGCAATATTGCTGCCTTACAGCAAGGCCTAAAGTCATTTAGAAATTTTATTTTGAATATTTAATTTGTTAAATCCAAAGTGTGAAAAATCAAACAGCAACATGAAAACATTACAGGTGATTCACTCAGGGCACTTTGTGACCCAGGTCTAATCCCACGGAGAACACTGAAACTGCACCTTTTATTGAACAGGTAAATATTAATCCTATATTATAAATCTCAGATATATTAAACACATTCTACAGAATCTATATCACAAAACAGAACAAGACTATGTCTTTCAACATTTGGTATTTGGACATGAGAATACATACACTTTAAATTGCTTTGTTTTGAATATATTAAGAATTTTAAATAATAAACAATGAGATTATGCAGGAGTACTTGGATTCACTGATCTTATGGCCACCTCCTAGTCACTATAGATGTTTAGAAAACAGATAAATAAAATATTTTCACCACCTTAAGAAACTCAGATTATTTCCATAAAGACATACAAATAAATATATGACAAGTGAATAAAATAAATGCTGTGAATGTTGTATGACAATAGTTCTCATGTGTTTTCTGAGTATAGTATTTTTTTTACTGAAGGACAGATAAATCTAAATATGTTTGAAGCTTGCTTATTGTAAGGATTCTGGGCCAGAAATTTTGTGGCTCTAATAAGAAACCTTGTCCTGAGGAAATTAAAGCAAACACTAGTATGTGGAAGAAAATATTTTATTCTTTATTTTCTCTTTACTCTCTATTTCAACATTTAGTTAACACAATTTGTGAGTGACTGGTTTCTTCAATATTTAGGTTTATCAAAAACCCCATCACCCTGGATAATGAAGATGCACAAAATGTACTTGCCCTCAAGTCAAGCAATAAGGAGAGTAACTCTCATTTGAACACTGAGGGTGCCTACGAATAAACAAAATGTCCCCAATTAAGTTGTTCCTTGTTCCTAAGAGACTGTTATTTTTCACTGCCTAAGAAAACAACTTTCAATTTTCCCAAACACTTTAGAGGAAAGTATATAAAGATGTTGAGTGCTTATGCTCATATTCAAATATCGTCTTCATTAACTACACAGCCATTTTGCTTCCTTGTCATTTATCAACTAAATATTGGTAAGACCGTAACTCTGCTTGAAAAGATATATCTAGACAATCATCAAATAACCTTTTTTAAACCTAATCTTAGTGGTCGCTGTGAAGAACATCAGCTCCATAGAATATGAATTCATGAGTCACCAAGTCCTCTTTTCTCTCTGTTCCGCTCATTCATTGAAACAAGAACTGGAGTGAAACTCAGCAAACCTATATGTTAATTAAGCCTTAACAAGCAGATAGCAGTGACATCGCTGCCATCTATATAGCTTAATTTTTACCTATATGTTAAATATAAAGTGGTTGCTGTGTAGGCTCATAATTTAGAGATTGATCAAATCTGTTACCCCGTTTTCTAATATTATATTATGGTAATGAATATACAGCACCTTTATCACTGCAAAGGCATTCACTCTTTTAGACTATTTTTAAAAATAACATTTAATTTTGGATTTTTTTGAGATGTAGGATTTAATATTTTCATGAGAAATAAGAATGAAACAAAAACTACACTTTTGGAATAGAGTATTTTCCTTCAATAACTGTAAAACAGAGAAAAAGAAAAGATTTGTACTGTAAATAATTTATTTATCAGATGTAAGGAGCCCATCGATGATTTTTTTTTCGGTTCAGGTGTTGCTTAAGAAAACAAAAGAATCTCCTTATTTATAGAATTTCCTTAGTAGTTTTGATTACTGAGACTTACCCATAAAATAATATATACTGGGTTGAATAATGCAACATTCAAAGAACTGAGGGTCAGAAAAGAAAAAAAATCCATTGTCACACAAAATAAGTCATCTATTTTTTATAAACTCAATGAAACCATCTTGAGGACAAGCATTACAGTTACAAGGGATGAGTTTAAATTCTTAAAACCTCAGTTTTAAAATTAAGCTATAGCAATTTGATCCTTGAGATTTTTAAAAAATAAACCAGTCATTGCTGAATCTTGATGTGCAGAGATATCTGAGTCATAACAAATTAGTTTGAAGAATTGTGAAGAATACTAAATTTTATAGATGAAGACATTGAAACCTAAAGAGGTTAGGTTGTGTTTTATGTATTATTTATAATTTATTAAAAATAGACACTAATAGTTATAACTCTGCCTAGCCAACTTTAGACTATTTTGATAAAAGTTCCTAAAGTACAACTTGCCACAATTCTGAAATATTTCACTTTTTTAAACTGGACTCCATGACTTTGATTTTTTCCTAAATTACTGTTATTTCTAATCTAGTGTGTAAAATTTGCATAAGCTATTGTATAAAGATTTATCTTTATTCCCAGATGCTGTTGGTGAAAACAGAAATTGATTAGTTCTTTTTCACAATACTTAAGAGTGCCTGGAAAGTGCAGAAAAGTAAGATCTTAACTTACTAAGCTAGTAAATTAAGCTAGAATATCATTAAATTTGAAGTTGTAATTTTTAACTCTGCAATAACCAGGTTTTTTTCCCCACAATCTTTAATTTATATTTTAACACATCAGTGGTAACTATTGTTAAAATTATCGCAATTTCTATCATTTCTTGTAAGTTTATTATGAGTTAGAGACTGTGCTTTAAATGTTATTTTATCTACTATCCATGATAACTTTATAAGACAAATATTGTTTTCTCCATCTTACGGAGGGTAAATAACTGCCCAGGATCACACAGCAAGTCAACAAACTAGAATTCTTACCCTGGTATAAGTAATCTTAAATATATAATCATAGTCACTAGAGCTTCCTCAAGTCTTCTTATTTCTTTTCTCTCTTCTCAGCTGTAAGATAAGTAATTGGAGATTTTTGGCAATTTTAAAACTTTGTAACTTAGGGATTTTGTTATAATAAAATTGATGATAAAAATCAAGCTGCAGAAGAAGAAGTTGTAGGTCTCTAAATCCCCTTATCCCTGTAGCGGTCTGAAAACAATTTAGTAATAATTTTGGCTCCTATAGAAAACTCATTTTGAGAACTACTATACTAGTATCTTTTGGGGGACCTACCCATACCCCTCCTACAAGTTCTCTCTACATTTTCCATTTAAAACCTATTTTCATCAAAGAAATTTGTAAATCTAGTGAAGAATTTTATAAATACCACTGGGTTGGTGAGGAGAAATTAGAGATTATGGGTTATTTCTATTCTAGTAATTTACTAGACAGGTAAGAGACTACAAACACCCCTTATTTGAGGACATTACTGAGGTCACCTAAGAGACAAAAAAGCGTATCTTGTTTGCCTTTGACCTAGCAGACAGAAAGTTCATGTTTTCCTGCATAAAGGCTCTTGATCAAACTGGCTTTAGCATTTCTTCGCATATTGACTAAACTTTATTGAGGTTTCTTTTTGACTCTGGGCCCCCAACTTCCCTTTTCTTATATCATTTTCTTTCAAAATATGTAATTACAAATTTTCTCTCTACCTCTTTGAGATATAAACTTCTCCAAGGCACTTGTCAGCTTTGCAACCCGAGAACGTCTTTCTCAAGGACATTCTCCAGGAATAGATGAGAACCAGGGTTTGCTAGCCTTTTAAATCCAATGGCATAAAAAAAGTGGAAAAATAAATATGACCTAGATTTTGTAATTTAAATGGCGAAGATACTATTTTCCAGGAAGTAGACAATAAAGAATAAGATGTATGTATAAGGTGGTAGCAAGAACAAATTTAAAATGAAAAGAAGATACTTATCATGTCATGTAACTTCACAAAATCTGCAAATGCAGGAAAAAGAACTTTCTTTAGGAAGAGGCTGGGATAGTAATGATGTCACTTGGAGAAAAGAAAAAGATATTGCAAATAGTAAGATAATTCAAAGAAATGGAAACCAAATGAGAATTAAGTTCAAGGTGAAGGAAACCTTGCCTAGAATTGATGCAGCAGAAAGAGATTTAAGCAACATTGAATTAATAATGTTTTCTTGTGATCTCCAAACTGGAAACTGCTCACAGAGTATAAGGTGAAATCTGTAAGGTTGAGGACCCAAGAACGTCCTGTAAGATCAAGAACAGATGATGAAATTAATTAAACGTGGAAGTTCTTGCTGTACAGAATATAACAGTTCAACCCAACAACATGTTCTATTTCTTATTGAAATAGAACAATTTATTCTGTTTCAGAAAAAAAATTGTTCATTAAAATGCTGCACTCCTTTTGATCCAAATCTATGCTCCATTGATATTCTAAGTAGTGGTAGTCATTAGATTAGTGATAAAATTTTATTACATAATGGGAATAATAAAAGCTTTTTTTTTCTATGAGATAAAAAGGAAAAAAAAGTCAAAGCAATTGGTTCACAAAGGAACAGAGGAAAATAGAAAAGGTGAAAATTGAAAAGGTCATGAAACATTTTCCTACTTACAGTTTCCATTATTTATGTAAAAAGTGAAAGGAATTTGGTTCCAGAGTAAAGTAAGGAACAGTGTTGAAGCTTAGGAAAATAGAAAATGTGAAAATTGACTTGAAAAGATCATGAAACATTTTCCTGTTTACAGAGTCCACTATTTATGTAAAGAGTGAAAGAAAATTGGTTCTAGAGTAAGGTAAGGAACAGTGTTAAGCTTTGTGTGTAGATAATATTAATCTGTGACGACTCCTTGTTCTCCTCAGTCACTACTACAACTCCTCTCAGCTCAAAGTCACAAACACATATGGGAGTAAAACTGTTCACCAGTATGAAGCGCGGAATGTCCGGGTAGAAGCAGAAGAACCGTAACAAAGATCAGTGTTTTTCTCTTTCAGTTAAACTGTACCACGAGGGCTCAGGAAGTAGTTTCTTCTCAATCCTTGTAAACAGACGTGCAACGAAGTCTTTTCTCTTTTCACCTAATATAGACTGCTCTGAGGAGTTTAATGAAAAGCCTTGATGACAATATATTTTTCTTAGTTTATACCGCAATAAAGGTTCACAAATCTTCTCAATAATTGTGGTCCCAGAACACAAATCTTTCTAAAAAATGTAGTAATCCTTTATACATCTCAATGTTCTCATTGAAAGAGGGTAAGTTGGCTAGAAAGAGTTCTAATTTCTCTTCTATACTCAAAAGCTTTCTCACATTAAAGAAAAAGCATCTATTGAACACTGATATGTTCAGTATTACATTAGACACTTTTCATTTGGTCTGTTTATTTCTCACAATAATCTTGCTGGATTGTTAATGCTATCTTTATTTTAAATAAGGGACAATTTAGATTCATAGAGGGGATATTATTTGATAATAAATGCTATAATAAAGCAACCAAAACATGTATAATGTCTCAAACATGAAAGAAGTTTATTTATTGTTCATATATTGTCAGAACGGGTAACACTGAGCTCTATGAATCTCTCCTTCAAGCATTTATTCAAGGACCCAGCTCTTGTTCCATCTTAGAATTCCATCACCTTCAACATGTGGTTTTCAAGGTCACTGAAGAAAAAGGAAGCAAAATAGAATCTTGCTTTGAAGTATTTTATGAACTGGGTCTGAAAATGGTGCACATCATTTCTGCCAGCATTCCTTTTATTCACCAGTGTGAACTGGCCTCAGTTACATGGCCACTTTTAACTATAAGGTAGGCTGGAAAATGTAGTCTAGTTTCTATTCTCTGTGCTCTCAGGAGAAAGAGAAAAATGCATCATTAAATAGCTAGCCAGTCTGAAGTCCAATACATTTTTTTAGTCACTAAGTATCTATTTAAATTTTTGTCTCACATATAGAATAACTTTCTTCCGTCTCAAAGGAGACAGCTCAAAATCCATTTCAACAAAACATCCATCTAAGAGTCCAGGACCTTCTGGTTTTGTGCAGTTCTTTCTCTCACGGCTTGCTGTGATATATTAAATCATGTTACCTTTCAGGGAACATGTATAAGAATAATCATAACAACATTGTTTGTAGTAGCGTATCACTAAAAACAAAAGTTCACAGAGGAGGATGAATAAATCGTAATTCATCCAAATAATGATAAAATCATGATGAGAATGAATTAACTCTAGCTACATCCAAAAATATAGATGAAACAGAGAAGATCATGCATGTGACTTATATAAGATTTTAGAACATTTGTGTAACAATACGGATACAATAATATTTTCTCAGAAACTGGTATAACTTGTCTCTAGAAGAAACATCTTGTCATTACTGATTACCTTCTCTGAAAAGTCCATTCTGAGTATAAACAGATTCTCTTAGCACAAATATAAATTGAGATGTCTTCATAAGAAAGAATAAAGAACTTATAGCTCCAAGGATCTGAGTTATGTGACACAATGTGAAATTACCCTTTGACTAATAAATCTTAATTAAATGTACTTTGTCTAAATAGAATTTAAATGCAAGTAAAGAATTTTGAGTAACTAGAGCAGGGAATGAATTTTAAACCTCAGTTAAATGCAGAGATGTAGATGAGTGAGGACAAAGATAAAGAGAAGAAAGGATGCTAGTTGTAGAAACAGTAATATTTCACGAGAAGGGTTTTTGACTCTCATCACACTGTGAAGATGGAGTTCAGGCTGATTTTAATCAGATCATGACTGGACAAGTAAATTCTATAGAACTGGTGGAATATACTTATTGGCACTTCAACCCAGAATATTTCGGAGGCAGAATAAGAATTTGCAGAAATATTTGAGGATAATATTCACCATATTTTACATGCATGACCCAGGCAGGCCGTGACCAGTCAGAGTGAATTCTCTCTTGATGCTGGAGCTGGGTACTAGAGGTTCCTAATATGCCAGGCATTAACCCTTTTATTACTATTTCCTGGGAAAGTCTGGACATTTCAGGAGACAGCTGATAATCCCATGGGTGACAGTGAGAGTATTTGGAGAATTGGCACAGTGTTTATTTACCAACAACTATAAAAGGGTTTTAACATTTTAACAAGTAAAATGATTATATTCAAGTGTACCATTGGAACACAACCAGTAGGCACTTTGATAATAAAAGAAGTTACAGGTGCGAAGCTGAAAATAAAGAAGGAAAAAAATAACTTTTATTTTGTTCCCTTAACAGTAACCCATATTCTCCTTCCTTGCAATTTACCATTGTAACTCCTGGGAATAAGTACAGTGTTTTCCCACCTAAGGAAGGGGGAATGTATGATATACAGAAGTATTCCATCCTGGCAAGAAGAGAGATACAATCCAGTTATTGCTAGCTCCCCGCTAATGTGGAAAGGGGACAAAAAGGGGCAGTAGAAGAGACGTGCCTGTATCACAGACTTTCCTACAGTCTCCAACATGATCAGAGAGAACATGGGCAAGATGGATTGATAAGATAGACGATCAACAGCTTGGACGTTTTACACCCATTTCAATACTTAAGGAAGAGATCCCACTCAGGATATCTTTGTATCAACCTGGGGTCAACCATAAACAGAGGAAAAAATACTGCCACTTAGGCCAGTTAGGCACTTGGGAAATAGACACAGCTTTCCCAGGCACTGCAGCTGCCACATCAGTCTCTGAGATGAGACCCAGAATTTTCCCTATGCACTTAGGAAAGTGAAGAGGGACACAGAAGTTAGCTAATAGCCTGAATGCAATGCTGCCAGAAAAATGTGACACTTGTAGGAGAAAATTGATCCTGAATTCACCGGCTGTCAGATTCTGAAGATAAAGAGAGTTGCAGTTATATTTCCAAAGGTCTAGAGTGCCAATGAGACCTGAGGTTGGCCCTAGGAAGTAGAAAGGACCACTTTGCCACAAATAAGAAAAAAAAACCACTAATATAATAGCTGTAAAATTAAGACTCAAATTCCAGGAGGGCAAATAGACCAGGTAGGTATAGAACATCACTATGGAGGTCAGAGGGACAAGAAGATGGTACTGTGAATCTCAGAGCCACTCCTCTTCTAGAATATGGTCACATGAACCCTCTTTCTCTATGCAGCCAGATATAATCTTTGTATTGAGCAGAAGGAAAGAGTATCACTTTGAAAGGCTAAGCATTTTCCTACTGTGATGTTCTAAATTATTATGAAGGGCTGAGTTACCCAAAAGGAGTGGCAGAGAATAGAGTTCCCCATTAAGTAGAATGATACTTTTAACATATGCTATGTGAAATATAAAGAAAATACAATTTATTTATATATCTTAGTGCAATGTGAGCAAATGTGTGACTTTATATGACAATAACAAGTGCATCTCAGTGAACTGTCAAAGCTCAGAATCTGGTAAACCTTCCAAAAAGTTCCTTGTTATCATACACAGTGTAAAAATCTTTGTGGTTCCATATGTTAGAACCTACTATGATTATTAAATTCAAAATACTGGTAACAAATTTCAAAAAATAAAAATATGTTTCCTTGTCCAAGAATATGAGCATTATAAACTTTATTTTTATATAAAATTAATTAAAATATTTAATTGTTTGTAGTTAAAGTGAAAAATCTTAGCTAAAGAGAATATTATTTTCAACTGAACTTTCTGTAAAATTATTTCATATTATATTAATTGTTTTATGAGAATCCATGACACTTAAATAATTTATTTCCTATTCAATATTGTATTTTCTTTCAGTGTTTTAACCTATGTTCTTTGCTATTTCCAGTAATTGCCATCGTATTTTGGTTTCACCAATCTACTCCCTTTTATATTTAATGCTACTTTCTCTTTTCAGTGTACCCCATTTTCTTCAAAGTAAGGAAATGAGAAGATGTATTTAGTGACTATTCTATATAAGGAAGTACAGAATTTCCCATATTTAAAAAACTGTAAAGAAAGCCTTTTCCAAATGTTACATCATTGAAAACTGGACATTTTAATTTACAAGACCTCATCATTTTTTTAAACAAATTATGCAGTTTTGTAAAGATATTAGAAATAAGAGAAGACTTCTTGGACTGCTCATCTAAAGTCAAATACAGATGAACAAAATAAAGCTCTCTCTTACATTTTTGACTCAAAGAAATCTATTCACTGACAAATGAGTTACTTTCATTATTAGGGGTAGTATACTAATAATAGCTTATGAACTAAGAACAATCTGCTCAAGACAATTTTAAGTATCTAGAGACTCATAATTGTGACATAAAATGAGAGTAAAGCTGTGTATGCCCTTCCTTTGTCAGAAAGGTCAAGTGTCTCAGAGCATTTAATTTAAAAAGAAAAAAAAATTCACAAAACACAACACTATTTCACCAGTGGAAATGGCTCTGGAGTCTTCCATCAACTTCAAGAATTAGTTTCAAAGTGTTGTCTGCTTTCATTCAGTCAGCTACCAGCATGGAGCAGACCACCTGCTGTGAAATAAGGGGGTAGCGACCAACAGTTATTATAGCAGTAGCCATAAGTTTATTGTTTATTGGTACTAAACTTAAATCTTAGTAATTTTGAATTACTGAGTTAGCTTAGATTTATGGAGATGCAGAATCATTTAGAATGGCATTCATTCCAGAAGGGTATATTATCTAAACCAATTTTCTTATAGTGATGCAATTGCAATACCATAGTTACGGTTGTATCAGCATTTCCATTATAAAGTCCTATTTTCAGGGTTTTATAATTTGACCATAAAAATTCTCTCCTTGTAGAAACTTGGCAAACAAGGTCTGAGGCATATAACTGAGTTGTTGTGGGTTTTAAAATTTTTTTACTGAAATTAAAAACACACATACGTGTTTGATCTATTCAGCCATTTTATACTTTAGCTCTGCAAATGACAACAAAAAATACACTATCTGTAGATATATTAAAATAATTGGGAAAAAGAACAATTTACCAAATCACTAAGTGTGTGGAGATGATCAATTTTTATCATCTCACATTAAGTTCCTGTGACGATGAAAAAACACAATTGTTTGGAATTAGGTTTGACAGTGCAAGTGAAAGTTACAGCAGAGTTAATAGCAAACCAATGACTGGGGCAAGTCCCTAAATTTCAAGTCTCACATTTCTCATCTGTGAGGTAGAGATAATTACACATTCTCATATAAAGGTGTAAGAATCCTGTAAGTAGAAACAATGAGTTTGAAATTTTTAAAGTGCTCTATAATCATGAAATATAATTTTTTAGTTTGTACGGTTTTCTTTTAAATGTATAAATCTTATTGTCCACACTACTTATTTAGATTTGTTAAACATTCATAGCTCTTCCCAAATATAAACTCCTGAAGTAGAGTGTCTCTATCTTTGTTCTCAATGTGGCACACAAATATATGTTGAATCAGTAACTAATTTAATATTTTATTTCAATATTAAAAGTGCTTGCCTGAGTTTATTTGGAATTAGTCTGCCCTAAAAACATGACGGTCGCCCTCTTGTGGTCGACAGAAAGTGTGCATATTGAGTGCCAAAGAAGGGCGTTTATGAACCAGATCCGTAAGAATTTATCAAACTTATAGAGTATAGAAAACAAATCATAGGTCATGAAAAATACAACTTATTTACTGTAAGAGACGAAGGGCATTTCTCAGCGTTGTATCATAATAAGTGATGAAGAATACAAACTCTGACAATAAATAGTTTAGGTTCAACCCTGCCTCTACTACCTGAAAGCTACGTAAACTAGAAAGATACCTAGGAACTCTAAAATGCAATTTACCATTTATGACAATGGGAATCATTGTAGAAATGGCTTCTGAGAGTTATTGCAATGATTACATGAGAAAATTCATGGATATTCTGGCTCACATGAAGTATTTAGAAAATGTTAGTTATCTTTACGTCATTCTTTCTGCAGCCCCATATAAGTATAACATTCTTTCTGAAGTTGTTGTTGATTATAAGTACCCTCTTTAAAATGTTTTTCTTTGAACAGATTGTTTCAATAAGTTTAAAGAAATCTATTTTTTTGTTGGCTCTGTCTTGCAATAGGCAAGGTACTAATATATGACAAAATTTATCTTAAAAATTTATAATTAATCTTTTCACCTATGCTATGAAAATAAAGTAAAAATCATGGGCCCTATGCAAAGCACTTCATGTGGGACATGGAAGCAAAAATGTGGTCATTACTATTCAGAAAGTTACATTTACTTTGCAGAAATATAGCATATCCTGAAGAGGGCACTGCAGAGTTGGAGGCATATTAGGTAAGCTCTGGAGTACAACTGAGTTTCAACAAGGTATCATCACTCTTGCTGCACATTTCTGTGCCTCAGTGTTCTCATCTACATCAGACTGTGGAATGCCTACAAAGCATGTAGTGTAGTGCTTGCACATTCCAAATGCTCAATAGATGTTAAACATAGTGATAACCATTGCTTTTCACACTGTTTTGGATTCTAATGCTAAAAAATAAATGAAATAAATGCTGTTTACCCAAGCGGTCCTTGAGTTTGCAAATGAAAAAATCAGACGTCTAAATAGTCCATTGCATTAGGATGTGCTCATGGCAGATACAGAACCCTACTCATGATAGTCAGTCAGTGAGGAAGTATGTTTGTTTCTTTGCTGGGGGAGAAAAACTCAGATCCAGATCAGTGATAACCTCCAAAATATACAGGAGACTAACCAGAAAATGTTCTACTCTTCAATAACATCTCAACTTTCTGGGTCATCTCACACACAGAGACCAGAGTCTTTTATATGAAATTAAGCTCAAAGATATGTTGAACTTGCTGGGAAGTATTTTATGGCTCCAGAAGAAAAAGAATTATTTTCTATGAATTATAAAGAAATGGGGACTTTTTTCTCTTGTAATCTATTTATCTGTGGGGTAAATTCTGAAGTCATAACTTCATATTGAGCTCTATGTAAGAATGTTTTAGAAGAAAGAAAGTAAGAAATGCTATTGCCATTCTACAGGATACTTTCTAGAGAATTGAAAAAGGATTGTCTTCTCAGATAATTATGGCATCTTGAGACAAGAAGTTTGATCATAGATGTAGAAAGAGGCCACCATGAATAGAAGTATTATATAAAAAGAAGTGTATTTATTATGAGATGCTGTTTGTCTTCATTTTGCAAGAGTCATCTTCTTAAAACTCAAGACCTCAGTGACCAAGTTCAACAGAATTTCCTGCTATGGAATATGTCCCCCAGTTCCATCCATGTTGGTGCAATTACAGAATCACATTCTTTTAAATGGCTGAATAGTACTCCATTGTGTATATGGAATACAAATGCAGGGAGGAAGAAATTTAAGCAAATGAAAGAAGAGTTTATTGAAAATAGTGTTGTCTTAAGAAAGGTGTTCCGGGGTATGCCTTGATGAGAAAGCTATGGACATGTAAAGAAAATAGTATGATGACTGCCTACATAATAGTCCAGTGTGCACTGTGGGTCACTTCAAATAACATTATAGATGGATGATCTTCCACTCTGCTTTTTCAAATTTATTCATCATATATTCAGCATGTGTTATGAAAAGATATTGAATAGAGGATTATAATTCTAACATAAATTAAAAATAGATTCTTGCTCTGAAAGAGAGTATGGTATAGTGAGAGAAGTGGGAAAGAATCTGGTAATTTTAATAAAATATGGTAAGAGCTTTAAGAGGGGTAGGTAAATAATATTTTGAGAACACTCAGGAGGGACAAGGAATATGAGGGAGAGTCTGAAAATATGTCTTGTTGGTGAAGACAGTTTACCTAAAGCTTCTGGTATGAACAGTTTTTAATCAGCTGAAGAAAAGAGGGAACATGCTACTGACTGAATAGGGCACATGAACAAACGTCTTTTTGTTAGCAGGGATGCCCCAAATTTTCTCTCTGCTGTGTTCTGGGATTGGTCTCAGGTATAGACACATAGGCATTGATTAGTATTACTCATGATGATGCATCCTTATGTTTGATGGCCAAGTCACAAAAAGTGGGCATAATATGGCCTCAGTGGGCTTTTCATAAACAGAGTATGATGTGCTGGAGGAAAACCAGCCAGTCAGTTCACACTTGTTAGGATCTGGGCTACCTGACAAAGAAGTAGAATTGAAGTTTAGTTATTCAACACTCTTTAGTGATTGTCTAATTCTGAGAAAAATGTATAGTCCTCATCTTTATAGAATTTGTACTATTGTGGAAAAAAGTACACGAGGAAATGGACTATTACGTAAGAGGCTGGATGACTTGTAATGTAAATATAGAGTATGCCGGAATCTGGGAGCTTATAATATCAGGCGTCTAATTCAATATTATTCAGGGAGTTCAGTTTAGGGAAACATTCCATAAGAAGTAGCAGTGATGTGAAAAACCGGTAGAAGTTAGTTACAGTGGAAATAATCTAAAAGTTAGGTAATGGAATTATGCAGGAAGAGAGAAAGATTGAGTGGCAGTGGAGAATGCCAAGTATGTAGAGGTGGCAATGAGTATTTAAAATAATTCAGTCAATGAAAGGGTACATTGCCTGCAGATTATTTAAAAACAATTTTTATCTCTTGACCACGTGATCCACCCACCTCGGCCTCCCAAAGTGCTGGTATTACAGGCTTGAGCCACCTGCACCCTTCCTTTTGATCTACTTTCTAAGCAATTGCTATAGATTCTGTTGAGTTTCAAATTATATTTAGGCTTCTCCTCATCTAACTTAAAACTTGTCCTTCAATTTATTTATTCTATATGAAGATTAATGTGGAGAAATGCCAGTGTGTACACACTTCAACTCAATTATACACTTTCATTTCAAGAGTAAGTTTATAATAGTTCTGAATCATCTGTGCTTGTTTCCAATGCAGTCACTGTCTCCAACCCTAATGTACAAGATATTCCTGTGTATAAACAACAAACAATATTAACGCAATAAATTTAAAGATGAAGAAAGATAACTTGAGTTTATGTAACTCTGTAATTCCATATGACCATTTAAAATTTTAACTTAAGAATTTAAGATTGCAAAGAGTAAAACAATACAACATGTAAGATGTATATATGACACATAACATATGTACATTACATAATGTAATATATGTGTGTACACACACATATATGTGCAAAAACACATATACTTAAGTTATACTTAAGTTATAAATCAAATGTAAAATACTTTCCTAAAATACTTGATCCAGACCTCTAATAGGCAGAAATATGCCCAGATGAAAAAAGCTATCCTAGGTGGAAGAAAGGTATGTGTGAATCCATAAAACTAAGACTGCAGGATGCTCCTGGGAAAATTACAAATAATTCATTGTGGTACACAGTTAGTGTATATATTTATTTGGGCACATGGGATATTTTGATACAGGCATACCATGCATAATAATCACATCAGGGTAGATGGGGTATCCATCACCTCGAGGATTTATTCTTTCTTTGTGTTACAAACAATCCAATTATACTCTTTTAGTTATTTTTAAATGTACAATAAATTGTTACTCAGTGAAGCCATCCTGTTGTTCTATCAAGTATTAGATTCCGTCTAACTATATTTTGTACTGGTTAACTATTCCCACTTTCTACCTTCACTACTTTTCCTTGCCTCTGGAAACAATTATTCTACTCTCCGTTCTCCATGGGTTCAATTGTTTTAATTTTTTTAGCGCTAACAAATAAATGAGAGAACATGTGAATTTTGTCTTTCTGTGCCGGGCTTATTTCACTTAACATAAATTCCTCCAGTTCCAGCAATGTTGCTGCAAATGACAGAGTCTTATTCTTTTTAATGGCTGAATAGTACTCCATTGCGTATATGTACTACATTTTATTTTTCCATTGGTCTGTTGATAAACACTTAGGTTGTTTCCACATTTTGGCTATTGTGAATAGTGATACAGTAAACATGGGAGTACAGATATCTCTTCAGTATAATGATTTCCTTTCTTTCAGTTAGATAGCTAGCAGTGGGATTGCTGGATCATATAGTAGTTCTATTTTTAGTCTTCTGAGGATTCTGTAACCTGTCCTATAGTGGTTGTAATAATTAACATTCCCACCAACAGTGTACAAAGATTCCCTGTTCTCTAAATCCTCTCAAGCATTTGTTATAGCCTGTCTTTTGCATATAAGCCATTTTGACTGAGGTAAGATGATATCTCATTGTAGTTTTGATTTGCATTTCTCTGATGATCAATGACATTGAACACTTTTTCATATACCTGTTTGCCAATTTGTATGTCTTCTCTTGAGAAATGTCTTTTCAGATCATTTGACCATTTTAATTGGATTATTAGATTTATTTTTCCAGTAGAGTTGTCTGAGTTACTTACATATTCTGCTTATTAATTCCCTGTCAGATGGATGATTTGAGAATGTTTTCTCCCATTCTGTGGGTTGTCTCTTCATTTTTTTTGTATTGTTTCCTTTGCAGTGCAGAAGCTTTTTAACTTGATGTGATCCCATTTGTCTATTTTTGCTTTGGTTGCCTGTGCTTTGGGGGTATTTATCAACAAATCTTTTACCAACCCAATGTACTGAAGAGTTTCCTCAGTGTGTTCTCACAGTAGTTTCATTGGTTGAGGTCCTAGCTTCAAGTCTGTGATCTACTTTAATGTGATTTTGTATATGGTGAGAGATTGGTGGTTTCATCCTTCTGAATATAGATATCCAGTTTTCCAAGAACCATTTATTGAAGACACTATCCTTTCCCCAATGTATGTTCTTGACAACTTTGATGAAAATGGGTTCACTGTAGATGTATAGATTTATTTTTTCTGTTCTGTTCCATTGGTCTATGTTACTGCTTTTTATGTCAGTACCAGGCTATTTTGACAAAGCTCTGTAGCTTAATTTGAAGTCATGTAATGTGTTTTCTCTAGGTTTTTAATTTTTGTTTAGGATAGCTTAGGCTATTCTGGGTCTTTTGTTGTTCTGTATGAATTTTTTTGCTTATTTTTTCTATTTCTGTGAAGAATGTCATTGGTATTTTGATAGGTCTTATATTATACCTATAGATTACTTTAGGTAGTTGAACATTTTAACAACATTGATTCTTCCAATCCATGAACATGAAATACCTTTTTTTTTTTTCTGAGTGTGTGTCCTCTTCAATTGTTTGCATCAATGTTTTGCCATTTTCATTGTAGAGCTTTTTCCCCCTTTGCTTAACTTCATTCCTAAGTATTTTATTTTATTTTATTTGTAGCTATTGTCAATAGGATTACTTTCCTGATTTCCTTTTCAGATTGTTCACTGTTGGCATGTAGACATGCTACTGATTTTTGTATGTTGATTTTGTATTCCTGCAACTTTACCGAATTTATCAGTTCTAATAGTTCTTTTTTTTTGGTGGAGTCTTTTGTTTATTTTGAATAGGAGATCATATCATCTGCAAACAGTAATAATTTGAATTTTTCCTTTCCAATTTAGATGCCCTTTATTTCTTTCTCTTTTCTGATTGCTCTAGCTAGGACTTCCTGGTAGCTATGTTTTGAACTTTAAACTTTACCTAGTGGGTGGAAAACTGAGAGCCATTGAAGTTTTTAAGAGTGTAGTTAGCATGATAATTTTCACTTTTTAGAGATAATTTATTACTACACTATGAGAATAGGTCATAGAAGTAATGTAAATTAGATGAGTTATGAGGCTGCTATCATTTCATTGAAAGAAAATAGTGCTTTGATTTAAGATGGTAGATAAAAGTATAGGTGAAGAAAGAGAAGATAAAGTGCTGCTAGCATTTTGACGTGGACAATTGAGTTAAAATCCTAGTTACTGGGTTTAGGAAAACACAAAGACAAGACATTCAGGAGAATGGAGAATTTTGGTACCTTGTGCTTAATCTGCCATTGGGATATAGAACCAGAGGTGTCTTAGAGGCAGCAAGATGTATTGCCCAGAGGCTGAAGAAAGATCTGGACAGATATGTAGAATTTGGAATCTGAGAATAGAGATGATTACCTAGTTGAAGCTTTTAGACTGGGCACTTCCACTAGCAGTTCTATGTCCATGATGCTTTGTGGTACATATCCTATCTGAATCACCACAACCTGAATCATCATCTTTTATTAACTCTCCCTCCTTAGTCAGACTGTTTAATTTGGCTGGTCCTTGATTATCTGTAACAAAGCAATTAACATACATTAGGGGGAAGATATATTTTGAGAGTTCCTAAGATTTGTCCACATTTTTTGTTTCAACTATCTAATAAGCTGTTTGGTGTTTTCCTAATTACAAAGGTTTTCCTTTTTTTTAAGTTTGGATTATTGTCATATTTAAGAATTTCTATTCAAAACCAAATTGTATTAACAAATAATAACAGTAAATAAGCAAATCATTCTTACTGTGTGCCAGACACTATCTGAAACAATTTACATGTTTTAATCCATTTAATTTCTTATAAAACCTCTGAGTGGGTACCATTGTTTCTTCATTTAACAGATGAGGACACTGGGGAAAAAGAGGTGATATGATATGGCTTCATTCCCACACAGATCTTAAATTGTAGCTCCTATAATTCCCACATGTCATGGGAGGGACTCAGTAGCGGGTAATTGAATTATGAGGACAGGTATTCTTCCACCCTGTTCTCGTGGTAGTGAATAAGTCTCATAAGATCTGATGGTTTCATAAAGGGAAGTTCCACTGCACATGCTTTCTTTCTTGCCTGCCACCATGTAAGATGTGGCTTTGCTCCTCCTTGCCTTCCACCATGATTGTGAGGCCTCCTCAGCCATGCTGAACTGAGTCAATTAAACCTCTTTCCTTTGTAAATTACACAGCCTCAGGTATGTCTTTATAAGCAGTGTGAGAACAGACTAATAAAGAGGTTAAGAAAATTACTCAACATCCCATAGCTAGTGGCAGAAATTGAACCCAGACAATCTAACTCTGGGGTCTGTGTGAATTATCATTAGTCTATACTACTGTTAATTTCTTAACTGAGGTGATTTGCTAATAAATAATTGCTTTAGTGATATTAGATTATATAATAAGTGCAATCACTTATACAGTAAATATTTTCCAGAATGAGATTCAGGGTGGATGAACCTTCATAGGGGGAAACAAAAGTGTAGCTTCTTAAGCCATTTTTAATGCCCAGGTCAAGCACTGGGTTAGGCACTCTGTTGATCTTCTTTGCCATTCAGGTGTGGAAGAGGCCAGCATGTGACTGGTAGAGGAGATATAAGTGGAGGCATTACAAAAGCAGGCTCCATCAAAGACACATTTCAGATACTTTGTAATAGCATCTGTCTTCCCTCTCTACACAACCACATGTTTATATATCAGTATTTGTGTGAGAAAGTTATTGACAAGATGTAGTTCCAAATTCCTGATTAAATCGATGAAAAGCGAGAGTCTTTAGGGACAAATGATCTGTAAAGCATTTCAAATAATATTTTGTAGTAACTTCTTTTCCCTGCCTCCACTTGTTTTCATTTTACTCATTTTATCCTGATTCTGTTGTAACAGATGTCGATAGAGTTTTTGACACTGAGAATGCCAGATCCATCATTAACATGTTGCCAAACTGGGAAGGATTTACTAACAATCACTTCATTCCTGCATCACTTCACTTCTTTTAATAGAAAAACTCATTTGAATAACATCTGAATAAAGGGGTTAATAATAGTAGCCTAAAAGAAGAAGCCAGATTGGAATAATAAACAACTGACCAGAATCTTCATCCTGAATGAAAATTAAATGTCATTAGAGTAATTTAGAAGGCACAAAATAATCTGTCAATGCTAAACCTTTCTTCCAGCCTTTTCCTGCTACCATTTCTGCTACCATATTTTTAACATAATGTTCACTTTTATCCCTCTTGGCTTTACCTGAGATTTAAGAAAAGATAGATTAGATTGACATTAAAATAATTTTGAAGTATAAGCAAGAAAGTATTATTCTGAAATTGGTTACCAATTTTAATTATTTCTAAATTATCTATCCATTAGAGCATGCCACTATTTTCACATGTATGCAATAACAAAATTAAAATCAGGCATTAAGAAAATATTTTCCTCTTTTAAATGTCAAATATCTAAAATGCTATAATGTTATATTACACTGATATGTATTCATCTTTGTGTGCACATGAGAGAGCAGAGGGAGCTAGGAAGAACTAGAGAGAGAATAGAGAAAATTGAACTACTGGTAGTATGGGGTTCACACTCATCTATAACAGTATTACAAATTTGTTGTAAGAAAGGATCATTGCTTCATATGACAAGAGTAAGACAAGCATGTCCCCATCTACAACATATAAAGGGTAGAGAGCTCAAAGACAGATATACAAATAAAACAGGCATTCAAAAAAGCTGTTTTATTTTGTAATTTACCACAAGTAAATATATAGGTTTGGTTTTGCTGTTGTTAATTGCTTCTGTAGTATTAAATACAAAGGTGCTCATAAATTCTATGTGCACACTTTGATGAATGTACCCATGTAATTAGCACCCAGAACAAGAGTAGAAATCCCTATCATTACCCATTCTACGTTTTAAAAAGGTAAACATCATTGGACTTCAATTGCTATAGATTAGCTTTGCGGTTCATGAATTTCACATTAGAAGAATCATATGGTATATAATATTTGGAGTCTGGCTTCTTTTACTAAACACCATAGTTGTGAGATTCAATCATACAGTTGTATATAACAATAAGTTTTTCATTTAATTTCTCATATGTATAACTATACCACCACTTATCCATTTTAATGTTGAACAAAAATTGTATTGTTAAAGTGTATGGTTATTGTAAATAGTGCTGCTGTAAATACTTTGTATGTGACTTTTGATCAACATATGTGGATTTTCTTAGGCATTTAATTAAAAAAAAATAAAGAGAGCTCCCACAAACCTAGACACCCATTTATTGTTCCTAGACCTCTACTTGGCTGGGAATCTCAAGCCATTGCTCATAAGCAAACATTTTGTATATAATAGCCCATTTTTTTTTGTCATGGCTTTGTTCATGTCAAAATTTCAAATTCTTCCTGGAAGTATCTCTACTTCTTATGTAAAGCTGCATTATTTTGCAAATTCTTCCACTTTCCTTGGAAAATGGCAAAAACAAATTTTTCTTAGTATAAAAACAGCAATTAGGTGGAATTTTTGACACATGAAAATCAATAAATCAATATGTTTAAGAGTAGTTTGAAGAAAATTTGGAGACAAAACATCAGAGTTGACAGTCACCTTCTTCAATGATTATACTAAGCAACCAAAACAAAATTTAACTCCAAGATAACTTTCATAAAAGATGTTGTAACCTCAGTAGTAATCCTTGCATTTATCTCTTTCTTTTTAGCTTTACCTGACCTTTTACATGAGCCACTCTTTCTTCAAGCTCTTCTCAGAAAAGAACTTTTGTACTGTAAAGTCATCATTATATACGGAAGACCCTAAAGACTCCACAAAATAGTGTTAGAATTAAAAAAACAAATTCAGTAAAGTGGCAAGATATAAAGTCAACATACAAAATTCAGGAGCATTTCAACAATGAACTGTTTGAAACAAAATCTGTAAAACAATCCCTTGTACAATAGTTATGAAAAAATTAAATACATTAGGAATAAATTTAACCAAGGAAGTAAAAGTCCTGTATGCTAAGAACTGTAAGATATTGATGAAAAAAATTGAAGATGACAGATAAATGGAAAGAAATCCCATGATCCTGAATTAGAAAAATTAATATTGTTAAAATATCTATACTATTCAAAGCAATATGCATATTCATTGTAATGCCTGTGAAAAATTTAATGACATATTTCACAGAAAAATAACATGTTTCAATGACATATTTCATAGAAATAGAAAAAAATCCTAGAATTTATATGTAATCACAAAATATCTCAAATAGCCAAATCAATCTTGCACAAAAAGAACAAAGCTGAAAGTATCATACTACCTTACTTCAAAGTATCCCACAAAGTTACAATGATCAAAATGTCATGGTATTGACATAAAAACAGACACATAGACTAATAGAGCAGACTTGATAACCCAGAAATAAATTAGCCTACTTACAGCCAATTGATATTTGACAAAGTTTTCTAGAACACACAATGGGGAAAGAACAGTCTCTTTAATAAATGGTATTGGGACAACTGAACATCCACACTGGAAATTTTAATAAAAAGTCTCATGTCACACCATATGCAAAACTTAATTCACAATCAACTTAAAACTTAAACATAAGACTTGAAACAGTAAAACTACCAGAACAAAGCATAAAGGAAAAGCTCCATGACATTAGTCTGGGCAGTGATTTTTTTGGAATGTGAACTGAAATGTACAGGAAGGAAAAGCAGAAATTGGTAAATGCGACTACATCAAACAAAAAAGCTGCATAGCAAAAGGAAAAAATTGACAGTGTAAAGATACAATCTATGGAATCAGAGACTGACACCATGCACACATCCCAAGGCCATATGAAAGCTTATTAATTGCATAATTAAGGTCTATGAGGACAGCTGGAAAGGCCTCCAAAATGGTTTGAGGGATCAAAATAAAGGAGACTAGCTGGAGTTTTTAATTGTGATTAGGAGTTGACATCTGGGTGAGAGTTTCCACACATGGGCAGGGCCTGACATGGTCTGAATTTCTCACTGTTCTAAAATTGGAGGTACCCTGGCTTTTTCTTCAGCTTGCCCAGATGTGAGTCACAGGGGAAGGAGGAGATGTGAGGTTTAAAATATGTCAGCAGCCAAAATTTAAAAAATGGAGTCAGATGACATATTACATGCACATTCTGTAAGCAAGTCATGCTTAGTCACTTAGGATATCTAAATGGATGAAACAGACACCAAACATCATTGAGATTTCATTCTATTTAGGAAAGATAGAAAGTGCAACACACATGTAATACATAAGTGAAGCAAATAGTTTGAGAGATTCAGATATGTAATGTGGAAAAATAAAGGAGTAGACTAGAGGAAGGAGGTTCAGAGATGCAGAGTATGGGGAAGGGCACAATTTCAAATAGAATGATCAGGTTGTGTCTCTGAGGATGAGATGTTAAGCAAGTACTTGAAGCAGATGAAGATTTTAGCCATACAGAATCCTGAAGGGGCAGCCACTGCAAAGATCCTAAGGTAGCAAGTTACCTGCTGGAATGTCTGGGAAACTGCAAGGAAGCAGGTGTGAGGGAGAGCAGTGAGGGAGGGGAGAAGGAGCAGGAGGAAATGAAAGTCATAGAGGTAAAAGGATACGTAGTAGGAAACGTATTACAGACTATCGCAGGAAATTACAGTGAGATGGGGAGCAGTGAGAGAGGTTGAGCATAGGTGTGGCATGATCTGATTTATCTTTTAAAGAAATCCCTTTGATGCTGCACTGAAAATAGTAGAAGGGAAGGGGGGAGATTGAGAGTTAGTAGGCTCCAGTTTGGAGGCTATTGTAATCAAGGTGACAAATGATGTTGACTCAGACCAGAGTGTAAAGAAGAGTAGATGGCTTTTATCATATATTTTGAAGGTAAAGTCATCAGGATCTACTGTCAGATTGGATGTGAATGTAAAAGGAGGACAGGGATCAAGGAAGACTCCAGTGCTTTTGGCTTGGGCAACTATGGGCACCTGGTGCAGGTGAGAGAGATTTTTATAAAAACATACGAATTAAGCCAAGTTTCTGCTTTCCAGCACTCTACTCAAGGCACAATTCTATAAAAGATTACAATGGTATTATAGGTAAGGGGAAACATACCTTAAAATATAAATAAGCAATGAATTAAGACAAAACTGAGGCAAAATACGTAATGATTCAGTGTATAAAGACTAGCGTTAGATTCTTGGTTTCAAATCCAGACTCTACCTCTATATTGCAAAGTGATTTTCAGCAAACCACTTTTTTCATACCCACATTTCCACTTATGCAAAATTAAAATAAGAGTACACATGAATTACAGATAAGGATGTTGGAGTGTAGAAACCGTAGACTTTATATTTTAAGTTAACTTGAGTCCTTGTTAAATCCCTTAATAAATTATAATACTATCTTCACCTCTTTAATCTCAATCTTTTTTGAAAAGCAAGAAAAATAATACCTAACTTGTGTACTTTGTAAAGGTTAAAATGTTCTATATTTGGTACAAATTAGATACAATTTATTGAAAACTAATTGTTACTTGTCATTTTTCTTCGTTGAAATATTTATTTTTCTTCTTCAAAAATGACTTAAATAAACTTACAGATTTCCATTCCATCTCCTTTCTTTCTTACTTCTATTAACAAATGTACATAGCACAGAATGGTTTTCAGAAAGCAGCTTTATCCTCGAGATAGTGGAAAGATGGTAAAATAAAGCTAACTGTTTAAACTACCCTCTCTTTGTTTCTGCTTCAAAACAGCCTAATAATGATACCATCTCAACTAGGAAATATTGTGAATTATGTAAAGTTTATGTTTAACTTCCTACCACTTTTATTCTACCATGTTTCTAATTTCTGTCCCTTTTTCCATCCCTAATATATCCTCAACCTGAAATCTTCAAAATAAGTAAATATTAATTCACATGCAGTGGATTAAATCATAGCGAATATACACCACTCATCAGTTCATTCCTCATGTATTGAAGGTCTTTGCAAATTAAATGGTGAAAAACATGACTGTGTAAGCTGAGGCTGCGTTCTCTGTGGAGCACTATTAGAATGGTCTGCCCTAGCCGGGCGCAGTGGCTCACGGCTGTAATCCCAGCACCTTGGGAGGCCGAGGAGGGTGGATCACGAGGTCAAGAGATCGAGACCATCCTGGTTTATCTCTACTAAAAATACAAAAAATTAGCTGGGCATGGTGGCGCGTGCCTGTAATCCCAGCTACTCAGGAGGCTGAGGCAGGAGAATTGCCTGAACCCAGGAGGCGGAGGTTGCGGTGAGCCAAAATCGCGCCATTGCACTCCAGCCTGGGTAACAACAGTGAAACTCTGTCTCAAAAAAAAAAAAAAAAAAAAAAAAAGAATGGTCTGCCCAACATGGCAGTAATGATATAGACATGAACAGTGTTTGAAGTTCCTAGTTTCAGATGTGTCTAACACTTAAAAGGGAGCATTTTATTTCAGGGCAATGATACATATGTGAAGTTTTCAGCTGCCATCAATGACAAAATTCATATTCAACCATATTCTCTATGCAAGGCATCTAATACTAAGCGTTAACATGTGTAAATATATTTCTAAAATATTTTGAAAATATATATACATAATAGTTAGCCATAGTCACAATAAGGTATTAAATTATACAACCAATCTTTTGAAGTTGCACATTTTTTAATGTTCCAGCACCCTATGAGAAAAGCTTTGATGCTAACCACTGAACATACTCGCAGTAGACATTCATATTTTGCATCAGCTCTTTTGCATCTTAAGGGGTCTGTACACACCGGTTAGAGAGCTGAAATTGTTGCTTTCTCTGTCTTCCTTTTAAATGTGAAAGTACCTGTAAAATACTGTTCATTACCTGCATATTGTCTTTGCCTATTTTTCAAATGGCATGACAGGAAGATTTAAATCTCCCTAAATTTATAAGAGAAATTTATCTTTGGTAAAATGCTCATTTTGTAAATACAGCAATAAAGGATTTTACACCATCACTGTATTTTCATGCTAATTAAGCAAGCAAATGATATGAAAAACAATAAAAAAAGAAAACAAAATAAACTTCTGGTAATCTCTATAAGAAACTTATTATTCAGACTATTTTATTTCTTATTTGCAGCTCATTCTGGTACACATCATTCATTCATTTCTCATAAAAACGTGATTGACTGCATACAATATTTTAGGTATTAGAAAGTTGAAGATGGATACAGATCTTGTTCTTTAAGCACTGATACTTTACACTTTTTTTTAATTTTTATTTTTGAGATAGAGTCTCACTCTGTCCCCCAGGCTGGAGGGCATTGGCCCAATCTCCACTCACTGATACGCATCATTCATTCATTTTTTCATCAAAACTTGATTGTCCACCTACCATATTTTAGGTACAAGAAGGTTGAGGATGGATATGGGCCCTGTGTTCTAAGCACTGATACTTTACTCTTTGAAACTATTTATTTAATATTTTTTTTCCATAATAAATCCCTTCAAGGGGCTTTGAACATTTTTTTTTTTTTTTTTTACTTTAAGTTCTGGGGCACATGTACAGATTTTGCAGGATTGTTACATAGGTATACACATACCACGGTGGTTCGCAACCTCCATAGCCCCGTCACCTACATTAGGTATTTCTCCTGAGGTTATCCCTCCCGAATCTCTCCATCTCCTGCTATCCCTTCCTTAGCTCCCCCAATCCTCAACAGACCCCAGTATGTGATGTTCCCCTTCCTGTGTTCTCATTCTTTTTTTTTTTTTTGACATGGAGTCTCACTCTGTCTCCCAGGTCAGAAGACAGTGGTGCGATCTCCACTCACTGCAACCTCCACCTCCTAGGTTCGAGTGATTCTCATGCCTCAGCCTCCCAAGTAGCTGGGATTACAGGTGCACACCACCATACCCAGCTAGATTTTTGTATTTTTTTTTAGTAGAGACAAGGTTTCACCATGTTGGCCAGGCTGGTCTCAAACTTTGATCCACTCACCTCAGCCTTCCAAAGTGCTGGGATTACAGGCGTGAACCACTGTGTATGGCAGATACTTTACTCTTATGACCAATTTTTTGAAACAATTGGGATTAAAAATTGCTGATGTGTGTCCCGTTAGATGTCACTATTTTATAGCTTTGTGTTTAATCCAAGCCTCAAAGTTTCACTTGTATATATTATGCAACAAGATAAATAAGTAAACAAACCAACAAATAAATGAAAGATATAATTCCTTCCCTAAAGTTGCTTAAAATATCATAAATGCATGAATAAAAGATTCTGAGGAAAGCATTATTAGAAAATAAACAGTTATCACAATAGTACATTAATAGGCAACAGGAAAAATACCCTACTTTACTGAGATTTATTTTCCTCCTTGATGGTCATTCATTCATTCTTTTTCTCAGCCAACATATTAGGCTCATTTTGTGGTCTAAGGGAAGTGCTTCATGTGGGAGTATAGAAATAAATGAGGTTTTACTTATTTCCATATAACATGTTGTGGATAATCAGATAATCACTCTGCAATATGATAAACATGAAAGAGAAGTATAGGCAAATGTATCAACTTTTAGAAGAAAGAATAATTATATCTAAAGTATTGCATAAGATTTGATATAGAGTATTTTGAAGGAAAACTCGCAGGGACAGGATTAGGATGAAGTAATTGAGGCATTGTCCTTGAGTGCAAAATTTACGATGGTTCCGAAAAATCATTAAGCAAGATAAATAATATTTTCGTAAGATATTTGTAAAAACCAAGTTGGTAAACTACAGACCATGGGTTAGCCACTTGTTTTTGTAAACCAAAGTTTACTGGCCTTTCACCAAATTAGGTTATGGAGTTAAAAGTTATCCTGGGAGAGGAAATAGCATGAGAAAACACTTAAAGTTTTGAAAATGATATGTGACATATCTAAAAATAAAAACTAGCTCTGTGAGGTTTTAAGGAATACTTGAATAGAAGTAGGTGACTTTTTTGTTGCTGTTGTTTTAATGTGGTGTTTTGGGTTACAGAGTCATTTTATCTTCTTTAAGTTTTTCGTTCTGCAGGAAGTAATTAATTAAATTTACTGACTTTGAACTGCTTGTTATTTGTTTGAAGACTTGATAGGCCTGTAAAAATATCTGTTAAATTGAATATTTTCCTTACCATTTTAAGAAAGCTAGAAGGAACAAGAAATAGACAGGGTAAGCGGATATTAAAAAAGAATGTAGAAAAAAAATGATAGGACTTAGAAGACATATTTTCTTCTTGCAGTGTTGCTGGTCTGTTATACATGAAACAAGAATAAGTATAAATAAGTAGATTTGTAGAAACTGTATACGTATAGAATAGTAAGGCAATATGTAATAAGAGCAAAAATAGATGAGAAACATTCGTTTTCTTTACAAAATAAAATTCTATATATGCTTTAAATGAAAATACTTATCCTATGATTTTTATAGGTTGAATAAAGGCATATACTGTGGAAAAGTGAAGAGTATTAGAAAGGATGAATAATCTGGTGTGTATGCAACACTAAGAAAAAAAGACACAGAAATGTTCAAACAGACAATGCTTACCAAAAGCAGTGTATTTAGTTCTGTGCCATATGAGGATCACAACGATAGTTTTTCTATTTTAGGTGTAAATGATATAATTCACATGTATATTTGAACTACAGATACATCAAGATATGATTACATCTGGACTCAATTTTCATCCTATTATTGGTTCTTCCATAAAGTTCACCATTAATGTCAAGGTCAACAGTGAATTATTTCAAAATGTAGGAAATTTATGGGCCTGAGGAAAAACCCTTAAACACATAAGGGCATGACAGCCGAAAATCCAGCTAGGTCACCACTTAATGACTGTGTACTAAAGAACTAGAAGGACATGTAGACTTCTCATCTGGCAACCCGGATCATAGATGTAATGCTGAATCACAGTGGGTCATGCATCTGAACTTATCTATTCTTTGGCCTTTGCAGTCTGTCTATGGCTAATATGTTTTTCTTTAAAATAGAAGTAATTCTTACAACCAACTTCAAAGCAATATCAAAGACACTAATAAATAAACTAGTAATTACCAAGGTCCATTATCTGCTGCCTCCGTTCCCAGGAATTTACAACCAAAATGCAAATCGTCATTAAGTATAGCATCAAAACATAAAGTAGAATGATATCAGGATAGCTCTTTTGCCCCCAGGTTCATCATTATTTTTAGTCACAGTCTTTGCTAAGCAACCACTAAATTTGAACCCCCAAAATGAGAGCGGTGGAATAACAAAGTAAAAGATGCCTGGAGCAATAAACAGATTTTAATTTTTTTTAAAGCCTCCATCTCTCTAGTGTCAGTTCATGATAGATAGTTTGAGGGAAGACATCACATAATTCAGCAACATAACCAAAAATGTGATGCTCAGTACCTGAACACATGAACTTGGCAGGGCCTTTCTCAGTACTTCTCAGAAATATAACAATGGGTCACTTGGACAGAGTGGTCACTGTGAGCACATCTCACTGCAATGTTCACTTTTCTTCACTTACACAGAAGCTATCTGGCCTGGCTAATTATTTCCAGAGCCTGAATATGCATATAAACACTTAGGTTTGCCATAATGATTACAAAATTTCCTTAGCAATTTTTATTTTCCATATTCAGTTGTATTTATTACCTTATGCCTTGACAGCCTTATGATATCAGGAAATTACCCACAATGATGACTGCAAACAAACTGACATGTCCAAAATGAAAGAAAAATAAATAAATATTGTTATATCATTAGCAGAAAGTGAAAAACTTTCGGGTTCTAAGCACAGTTCTGGACAAATTATATTCAGCCAAGAATTATTCACTGTTTGTATGTCGCTGCTCTCATAACCTCTGGACTTTATTATGCCCTCCTTGTTTTAACAATGCCCATCTCTTAAGATGTACAAATAGGATATATATAATATATATACATTAGTTTATTTCTTTTTCAGTCAGCTTCTCAAAAATGCTTGTACTAGTCTCTCCTGTTTAACCTTCTCACTCCTTCTGAACTCTTCCTTCAGTTTTGACCAAATCAAACTGATCGAATCTATTCCTGGACAAAGTTTCTTACTTTAGGAATTTCTTTCTGACCTACTGTGTTCCTTTATGAATTCTGAATTCAGATATTAATAAAGTTTCTGTCACTTTCTGGGGTTTATCATGCAGTCTAGCGTCAACCTAAGTATCTGTCACAGAATTTGAAAAGCTGTGAGTCTGCTGAGACCTGCATTTAAAATGTTATGTAACACAGATGGTATTACCAGTGCCTCTTAGCATCTGCATCAGAGTACACTGTGGGCCAAATGCCCACTTCAGAGGTACAAGGAACTGGGGAAGAAAGGCATCAGAGTTAATAATATCTATTCTTGAAGGACTATTCATTCTCTCATTCATTCATTCCATTTTCGTTTATTTCTTTTAGTTATTGTTTCTCATCCTGCTCGTTTCTCTATATCATCTACTAGTCTTAGAACTGATGCTTTATACAGCATTCCTTCCAAGTCAGAGGAAAATAATTTAGTAAGGCTCTTTGCCCCAATAGCAAACAAAATTAAATTTACTCTGAACTCTTACCCATAGGAGATTGAGGTGCCTGGAATAAAAGTAAATAGTCTGACAAAATCTGGATACGAAGAATCTGATGCTAATTAAGATAACAGATCACATAGCTTAATGTGATTTTTCAGGTAACCCCAGGTATACTGAAAATACTCTCAGGACAAGATCCTGAAAGAAATTAAATAAAAGCATGTAAATAACTCCAGTCATAGAAAAGCAACGACACAGAAACTATTTAAAAGTCAAACTTAATAACGGAGCTTTTAAAAAACTCTTAAGGGTTATTTTTATTTTATAAAATATACAATTCTGATAAATCTGGATTATGTTACATATTAAACATGCACGTGAGAAGTGTAGGGAAAATGTGGCTTCTGGAGAGAGGCCTGCTGACCTGACACCAACTCTGATAAAGATAAAGGAAAGAAAATCTACAAAGCACACTACGAAGAATTAAAAATAATGTTGAGTTCTCATCCTTCTTGGGTTGCACAAAATGACCAAAATATTCTAATAAGCTTTTAAAATATCGTTGCATTATATCTTATTGGTCAGCATTTGGTGTATAATAATGAACCCTCAAACACAGTGGCTTGTACCAATGATCTATTTAGCTTACAATTCTGGTAGGCAGTTCTGATCCGGCCAGACCTACCTGATCTGAACATGGCTAGTCAGGGAGTCTACAGGCAGTTGGGTGCTTTCTACGGCTGGAAGATCTCAAATGGCTTCCCTCCCATATGGGGCAGTTGGCTGATCATCAGCTGGGGCAGCAAAGGTCATTGGACCATGTGTTTTCAACTGTCTAGTAAGCTAGCCTCTATTCATAGAAGAATGCTAATTAAGGTAACAAATTGCATAGCTGAAATGGTAGCATTTTTTTTCCAAGACCAGCAAAAAGGAAATCATAAAACATTTTTCTATTTAGGCTTAAAACTGATGCAATCTCACTATTACCAGTTTCTAGTGATTATAACAATTATCAAGGACTGCCTAAATATGATTGCTGATCATAATCACTGCTCACTGACTGCAGCCTCAACCTCCTCCCAGGCTCCAGTAATCCTCCCACCTTAGTCCCCTGAGTAGCTGGGACTACAGGTTTGCGCCACCATAACCAGCTAATTTTTTTTTTTATAGAGACAGGGGTCTCCTTAATGTTGCCAAGCCTGGCTTGAACTTTCTAAACTCAAGTAATCTACCCACCTCGGCCTCCCAAAGTGCTAGGATTATAGGGAGGCCACCTTTCAATAATCTACCACATAGAGGATAGTAAAATAGAGGTCAAAATATGATGGAGTAAAATAAAAATAAAAATAGAAAAACTCATCTGTTTATAAAGCTATTTACACATTTCTTAAGAAAGATTTAAAATAACAGATAACTTTGGACTTAAAGCATAGCTTAGTTATCGCTATGACTATTAAGAAACTAATGAGTATATCAATTTTTTGTAAGTTATGCAGTGATCACCAACAGACAGCTGGAATTATTATCATGTTAAAAACCAGTAATGAGACCAGACACTTCCATGGCAATACTGAATAAGTGAGGTACATAATTTGTACATCTAACATATACCATATTCTGTGGTTTATACTGAGTCTGAAATGGTAAACAAAGCAATCTCAGTTTCCATCCTTATGAACCGTACAGACTAATGGGTGAGATAGATAAAACAAAGAAATAAACATTTATCTACCACCACCAATGACTAGTATGATGAAAACAAAGGGTTCAGGTGTAGAAAATAAAAGGAAGGGGGTGATGCCTGTTGACATAAAGTGCTTAAGATGACATTTGTGAGGAAACCTCATGGTAGCCAAGACTTAAATAAGGAACACAAATATAACTAACTCTACATGAAAATACTATGTTCATGTGAATATTAGGTTTATAGGTACCCACAGAGATTATCTAATCAACTCCCTTAATCTATAGAAAAAAATAATTAGAATTCACAAAGGAGAAATTATTTATTCAATTCTTCTCAATTATTTGGGGAAGATTGGTGGTCGAATCTAATTCAGTATGTACCTTTATTGAAATGTATACATTCTTTTTCAAGCTTTTTCTATTTCCAGCTTTTATTTTAAGTTCTTCGGTACATGTACAGGATGTGCAGGTTTATTATGTAAGTAAACGTGTGCCATGGTGGTTTGTTGCATAGATCATGCCATCACGCAGGTACTAAGCCCGGTGTATTCTTCCTGATGCCCTGCCTCCTTCCACCCAACCCTCTGACAGGCAGCACTATGTGTTGTCCTCCTTGCCATCACCATGTATCCATGTGTTCTGATCATTCAGCTCCCAATTATAAGTGAGAACACACAGTATTTGGTTTTCTGTTCCTGTGTTAGTTTGCTAAGGATAATGGCCTCCAGCTCCGTCCATGTCCCTGTGAAGAACAGGATCTCATTGCTTTTTATGGCTGAATAGTATTCCATAGTGTATATGTACCATATTTTCTTTATCCAGTCCATCACTGATGGGCATTTAGTTTGATTCCATGTCTTTGCTATTGTGACTAGTGTTGCAATGAACATATGTGTGCAGGTATCTTTATAATAGAATGATTTATATTCCTTTGGGTATATATCCAGTAATAGGATTGCTGGGGCAAATGGCATTTCTGTCTCTATGTCTTTGAGGAATCACCACACTGTCTTCCAAAATGGTTGAATTAATCTACACGTCCACCAACAGTGTATAAGCATTCATTTTTCTCCACCAGCATCTGTTGTTTTTTGACTTTTTAGTGATAGCCATTCTGATCAGTGTGACATGGTCTCTCATTGTAGTTTTGATTTGCATTTCTCTAATGATGAGTGATGTTGAGCTTTTTCTCATATGTCTGTTGGCCTCATCTATGTCTTCTTTTGAAAAGTGTCTGTTCATGTCCTTTGTACAATTTTTAATGGAATTGATTTTTTATTGAAGAAACATACCTCAAAATAATAAGACCCATGTATGACAAACCGACAGCCAATATCCTACTGCACATGCAAAAGCTGGAAGCATTCCCATTGAAAACTGGCACAAGACAAGTTTGCCATCTCTCACCAATCATATTCAACATAGTATTGGAAGTTCTGGCCAGGACAATCAAGGTAAGAGAAATAAATAAAGGGAAATCAAATAGAAAGAGAGAAAGTAGAACTATCTTTGTTTGCAGGTGACATGATTATATATCTAGAAAATCTCATCATCTTAGCCCAAAAGCTTCTTAAACTAATAGGCAACATCAACAAAGTCTCAAGATACACAATCAGTGCACAAAAAATGACTAGCATTCCTACACATCAACAACACACAAGTTGAGTGCCAAATCACAAATGAACTATCCTTCACAATTGCCACAGAAAGAATAAAATATTTAGGAATACAGTTAACAAGGGAAGTGAAGGACCTTTTCAAGGAGAACTACAAACCACTACTCAAAAAAATCTGAGGTGACACAAACAAATGGAAAAACATTCCATTCTCATGGATAGGAAGAATTAACATTGTGAAAATGGCCAGACTTCCCATAGCAATTTATGGACTCAAAGCTGTTCCTGTTAAACTAACTCTGACACTCTTCACAGAATTAGAAAAAAAAAACTATTTTAAAATTCTTATGAACCCCCCTTCCCAAAAGAAGCCTGAATAGCCAAGGTAATCATAAGCAAAAAGAACAAAGCTGGAGGGATCACACTATCCAACTTCAAACTATACTACAGAGCTACACTAACCAAAGCAGCATGGTTACTGGCACAAGAACAGACACATAGAACAACAGAACTGAATAGAGAATCCAGAAATAAACTGCACACCTACAACCATCTGATCTTTGACAAACCTGACAAAAACAAGCAATGGGGAAAGAATACCCTATTTAGTAAATGATGCTGGGATAACTGGCTAGCCATATACAGAAAATTGAACCTGGACCCCTCCCTTATACCATATGCAAAAATTAACTAAAGATGAATCAAAGACTTACATGTAAAATGCAAAACTATAAAAACCTATAAGAAAATTTAGGCAATACCATTTAGAACATCGGCATGGGCAAAGAGTTCGTGACAAAAATGACAAAAGCAATTGCAACAAAAGCAAAAATTTACAAATGGAATCTAATTAAACTAAAGAGCTTCTGCCCAACAAAATATACTGTCAACAAAGTACACAGATAACCTACATCATTGGAGAAAATTTTTGCAATCTATCCATCCAACAAAGGTCTTATATTCGGTATCAAGTAGATTAAACAAGTTTATTATACAGAAAATAAAAACACTCCATGCATTCTCATACATTGTTTTCAAACACATTTTGGCAAATGTTTTCATAGCCACTTGTGAGTTCAAGAAATCTTGATACGACAGTAAGGACTATTGATTTGGGGGGTATTGCAACCAGTAACCATCTTGGGACAAGTACAGGTTGATAACATGTGTTAGGGGAGTTTAAGAAAAGCACAATAGTGAAATGATTTGGATCTAAGACTCATTTAGACCTGGTTTAATCCAGCTCTGCTACGTAATAGCTTTGTGGTCCCAGGCCTCTTTGTGCTTCAGTTTCCTTATCTGTAAAGTGCTGATAAAACTATTGGTACTTAATTCATATAACTGGTTCAGGTATTAAATGAGTTAGTGATTGCAAAGCACTTAGAACAGTTCATGGCATGTAGTGTAGCCCCAGTAAATATCTGCAATTATTATACAAATGTTTATTCATGAGGCTTGAGGCTGGATCCCCCTCCCCAACCTTTTCATAGCAAGTTTACTGGGCCTGGGCTGGTGGGTAGAGAGAAATGAATGAACTAATGGAGAGATTAGAATTGAAAAAGTTCTGTCATTCCCAAATAATAGAATAAATTGGCAAACATTTTGTCATTGATATTCAGGGAGAGCAAGTGTAATTAAAAATAATGATAACACCCAAAATGCTTCTGTTTCACGATTTTCTAGTTGAAAGTTCAGGAGTTGGGGATAAGAATTATGCTAATGAAGATTCTTCACTTTTTTTCATTCCCCTAGTGTCCCATCCTGTTTACTCTTCTGATTGCTGCAGGACATTCAGTGTGAGGAGAATAATTCTATAGATAAACTACCGACAAAATATTGTTTTCAAAGCTTTTTAAGACCTTAGTGATTGATGCCTGTCATTAATTCACATCCTGATCACAATGAGGACGTTTTGGCTGCCATATGGAGTGTGGGTGGGGCTCAACAAATCCTCCCCACAGCACATACACTCAGAAGCTGCAAACGTCCTTCATGTATGCGAATGTTTGGGAGCTGTCACAAGTACATATTCAGATGTTATACTATTTTAGATTTATGTTAATATGCTACAGGGTTAACATGAGAAGTCAGGAAGTGTCATTTATATGTGACTTTGGTAACAACTTCTATCACCCCACCACACGTCTTGTCACATTCCATGCTGTTCTGGAAGTGGCTTATGTTGCCACCTGATCTTAACACTCCAAATTATCATTAGATTCCTCTTGTAGCATCCCCAACATCCCTTAATTTCTGAGTTGTGCAGTCCACGTCTGGTTAATCATAACATATATCTTCAAAAGCCTCGAGTCAATTTTGATTACCATCTGCTGCACATTTGAATGTCATTCCGGTAATGGAATGGCCAGACTGACATGTGTTATACTCAAACCTTCATGTCAAAGTGCAGAAGCTAGTTTTCAAAAACTTAATTGAAAGACTTTTTTTTAAAGGGACATTACTCTTGACTACATATATGCATCATTTTAATTAGGATCTCTCTTTGTTCTTTTTAGTAGTTTTTATTTCTTCTTGAACCTCTTAAATGAACCATGCTCTCTTTATGAAATGTCTAGAGAGGGAAGATCTACAGTGGTAATGTGAGTGGTCATCTGTTACCTCTGGAAAGTCATGGAGGCATTATAGAAATGTAGAAAGCTTGAAAGGTTGTAAAATGAGATACTTGAAGAAGATATTGAGACTTTTACATTTATCTGTCTCTTCACCCCTCATACACACAGAACTCCAGAGCCATTTAGTTATTTGACATTGTAGTGTGTGCAGTAGACGGACACACATTTTTTTTCTCTAAATTATTCTCATCTTAAAGGTATCGCCTCTTACAGCTTGAATGGTTATTGTGCCTAGAGTAAAACAATAATTATCACAATTATTTATTCCATGTGTTTCAGACTCTATTATTCTTGCAATTGCCATTCTCATAAGCATCGGACTGGCAAATAGTACTCAAACATTAGTTCTCCTGATCATCCTCCTCTAAGTTTCACTTAGGTACTGCGAGGCATGGAGTACTACTGTGACAAGCCTGGGAGATCATATAGGAGGATACACATTTCTATTCTTAAAGAATTCCTAATCCTAACAGGAAGGATAAAATCAGTTCAAACACATTGACAACAACAAAAGGTGCTCAGTGAGCATTCAGTAAGAAAACATTTATGAGGAATAGAGAATCTCCTTTAGCACCCCATCATGAGTACTCTCAAAGGTTCCTTATAGGGTTTTTCAGTATCTCTATAATTCATATACGTTTATTGAATAGCTATTATGTGCCAGATCTCTGTGAAGAATTCCAGCCCTTCCCACCTTGTGAGAAACCGTTTCCTGAGAGTGAAGTCACTCAGATCCTAGAGCATGCTAAGTTCATCTAATAGGGACTGTCAGTGAGTCTCTATTTTCACGAAGTACAAAGCCCCAAGAATAATTTACGTCAAAAAATGATTTTCTTAGCTTCAAAAGATACTCTCATTCTATGTAAATGTGTGATTTAGTTGAGTTGAGAATTTAATATGATACGTTTTTACAAACCACTTGATATCATTTCCCGATTTTTATTTTTTTTTATCCCTTGATGTCTCTTCAAATGCTGATCCTTTAACTCATATAAGCTGGATTTCTATGTTCAAGGGCAAATACAGCTACTCAGAATTTCCAGTGTTATGCAAAATAATTTTGATATGCTGCCTCAACTCTTATTTGGAAGAAGGTGTAGAAATATACTTTTGGCCGGTATTCAATCCCTGTGGCCTTATCCATGCTGATAAGTCTGTGTTGCAATTTCTTTAACTGGCCTTCTCTATCAGGATAGAAAACTGAGATTGAATTCACTGGAAAGCTAGGTCAGTTTATTTGATAGTAAAAATAATAAGGAAAGATTCAAGGATGACATTTTTGTATTTTAAAATTTAAAATGTCTGCTGCCTTTTTGGGGTAACTCCAGAGCTGAAATTTTACAATGCATTTAAATGTCTATCTAGCCACTAGAACGAGGCTCGTGACATGAATCCTCTTGGCTAGGTTGATCACCTACAGAAGTATTACATGGAAGCCAAATCAAATTATTTTTGGAATAAAGTGGATTGTTCACTAAAAATAAACATCCAAATTCTCATTTAGGTATACATGTGGCTAGTTTAAAGAAAGGAGTACTTTTTTTGTAAATGTGATGTTTTGCCAAAGTTCTAATCATAAACCCAAAACTGCTAGATTTATTTAAAATAAGTCCTAGTAATTGAGTGTGGTTTGACTTCAAAAGTATTATGTTTTGAATTTATTATAATTAACCTCATTTTGTCATTTGTATGATACATGTTCCCAAAGGATATCAAGATATTAAAGCAAAACTTAAGCGTCATGGCAAAATAGCTTGCTAATTGGTGTTAAATAGATCATTCATAAAAGTTTTCTACCACAGTAGCTCATCTCTCTCCAACTGCATTCCTTTTTCCCTACTCCCAAAAATGATGCCAATTATCTAAAACTGTGAACAATATTTTGTTATGTTTCATTTGTCAGCTTACTAACTCGGTTCATCATCCCTTCCCAACCCATTTATCACAGTTGCCTTACATTCTGCAATACTTTTAATTATAATATTATTACAGCCTGCGAAGGTATTTATCAATGACCATTGCTAAGTGAAATCTAAATACTAATCTGCCTTTTATGGATTCTTTAAATGGAATTTTGTGTTTTCTGTTCTTTTTTTAGCTTCTCAGAGAAAGTACTTTTTTTCTCATCTTCGTACTAATATCAAATTACTGTATCAATATATATAACTTTTCTGTGAGGTTTGGGAGAAAGTTTAGGGTCTTACTTTGCCTGTAACCCTTCTGATCACATTTATGCCATTTCTCTTAGAGTTTGGCTTTGCCTATATAAAGTAATACTCTGTGTTTACAAAACATCTTGCCTTCAGAAGCTATTTTTTAAAAATATGTTTAACTCTCCCCAAGAACTTTTTATAGGTTTGTTTCTCAGGTAAACATATTTTTTAAATGATTAGTTGATTTCTGTTTTTGAAAGTAAGTGAATTTATATTCAGCGCATCATATAGCAACAAAAAGTGAAAGAAATGTAAAAATTCATTTGCCAAGGAATATGTGAACAGTACTGTCATTTTCTTGTTTCTACAGCAGGCCTGTGGAAACATAACCTCATTTATCTACTTGGAATAAAAATTTGGCTAGCCTACATAGAGTAGGCTATTTTGGTGTCCCGACATTTATAGCCTACACAGGTAATAAATGTTTTTCTGAGTGCCTAGGTGATAACCACTAATTCTCAGGTTATGAGTTCATCTATATGGTGCCATGTACCGTAGAAATGCCTACCAGTCCTGATTTCAAACATTCAGCCTCATCGTATCCATAGCTTCAATTATACTTTAAAAACATATTTACTTGTTTGGATATGGAAGATAATATAGTCATAATACGAGTGACTTCAAACTTGCAATATTCAAAGTTTAAGAATTCTAGGAAAAAAAATGTATTCATTATTGTTTTGAAAAATCATGAGCAAGTTGAAAAAACTTCTCATTTCCAGTTTTAATTTTGGCTACTGTGTGTTTTGGGTTCTCCTAGGTATACTACAAAGGAAGCTGGGATCATGTTGAATGCCCATGGAAACTTTGGATGCCAACTTAGTTCTAGTCATGGCACTAGAATGTACAGTGAGCATATTTGGAACACTTATTCAGCATTGGCTGCATGTTGGCAGAATCTTTTAGTGTAAGGATGAGGATGAGTCTGATTGGGAAGATTATCCTTATGAAGATGAGGAAATGAACATCAGAGAGAATGTGATATTTTCATCCAGATTGACATGGCTCTAAAATTAGGACAATTATTCCTATACTGTTATGCCTCTTTTATCAGTTTCCTAGAGATGCCTCTGACAAAGTAGTAAAAATTTGGTAGCTTAAAACAGCAAAAAATTATTGTCCTGCAGGTTTTTATGTTAGAAGTCTGAAGTCAAGGTGTTGGCTCAGTCATGCTTTCTCCAAAACCTGTAGAGGTCAATCTTTCTTTGACTCTTCTGACTTCTTGTTTTTCTCAGCAATCCCTGGACTTCTTTGGGTTATAGATGCGTCATTCCAATCTAAGTGACCAGAGTTTATGTTTTTAATTCTCCAAGACACTTGACCTAAAACAAATTAGACGCTTCATACATATTCATGTATTTGAATTGGATTGCATTACATTGCATTCTCACAGATGAATAAAGTAGAACAATAGAACATTACTTAGGGATGCTCCATTGACTTCTGCATATGTATCCATTGGCTGTAGTTTCTTGATGCAACACTTTTTAGAAAGTCTGGGTGAGTCAGTGATGAACAGGGAGTAATGCTACAGCTTCCACATTGAGCTAGAGGAAAAATGTTGGCTATTCAGTTCCATGAGATTAAGATAGGCCACTTGGCTCATCCTGGAAAAATTTTCTTTCATGATTTATTTAGAAATCAGGTTAAAAAGCAGTATTAGTCTCAGTTCTCCTAAGAAAAAGAATATATACACATACATACAATATGAAGAGATTTTCAAAAATTGGTTTATGTACTACAAAAGGCTAAAAAGTCTTATGATCTGGGCCAGGCGTGGTGGCTTATGCCTGTAATCTCAGCACTTTGGGATGCCAAGGTGGGCAAACCATGAGGTCAAGAGATTGAAACCATCCTGGCCATCATGGTGAAACCCTGTCCCTACTAAAAATACAAAAACTAGCTGGGGATCATGGTGTATGCCTGTAGTCCCAGCTACTCAGGAGGCTGCGGCAGGAGAATCACTTGAACCCTGGAGGCGAAGGTTGCAGTGAGCTGAGATTGCACCACTGCATTCCAACCTGGCAACAGAGTGAGACAAAGTCTTTGAGCTTGAGATTCAGGAGAGCTGGTATGCTACTTTAAAGGTTTAAGAACCAGAAAAAACTAAAGTGTAAGCTCCAGTGGGAATACAGCAGATCTATGTCCCAGCTCAAAAAGAGTCAGGCTGAGAGAGTAAATTTTCCCTTCTGTTTTATGTTTTATTCACATCCTTAAAATATTGGATGGTGCCAAACCACATGAGGGAGGCCAATCACTATACTCAATTTCCCAATTCAAAAAATTAATCTCACCCATGGATTCCTTTCACAGGCACACTGATAAATAATGTTTAATCAAAATGTCTGGGCATCTCATGCTGCAATCATTTTGAACATAAAATTAACCATTACCAATGTTTCTCCTGCATTTTTGAGAGAAACCTTCTACACATTTAAATGTTCTTTAAGAAGCACATTTTCCCTTCCATGACCGCACCCTACCCTCAATGCCATTTTAGGTGATCAGTGTTAGTGGAGGTGAAGGCATGAAGGCAGAGAACCCTGTGTTGTCAAAAGAGGAAGCAATTCTGTCAGTGAATAAGTAGTTTTCCCTAAATCCTTTATAATGGTCACTGCAGACCTCCCCTTTTTTTTTTCTCTTCATGTCCTGTAGGTTCCAAACTTGGCCTAGAATTTTATTTCAGAAGTAAATGAGAATTATAAGCAACATATCCATAATTGAAAAAGCAGAAAGCTATGAATTTATACAAACTCATATTAGAATCTGAGGTTTACTTCTTATATCCTAGGATGTCTGAGAGCTTGACCTCTTTAAGACATCAAATTTCACTCGTAATATGAGGAGATGAATGCATTACACAAGGGATATTTTGAGAAATGATTGAGATAATAAAACGAAGTATACTTAGTATCACACAGCTAATGGATAGTAGAGCTAAATTTTGAAATCAAGGATTGGTTAATTACTTAGCCCATGGGCTAAACCAAAGGCCAGCAAATCATGGCTTGAAAATCAAACTCAACCTTCTACCTGCCTTTAGAAATAAAGTTTTATTAGAACAGAATCATGCCCATGTTAAAAAGGGCATTACCCACATGGCTTTTGCAATGGCAGAGTTGAATAGCTGTACTGGAGACAAAAATCTAAAATATTTACTGTAGTCATATCTTGCTTTATTGCACTTTGCTTTATGACACTTCACAGACATTGTATCATTTACAAATTGAAGATATGTGACAATCCTGTATCAGGTAAGTCTATTTTTTTTTTTTTTTTTACAGCATGTGCTTGCTTTGTGCCTCTGTATCACATTTTGGTAATTCTCTTGATATTTTAAACTTTTTCATTAGTATTATATCTTTTATGGTGATCTGTGATCAGTGATCTTTGAAATTACTATTGTAATCATTTTGGAGCACCACAAATCACACACATATAAGAAAGTGAACTTAATTGGTAAATCTTGTGTGTGTTCTGACTGCTCCACTGACTAGCTACTCCTCCATCTCTCTCCCTGTCCTCAAGCTTCCCTATTCCTTGATACATAAAAATATTGAAATTAGGCCAATTAGTAGCCTTACAATGGAGTCACCTGTATCTTACTTTAAATCAAAAACTAGAAATGATTAAATTTTATTATGAGAAAGATATGCTGAAAGCCAAGACAGGCTAAAAGCTGGGTATCCTCTGTCAAAAAATTAGCCAAGTTGTAAGCACAAAGGAAACATTCTTGAAGGAAATTGAAAGTGCTACTCCAGTGAACACACAAATGATGAGAAAATGAAACAGCCTTATTGCCAACGTGGAGAAAATTTGAATGATCTGGATCAAAGATCAAGCTAGCCACAACATTCGCTTAAGCCTAAAAACTATTCCCTAGCAAGGCCCCAGCTGTCTTCCATTCTATGAAGGCTAAGAGATAAGAGAGAGTTGCAGAAGAAAAGCTTGATGCTAGCAAAGATTGGTTTATGAGTTTTTTAAGGAAAGAAGCCATCTTCATTAAAAGTACAAGGCAAAGCAGCAAGTCCTCAGACAGAAGCTGCAGAAAGTTATCCAAAAGATCTAGCTAAGATCATTGATGAAGGTAGATGCACAAAGAATAAGTTTTTCAATGCGTAAGAAGCAGCCTTATATCAGAAGATGCCCTCTAACTTCCATAGCTGGAAAAAAGAAGTCAATACCTGGTTTCAGTGCTTTGATGGACATGTTAACTCTCTTGTTGGGAGCTAATGCAGCTGGTGACTTTAAGCTGAAGCCATTGCTCATTTACAATTCTGAAAATACTAGAGTCCTTAAGAATTACAATAAATCTACTCTGCCTGTACTCTATAAATAAAACAACAAGGCCTGGATGACAGCACATCTGTTGCATGGTTTACTGAATATTTTAAGCCCACTGTTGAGACTGACTTTTCAGAAAAAGAAGATTCCTTTCAAAATATTGCTGTTCACTGAAATGTACCTGGTCACCCAAGAGCTCTGATGGAGGGGTACAAGGAGGTTAATATTGTTTTCATGACTACTGACACAACATCTATTCTGTAGCCCATAGATCAAAGAGTAATTTTGACTTTCAAGTTATAATTTTAGAAATACATTTCATAAGGCTATAGCTGCCATACTGCTCTAAATAGTGATTTCTCTAGTGGATTGGGGCAAGTAAACTAGTAAACTGAAAAGCTCCTGGGAAGGATTCAGAAAGGTCTACATGCCATTAAGAACATTCATAATTCATGGAAAAATATCAAAATATCAACATTAAGAGGGGTTTGGAAGAATTTGCTTTCAACCCTCATGGATAATTTTGAAGGATTCAAGACTTCACTGGAGGAAATAATTGCAGATGCAGTGGAAATAGCAAGAGAACTAGAATTAAAAGCAAAGCATTCTAATTCTCTTATTAGAAGTGAAGAAATGACTGAATTGCTGCAATCTTAGGATAAAATGAACAATTGAGGAGTCACTTCTTATGGATGAAGCAATACAAGTGGTTTTTTGAGATGGAATTTACTCCTGGTGAAGAGGCTGTGAACAGTCCTGAAATAAGAACAAATGATTTAAAATATTTCACAAACTCAATTGACAAAGCAGCAGCAAGGTTCAAGAGGATGGATTCCAGTTTTGAAAGAAGTTCCTCTGAGGATGAAACGCTATCAAAGCATCATCACACGCTGCAGAGAAATGTTTCATGAAAGGAAGAGTTACTCCACATGGTAAACTTCATTGTTGTCTTTTTTTAAGAAATTGCCACAGCCACCACAACCTTCGTCAGCTACCACCCTAATCAGACACTAGTCACTAACATCAAGGTAAGACCCTCCACCAGCAAAAAGATGGTATCTCACAGAAGGCTTTGATGATTGATAATGTATTTTAGCAATAAAGTATTTTTAAATTAAGGTATATATATCTTGTAGGCATAATGCTATTGCACACTTGATAGACGAAATACCATATATTTTAAACATAACTTTTACATGCACTGGGATGTGACTCACATTATGACAATATAGCTTTATTCTAATATTTGCTTTATTGCAGTGGTCTAGAACTCAACCTACAATATTTTCAAGTTATGCCTATATTTGATTTATTGCATAACAAATCTGTCTGTTCCTGGTCTAAAATATCACAATCTACTGCTGGAGTTACTTGTAATAATGTTTGAATTAAAAAAAATACATGAAAAAATATATATCTTTAAAAAGACAAATAAAAATTAAACTAAAGGCATAATAAAAAGTACTCATTTTAGTGTATTAGGCAGTATGTATTTTTTTTTTCATTTTCTATAATGTAACTGAAAATCATATTTGTCAGCAATTCAAGTAAACAGTGCTACTAGATGCATTCCATTTTTCTAGGAGATATCTATTCTAACAATACATTATTTTAATATGTCCCTACTGGTATAAGAGTATACCACTTATGCATGTACACCACTGTGTGTTGTGACATACTATCTAATAATAATACAGCTAATAATAGTTATATCATTATTAGCAAGTTGTCACTCTTAGTTTGACAAGGATTGTTCTGTCAGGGACAGATGGACAGTATTATTCAGCTAACCAATTGCTCTTTCCTTTTATACTGTGTCTAAGAAATGTAGCATCCTGTGGAGGACTGGGTATTTCAAGTACAGCCAGATAAAATTTACCTGCCTTCTAGTAAGGCAAATCTGAGGTTTGCGTTTCCCTAAAAAATTTCAAAAATGAGCCACCTGTAGACTTTATAAAGGACGTTTCTTTAAAAAAAATGAATGTACTTTAAACTGCTCACATAAATAGTTTCTAACACATATATCAGAATTAGTAAGTTAAGGCTATCCCTATAATAGTCCACTTTTAACTAAATCGCATGTGAAATAAAAAAAGAAAAAGAAAAAACTCTCCTTGCTGAGTTCCTGCAAAAGATACTGTTTAACTTGTCAGATTGATTTTTTTATTCTAAATTCAAAATAATAAAATAAAAATTAAAAAGCTTAAAACTCAAAGTTACTGTGTATCTTCAAATTTGCAACTTATTTACATATACGTAAAAAAAATCAGCAAAGTTTAATTTATTTTCCACCTTGTATACTGAGAAATGATACTTTGTACCTCTTGAATAATTCACCAGTTTGAGTCCTAAGGTATACGTATATAACATATATGTGTATATATATCTATATATTGTGTATATACCTAATTATTCTGGCAGCAAAGGTCAAAAGGACAAAGTGGCTGCAAGTTATAATGGGTTGGAGAATTTGAATAGAATGTGGATCTAAATTACCTTGTGGAACTCTTATTGCTAAAATTTTGCACTGTTAGGCAGTAAACTAAAAGAAAAAAAAGAAATGGAGAAAGTGTTAATTTTTAAGCAAGTTTGACAAAGATTGAGTTTCATATGACAAATATTGTCAGCAAGACAGGATTCTGTCAGTGGAAGAAGTTTAAACATTAACAATTTCTGTCAGGCTGTTGACACAATCATGGCAGACATTTCCCAAGATGCCGAGATGACTGCTGGCATTTGTCAACAATCCTGTCATAGTGACAGCAATAAGACCATGTCTGGAAATGTGACAGTTTTGGCTTTGTGCTCCCTTGAGCAATAGCCCAGGTGTTCAGAGAAAGTGTGGGAAAACCCATATTTCTGCATTGTCATTCGAACACAGAAAACACAGGAGGAAAATGAGCTGTCACTCCAATTCCCATGATGCCTTGCTGCTTAGCATAACTCTACAGTGCGGCCCTGGGTCCACTGGTCCATACTCTGACAGATAATTAAGAAAGCAGCAGCTTTTTCTAGACGGCTCTTCCTCATGATTTGCATTTTAGCCAGAGGCGACCAGTTATAAAAAAAACATGATGGAAAGATGGTAAGAAGCCAATTAGATGGATGGATGGCTGACTGACAGCTCTCTGGTATCACGACTCCAGATTTCAGACTACATAGCCTGGCAGTTTTCTACAAGAACCAACTTTTTTGCAGGTTGGTAAAGCTGTTAAATGTGGGACTATATATAGCACTATATAATTTTTGCAAAGTTGTACATTTTCCTTAAATAAGTATGTATTCTTTTCAATCAGGGTTTGCATTAAACAAGTTTCAACGATTTAATCACAACTTGCATCACTAAATTTAGCAATATTAAAATTCTAGACAACTTGTAGGCACATTAGCTGTGCCAGCAGAGAAGTGATTAAAAAGCTGAGAACCACTTTGAGCCAGCAGAGATAAAGTAAGCTAATAATTACAATGTCTGTGCAAATATGCTTTGGAACTTTGCATTGTACATTGTTTTCTTTTAAGCAAATAAAAACATAGACCCTAAATTTCCTCTCCATCGTTAGATCCTGCACACATATATTTGGTTATTATCCTTGTTCAGAATATAATATATGCTTGTGTGTCTGTTATTTTAGCTAATTTTGAAATTTTAAAAAAATAAACTGTTAGTGTCAAGCTTCCAGTTTGGCCGTGATATTCTATAGCTTCTAGCCAATAGGAGCCAACTCTTCACAATATTTTCCAATTTGGAAGCTTCACCAATGTTTCCCGTGTGCTGATGCCGTGTGTTTGTGTTGTATGTATACATATATATACAACAGACACACACACACACACACACACACACATTGTCAAAAGCAAACAATTTGCTATTAGTTTGACATATCTTCATTTGTAGTTTGAAATAAGAGATTTTTCGTTCAAATTGTAAACACAATTCAGATTTGATCTGGATCCTGCATACAAAGGGTAGACAATTATTCACTATACATTGAAGCCCCAGTAAAGAATATTAACCCAAAGCAGAAACCTGAGCATATTTACTTACTGTGGGTAATGAATCTTCTACAAACTGAGGATAATCATCAAACCAATGGTGGGTCTGAATGTTTTTAGTTGCTTAAAACTAAACAATGTACATTTCAAAGTTCCACGTGTATCATTCAAACTGCACTGATGTTGAAAACCACAACACACATAAAGTGTGACTGATAACCATTTATTTTTCTTTTCTTTTTAAACTGTACTAATATTTGTCATTTTGCTCTGTTGAAACAAGATATGCTCAGTATACTAATAACAATTCCAAAAAATATTCTAGCTGCACATACTTAGAGAGTTTAAACAGAAGTTCAAATCAGTAATTATTCTCCAATAGACATAACATAATACAAGTAGAAATAGAAATCGTCCTGAAGATTTTTAAATAATTTTTAAGGAAATTTGTTTCTTTTCAATAACCAAAGACCCTAAACAATTAAAATAGTTTTACTATTTAATATTTTACTTCCCTCCTCATTTTCTATTTTAAAGGGAGAAATGCTGAATATAAAGTGCCCTAGTAAAGAAATTTTTTTCAATAAGGAAAGTGAAAAAGCTTTGAAACATTTGCCTCTTTGGTTGGATATTTATGACTGGAGTCTAGCTGTTGTGTTTGTTTGTTTTTATTTCCTCATGTCTTCTGTTTTCAGCAACTCCTCATACTCTTCTTGAAACTTATTTCACTGTTGGATTATCATATTTATTGAACAATGTTAATATATTGTGTTTTCACAAGGTCTCGAGGTAGTTGCAGGCTTTAAAAAAATTAATTAGAATTGAAACTTGAGGAATTATGTATTGTATACAGATTTCAAAATAACTTATCTTTGCAAATTTTCTTTTTTTTCAAACTATGCATTAAGAGACAATTTTTGTTTAAGGGACAATTTGAAGAGCAATACTTATTGAACTGAAATGAGTTCTGGAAATACTCGTTTCTGAAAGTACCACTATATCACTGTAGGGTAAAGAGACATGTTTCTAAATAAAAAATAAAGTGTGTCATCATCAAACCAAAAAGACATCTCACCACAAAACTCACAGTATTGTGCCTGGAAAATGTAGTAAAATTCACTGGTGGCTATTGCTACCATCATTTTCATGTTAAACTTTGCAATTTGAGTGGCTGGAATTTGAATTTAAACAGGGAAGGGGAGCATATAAACAAGTTTCTTGCAAATTATTTTTCTTCAGTATGTCTAAATTTCTAATTGAATATTTGGTTAAATACTAGTTTTAAGACAGTTCTTTTTGAGATACATTATGAAAATATTCTCTTCAGTGCGTTTTATACTGCAAAGTAGAAGAAAGAAAAAAGTAAAAGACATTTAAGATGTGAATGTTAAAAATGAGTGAAAAGGTCATTTTCCTGGGGTGTTTTTAAGATAGTTTACAGAAATATAGCCTCATGGATTACTTTAAAATAAATTTTTATAATTCTATAAAATCGAATTCTTCATTCAATATTTATAGGCACTTTCTTCAAGTAAAATACGATTGACCTCAAATATCTTTTAATATCTTTTAAACCATGTCATCAAAGAATGATATTAAGGAACATTTAAAAACCACGTCATTAAGGAATAATGTTGTTTATGTTGAATTGCTATTTAGCACCTCATACACGTTTCTAACTTTGTAAACACCCAAATGACCCTGCAAACCACCAGTCACAACACGCTGGTGAAATATTGCCTCCTTTACTTATTGGATATAGAGCAGTTTCCAGGAGCCAAGGGATTACATCAAATCTGCTCACTTTCACTGATTTGGAATGGAGTCTGGCAGTTCATTTACATGTTATTTTGAGAGACGAAAAAAGGGAGAGCAAAGAGTATTCAAGGGACAGAGGTACTGAGAGAAAAAGAAATCAGCAACAGCTCTTTGTTATACTATGTTCATAAATTGTGCAGAATTTCATTTAAATGAATAGTTTGAATTATGTAAGAAATTCAACGAATAACAAGGCATAGATACAGAAACCAGAACCTTTCTAAAGACTGGAAATGTGCATTGATCCCAGCAGTCAAACAGATCTTTCTCTCTTCCTCCCTACCTTCTGATAGTCACTCTAAAATTTCATTTTTAAGCACGTTGCTGCCTCTGTCTTGTGTAACAGCTATCTGTAAGCTCTTTAAAGGCAGGAGCTGAAGCTAACTTGTCTTTTTGCTGCTACACTAACAATATCAACTTATAGTAGAGTCTCAGTAGTGATTGAATTTAACGTAGCCTTTCACCTGACTTTGCAGCCCTTAGTTCTCAAACCTGAGGCAGGTTAACAACCCAGTTGACTAGTTAGTTCCTTGGGCCCAAGTTGTGGCTGAGCTAGTCAGTTTTGCTATATTCCTCAAGCATAAGCTGAGAAAATTTGAAGCACATTCTTTGGTTGCAAGATTGGATGAGCAATGATGCTCAAGACTGAATGAGCAATGTATGCCCTAGTCATCATCATCACATCATACGATCATTGTAATCTATCGTCTATCTAAGGCTGACCATTGATAAGTATCTACACTATAGAAAACAGTTCTTATACCTATGACTTGTTAACCACTTACTTGGTTAATTTCAAGGCAATAGTGACTTCCATAAGGAGAACTATCCTGTCTATAGATAAACATGGTAGAATATTGGTGATCTTTTATCATTTCACCCAATTTTATTGAGTTGATCATTCAAACATCCTTGGGAAGTAAATATTTTAATCCTCATTTTGCATAGTTGATATCCAAGAAATTAAGTGACTTTCTCTAGGTCTAATATCTAGTGTGTAGCAAAATAAAATTTGAACTGACATCTTTCTGATTTTCAAAGCTCTCCTCCTTTTATTGTACCTGACTTTCTTAAAAAGTAACTAATACCATAGTTGTTAGCATAAAAATAGGTTCCAATTTTATTATAGACATTGCTAGAAAAAATACTTATAATTAAGATGTTAGTAGTGTTGTGTACCTTTGTACATGAGTACCGATATTATTTATTTTAGTTATGTTACTCTTTTGCTCTCAATACATAACAGAAACTTTCTTATCATCTGCAGAGTTTTGACTCACTAAATAGGTAAAAATATTTTGACACTAATGTTGTTTTCAAATTTAATTGATGGAGGTAGAAGAAGAAATATAAGATAATAAAATAATAAAGTGTTTACCTTTTTGGAGCTCAGAATCTGTTAGAAAAACTACATCTAATTCTAATACAATACTTGATATGCATATTATAATGCCTTTGTGCTCAGTCTTCTTAAGCGATTATACTGACTGGGATAGAAAAGAGAACACTTAAAGTAAGAAGAACAGCATGAGCCTAAAATATGAGTGAGAGTGTCAAATTATCACAGGCATCTAGAGCATAGGGTGAATGCTATGAGGGAGGCTTGTGGAGAGATGACTATGTAGAGAAATAACCCTGGAAATTCAGCCTGGGACAAAATAAAGGAGTGACTTTCTTACCAGACTAAGAAGCTTACACTTTCTTCTAATGGGAATTCATCTGCGAGCCTCACAAGGATATGAGCAGATATGTGAACTGGGATGATAACATTAAAGGCAAAATGGAGCAGGGATGGAAAGTAAAAAGTTTGGTGACAGAGAGACCACTGTGAGGACTGCTTCAGTGACAGGAATGATGAGTAACCGGGCTCAAACTGTGACAGTGAATTATAGAGATGAAGGTTTTATTATGGCCAGCCCTGGTTGGTAGCATATCAAAAATACCTCAATTATTTGCAATTTCCTCTAGTTTTCTAACACTGATAACAGCTTTACTTTCATTAGATTTAGGCCCTAAATCTGTTGGTAATTGCCCATTTTGATTGTTAAGCATAGTTCTCTGTCACCAGTGAAGAGCTGGAGCAGAAGTAAAAATGTTTAAGTATTTATTTCTTCTAGGGAAACAGTTCATTATATTAATATTAATTTTTTCTATTTTTATTTTTTCAACAGAAGGTCATACATATGCTATTTGAGAGTTCACAGCTAGCTCCTCACTACTCAAATTGTGAGTGTTATTGCCAGACTGCGGAGATGCACAAGAACTGACTTAAGAAGCAAGGAGATTATTCATGCTCCTGCACACTCTGTTATCTCTGGGAACTCTTAATCGATGCAGGGTGAGAGCCAGTTAGCACGACTGAGGTTAGGGTAAACGGGCTGTTCAGGGGAAGATAAATTAAAATGTGATTTTTATTCAAATTGGAATATAGAGAACATCATCCAAGAAGGAAAGGAGGATAATATAAATAAATAAAAATTTACCTACTGAATCACTTGCTCTATTGAATCTAGTCCTTGAAATTCCAAAGAAATTGTAATATGCTTTGACTAAAGGAAATGATTTGGGGGATTTATATCTAACTCATTGGCTTCTGAAGTTATGCTGAAATATAAATTCTCACATGCTAGAAATGTCTAATAAGTATACCTTAATATGTAAATTAAATTCTCTTATAGAAAATTGTACTGTACTCAAAAATCAAAAACTAAATTCTAAGTAACAGTTGATGCTTCAGTGATTATGAAGAAAATAGATGGCAGACCAAAATTCTAGTTGTGAACACTCAAATTTAGGTTACAACTTTGGAGCTCAGTAGGGCAATGATAACGTAGTTTAAAAATTTTTGAAAATACTTTTCTAATATTTAAAACCATGATTTACTTATGTAATAATAATTTATTCTATAGCTAATTAAAAAAAGTGATAGTCATAAATGTGTTTGCTTTGGCTTGTTCTTGAAGATATTGCTGCCATTGTAAAGACCAGTGATTTAAATTCATGTATGTCTTGATTGTCTGAACCAATTTACTTTATTTTTCTTACATTGTGCCTGTATATTTTTCGATGAACCTCCATTTTTTTTTTTTAAAGTTACCTACCATGTGTTTTTATTTCATAGTTTATCATGTAGTTTGACTTTTTCCTTCACAATCTAGTTTCTAGATAGTTATGTTCACTACCGAGATTTCAACTGTCTCTGGCATATGGCTTTGATGTTCAGTAACTTATGATCAGCAATTACTAGAACTGATAACAGACCATGGAAATTCAAATAAATCTTGGGGAATTATCATCTCTCTCTGCATATATGCATTCACATACATGGCTTTAGCTTCTTGTCGCTTCCAGATACTTGGGTCAGAGCAGATAAAATTCAAGGCACCATGGACATACTGTGCTCTTCTGTGCTTCAGGAGAGAACTTCTTTTTTATATTTATATTTACATTTTTAATGTTTTTATTCTTACCCTTGTACCTGCTGAAAAAAGGAGAGAACTTCTAAAACACCTTTATTCAGAACAGCACAATACCTACGGTTTGGGCTCAGCATCCATTGTCTGTCTTTCTGCTCTTCTCACAAGAGACTAAAGTTTTCTAGAGATAGTAGAGAAAGCTGGGCTACCACATAAGTACTTCAACTTCAGGGAAATTGGAAGCTAGGAAGTACTTCAAGCATTATGAATTCACCCCTTCTGTTTGTTTTCCTGTCGCCTTTCTTTTTTCCCTCCTTTATCATCATGTCTTCCAACTTGAATCTTGAAAATTAAGGAATATTTACCTTAATATAAGTCTTTGAAAATATCATTTTAATTTTTTATTATTAAGAAGTATGATATAATTTTGTACCTTCAGTCAATGTGAAATGGCCAATTCTGTTTAATTTTACAAAGTGAATAAACCTTATATAAAAAGTGTGAACCACGAAAGGAGCAGGGAGTAATTCATTCACTTTTTGCAATGTTTTAATTTAAAAGTAAGAGATTGCCACAAAATACATGATGTTTCAAAGTGATGAATTAATTCACTTGACATTTTTGGTGTTGTCTGAAATTACTTTCAGGTGACTCTACAATATTTACTATTACCTATTATTTGATATATATGACACAAGAGATCTCGAAATTATTTTCATGACACCTACACAGACCCCATCCTGTTCTTAATGGCTAAAATATCAAATTTTTTTTCCTACAAATCATTTAATTTTTCACATCATGAGGATATTGAAATATTGCAGTATTCATCACTATTGAATAACATTTTTACTCATTAAAAATAACTATTTCTCAAAGATGTTCAATTTAACACAAATCATTTTAATTAAATATGTGTAAAGATAAAACTGGTACAAATTCTTTATGATAGAGACTATTATACAACTCTAAAAGCCAAACAAATTTATATGTTAAATGCAAGTGAATTTGCCAATGAAAAAATAGAAACAAGAAATTTAATTTATATGACTGAAGAAGTCATTTTTCTGCAAAAAGAAATTGCTGCCAACAGTATAACTATAACACAGATATCACACAAGATCATTCACTGAACCCTGTGTGACAATGCAATTCTTCCACCACTTTCTTTCCATTTACATAAAAACAACAATAACAACCAAAAATTCTGGTTCTTATCTTGTGTCTTGCCATTATTTCCCTTTCATTTATTGTGACAAATCATTTGCTTGTTAAATACTTTCTGTCTTATGCTTTACTCATTAGCCCAAGGTCATTGAAAACATACTTTTTTCCTCTTTGTGACCATAAGCATAAATGAAAATATGGATACTGAAATTGCATGGCACTAGCAAATTATGAAGGGGCCACTAAAATTATCAAAAAGGTAAATATTTTCTAGATTATCATGTTAAAACCCAGAAAATATAAATTTTTGTTTAGATTATTGTTAACTCCTAAGATACATTATTTGAACCTCAGAGATACGTTTACTCTTATTTGAGAATTACTAGAGGAAGTTTACTGGTAGTAGATTAACCATTATAGAATTATTCCTTTTCTAATATCCACATTACTTTTTTCAAAATGTTTGTGAGATAAGCCACAAAATAAGAAACTTAACCAAAATTGTAGTTTAAAATGATAATAATAAATGTTAAAAATCCATGATTTTTGTAAATCTTTTTAATTCTGCTATGCAGACTGAATTCTGTACTTTTAAGTTGGCTTGAATGAAAAGACAAAGACTTTTAAATAATTAAGTTGCCTTATGCACTCAATTAGTACACTCAATAACAAAAAAATTGCACTCAATAACAAAATTGTCATTCATTGATAAATACAAACTTTTAAGATGCCCAGAGTAAATATGAGTTAAGTTGGATTGCCTAAACCTATTCTATTGGTGTCTCAGTGCAGGACCATAAGAATTCATCTTCTAAATTAGTGCTGGAGCAGATCCACCTCTAACACAGGGTGAGCTTCTTTTGAGTTAATGTTGTGATGTAGTTGGTAAAAGGATAAGTGTGGGCTTAATAGACTTTTCAAGATGGAACCCATCCCCAATCTGATTATACAAACTTCCTATTTGTTACTGATTGGGGCCTTTGCATTGGCTTTTCCTTTTTTATGGAATACTCTTCCTCCAAATATCCACCTAGGTTATCCCCTAAAATGTTGTTTTCTGAATTATCAGCTCCTCAGAGATGCATCCCTGAATTCCCTATATAAAATAACACTGCCTTTATTACTTCTCTTCATTTAGTCTGTTAGAGTCTGAAGATGCAACAATACAGTCTCAACCAACCTTGAAGAGTCTTTTGGGGAGAACAACTTCGTAAACACATAAAGTCGTTATACAAACAGTACTCATATAAGATAAAGGCATCTTTAGTGTACTGTAAGAACTCAGATCAAGAACTCATTGTGAAGCTTTGAAAAAGATTTTCTGAGAGAGATGATGTTTGATCTGGATCATAAGGAATGGGTCATAGTCAAAGAACTAAAGTAAGTAGCAGTTTCAAGTCAGAATAAATATGAACAAATGAATAGATTTGTAACACAGCCTGAGAAAACTACATTGATTGGAAAAGCACAAAATTGGAAGATAAGGAAAGCTGGGAAATTACATTTCTGGATAGGTTTGAAAATACACGTGTAGATATGTTCCCCTTTTTTTGGCAGTTGTGCAAACCTATAGCGCTTGCAAAAGGGGCATTCATCAGTAGCCATTTTAAATTACCATATAACCTTCATCTTCCCAGAATTAGCTAGAAACAACTGATTGAATCAGGAGACACCAAGGAGTTAATTGACCAATTAGATTCTCATTCTCAGTGATTCAAACTATAAGGTCTAAAAAAGGTCAAAATTCATTTAGTGGCAGATTTTGAATGGAGGTGTTGGTAAGCAAAAGCCACGTACAAGCAGGCACCAAAGAGAGCAGAAATTGTGAGTCACAAAGGAGAGTGGCAAGCAGTCATTAGAAGACAGGAGAAAAATAAACAATGCAGAGAGAGGCAAATGAGAAGAGAGAAAGATGTCTGTTTCAATTTCTCACATCCAGTCTCTTTAGTTCTAGTTAACACTTGCTTCTTGACTACAGATATTCATTAGACTATAAGGTATCATTTTCAAAGGTTATTTAATAAATGGCACTCCTGTCACAGTTTTCATTAGACCCAAAGATGGCAGGTGCTAATCAGTGCCACAGTCCAAAGCTAGGGGAAAGGGACTGGACTTTCAAAGAGGCATTCAAAATCTGATTTTAGTCCTTAGCACCTCACATACTGTGAGTGTGTTGAAGTTGAAGAGAGGATTATTTTTTTTGAGAAAGAGAGAGGATTATCACATATTGGAAGGTCTTTCTCTCCATGGAACAAGGATGGGACACGCCTCCTTCTCAACTCAAGTTTAGTAGAAAAAGTTTCAGAAACCTTACCAGAGAGCTTGATTTGTGTCCTCTTCACGTCTGATGAATACAACCACCTGTTAGAAGAGTCAACATCTAAAAATTCTACTATTGAAAGTCATGAATAGAGCTGCCTTTGATTGGTGAATAAAGAGGCCTTAAATGACAAGTAACTGTTCTTTCACCCAATGCTGGTCTAGAGTACATGTCTTTCAGAGTCTATTGTCGAAACTGTGCTGAGGTGTAGGTTTCAGATCTAAGTGTATCATCACTGAAGAGAGATCATTCAACACCTGAGGTGGTGGTGAAGCTCCAACAGAAAGAGGGTGAGTGGTGAAAATTCCTAGGACCTAAAGGAGGACCCCCAAAAGGAGGTAAAAAGAGTCCTTACCAGTTGTCAGAAGGCTACTATGGATAAGTCTCTGCAGAGTTATAAGGCAACTAGGAGATAGGTGATCAACTTTAAATAATTGCAGTAGTCAGAACAAAGAAATGAGACAAGACATCTGGGTAAGCTGAGTAAGAGTTTTCCTATTTCTTATCCCTTCTCTTCCTGGACGGATCAGAGGACTAACTGGGCCCAGCAGCCACTAGGGAAGGACCAAAACACTAGCAGAGTAAAGAAAGAAGGCAGATAACCCATCTACCTCTGTCATGGTCTCCAGGATGAAAGAAGTTCAACGTCTTGGCTTTTACTCAGGATTAGATTTTTCAGTTTCTAAAATGAAGCTGCTATTGGGACTCAAAATTAACATTTTTTTGCAATAGCAAAGAAACAAAACAAACAAAAAACTATAGATACTAGTTAAAATTGTCTAGGTTTCTTTGGTCAGGTTCCAAGAAGCAGAGCTTAAGACAAGATTCTTGTTTAAGAGATGTTTGAAGAGATCTCTCAGAAGAAAGTGATTGGTGAAAACAGAATAGGAAAAAAAAGTTAAGCAGAGAGTGCTCTCAGCTGGAGAGCAAATTCAGTCTTCAGTCTGGTTCCACAGAGAAATCCTGGAGCAAATCACAGCAAAGCGTTGGACCCATCTCCACCCACTGGTTGAATCCTATGGGGAGGTGGACAGGGTGGAGTGGGAGGTTTGCCACACATGATCTGCTGAAGTAAAGTGGCAGGTTAGAGGTCTGTATGGGCACTAACAGAACCCATTACATGGGAATGACAATGAGGAAGAATTTGTCTCACAGAATGAATTTGAAAATGGAAAAAAGTAAAACTGATTCTGATCACATCTAAACAGCCTCATTCATGCAGTAACAATTTCAGTTACAATTACTCATCCTTAATTTATCTAATGTTGTAAGTTTCTATTCTTTAAAATCAAAGAACATTGTCTGGAACAAAATTGGAACATTGTATAAGGGTATTTCTATCTCTAGCAAATAGGACTGGGGAAAGACAGAGGATAGTCTATGCATATTGGTGCAAGAGGTAAACAGATAAATATAGCATTTCATTGATTAGAGTCACCTCCTATTGTCAAACTTACTGTTTTTATAATCATAGTAATAAACTTGATATTTCAAAACTGATTTTTTTAACTAGGGGAAAGAGTAATCTAAGATTCATATATTTGCCTTACAAATTTCAGATTTGTAACAATGAAAGAAGTAAAATATTTCAAGATTACGATGTGCTATCCTTCCACATCAAATTCACATTCCACCAATTTCAAGTTCCTTTGAACATTGAGTGACATCATTCAATTGAGCCACTCTCTTGAGTAAAACCCCCATCTTCTAAAATTCACTCAGAGGGGTCATACTCTGGCTTAAATTTCAAAACGTGGCATTTGCTATTTTCTCCTAGTCTAGAAAAGAGAGCTCCTCGAGGTTAACAAAGATTTCTAATGTGCTTCATCTGTTAAAGACTCTGTCTTAAACGAGGTACTGGACTCCCCTGATAAAGACTTGTCATGGTTTCCAATGCTCCAATAGAAACATGTTTACTTGTTTGTTTGTTTCATTTTACCATGAAAAGCCAGTCTACTCACAACTCCCAAGCCACAATAATGTGCTAGGAGAAGATCAACGAGAATGATGAGAGACCCTGCATTCCACCCTGGTTGCTAACACCATTGCAGGTGCTTTGTTGAAACAAAGTTCCGAAGACAAAGCCATAGCACCAGTTGTAAGCACAAGAGTCCTAACACAGAGGGCAGGAATGATCTGACTGTGGGACACAAGCCAGAGAGTGCTTATTTTAGGCAGGCGGACTCCTGCTACAGTTTCTTTTCATACTTTTATACAAACACTGGTAAGGGTACCAGAGTTTAGATAGATAGTCTGAGTTTGAGATAAAAGTCATCCTGTTAAGAATATCTGGGCTCCAGCCTGGATCACAGAGAGTCCTCAGAGTGGCAAAAGAGGATCACACATAAATCTTAATTGGATGACCTGACCGAACAAGAAGAAATCCAGAGTTCTAAGAGCTCAGAGAAATAAGAAGGAAAAAGACCAAGGAGGCATTGAAATATGAAGATAAAATCAATACAGAATTGCCTAGGAAATCAATAAGAAGGATAAAGGATGTGCAGAGGATGTGAAATATGTGTTCTGTCTCCTGTACAAGTGAGAAATCTGGCAGCATGTTTTGAACATGCTGCAATCCTATAATTAAAGCTCAAGGGAGAACTGCAAAAGGGAATCTTAATAATCAAGTGAAAAGATGCTCTGCAATAAGTGACTCCTTGTCAGGAAAACAGTTTCATAGGCAAATCTGAAGTTAAATATGAACTCATGTACATAATCAAAAAAGTGATTCATAATTGTGTCAGTGTGTTTATGGTAGAGACTGGAACTTCATTTTTAGAACCATAACCAAGTAACAGCATCCAGTTTTCAATAGGCCAAAGTTACTAGCTCATACCATTACCACAATCCTGATAATCACAGTCTTGTCTCAGGGTATGCTTCAAAGTAAGAGATTATCCCCTCTCAAATGCCCGGGTTATCTGCCAAAGGATAGAAACCCCACAAGAGTCAGTCTCATGGTTAGACGCATTTATGAAATGCTAAAGATAGCTGTTTATACTTTCACATACCAGATGTGAATAAAAAAATTAGAAGAAAGGCTTTGAAAAACCCTCAAAACACAAACAAAGTTTCTTGGTATATGGAAGGAAAATACATATGATAAGTCGAAATAGTAATAGTAAGAATCATGTTTGATCACGTGAGAAGAATATTGGGAGATGATTTGCTTAATTGTTATAGTTATATAGTTGCCTCATTGTTATATAGTTGAAACGTTATAGTACTTTTATTATTCCTTTGTTGCCTAAGCAGAGGTAAAGTGTTTTAGAAGTCCAGGGGAGATCATACATATAATCTTTGTGAATGTCATTTTATCGCAAATTTTTCCCAGAGGTTTGTTTCACAAAGCCTACAGTATGAGAATCATTCCATTCTAGGATTGGTTCAATATGTACTCTCAATTATAATTAAATTGTTTTGAACATAGGACTATGAAAAACATAATATGTTTTCTCATTTTTTTAAATAAGACAATCAGAACTTGTAGATTGAAATGATAGTTCTCTCCTTCAAAAATCTTTCAAAGGCAATTTATGATTTTTTTAAAAAAGCTATTGCTATTCTAGTTACCTTTGCATATACTCAAATTACCAATATTTTCAAAAGAGGACATGTTTAAAGCTGATGACAAGCAAAAATTATATGAAGCAAAATTTTATGTGTTGAAGATTCTAGAAAATGGCAGCAAAGGTATAACTTACTTAATTCAATCGATTCTCATGTGAAAACAGAGAACTAGTTATCAAAGTCCAAAACACGCAACAGGATTTACAACAACAAAAAAAAGGTAACAAAGTATCTCCAAATATGCCAAAGACACAAATGCAGAGGAGAGAAAGTATAGACAGCCACAAGACCTTGATGGTATCAGTGTCTGTGCTGAAGGACGCACAGAGGCAACAGGCATCTGATGATGCAAGAAAAGGAGAATCCTAAAGTGGAGAACAGATATTTCCTGGTTAGTATGGAGGGCTGCTGTGCAGATGTAATCTGCAACTGAAAGAGATTTTTGCTGTCCCCAACAGTGGGTGAATGCAAGGGGACCCATGATAGGAAGGTCTGAAGATGGCTGGAGCAATTGGGCCACTGTGAGCTTTAGATGTAAAGTAGCCAAAACAGGTCCTGAATGGAAAAGCAACTGCTGAGTGCCATCAAAATTGACTGGATCAATAAAAATTTAAAACAGAGAAGGTGCACATGAGTGTGGGGAAGATAAACAACCAGAATACTTCAAAGAACACGGGGCCATAATTTTGAGAATTACCCGAAAACTACAGAAAAGCAGCTCTGTGAGGTTAACAAAGATTTCCTGAAACCTGTTTTCTTCTAATTTTCTAACTTCAAAAAAAATTATAATAAAAGTGAGCAGCCAGAAAGTATTAAGATCAAATGCATTTCCTAGCTACAAGATATAAAAAATAATACTAAAAAGCAGAATGGCATTTTTATTAATGATATGAGCACATCAGAAATACATATCCATAAACACTTAGAAAGCATTCAATAAAGTGGTGATCATATTTAGAAAAAATCAGAAATTAAAAAAATCATTTCCAAAATAATGACTGAATTAGAAAGATAACAACTGTGACTAAATCTAATGGGTAAGGGCCAAATGAAATACAATATGTGAAAATATTAAACATTTTCAAATAAAAAAATATATTTTAAGGAAAAAGATGGCTATACTAAACACAGGCAAATAATATCCAACAAATAAGAAGAACAGTTTTCTAAAGAAAACAAAGAAACAAACAAAATGGAAAAGAAAGTAACCACATATTGAAGAGAACACTGCACTACAAAAAAATGTCATGCTAAGGTGATCAACATTGAGACCCACTTTAATAAAATTGTTGCATTTCAAAGGAAGGATGGAAATTTCTTTGGCTACAATTATACCAAAAAGAAGAAGAGTACAAATAAAGGGAATAAAAATTAGATTATCATCAGTTTTTTGCAGGGCTGTGGTGCTTTAGTTCAAAAAATATGCAGTAATATATTTGAGTTACTAAAGGAAAGAAAATGCAGCAAGAATTTTACATCTAACAAATCTGTCCTTGAAGCATAAAGAGCAGAAACTGCATCAATAAGTAAGGACTCAATGAATTAGATCATGTTCTGAGGCAGTACTAGAAAGCAAGTGTTAGACAACCAACAGAACTAGAGAGACACTGATAGAAGGACTGGGGTTAGCATTCAATATGTAGCTACTTACAAAATGAGACCAAATGAAGGTTTAGAAATAGGAGAGAGTATTATGTAATTACCATATGCTCTGATACAGAAAAAATGGTACAAAAGTAACCATGAGGGGAACAGGGAGGGGAGGTAATTAGTAAAAAATGTACAAAACTCTCATTGGCAACTGTATGGGTGATGATAGGATCACTATAATTATTCTTAGGTTGTTACATATATAAAATGAAATAAGGAAAATTGGTGATTTGGCATATTCTACCATAATAATATATCATCACTTACATCTTCAAAAACCAGGATTCCTTATATGAAATAAAAGAGATATAAAATATGGATTCCGAATTTTAATTGAAATTGTCAATACAAATGTTTGACATATTTTATCTTTAAACACCTCACAATTCTTTTAATTGGAAAGGCCTAGAAATAATTGTCAATCCAATTATTCAGAGAGCATTGAGCATTACTGATAGCTAGATAGTGGTCTCAAAATACTTTTTCCCCTAAGGTAAATCAGAGCTTCATAGATAAATTACTGATTCCAGATTTTACATGGGATGTGTTTAAAATCTGCCATACCAGATAGCAAGGAACCTCTTGAAGACTATTATGACACATTGAAAGAACTCAAGAGCCAACTCGAAAAGGCTTCCATTGATCAAAATATGGGTCAATTCGAACTTCAACAAGAAAAATTATTGTAATAAATTACAATCTATAAGGTATGTTTATATCCATGAATTCACAATGTTATTATTTTTAAAAGTAGTCACCTTCAGAAGTTGATACATAGATTAATTTGTTTTTTGAGAATTTGTAAATCAAGTTAAGGAATCAAGCATTTTTCTTGTCTTTCCAATAGGAATTGTAACACTGGGTTACCAAACAATAAATTAATGGGAAGAATGTCTTTAATAAAGAGTTCTAGCCTAACAGGTGAAAACAAAAAGAAAAGATATGACAAAATACCATAATTGTACAACCCTCGATGATTAATAGGTATAGGCAATAGACTGCTGAAGAGCTGAAGCATTACATAAAGAGAGAAAACCAGGCAATAGATGCTTCCTTGTAACACAGAACATGTACTGTCTTGCCAAAAGGATCAAACCTGAATTTGATCAAACTTCAATACAGAAGACAGACAGATACGCTGATTTTCACCAGTAAGTGTTGACAATTGGCAAAATGAAGAGTATGGGAAACTACAGATCAGATGGCAGATATTCTATGATGGATACATTGTAACCAAAATAAAGGGATAAAGGGAAAATTATAGATTTCAAAAAGACAGAAAAGTCATATTGGATTTCAGAATAAGTGTGAATAAACTGTAGTTTCTAGAGATAGTATCAAAGCATGCACATTTTCAGGATAAATATAAAGAAACACAAGAAATGAATCTAAAAAGTCAGGAAAGTAGTTTAATTTGGAGAAGGAGTAGCTTGTAATTATGATAGGAGTGAAAATGGGCTTTTGGAGTGGCTGGGAAAGTATTACTTCTTAATCTGAGTGTTCATTGCAAGAGTGCATATCTTAAAATAGGTTGTATAACACATATCGTATCTATCATATATAACAATTAATTGTAGATTTGTCAATGTGGTTTTCTGTATCTTTGCGTTTTACAATAAAAGCATTTTTAAGTGCTATGTATTAATGGGGCTTTAAATAAAGTTGTTTTAAATGTTTTGACATTAAAATTAGGTAAAATAATTACTCGAATATTTTGCATAACTTACTACCTGATTGAAATAATTTCAAAAGAGTTCTGCAAATGTTTGAGTAATGCTACTATTGTTCAAATAAAGATATAATATGCTTTAGTAATTATTTTTAAGAGAAAAGCTTTCATTAAGTGAATAATTTCCAGTACATTTTAAATTTCATTGTACTTGAGTTACTTATGTATGCATTTGTGATTGTGGAGGATTTGTGATTGTGGAGTTGGTGAGGAATTGTGTAATATCACCTATCCACCTCCTTCACTCAGAATAAAATTATACGGAATTTTTTTCAGAGCAGTATTTCACTTTTTTCCCTTTTCCCTTTCTCATCTCCCTCATCTTTCTTTTTCCTGAGTCATCTCTTCTTCCTTTATACTCTGTTAAAGTACCAGGAAGCTAAGAATGCTGAAGTTTTGCAGCCTCCACTTCCACAATACACTCCCAAGCCTTTAGTAAAATTTCTAGAAGTTTGTTGATACGGATATGTTTTTGTAAGGTTTAAAAAAGTGAGGGATTTCGACCACAATTGGTCAAGAGTATCTTTGTCTTTGGTCAAATATTCTTTAATATATGGTATTGAGTAGCTATAGCCAGTTTTAGAATTCAGCCCCAAGAAAACAGTTTAGATTAATGGGAGCATAGTGATTGGTTTACAGTTTCTTCCCTGGCTAGGTAAGTTATTGCTCCATGCCCTGGTAGAGGAATAACTTCCATTAGAGAAATGGTACCAGTACTCCAAAGTGCTGATTCATCACAGCACTATTAAGAGGTAGGGCTCGAAGTCACATTACTCTAAAAAGTTTTCTTACACCAACAAGCATTAAAAGTACATAATGTGTATGTGTATATATATGTATATGTGTATCTATATACATATATATGTATGTGTGTATATATATACACACATACATATATATGGTGTTTGTATGCACATAAATATATGCACATGTGTATATATAGTATATATGTGTGTGTGTACATAGGTTTATATGTGTCCTATATAGTGAAGGAGGAAGACATTATAAGTAGAGACTTCAGTTTTCACTCATGCCTCATCAAAATAAGAAAAATATTCTCAGTAATGCAGACATGTAATTATATATTCAACTTACTCACCTTTTTTGACAATCATACACAATTTAATTTATTAGAATGCCTATATTTCTGTATGTGGAATTAGTTTTCTAAAAAATAGAGTCTCTTGTGATATTTTCTCATTCTAAATAATTGTTTTTTATATCTAATATTGTATCCCAGATTTAATATTTTACCCCTTAAAACAGATTCCAAAATTGCTGGATTCGGCTCCCACAAAGCCTAGATCTGCCCATCTCACTAGACATCGGTTGGTGAATGGAAGGCATGCTAATTTCCTGTACTTACTTTATTCTTTATTTTTAATGAACAGAGGTCAAAAGGATAGATAGAGCATTTTTTTTGTAATGACCTATGTTAATGCATTTCCAGTTCTTCACTGGAATTCTCCAGGCAATTATGTTCTAAAGGAAAATATATACACATACAATTCTACAGGCAAAAATATGTTCACATTCAGGCCAAGACTGGGTTAATTTTTGCAAAAAGAGATTGGCTCATTGATTATAAAGAATGTCATCTTTAAGTTGCAAAGGGCCATTGCCTGGAGTTCAGAAGTCTCTGCTCTACAGAATAAAAAGACAATATTGCGTCATACAAACATGATCAGAATTTGATAGAGAAACTATTTTTTAAAAATTTTTTCATACCCAGTGCTTTTCAATTCTCGCAGAAGCCCTGCATGGTAAGACATTGGGCACATTTTTTTAGATGAGGAAACAAGCCCAAGGAGATTGTGCATCTGCTACAAATTAGTGGCAAAGTCCATGTTTGAACCCAGGTCATCCTGACATCAAAATTTGTGTGCTATTCTATGCTTCTGTAACTAATTGGCCAGTCATTTAGCTCTCTGGCCTCAGTTTCCCAATCTGGACAAATCAGATGTTTGACTAGAGAATCTTGCAACTCTTGTATCTGTGATTCTGTGAAACCAAGTTAAGCAAACTTTATAATCTCTGTTGTTAGCTGATTCCCATGTTATGTAACAGAGAATTCATCTTGATTTCCCTGTGCCTAATCTAAATTTGGTAATGATTAAAAATCCATCTCCTCTCATTCTGTCTTTGCAGAGGTGTAGAACAGCTAGTTTGTCACAATCTTGCATAATACCTTTCTGTTATGAAGAGAGGACTAAAAGCAGTAGGGAAGAATGAGGGAAGCTCTTGAAGTAAATGTCTAGTAAGAAACCTGGACATGCTAAGGCTTCATCTCATATAAAATATTTAAGTAGGAGACTTGACCTCAACAAGCAATAGGAAAAAAACTCACAAAGATTTATTTTCCTTGCCTCTCCCAATGAATGTTTAAATGACATCTAGAGAGATGTAGGTAATATATAAGTAATACGTTTTTAACTAGTATATTTACAAGGCATGTGGAAAGACTATGAATTTCTCCCTTTATATGTGAAAAATCAGAAAATATTTTTGCCTGTCTGGAAATAAGGATCTGGACAAGACAGCCACTGAGTTTTGCGGGTGGGGTGGGGGTTTCCACCATATGGAGCTCTGGCCCTGTGATGTCTTAGTGGGATATGGGAGCTCTGGCCCCGTGATGACTTAGTGGGCTATGGAAGGCTTTCAGGCTGCAACTTCAGCTCAGCTGTTGTCATTATCACATCTGTTTCCAACTCTGTCTCTTCTGCCTTGTGGTGGGCTCTGCAATTGCTCTTGCTGCAGTTCCTTTGTTAGAGATTTGCCCTCTTGACACCTCCGAATGAAGAAGTTGCAGTACAAAAAGAAGATTGGTGACAGACCCTGCGATTGCATTCCCTGTAGTAGATCTTGAAACCTTATCTACATGTCATCTGGCTAATCAGAGGTCCATGGTGAGATCTGTCAGAGATTTCCGTTTTAAAAAAGAAATTCAGACACTGTTGACAGGAGAATTGAAATGCTTTTGCCAGTCCTGTACCAGCACAGTCTATTATTATGCGAGTGCAAGCCTGAGGCTGTGGTGACAGAGGAACCTCAGGGTGTCTTCCTAGGGACATCAGTGCAGGTGGGCAGAGCCCCTCCCCTCCCTCCACAACAACAGAAGCCAAACAAAGAGGTACCCACCACCAATAGCAAAAAGCAGAGGAGAGGTAAAAATAGAACAGCTGAACATCACTTTAAGCTAGTTTGTCTGAGAATATAATGAAATTCATGAATTACACAATCAGTGAGACAGACAGTGTCAAAAGGGGTAACTACATCTTCCAAAAGGGTTGGAAATTCATATATGCAATCAAACCAATACAATTCCTAAGCAGAAAATGCCCCTTTTACTTATGGAATTTACAAAACCATGGAAATTAAATAATTTATACCTACAATTCTTGGCCCTTAAAAAGCCACTCGATTCTTTGGAAGTGCTTGGTTCTTTTTCTGTTAATAAAGTACAATGTGCACTGGCCTTGGAGTCAAACCTTGTCAGGAATGAGAATCTAGACATTTATTAAACTCGTTGTCAAACCACTCCATGATTCTAAATAATTAGTTGTAGAAGTTGTGCAAGAGGAAGTAAAGCTCAATGGTTAAGGCCACAGGCTTCAAGGCTGAATTGTTTGAGTTCAAATACTGGCCCACAAGTTTTTGTCACCTTAGACAAGCTACTTAGTTTATTTATTTATCTGTTTCCTCATCAACAAAAGTGAAGCAAGAATAACAATCTATCAAAATCATAGATTTATTAAGGAGATTAGAAGCATCAATTTAAAGTGACACATAAGTATTTCATAAATGCTGCAGCTGCAACTGTTGCCTTTTTATTGTTATTGTAATCATAGCAGTCAGAATAGGCTATGTTAAGCTATGTAACAATCATCTCCAATATTCAAGCATTAAAATAAGAAAGGTTTATTTCTTACTCAAGCTGTACTTCTATTCCCAGAGAAGCTCTATTCATCAGGGTTATCCATGCATCCTGGATGATAGAGCAACCACCATCCTGGAAGTTGATGGTTGATGTACCAAAGAAAAGAGAACTCTCGAGGGTCTTCAGTCAACATTTAAATACCCCGGCTCATAAAAATGCACATCACTTTTGCTATAACACATTTTCCAGAAGAAGACACATGATCCTATTAAATCATAAGTTGACAAGGAATGAGAAAGAACTACATTATTATTACCTGGTGAAAAATATTAATGCATAGCATTGTTTTATTATTATTTTTATAATAATAGTAGTAATATATTTCAAGACACATATGATCTACTTATTAAAGTTTAATATTCCTAACAAGAGAAAAGTTTGAAATAAAAACTCTGTATTTTATTCTCATCAATATAATATTTCATTGAGGATCAAATAATATCTATGGAATATGTGTAGTTAATACACTAATTGCTTTCACATAATTTTAACAACCCTGGAAGATAAGCACTGTTAGCCCAAACTTACAGATGAAGAGCTAGTATCTAGAGAAGTTACATAGCTTGGAATCAGATCTACCTGATTCTGTGTGAAGAGTCTTTATGTTGTTCCTCATTACACATTTAAAAGTTAATCTGGTGCAAATAAGCCAAAAATGAGGCCCTGGGGTCCCTATAAGAATTCCACTTAGACATGGCCTAGCCTAAGAGAAAAGTAAGCTTTTACTCAGTGATTTTGTGAAATGTTAAGCCACTTTTTTTATTTTCTAAAAGGGAAGAGGGACGTTTCGACTGGTTCGCAACACAGATAACTATTTAGCCTATTTTGGGATGATTATTCAATTTTAAGTTAAATAAAATACTTCATTCACATTATCCTGGTTTTCATACTGAAAGCAAAATTTGAACTTGACTCCTTAGTCATAAAAGGAGAATAAGGCGTGCTAAAAATGTTAGTCTAGTGTAGCTAGTTCCACTGGACATCAGCTGTCCTCATCTGCTCCTCCAGATGGAACCCCTTTAGAAAAGGTATAGGCTGGAAGGAATAATGGCAGAGCAGGGAATGCAGCAATTAACATACCATTCAGAAACAGTGATTTTAACAAAACTGATATAATGTGAGAGGAGTTGGGGAACAGTACTTATCATTTTGTATTGGGCTAAAAAGGGACAGGAAGAGAAAGTGACTTTTCCTCAATGACAAGCCTCTCATGGATATTCAAGATAATTACTCAGGTAACTTTGGGAAACAACACACGAGGCAAAAGTTATTATGCCTTAAGGAAAGAGCAAGACCGCACCCTGGACTCTCCATTTCTGGATAGAAACCATTTTCAAACAGATAGACATTCATTTATCCTCTTCCTAACTTATGTTTAGCCCTAGGAATGTAAAGTCTGACAACACAGAGTGCCAATGTACCCCTTATGGATCTCACCAGGGAGAATAATTGTCTTTTTTAACCTGTAATATCTCTTTTCATTTAATCAGTTTGATAAAGACTTATTAGAAAGAAAAAAAGACAAAAGAAAAAACAAATGTAAGTCTTCAATCTTGCATATATCTTTCTGGATCAGATTTACTCCTGCCATTTACCACTTGTAGCTTCATTGCACCCAATTCTCAGCCTCACATATAGATAACTGTAGTAACCCAAACGTACCCTATTTGATCATTCGCATTTTAAAAATACAAGCAAATTGGCTGGGCGCGGTGGCTTACGCCTGTAATCTCAGCACTTTGGGAGGCCAAGGCGGAGTTAATCACAAGGTCAAGAGATCGAGACCATCCTGGTCAACATGGTGAAACCCCGTCTCTACTAAAAATACCAAAAATTAGCTGGGCACGGTGGCGCATGCCTGTAATCCCAGCTACTCAGGAGGCTGAGGCAGGAGAATTGCCTGAACCCAGGAGGCGGAGGTTGCGGTGAGCTGAGATCGCGCTATTGCACTCCAGCCTGGGTAACAAGAAAGAAACTCCGTCTCGAAAAAAAAAAAAAAAAAAAAAAAACCTAGCAAATCATTATATGGTTCCTAGACTGCTCCAGGCGCTTTATGCATATTGTTTTATTCTTGTAATAATAACCCATTGCAATAGGTTATATTATTACCTCTATTTTGGAGATGAAAAAATTGAGGGCAAAGAATGGTACAAAACTTGACTGAAGTCACACAGCTAGTAAGTAATAATCCAGAATTTGAACTGGGGGAATCTAGTTTCAGAATCTATCCTCTTTACCTTACCTTATGCTTTTAAATTTGATACCATCTTCATTTTGAACACTTTCACCCTCTTATGCCTGGTAAGCTTATCATTCAAAACCTGACTTAGATTTCATCTACTTAGGGAAGTTATCCTTGACCCTTCTCTGTCCATTGTTACCCTGCCATGGTTGACTAGGCTAGATGTCAGTCCTCTGTGCCTAATAACCTAGACATGATGCTATTGCAGCAGGGACCACGGTGTGTGTCATTCCCTTTTTAATTCTTCGTCCCCTGCCCTAAGCTGTGAAACCCTGTATGCTGCGTAAATTTCTGTAGTCTTACCAAGCCCAGTGTATGGTACACAGTAGGTGTGAAGTAATTATTTGTTGAATTAATTAAAATGATGAATAGATTGAGGAAACATATATGGAGATCAGAGTTTCCTTCAATAAAGTGGCTAGGTGATCTTTGAAATTCACTTAAAATCCATTTGGGGTGCTTTTTAAATAAGTGCAACTCAGAGCTTCAACTACCACACTTAAAAGTCAAATAAAGAATTCTGTTGACACACAGGTGCTTCTCAGAGGAAAAAGTGAGCAGTGCCTATTTTTAACTACTCTACAGTGTTTCCAACCTTAATCCACAAAGTGTCAAATTTCTATGTCTCTTTCTCTGAAAGGACAGCTACCCCTGGGATCTAAAGAATGCTCTCTTTAGTTTTTACAGAAGGAAAGAATATCAACAAAACAAAAGCAGATGTTTGTGACTATATTACATTTGAGGAGAGGCCTTGAGAGACCTTTTTTTTTTCTTTTCCCAGCTATGAGTGATTCAAATCTCAACATCCTTAAAGGAATTCTGATTTCAAGTTTGAAATAGAACTATCCTTTGTGTGGACTCCGAGGACAGAAGTCGAGGTGATGGTTTTAGACAACATGACATTAAGTCAATAGCTTGTTTTGAAAACCGTGCTGATGTCAATGGCTCCTTTATAGTAAGCAGGGGATCCAGTGTGAGTTGCTATACAAGAGCCTGTTCTCTACGTGGCTGCTCCTCCAATGTCTCCTTCAGAAGTTTCTTCCCTTTAGTTCCCTATTGGGAGTGGGAAAGCCACAGTATCCAGCAGTCCCAGGCTGGAGGCTTCTTCCTATTTTCATAACACATGTGTCTTTGGAAAAAGTACAGGCTGCAAAATCCTGAGTTTGGATCCCATTGAATGATCTTCAGAAAAGTTTTCTTCCTTTCTTCCTTCTATTGTTCTCCTGCTCTTTCTCTTCCTCATCTTCCTCCTTCTTCAGCACATGTATTAAGCCTCTAAAAATAATAATTTTCCCATAAAATGAGAGTCACAACATGTGTCTCATAAGGTTGTTACAAGAATAATAAGCAATAAAAATATGTAAAGTGCCTGGCACAGTGTGACACATGTAAAATGAAATTTATAATTATCAGCCGCATTGCATTGTTGAAAGTGCCAAAGACAGGCTGGCCAATATATTAAGGTGTGCTGATTTTGTTCTGTTAGATGAATGTGGACTGGAATATTATTGTAACAGAAATCAGCAAGTTGGAATTGAGGGAAAAAAAAATTTAATAAAAACCGATTCGTAATGCACCAAGTAGGCTACAGGGCATTGTCTTGAAACTTCACATGTGTGTAAGGAAAGACCAAGGAAACCCAGTTTTACCCACAATTATATTAAGAGAATATCCTTTTCTACCCTGGGCTAGTTCCAAGAGTTTTCATCCATTGCAAGGGAATATTTTTTCCTCTTTAATGGATTTCAAAGAATTATACCCTGCCAAGGCATAACAGAGACTTTATGAAATAAGCAGCATGTGGAACAGGGAGAGAAAAGCTGGAAGATAAGCAAGGAAGGACATCTTCTGATTTTCATTTTAACAATTTAATTCCATAGTCCATGTTCTAACAGAACCAATAACTCTAGCTTCCCCTAATATTTTCTCTGTTTTTTCTCCATATTTACCTTTACCATGTTTGAGCTTGAAAAATTGCAGCAGCGACTATGAATGTGATCATATTTTTTTGTACACGGTGGCTCACACCTCTAATCCCAGCACTTTGGAAGGCTGAGGTGGGTGGATTACCTGAGGTTGGGAGTTTGAAACCAGCCTGGCTAACATGGTGAAACCCCATCTCTACTAAAAGTACAAAAATTAGCTCCGTGTGGTGATGCACAACTGTAATCCCAGCTACTTGGGAGGCTGAGGCAGGAGAACCATTTGAACCCAGGAGGTGGAGTTTGCAGTGAGCCCAGATTCTGCCATTGCACTCCAACCTGGATGACAGAGCGAGACTTCATCTCAAAATAAATAAATAAATAAATAATTTTTTGTACAGATCAGGTTACCTGGGAAATCTATCATCTCAGAGTGTAGATAGAAGTCATTGACCTCCTATGCTGCTCTGTTCTCCCTCCCATCTCTCTGTGTGGTAGGTGATTTCCTTGTCTAAGTACCATTGTCTACCACTGCATTTTGGGTCCTATGCCATGGGACCTCTTCAGCATTCTTTCACAATCCAGTTTTCTCCATCAACTATACCCTTCTGTTGATGTAAAACATGATTTAATCACTTCCCTATTAAAACAAGAGAAGGGTAGAATGCCATGGTGTGTGCCTGTACTCAGGAGGCTGAGATAGGAGAATCATTTGAGCCCCGGAATGTGAGATTCATTTGACTTTTCACCTCTGACCTGTCCAGATTATGTCCTAGTTCCTCAGGCTTGAATCCTAGTCCTTACTTCTTATTCTGTGCTCTTCCCTTAGAAGACCTCATTCATGTACACAGCCTTAGGTCTAAAGTACATGATAATTAATACCAAGTAAAGTCTGCATTTCTCTGATTTCTAGATGCACAAAAATGTGACTACCTTCCTACTTCATAGCTCCACTTAGAGGTCTCTAAAGTACTCACATTCAATGTCAAACGCCAGGTTTATGTTCTCCTCCTGTCCACAACGTCTTCCACGGATTCTATCTCAGGGATGACATCACCAGGTACTAAAGAGTTGCCCTAAAAAACTCTTTCACTCTTCCATACCAGGCCCTAAAAAATAAGCATGTTACATAGCTTTCCAACACATCCCCTTCTGATCCTATGCTATCATCACTCTAGTCCAAGTCATAAACATTTAGTTTTGCTGTGCTACAGGAGAGTTTAAACTGGTTTCCCCTCTTGCCCTCTCTAGTCTGTTTTCCTTTTTTTTCTGCTAGAAAAACACCTTTCTCAAATGTATTTATAAATACTGTCTATGAGTTGGATCCTCAGACATCTTATTCCTTCCATCTCTGTCTGCCCTTTTCCTGGGTAGACCTGGCATCTCAAGAAGGGTGAAATTACCTGCACGTGAATTCTAATTCATTGACTCTTTTGGTAATAATAGCTCATTTTATTTGTTTTCATTTGACCATATAACTCACATGAGGTAAAAGATTTTCTGAGTCATTTATTACACTTACAAAGTTGCAGATTTTTCTAAAAATGGAAGCAGATATCAATGTTTATATAAAGAATATACGCTTTTGTTCTCTTGTGAGGCTTATTTTTAGACCTTTCCAAGTATTATGCTAAGTAAGTTGAAGCACTTTCGTAGTTATTACTTTATCTTTTGTGTGAAATTTGCTTTCTCAATTTTCATCAGAAAATACATATTAAATGCTAAACATGAAACCTTTATTTTCTACACCAGAGTCTAAAAAACTGGCAGGTCAAACTTCCCCATAATCAGTTCACTTAAAAATTAGCCTGAGTGATTGAAACAGGATTTGGGTCACCAATTCTCTTATTTGACAATTGTGATCTTACTGCATCCCATAATAGTCTGGAAGAATTATATGGTGATAGTGATGGAAGACAGAATGCTAGAAAATTAGACAAGAAAGGAATATGACATAGATACCATACATGATCTACTGGAAGACAAAAACATACCACACAAAATATAGTCATCTAATTATAGATAGGCAGATAGAGAATGAAGGGCCAAGTGGATTATACGAGAGAAACGCAGCTTTGTGTTTCAGTGGAGAAAGAAAATAGAGAGTTCAAGAAAAGCTTTATTAAAGAGGTGAGATTTAACTGGGCACTAAAAAGTTTAGATAACCAGTTGAATTTAGAGCTGAGAGAATTTGCTAAAGGATTAGAATTGAGGTGTTATGGAAACAGGAGTGAAACTGACTTCTAACAGTTTGGCTTGAACTACTGAAAAAAGAGAATTTAATTTACTGAGAAAAAAGCTGAGGGAGAAGTTGAGGGTGAAGAGAAGAGCAATAATTTTTTTCCAAACTTATTACATTTCAGATACTTGTTAGGCACTGAGGAAGAGATGTCAAGGAGACAGTTGCACTTACGAGACTGTGCTTCAGGAATGAGGTCTGGCTCAAGATACACGTTTATGAGTCATCCACAAAAGATAGTTTTGAAGCGGTGAGATTGGATGAAATCACCAACAGATGAGAATGAATAGAGGAAAAAAGAGGGCCAAAGACTGAACCAAATATAAATCAACACTTAAAAGGTTGAAAGATGAAGAGAAACCAAGAGAAGAAATTACGATTTATGAGGCTGGAGAAAAATTAGGAGAATTAGGTGCCTTGCAAGCCTATGACAAAGAGTATTTTAGGGATGAGGGGAGGATCATCTTTGTTAATGGCTGTTGTTGGATCAATTAAGATAAGCATTAATAATTGGCCATTGGATTTAACTACACAGAGGTCATTGGTGACCTGGATAAGATCAATGTCATTGGACTGAGGAAGGGCAAAGTCTGGCTAGATGGGATGCAAGAGAGGAATCAGAGACAAAAAAAAAAAAGAAAAGAAAAAGAAAACAGAAAAGCACAAGTCTTTACAGATGTTTTGCCGTAAAGGGGAGAAGAGAAGTGGGATAGTGGCCAGGTGAAGATATGATATCCAAAGAGTTATACATTTGTGCTTTTTAAGAAAGCACCACTCACAGAATGGTGATATTTAATGATGTAGATCTGGTCATTCTCTCTTTCTCTTTGCATCATGAATTTTTCTTAATTACTTTATCTCATCAGTGAGTGGTGCTTTCTTAAAAAGCACAAGGTAAGAATAAGCTAGGTCCAGCCACACTTCTACACATTTTGGAACAAGTTCAAAGCCGCCATATTCCTTTGGTATCTTTAACAAATATGAAAGATAGCATGGGAACCCAGATCTTTCCTCTCTTTGTTAGTAGAAAATTAAATAACCTCCTACTCACCCTGCACCTTAGAAAGGAGTAATAAAGACCATTGAGAGTTGAAAGAGGAGCCCTGAATTGAAATACTTAGCTAAGTTGTACTGAGCTAAGTTATGTTTTGAGTTTACATGATGAGTAAGTTAAAAATCTTTCTCATTGTTTCCTTGCTTCCTCCCAAGTCCACATTACTTCTGTTAGAGTAGTAATCCCAATATGTGATTAAAGAACACTCAAGGGATTTGCTCTTCAGAATGGTGATATTTAATATCTGACCTCTCCTATCTCACTTAAACTTCCCAGCACCCATTAGAACATCTAGATATTGAATCTTTTTTTAGACAAATTACAGCTATATAACCTCTTCAATTGTATAAAGCCAGTAATAAGCATTAAAATCCTGTATAAGTCCATATTTTGTGATTTAACTACATGTCATACCAGGAGCCCTAAGCTAAAGATAATATAATGTGAACTTCTTCTAAAGAAAAAAAAACCCTATTGATGAACCAATATTTTAAAAACCGATGTAACACAAGAGAAGTGCTATTTAGACCATCTAAAAGCCACCATTTTAGAAGTAGTGATTGCTTGCAAGGGAATTTACCTTAATTCACCTTTCTGAACACGATTCTGGCCATGTTCCTGATTCTGTCATACTTTCAGACTTCCATTTTTCCAATGATCTTATCATTATGGATTGCATTTTCCCAGCCCAGGCTCCATATAGGCGTGGTCCCTGATCACTAACCTGCTACTCTCTTGTCTGCTTTGCTAAGTGTTTTTCTGCTGAGCTCTGCTCCCTGTGCCTGGATAGGTTTACTATTACTCCCTTGTAATGATAACAGATTCCATTTCTATGGCACTCACTACGTGTTAGGCACAGGGCTATTTTAATAAGCATTAATTGAAACTTTTACAAACACTTGGCCAGGTAAGTATCTTGAGATAAGCTAAGCAATTAGAGATGAGGCAACTTAAGCAACAAGAAGTTGAATAACTTTCTGAGAATATGGAAAAGTCAGTATTCTGAATCACTTCAAACACCTACATTTTAGCCATACTAACCTGAATTGCTAGTGATTTGTTTAGTTTAACTATGGCCGACCCCACCAAGGTTTGCTCTTAATTATTCAAAACCAGTTCACGTTTATGAGTTAACCTTGTTGCAGCCTCACTGGGGAGACTTCCTATGAATGTGGTCCATGGTCTGCTGTTGCACCTGACAGTTCTCTCTTACCAGGGCATAACACTAAAGAAAGGGAATGTAGTGCCCCTCCACAAATTTCAGGGTAAGGGTCCAACTATTTGTGTGGAGCAGGAGAGGAAGGAATAAAGTACTTTGGATTCGAGGAATGTGAGTTCATGGAGCAACAGCATAGCTCAGAGGTGAAGGAATGGCTGTAGAAGCAGCACTTGGCCTGAATCTCAGCCCAAAAACCTACTAGCTCGCTGTACTTCAGTTTCCTCATCTGGAAAATGTGGATAACAGTAATGGGTAGCACATGAAAGTGTGACAAGGATTAAACAAGTTAATACAAGTAAAGTACTTAAAGCAGCACTTGACAGATACACAGGGATTTATTATTATTATTTCTTTCACTATGTTGGTTCCAAGATTATTCTGGGCACTATCATCTAACCCCCAGGAATTTTGGCAGATCTCACGACTATGAACGGCCTTCCTCACCACTGTTGCAACCAGAGTGTGTTTCCTGGTCAGGAAAAGTTTTAAGTAAATGAAACTCTACATGTTGTGCTATTTCTCTGGCAAGACAGTTTTATAATAGCAATAACATTTAGAAGACAGATAAACAGATTTTCAAATATTGTGTAATGTTGTTCCGCTTGTCCTAATTTCAATACAATCTTTCTTTAGCTTTTATTCTTTTATAGCAGTTACATTCCTCCTATACTGTTGCTTAGCCAGATTTTTACATTCAGGTTTAATTGCTTGACTATTCGAGGGTCCCTCCTCATCAGTCGCTTAATCACGGCATTGCATTTCTTCTGACTGCTTCCCAATTTGTCTACATTGTTTTCCAAACAAGATGTCTGCAAACAAATGGGATTCTGGAAGTAGAATTTCTCTGTCATTAGAGAGGAAAATACCATCTTCCTGATCCATAGCCCGATAACTTTATATCTGCACCTCCAAATAATTTTGGCATTTTCGGACTCAATATTATGTGTCTAAATGATTGCAGTATCATTCCAAAAACTGTGCACCTTCCTGCTGCAAGTTTCTTTGACAATATAGCCTTCTGCATTTTATTCTTAACTATCTACTCGCCAAATTTGCAAGTTTGCTTTTTCTCCAAATGGAAGCTCATTTTGTCATTTTCAGTTCCTACTTAAAATGACATCTGATGGAGATAGTAATAAGTTGCTCTTAATACTTTAGTAAGTCACCTCTTTGCATGAGGATAAGCTATCTAGAGCTTAGAAAAAAACAGATTTTGAGCATATATATTTTTATTTTTTATCCTAAAACAAACTGGTGCCATGTTTTATAAAATGACTCAACTTTTTAAAATGCATGTTGCAAATCTGGTCCAATTATAGAAGTAGGTGGCTCATACCATTCACTCACCAGTTTGTTTTACCAGGTACACAGTTTGATAAGCAGCCACAGGATGACTGATTGATATTTTGTACAAGAGGAATAACTTGCCTTAAATAACTGTGGACATCTTGTTACATCTCATTCCCAAATCTGTCAACCATCTAATGACAGCCATAGCACAAGATATTATTTTTCTTGTTCATAAGTAACAAGGCCCATGAGTGGAGATAGCCATTTTTTTTCTAAGTGTTTATATGGGAAGGGGGCAAGCTATGGCATATATTCATCTTCTTGGGAAATCATAAACTATTACAGCACATTCATTTTTCATATTTCTAATCAGTAAGATTCTATACACATGGTCGCTATCCTAGCAATAGAAAAGACAAACTCAGTGAAAGTCAAACCCTGATAGATTGTGTCTCATAATACAATCCAAATGCTACAGAAAACACTTTCATTATGCATCAAGGTTAATTCCCATGATCTGAAAACCACTATCTTGTCAATTCAAGCTTTCAGCATTTTTTTTAAGAAAGAGAAAAAAGATTTAGAATGGGTCAACAACTGCAGCTTATATCTCGATCCCACTATTATGAGGATATTATGTTACTAATGCGTGCTTTGTATCCTTTTGATAGTGATGCAATAATAGAGCTGGGGCATGGAGACATCATAAGGGACTGAGAACTCACTTCAAAATGATCTTCACCTCTTATTCAATCAGAAAAAAATGTTCTCATGAAAACCGAGATCAGACTGCAATTTATGTTCCAGTGTTTCTGTGCAGAAACTGTTTATAAAACCCATTGAATGTGATGGTAATCTGCCCTGTGTATACCCAGAGGAGTTCTTTCCTCCACATTGCCACACAAATACCATTATTCTATTCAGTCTAAGTAAGAAGAAGAAATCAGGCTGATCCAAATATAGAAACATTTACATTCATGGAGACTTCTTGTATATTTAAGTTACTTTTTTAATATGTTTTTTCTTTTTTAAAATCTTTTTTTTTAATTGTATTTTCGGTTCTGGGGTACATGTGCAGATCATGCAGGATTGTGGCATAGGTACATATATGGCAAGGTGGTTTGCTGCCTTCATCCCTCCATCACCTATATCTGGTATTTTTCCCCTCATTATCCCTCTCCACACTCCCCATACCCCACTATCCCTCCTCTAACCCCCCACAACTGACTGCAGTATGTGATGCTTTCCTCCCTGTATCCACATGTTCTAATTGTCCAACACCAGCCTATGAGGGAGAACATGCGGTGTTTGGTTTTCTGTTCTTGTGTCAGTTTGCTGAGAATGATGGTTTCCAGATTCATCCATGTCCTTATAAAGGACACGAACTCATTGTTTTTTATGGCTGCATAGTATTCCATGGTGTATATGTGCCAGATTTTCTTTATCCAGTCTATCATTAATGGACATTTGGGTTGGTTCCAGGTCTTTTCTATTGTAAAGTGTTGCAATGAACATATGTGTGCATGTGTTTTTATAATAGAACAATTTATAATTCTTTGGGTATATACCCAGTGACAGAATTGCAGGCTCAAATGGTATTTCTGTTTCTAGGTCCTCGAGGAATCACCATACTGTCTTCCACAATGGTTGCAATAATTTACACTCCCATCAACAGTGTAAAAATGTTACTATTTCTCCACATCCTCTCCAGCATCTGTTGTCTCCAGATTTTTTAATGATCGCAATTCTAACTGGTGTGAGATGGTATCTCAATGTGGTTTTGATTTGCATTTCTCTAATGGCCAGTGATGATGGGCATTTTCTCATATGTTTGTTGGCCTCATATGTATCTTCTTTTGTAAAATGTCTGTTCATATCCTTCTCCCACTGTTGGATGGGTTTGTTTGTTTTTTCTTGTAAATCTGTTTTAGTTCTTTGTAGATTCTGGATATTAGCCCTTTGTCAGATGGGTAGATTGCAAAATTTTTGTTCCCATTCTGTTGGCTGCTGGTTCACTCTAATGATTGTTTCCTTCACTGTACAGAAGCTCTGGAGTTTAATTAGATCCCATTTGTCTATTTTGGCTTTTGTTGCCAATGCTTTTGGTTTTTTAGCCATGAAGTCCTTGTGTATGCCTATGTCCTGAATGGTTTTGTCTAGGTTTTCTTTTAGGGTTTTGATGGTGTTAGGTCTTGTGTTTAGATCTTTAATCCATCTGAAGTTAATTTTAGTGTAAGGTGACGGGAAGGGGTCCAGTTTCTGCTTTCTGCACATGGCTAGCCAGTTTTCCCAACACCATTTATTAAACAGGGAATCCTTTTCCCATTGCTTGTTTCTCTTAGGTTTACCAAAGATCAGATGACTGTAGATGGGTGGTGTTGCTTCTGAGGCCCCTGTTCTGTTTCATTGGTCTATATCTCTGTTTTGGTACCAGGACCATGCGATTTTGATTACTGTGACCTTGTAGTATAGTTTGAAGTCAGGCAGCACGATGCCTCCGGCTTTGTTGTTTTTGCTTAGAATTGACTTGGCTATGCGGGCTCTCTTTTGGTTCCACATGAAGTTTGAAGTGGATTTTTCCAGTTCTGTGAAGAAAGTCATTGGTAGCTTGATGGGGATAGCATTGAATCTGTAAACTACTTTGGGCATTATGGCTATTTTCATGATGTTGATTCTTCCCAACCATTAGCATGGAATGTTTTTCCATCTGTTTGTGTCCTCTATTATTTCATTTACTTTAAAGAATACAAGGAGTTTCATGACTTCTAGAGTTAACTGTAGGTTCTCTACAGTTGAAATAAGTGATGAAGATTATTTTGAAGTGAGTTCTCAGTCCTTTATGATGCCTCTATGCCCCTAACTTTATTATTACAACACTATGAAAAGGATGCAAAACACACATTAGTAACATAATATGCTCATATTATATTCATATATATATATGAATTCCAATAGTTAGCAATTTGGGTAAAAATATCTGAATGTCAAGATTCCAGATGCTATTGACCCTGTGCTGCATGTTCATCTTTTATGTGAAAAACAAATAAAGCGGCCGGGCGCAGTGGCTCAAGCCTGTAATCCCAGCACTTTGGGAGGCCGAGGCGGGTGGATCACGAGGTCAGCAAATCGGGACCATCCTGGTCAACATGGTGAAACCCCGTCTCTACTAAAAATACAAAAAAATTAGCTGGGCACGGTGGTGCGTGCCTGTAATCCCAGCTACTCGGGAGGCTGAGGCAGGAGAATTGCCTGAACCCAGGAGGCGGAGGTTGCGGTGAGCCGAGATTGCGCCATTGCACTCCAGCCTGGGTAACAAGAGCGAAACTCCGTCTCAAAAAAAAAAAAAAAAAAAAAAAAAAAAAGAAAAACAAATAAAGCACTCACAGGTGTAACGGAGACCATGCACCTACTATCAGTCCATCATTTTCAGTACTTGATGCTCCGAGTTATCCATGCCCTAGTGACTGTTATTTAGTCATAGACAGGTTTTTAAGTAGAGCTTGTGGATTCACGATTTTACATGTACTTTCAAACTAGCATTGATTATTTTTTTCTGAAGTCTTCGGTCCTCAATAATTTATTGCGTTTTGCCCCGTGGGTTTAGATTATCTTTGCTCAATTTACCAATGTCATCTTCTTTCTTAACTACTTATTTCATTCTCTTTTGATTGCTCATCACATTCCCAGATAAAAGAATTCAAATCACCTTCCTAGATAACCAAGTAGGCATAAGCCTAAGAAAAAGAGTCAGGTGTTTTTGTCTAAGCTTAGTTCCCTACTGACCACTTCGTAGCCTGTACAAACACACGCATCCATCTCCAGACTTTTTCCCTTACTTTTTCTCCACCTGGAGTGCCTTCACTCGTCTATCTAGTTTCTACACAGCCACCAATGTCCATATTTATAAGCATATTTTATGCAGTATTGCCATTCTACCTATCTGACACATAGCAGATATTTTGTTATATTAGTCATTTATTTTTCATATAATTGTGAGTGCTATTTGTTCAAAGGCTATGTTTTACATACATTGTAACTTACAATATTGATCATGGTTCACTACGAAATGGTCACTCAATAGTTTTTGGCAACCAAATTCCTGACAATGTTATATCTTCCATGACATCAACTCTTTATAACATATACCAATTGATTATTTCATTGCTGGAATGTATTCAGGTTAATGTACTTAGAGGCTTAATTACTATTATCTGTGCTACTTTGAGACAACTTGAGGTGATTTTCAGCTGCAAGTATTACAAAGCCCAGTGACTAATAAATTGTTTTGTTTTTTTCTTCTTTAACATAACAGGAAATCTGGAATAGGTGCTTGCTGGATTTAATTCACTAGTTCATTTGTATCAGGACTGGAATTTTCTAAAATTATCTTGGTTTTTCTTTAACAGATATGAGATGGCTGCTAAACCTATGGACATCAAGTTCATGTTCAAGGGAAGAAGAAGGGGAAAAAGGAAGGATGGAGCTAGTAATTCTTTCAGTCCTTTATAAAATAATTCAGTGCTATCCAAGAAGCACTCCTTGTACCTGGCATACTTCTCTAAGAAAAGTGAGCTAATGAGAATGAAGCTGGCAATATATTGGGTTAGCGAACAGCATCTGCCACAAAGTCTCTCACGAATATGCTGTGTATCTCAGTTTTTTAAATCATAAACTAGGCATAAAACTAACAACAAATTTTGTGAGAGGAGGCTGAGGTTGTGTTTAGAATAAAAATAAAATAGAATCCCATTTATTATCCATAAAACTTGAGGAATTAAATATCATATAAATGAAATATAAGGTAATAGTTAAGTGGGGAATGGGAGTACAAGTAAATATTTGTTGACCATATATTATGTGCAAACAAAAGGAAAGGAAGCCTAGTGTTTACTATTTATCCTCTTTTATTTTTGTCTTAATGCAATTCATGCCCCATGAAGCAGCGAAATATCACAGAAGAGTAGTCAAATAGTTTCCATGAGCTCTTGCTCATGGAAAGTATAGGGCTGTTTCTATATGTAATGGGAAAAGGAGAGTTGAAGTTTTGTTGTTGTTGTTGTTTGTTTGTTTGCTTGTTTGTTTTTGATGGAGTCTCGCTCTGGCACCAGGTTAGAGTAGGGTGGTGGTATCTCTGCTTACTGCAAACTCTGCCTCCTTAGTTAAGTGATCCTCCTGCCTTAGCCTCCCAAGTAGCTGGGACTACAGGTGCATGCTACCACGTCCAGCTAATTTTTGTATTTTTAGTAGAGACAGAGTTTCACCATGTTGGCCAGGCTTGTCTTGATCTCTTGACCTCGTGATCCACTCACCTCCACTTACCAAAGTGCTGGGATTACAGGTGTGAGCCACCACACCGGGCCAATAGTTCCTTTTAAAATTATTTTAGAAATACCAAGACCATAGAGTGGATTTGTGGCTTATTTAAATGCTGTTAATAGTGTCTGTTTTGATTTTATTTATCACACTTTTGACAATTTTGACAAAGGTTACACTGAAGTTTATATTTGTATTACTTTGACATATTAGTAAAAATGAGTGTTTGTATAAGTTTAAACCTCATAAGGAAACTAATAATTCTTAGTAGTCACCTTAATTACCTAGATCTCCCTATAGAAGAGTTACTGTAAACAATTACATCATTTCCAGACATTTATTTTACATTCTTCTGTGTCAGTGCATCTTGATAACTATGTATATAATCTATTATTTAAAAATGAAATTAAAAATTACAATTCAAATATTTTAATTCACAGATATTATTTTCTTAAATTCTAATTAATAAAGACAAAATTTTACTATAGTAGATTAATTTGATGAGTCTCTTATTTTAAATAATTATGATAAAGACATAATTTTGTGCCTCTATTTAGAATTAATAATCCTATTCTTCATTAAATAAGAAATTAATCTTTTTCTATACTAAAATGGGTATACAAATTATAATAACTTTTGATTTTAGAACAATTTTTTTCATTTTTTCTCACATTTAAGATGTCTGATATTAACCCATGTATGAATAGATGTTTATTATTTTCAGCCAAAATTTAAATCTTTACTTTATTTGAGAGTTTTAAATAAAACACTAGGTGGCACTGTTGTCACAATGAAAAACTGCATTCATCTTCATATTCTGGAACTATGAACCTTCTTTTAGAGCTCTTAAGACTTCACTATCTATTGCTTTCACTTTTCCAATTTGATTAAAATATATATGTAATAAACATAAAATAGAGAAATTAAAATTCATTGTCAACATCTGCTATTCGCTAAGAGGTGTGAACCATGATAACTTTTTAAGAAAGTGTTCTCTAAAGTTTTAAAAAAATTTGCATAAAGAAGTAGCTATTATGCACAAATATTCTGTTTTCTTTGTTCAAAATCTTTATTTCTTTATTTAATGTAGCAATATTATATTAAAATAATCTTAAAAATTCTTTCTGAAAAAGACTGCCTGATGTTTAATGGCATGCTTAATAATCAAAGATCAAGTATTTAAAAAAAATAAACAAATAATTGTAGGAACTATTCGTATTCTGTAGCTAAAGTAAAGGGAGAAAATGGGTAGATCTCAATAATATCAGTTCATTTGTTTGTGTGTTTGTGTGGAAGCAGGAAAATACAGATACAAGGAAAAGGAGAAAAAGTGTCAGTGAAAGGAAAATTAGTTAATTTTAAAAAGAGATTGGAAAATGTCAGGGAAAGGTTTGAAAAAGACAAGTGGAGATGGAAGTGATTCTTACAGAACCAATAGGATACTGCATCAGGACTACCAAATGTCAAAGTGAAGATGTGCTTCTCTCTGCTTAATCTGAGTTTAAACCTAATCTGAGTTATGCATGTGGGGAGGTTGAGAGGAAGGTTTGCTAAATGCTCCCAACACTCAGAACACCTACGGATAGGAGTCAATGTATTTCAGCCTTTGCCCAAGGCTGCAGTTTAGTTTGGTGGGAATGAATACAGATCCTGAGTGAACGTGCCTGTATTTGAATTCCAGCACACTGGTCAAGTTCTTAAATTTCTATATCTTGATTCTCTTATCTAGCAATTAGGCTAATGATATTCTTTTGAGTTGATTTGGGAACAATGTTAGAAAATTCATGTAATGCATAAAGCCTGACACATTGCTAGCCCTTAGTTGGAGAGGTGGTGGTGGTTTTACATGCTGTTAGTGCTAACACAGTCCTGGAACTGTAGAGGTGGTGCCATTTTTCACATGACATGCTGCCTGCAGACATCAGCAGTTTGATCCGAAAGGCAGTGTATTATTCAGGGAATGGGCCTGGGGCTCAAGGGCCTCAAGAACTTTGGTTCTCTTGTCCACCTTTGCTTCTATAGAGCACATCCGCTGACTGCAGAACCTTCAGAGAATTACATAACCTCTCTGATTCTCAATATTCATACCTGTAAAATAGAAATAAAAATAGTGAACTTCACCTCAAAGGAGATTTTATGAGATCAACCATATGTGCTTATTGCTATAATAAATATGAAAGCTCAATTTATATTAGCTCAAATTATATTATTGTGGTTACTGCTACAAACTTTATTCCTACTCTGCCATAGATGATCCCCTTGTCACTGCTCAGTCTGTGAGAGTTTTCTACCTTTTTATTATTTTCAACTTGGAAAATCATTTCAAGACTTCAATAATATGCTTCTATGCTGAATTCTCCACTAATCCTGGAAGAAAATGAATTTAGAAAAATTAACAACAATCCAAACCAAAAAAAATCATAAAAGAGCATAGATTTAAAATGCAGGAATACTGTGATTTGCAAATTAGAATATAACACTAATTTGCTGACCCCACTATGTGAACAGCAAATGCTATATTTTTACCAAGGTAAAATCCTCTCTTTCTTTCTAAAACGCTTCTTTTGAAAACAATTGAAAGATAATCTAAACTGTATTTTTAAACTTATATACCCATATTATTTTATTAAATAGGTGTAATTCTAAATCTCTTTCTTCATTATATTAAAATTGCATGATGACAAAAACTGCTTTCACACTCTCAGCATTGATCTCAACACCTGAACATAGTAGGTACTATGTTCTTAACCTTTCTTAAGAAAGAACAAATGAATGAATAAAAAATAATACATTCAAATATTCTGACAATTGATTCACAATGTAATAGCTTTTTAAAAGCTCTTTCTGGCATTTGAAATCAAAATTACTTCTTATATCTTATCTGGCAGTGCTATAATCTGTGGACTTTCAAATGTTGACATTCTGAGACTGTGTAAATGGATTACGGAAAAGCCAGCCAGATTCATACTTATTTGTGCTACTCCACCATTCCCCCAAAGACTCCAGAAGGTCTTATTCTTTTGACCTTCAGGACTGGCCAAATAATACCAAATAGTCCCAAATGAATTAGAAGCATCGGAGCAATTTACTACATGAGATCATGTGTTTTATCAGTTACTATTATTAACATCTGCTGTTCTAATTTGCATAGTTAAATTAAATATTTCATTTAACTATTTCTATATATTATTCTAGCAGGGATTTATTTTCATACATTTTCAATTTAAATAAATAATAGTTATTATAAAAGTTTCAATACTTTCCCTTAGATTAGCAGATTTGGAGTCCTTCGCAGAAATGTGAAATTTAAAAACACTGATACAGGGGTCTCTGAATGAGCTCTCCTGTGCTGCAGGCACTGTGCTGACCTCCTGATATTCGTGCAGTGCTTAAGATACCCTGAAAGCCAGATTTGACTACAAATGAGAAAACTGAGTATCAGGAAGGTTAAGTAATTTCTTCATGGTCACATGGCTAATAATCTGGGAGCTGGAATTTAAATCTGAATACTTCTGACTTCAAAATTTATACTTTTCTCACAATTTCATCTATCACTTGAGGTTTTGCTGAAAGTGAGTTTTCTATGGAAGAACAGTTAAAGTAACTTAGGTTATATGTATTTGGCATGCCAGCTTTGGAATGGTACACCTAATTTAGTAAGCACAAAGCAATTTTTGGGAGGACATAAGTGATTTAGGTAACCTACCTAAGGAAAACAGTAACTTATGTTTACAAAAGTCATAAGGGAGGGTTCACACTAATAAGCAATGCCAGTCCATTTAACACATACTCATTAAACATCTACTATATGCCAGGCACTGTGTGAGGGATCTGCAGAAATGAAAGCAAACACAAGTGAAACAGGTTCCAGAGAGTCAGAGCTTACAAGTGAATAAGAATCCATGGACCTGTAAACTTGTGAAAATGAGGCTTGCAGGTGCCTTTTTCACTGTAAAAATGAACATGTGGGTCTTGCTACTTCACATCAACGAGAATAGGAAATAAGTAAACCTAGTAATGTAAAGGCTTGAACAATCAGATGAGAATAAAATAATTCCACCAGAGGAAAATATTAATCAAAGTGAATGAGGTAGGTTAGATTATTTTGACTCTGGCTCCCACAGCATGTGTCTAAGCAGCCTGAATGTTTTCCCCCATATATTCTCTCTTCTACTTCATCTTTTATCAGCTTCATCGGTCAGGAAAGTAAGTGGTTGTTGTATCAATATATTTCTTATATTTAGACCATCTGCCAGCTCAATTACTCGAATCCATTCTCACAGTATGGAATTTCTCGGAGGAGTAATTCTATTGTAACACTACAGAAATTATATAAATGTCCTATGAGACCAGGAACTTAGAAATATTCAGAATGACAATCGTTTATATCGTAAAGAGATCCAAAATGTACTGTCGGGTTTTTTGTTGTGTTTTTTTTTCTCCTAGACGTTAGAATCTTGTCTTGATTTTGACATCTTAAAAACTACATGTTGTGCTTTTCTTTATTCAATTTGATTTTGATGATATAATAAATTCACATTGTTAAAAATTAAAAAAGCACAACAATGTATAGAACATTTAAAGGCAGTATTATTTAATGAGATAAATAGTGGTGGAAGACAAGAACAAATCTATTTCTGTCTCCTTTATCTCTGTGACCATTACCTCTATAAACCTCAGTTTCCTCATCCCCAACAAGACAGAATTAATTGCATAAGTTATAGTTGGAATGTCAATGTCAAGGGAAGATTTTTTTTTCTCAATTATTGACCTACCTGATGCTTTTCCTCCATGTACATTTTTTAATGGAAAGTAGACTGTTAAAAATGTAAATACATTTAACACTAATCATGTGGTTTAATACCAAGATAGAAAATAAACTGTAAGAAATATAGTTTTATGCATAAAAGGGAATGCTTGATGGAAATTCTCATTTAAAAGAATGCATGATGTAGAAGATAATCACTTTTATGCAGGAAAGAAAATATGCCCAAAATATAGTCCCAGAGATTTAAAGACACCAAATTATTACTGCTTATATAAAACTCTAGCAAATATTATTGTTGGAGGTTATTAAATTCTTTTATCTTAAAGTCTTTACAAATGTTCTTGTTCAAATAAATATTGGATCAATTCAGATCTGTTTCAGAAAGCATATTTCTTTTGTTCAAGAAAATGCAATCTCCACATTTAAGTCCAGTCAAGTGGTAATATCTTTTTCTAAAAAAAAAAAAAAAAAAGTGTTTTAGCAAAAGAAAAATGAGTTTAATAAAAATATGAGTTCAGCAATTCTGTACTGCATATTGGAGGTTTTGGCTAGGAAATCAGTGTATGCCCTGTTTTTTTGGAGTAGCTTTCATTGCAGTTCAGTGGGGAAATAAGGATAAAAAGCAGGTGACCTCTGGTGCTCTCTCCCGTAGCTGAAAGTCTGTTAGTTTACATTCATTAAGCTGTTGATGTGTTCAAAGCACTCTTTCTGATTCTACATATTTTTTTCTCCTGGGATGGCGTCCTCTCTGGGCAAAGGTGAAAAATGATGAAATCTAAATTGAGACTCTATTATTTCTTTCCTGAATTGTCTCCCTGCTGCAGTTGACACCAGGCAGGAAAGAACATCTTGGGTAAAGTCCACTGAGTAAACTCTCTTTATTCCATGGACAAGAAAATGTCTGGAGAGAGAGGTCACAATTCTACATTTTTAAAATTAATGTGCCTAAAGTGAATATGTAGTTAATATTAATTTTTGAGGGTTAAATCTGATCGTAGAGGTTGATAGGGTCATGTTGCTCTGCCCTGAGCAAAAGTCCAAAAGCCGTTGGTATGATCTGAGTCCAAGGTTGAGGAAAAGAGCACATCCTTCTGAGCCTTAACAGCTGCCTTTCTTACCTTTGCTTTAATGACACATCTCTGTTTTATTAGAGAATATAGTACATAACCAATCTTTTAAAATATCAGGAAAATCTCTCTGGAAGTATGTAAATGAATAAATGTACATGAATATTTCTTTATAAACTGTGATAAAACATAAAAACACAAGGGATTGCCATTGTTTTAGTAATAGGTATAAATATAAAAAATATAAAAAGTCTGCCATCTGTGGATATAGCTTTAGGTCCAAGGGGCTCACTTTAAACATAATTACCTAGAAATGAAAAGAATATTTCAGACACCTAGAGTGACTCGTTCTGTAGGCATCCAGTCTCGAATGAGTTTAAGATTCCAATATTCCCAGATTTCTTTACAAAATGTTGTGCTTTTGAAACCATTATTATGATGATTTTAATGGGTTACTTCAAGAAAACCTTCTAACTTTCTAACTTTCCCAAGTGATTAGCACATGAAGAAATGCTTGTGTTTATAAAGTACTATGGGCTTCACAAACAAGGCAGGACAATTGCTGCAGGAATTCTGTCCACTCCTGGCCTCCGCAAGTATTCCAAAAGATTTAGGTGAATGGGCCGGGCGCGGTGGCTCACGCCTGTAATCCCAGCACTTTGGGAGGCCGAGGCGGGTGGATCACGAGGTCAGGAGATCGAGACCATCCTGGTCAACATGGTGAAACCCCGTCTCTATTAAAAATACAAAATATAGCTGAGCACGGTGGCGCATTCCTGTAATCCCAGCTACTCAGGAGGCTGAGGCAGGAGGCGGAGGTTGCAGTGAGCTGAGATCGCGCCATTGCACTCCAGCCTGGGTAACAAGAGCGAAACTCCGTCTCAAAAAAAAAAAAGATTTAGGTGAATATTTGTCCAACTTGTAACCCACTAGGAGCACACAGGTGTGTTAGCCAACAAAGTAAATCATTGAGGGAATATAGAGAACTGTCATTATCTTTCTTTTCATCATCAGGAATGCATTGCCATTTTAAACCCTATCATTAAAGAAGAGTGGGCAGGAACAAACACAACTTTTGATGATAGCTGAAAATTACATAAAAGGGCACTGAGCTACTCGGGAGGCTGAGGCAGGAGAATTGACTGAACCCAGGAGGCGGAGGTTGCGGTGAGCCGAGATTGCGCCATTGCACTCCAGCCTGGGTAACAAGAGCGAAACTCCGTCTCAAAAAAAAAAAAAAAAAAAGGGCACTGAAACAGGCAACCCTCCTGTAGATGATAGGTTCTAAAGTGTACGTGCTTCATGTGTATTAATGTACTCATTATCATAGATTTTAGGGGTTTGTGTGTTTATGTGGGCACTGGAATTTCAACGTGAGGGACAGAATCCCAATAAATGAAACCTCTATGTCCTTTTGTTTTGGCCCAGCCCTGGTTTCTGTACCCAGCTCTAACATGATCAAAGGTTCTCCAGCACCATATAAAGACATCATTATCATGCCTGAAGCTGAGTCTCAACAGAGTTTTGAAGCAGATGAGTAAAGCATTGACCATTCTAAGAAAAGTTAAACAAAATAAAAGAAGCATTATGTGGCAAAAATGGCTGGAGCTAGGACTCTTATAAACAAGGACACTGAAAATGTCAGGAGTAGGAAGATGGGAACTGAGATTAGGAGGCTATTCCCTTTGGCGCTCCTCACCATTAACCAGAAACATTTAAGTGGGCATGACACTTACTTGTGGCAGACCTTAGTCTCACTGTTCTTTTCTGATGGCAATAGGGTTATTGAAGCCACTGTTATAAACCTATGTTACTTTCCAGGATCCCACAGAGGATTGCATATATTTCAGAAAATGCTGAAGAAACAATAGGATGAATGCAGAATTCTGAAGACAATATACAGCATCTTCACATTTCAAGAGTCCTTTTACAACAGAAGTTTTCAAGCTCTTGGTAAAAGACAGATTTTTTTTCCCCTAGGCCTGCTGTGCTGCAAATTTTTTCAGTCCATTGAAATTTACTGCTCTTTTCACCTAAAATCACTGTAAATGTTGTGACATGTCTAAAAATGTGTCTGCCTCTCCCCTGTTTCTTCTAGCCTCAAACTAGGTTTTTTTTTTAATTTGACCATACACTTACAAAGAGTGTATTACTATTTTTCTCACTAAGGCCTGTTATTTATTTTCCATATGACAAATAGCTTTTTACTTGGCTTGGGTAAATGCCACAGATGGAGATAATCTCAAATTCAGATGAAATGCTTTGGTACATTGTTTGAGTAACAAAAAAAAAAAAAAAAAGAAAACAACTACATAGATGAACAAACTTACTTGAATCAAACAAATTTGGGCAAATAAAATAGTATGAGCAAAGTAGAGTGTGTGTACACACACACACACACACACACACACATACACACACACATACAAACACATATATGTAATTTTTTTTTGAGATGGAGTCTTACTCTGTTGCCCAGGCTGGAGTGCAGTGGTGCAATCTCTGCTCACTGCAACCTCTGCTTATCAGGTTCAATCAATTCTCCTGCCTCAGGCCCCTGAGTAGCTGGGACTACAGGCTCCTGCCATCATGCCTGGCCAATTTTTAGTAGAGACAAGATTTTACCCTATTGGCCAGGCTTGTCTTGAACTCCTAACCTTCAGGGAGGCCTGACCCACCCGCCTCGGCCTCCCAAAGTGCTGGGATTACAGACGTGAGCCACCTCACACAGCCCAAAGTAGAGTTTTAATTAAAATTTTAATGCTGAAGTAACTGTGTAATATTGATGAAGCTGGTTCAATCTCAGTTTATTATTTCTGCATAAGTAATGTTGTTTCTTTCATTATTACTTATGCAGGAATAATAATTATAAACTGAGATTGCCCCATAGAAACTGTGAAATACAGTCACCTTATTCATAGTCTTTATCTTTCTCTGCACTTAGCTGTGTGACCTGAGCAGTTTACTTAAACTTGTTGTGAATCAACCATTGATTTCCAGTGTGAGCTCTGGTGCTGGACTTAATCCTTGCCTACCCCATTTAATGGTTTTGTGAGCAAAGGCTTCCAGGCAGAGTTGGATGAACAGTGAGTTTGCAAAGAATAAAGCAAAAGAAATTGGTACTAATAAGAAGTGACTTTTTCTGCCTCAGTTTCACCCCGATTAAAACTGAATATGATTATGGAAAATGTTTCTGGAGTTGAATTCCAGGAGACAATAGGCTACCGATTTTTCTCCTAAAGCAACTTCATCCTCAGAAATAAGAAAAGACAAAAGATGTTGATGAGGTGACCAAGGTTCTATCATTCCCCTAACATCATACCTACCTTTCCACCTTTTCATCCCTATCCTCACCTCATCTAGCCTGAGCTCTTGGGAAAAATAAAAAAGACTATGATATACTTTTGAAACTCAAAGACATGTTTATGTGATTCCCTTTTAATATCATAAGAATATACTATTTATTAATTTTTAAAAACTCATCGTAGTGTGGAAAGCCAGGCAAAGTTTCCTTCTATCATCCAGTCCTAAAACCTCTTTTATTTCTGTAGAGGAAGAGTGATGAAGTAAATTTGTTTTCGATGGAAAAAAACTCATTATTTTAAGTTGTGCATTGTGAGAAAAAAAGTGTTTGAAAGTTCTCCTTAAAAACTGGAGTTACACAACACAGACATTAGAAGAAAGAAAATATAAATCAATTTTTGTCTTCTAGCTAGGTCCAGGTTTTGCAATAAGGGATTATGTTTTCTGCATTTCCTATCCTTTCATTAATGTGACAAGAAGCCTTAGCCTTGCTTGTACATATCAGAAAAATGAGTTCTTGGATTACATGCAGGCCCAGCTTAAAGCAGTCATTCAATCAAAAGGAAATGTTGCCTTTAAGTTTTAGTGCTTTGTAATGTTCTATAGAAGCCATAACCCACTTCAGTAGATAAAAAGGAAGTAAATGGAGACACTGCGTGAGTGTGTGTATACGTGTGTGTGTCCGTGTCAGTGTGACCCAAAGCAGCTTCCATCTCCTACATTGTGAGAAGGGACCAAGGATTTAATACAGGTTATTTATGCAGAAATTTCATGGTCATACAAAAATATTGAGTTTAATGAGACCAGTTTACAACCTAAAAAGGGATTTAATTTTTCAAATAGTCCATGTGATAAAATTATATAGAGCAAAAGGAGGAAATAACAATCCAAAAGGTGATGAGATGAGGGAAAAATCATGTTCAAATACTTTTCTCCCCTTAAACATCCACCTGTAGAGGTAGTTTAAAAGGCTCTGCTTGCAGACATTTAAAGTTCATATTTCTGACACAAAAATCAGTGGCCAATGTGTAATACATTAAATTTCAGAGGGAAAGCCAAATTAGGCTTTGCAGAGGATTACAGAAATGTCTCTTGCCCCAATATTAGTGAGTTCATGCCTTAATAAATTATCTAATGAGTTTTCAACAAGCAACACAGTAAATAGAATACAAAGACAAAAATTGTTTTTTTAAACATTTGGTTATAGAACATTGAAACAATAACTTCTTGATTGTATATATTCGTAAAGGGCAATACAAAATATAAGACCAATTACTCAAAATAGTTTCTGTTAATTTATAATACATCATGTATATGTATTCAAATGTTCTACATAATCATATATTAAAAGAAATAATTAGGTTTCAGTACTGCTCAGCTTCTCAAGTCAGGTTCACAAAGGGGACTATCTTGTAAGAAACAAGTATTATATGTTTTATACAATGCTACAAAGTACAATCCATTATATTTACTGAAATATGAGAAAAAAGCACAAACCTAAGTCGTAAATGGTTAAATGGGATACCTATGTGATCAAACTCTTAGTTTGAATCCCAGTTCTTCTAACTGTAAAATCTTGGGAAAGGCGTCTAACTTTTTGCAACTTTAGCTTTTCTCTACATAACTTGTCAATTTCGTATAAAATTAAATTACAGTTATTAACAGAATTGTTGACCTAGAAAATCATTATTTAGATTATCTAGCCCAACACTTCATTTTATAGATGATTGGTCTAAGGCCCACAGACTGAATTAATTTTCCCCAGGTCACACATGGCATTACCTGCAGCACTGGTGTGCAGCCTGTGTTTTCTACATCACCGTACACCATGCTTTCACCTCTGACATTATGTCCTATGATGCTTTAATAATTAGAACTCAGTTTCTAATTATTAATAATTAGAAAGTTCAGTTTCTGAGACATACATTTAAAACCTACCTAATATTTGTCTTTTAAAATGTTTTCTATCAACCTGTTTCCGCAATTTGAGCTGCTAACTACACTAAACTGAAGATCCCAAATGCAACTAAAATTGTAGCTAACTTTAGTTGTATTTCTCAGTTATTGCAATCTGATAATGTATCACAAATATAATACCAGTGGTTTCCATGTGGTCTAAACTAATGAGTAATTTTCTGAACTATTGAATTTAGTAAGTATAATTACAGTGTCTTCACATAAACTTTAATATAAAAATGTAAATTTGTTATATTATAATATTATATGTTATATGTCTTTTTATTAAGATACTAGGCTTAAGAAGTCAATAATACAACAGATTCCATTGAAATAAAAGATGTTTGACTGTTTTGGATTATCCAGTATTTCAAATAATTTTTCTTGTTTTTTTTTGGTTTTAGTTTTTTTAAATAGTTGTTATTTTAAAGAGAAATTTCAGATTCATAGCAAAATTGAGCAGGAAGTACAGAGATTTCCCATGTAACATGTGCCTCTAAAAGCACATAGCATAGCCTCTCTCATTATCAACATCTATTACCAGAGTGGTACATTATTATAATTGATGAACCTATATTGACACGACATTTTCACCAAGAGGCCATAGTTCACATTAGGGCTCACTCTTGATGTTGTACATTCTATAGATTTGGACAAATGTATAAAGATGCGTATCCACTATTATACCTGATATATTGTTATGTGTTTTCTATTACAGAGTACAGAGCAGTTTCAATGCTCTAAAACTCCTCTATGCTCTACCTATTTGTCCCTTCCTTCCCCCAACTCCTGTAAACCATTGATTTTTTTACTGTCTCCATCAATTTGCCTTTTATAGAATGTCATATAGTTGGAATTATATAGTCTATAGCCTTTCAGACTGACTTCTTTCACTTAGTAATAGGCATTTACATTTCTTTCACGTCTTTTGTTTTGCTTTGGTTTTTGAGACAGGATCTCTCTCTGTCACCCAGGCTGGAATGCAGTGGTGTGATCATATTTCATTGCAGCCTCAACTTCCTGGGTGAAATCAATCCTCCCACCTCTGCCTCCCAAGTTGCTGGGACTTCAGGCGTATGTTATCATGCCTGGCTATTGTTTTTGGGATTTTTTTGGACATTTTTGGTATTTTTTATAAAGTCAGAGTTTTGCCACATTGCCCAGGCTGGTCTTGAACTCTTGGGCTCAAACTGTTTGCCAACCTTGGCCTCCCAAAGTTCTGGGATCACAGGCATGAGACACCATGCCCATGCTTACTCCATGTCTTTTCATGGCTTGGTAGCTCATTTCTTTGTAGTGCTGAATATATTCCATTGTCTGGACATAACCACAATTTGTTCATTAACCTACTGATAGACATCTTGATTGTTTACAAGTTTTGGCATTTTGAATAAAGTTGCTATAAATATGTGTGCTACTTTTTGTGTGAACACAGGTATTCAGACCCTCTGGGTAAATACGAAGGAGCATGATTATTGAATCATATGGTAAGAATATGTGTAGTTTTATAGGAAACCACCAAACTGTCTTCCAAAGTGGCTGTACCATTTTACATTCCCACCAGCAATGAATGAGAGTCTGTTTCTCCACATTCTCACCAGCAGCTGGTGTTGGTGTTCTAGATTTTGGCCAATTCTAATAGCTGTGTAGTGGCATCTCATTATTCTCTTAAACAGTTTTGATAAGTGATTTAGGAATAAAGACAAGTTTGGGAGTTGAAGATATTAACACCTTTAAATTCTTTATAAGATATTCTTATGTATGTATATAATTGGAGGTTGGACTGGCACTGGCCAAAATACAGAACATTTTTATAGAGATACCCGTAAGGTTCTTCTTCTTTTTGTTTTTTAGAATGAACAGATGTCTTTCAACAAGGAATATTAAGAAAATCATATTTGATGTTGGAAATAATATCTCTTCATGGAGCATCAGAAAAGGATAGGGAAATCCTCACAATTTATTTGTTATTTAGATGTTATTTTTGTTTAAATAAATAACCAAGCATCAAAATTAATCTTGATTATATAAATTCATACCATCTCCATCATCCAACTTTTCATTTTCCTGAGATTTATTTTAGGTGTAAAACATTATCAAATGAACTACATTTCTCATTTCAATCTCCACATTCCTATGACATGTAAGAATACAAGATACACCACTAAAACTATGAACCAGTTTACACTTTACCCTTGTTTGCTTTCCAATTTACTCATTATATATATATACAATATATATATTAATTATGTATTATATATATAACTAATATATATAATAAATCATTATATATATAATTTATATATATTATATATTTTATATATATAAATTTATTATATATATTACATATATAAATTATATATTTATATAAATATATATAATTTGGAATCAACCAAAATGCCCATTGATAATAGACTGGATTGGAAAAATGTGGCACATATACACCATGGAATATTATGCAGCAATCAGAAATGATGAGTTTGTGTCGTTTGTAGGGACATGGATGAATCTGGAGAACGTCATCCTCAGCAAACTGACACAAGAACAGAAAATGAAACACCACATATTCTCACTCATAGGCGGGTGATGAAAAATGAGAACACATGGACACAGAAAGGGGAGTACTAAACACTGGGGTCTATTGGGGGGAAAAGGGGAGGGCCAGTGGGAGGGGGAGGTGGGGAGGGATAGCCTGGGGAGAAATGCCAAATGTGGGTGAAGGGGAGAAGGAAAGAAAAGCACACTGCCATGTGTGTTCCTACGCAACTGTCTTACATGCTCTGCTCATGTACCCCAAAACCTAAAATCCAATAAAAAATTTAAAATATATATATATTATATATAAATATATTAAAATATATATATTATATAAATATATATAAATTTCTATATTAAATATATATATTTATATTTATATAATATATATTAAATATATATATTTATATTTATATAATATATATTATATAAATATAATATAATTAATATAATATATTAAATATATAAACATTATATAAATATATATAAATTTATATATATTTATTATATATTATATATATTTATTATATATATAATATATATAAATTATTTATATAGTGTGTATATAAATAATAAAATAATATATAAATGCTAAAGTTTGGGAAGGTCAATAACTGAAGTCTAAGGGTGTTGATAAAATAGAGTAATAGAATTCATATGGAGAATGCAAATGTGGAGTTCAATGGTGAATGAAGGCTTCACACATATATAAATAATAAAATAATATATAAATATATGTATATATTTCCCCATATTGGATATATATATATATATATATATTTCCCCATAGTGAACTTTAAAACAGTTCAGTGGCAAGAACATTATCTTATACTTTCTTTGTATCTTCTTTAGAAAATAGCACAGTAAAAAAATTATAAATGCTTGCTTGATTTTGGAGTTAAATGTAATCATCAAATGATTTTTCAAATTAGTTATTCTGAAACCTGTTGTGAGTAAAAATATATAGAAACAAATTTACATAAAATTACAAGTTACAGTTAGTAGCTTAATACATTAACCTTTCCAAATTTTACCAGGCAGAAGCAAACCTTAGCCAAAGGAAAAGAACGATAATGATTGGGTTCTAAAGAGGAGGTTCAAGCCAGCGAACGCACCCTTGACTCTTGCTACAGTGTGACTGCCTCCACAACCCATACCCTTTACCAGTGGTTCTCTTACTTTAATGTGTATCAGCATCCCTGGAAGGTGTGTTAAAACACAGATTACTGGATCTCACCCTCAGAGTTTTTATTCAGGTCTTAAATGATGCTAAGGCTTCTGGTCAGTCAGTGTGCCAGTTTGAGAATCATATGCATAGACTGGTCTCTGAATCAAATTATAACATGATAGTTAATATGAAATTAACATTACAAATATCATAGTATATTAATAGCATAGTGAAAGCATTATAATAGTAATGACATTAGCATATTAACATATGTGGATCACAGATGTGATACTAGAACCTAGGATTGGAAAGTTTCAGGATCAGATCTGTAAGAATGTAAGAAGCTGGCTGGTGGCCCCAGAACCTATTAAGCATCCCCAATCAAATCGAACATAGGAGCAAAGCAGAGAACATAATGAGAACAGAAGTAAAGGTGTACATAGCAGAGGAAAACAGAACAATCGTACCAACACTGGGTAAAGCATGTAAACTGAGTCAATAGAAATACCACTGGGACATGATGCTATGACCTGAGTTATTAAACCACTGAATATGAGGAGGTAACATGCCCACATGGTGGGGATATAAAAACCTATCGCAACAAAAGCCACTTGTTCTAGAAATCTGTCTCTCCAGTTGCAATCTCTTTTCTTGCTTTCTTGACCTAATAAGCCTTCGTTCACCATTGAACTCCAGGTTTGCATTCTCCATATGAATTCTATTACTCTATCTTATCAACACCCTTAGACTTCAGTTATTGATCTTCCCAAACTTTAGCATGTTAAACTCTAAATCAATCATCCAAAGAGTGCAAATTATTGACTAGGATATGTCCTCTTCTCTCTGCTTGGAAGGAAGGCAAGCAATGATTCTCTTTAAGGTATCTGAGTTTTCAAGCCATGAGAAATAATGAAGGGAATATCTACTCATGACACTGAATAATCTGTAAGAACTGACCAATCCCTACACACACACACACACACACACACACACACACAGACACCCCTTCATAGTTTTGTGAAGCATGTAAAAATAACCTAAAGCAATGCTTGTAAAGTGGTTCTTACTATCGAAAATTGCTTTAGAAAATATAATATCTGGGACATTATGATTCTTCTACCTCCAGAAAAATCTGAATGATAATAGTAAAAATGAATTTCAATTACATACTTGAGTTATCTTTCAAATAATCATGGACAATTCGTTAAGGAAACCAGATTTATATTGTTTAATTCCAGCTTTATCATTATTTGAGGACCTAGAGCAAGTATCCTCGAAGTCTCATCTGTGAAGTGGTGGTAAAAAAATTATCTTTGAAGAATATTGTGAAGTTAAAAGTATAGAAAACATCTAATATTGCAACAAACTCAGACTACTCAAGCTTCTCCTAGTATGTAGCTAATTTTGGGTCTCTCTGGAAAAGCTCTTTATCTCCTAAATCCACTATCAGCACTTTATTCTTGATTCTATTCTAAAGTTAATAATGGTTTTTGTTTGTTTGATTGATTTTAAAGTTGTGAAAATCAAGACTTTAAGTACATAGAAAATACATTCAAGTGGCAGATGAAGTATTCAAATCCAGGTCTGTATGATTCCAGAGAAATATACTTTATTCACTTCACTCTTGGACATTTCACATAGGTTTGTTTATTCATAGGTATGTTTAGAGCTTATAGTCAAGCAGAAATAATGTACTCCAAGAGGACCAATGAATGTATCTTGTGCCAGAATCGCACTAGAGTCATCTTAAATTGTAATTGTATGTTGAAATGCTAAAGGGTTTAGTGTCCCCTCTCTACCAATTAATATGAAGACTTTTCATTCTCCATAAGGTCCTTTATAGTTTTTCATGTGCCTGTGAGCCCACATCCTCATCTTAAGGAAATTGCCCACCCACAGGCCCTACCCTTAGCTCAGCTGATTGAATGAGGGATGTACATCTGACCCAAGAGTCACCAATCCATAGGCTTACAGTGACCCTCTACACTGGATTCTGACAAGCCAGGCCAATCACATTTCTTATTTTAAAAATGCACTAAGAAGCCAAAAAAGATGCAAGATGGCAATGAGGACAGAGAGAGAATACAATCTGAGGTGCTAGCATGGCATAGGACTAAGGTCGGAGACCTAGAGACAAACTATCTAGAATGAAACTCTCACCATGGAATTACATGATTAAACATACTAGGTATAAAAAATTGAACATTTTATGTTCTCCATTGCATACTTTCAGAGCACTCAATGATGTTCTTACCATATTTAAAAGGAAATGAATCTTAAAGGTCACAAAGAGGCTAAGTGTGGCTTCCACATATTTTCTCCACTGACATCCTTTAACGATTTCCATGAAATTAATATGAAAATTAACGGTAATAAGCACATAGAGTTATAAATAATATTTACATTTAAGTGATGAAAACTTTCTAAAAGTAGGAAAAAACACTTTATGTTTTCAATGTCTTGTGATTTGTGTGTAATTTTTAAGTATTGAATATATTTTAAATAACATGTATAATGCACTTGCCTTGCTAGTCTCTGATTATCTTAGTGAATTCAAGGTTAAAACTCATGATGCTGATTTACTCCCAATTGTGGTATAGAGGAAAATCATAGACTTTGGAGTCAGTCCTGGGTTCAAATCATGATGCTAATGCTTACTAGATATATGATAGCTGATGAAGAACATATACTCTGGGCAGTATTTCACGCCTCGGTACAAAATGAACTATGTTAATGCATACTTTACCTATTATCATTGTCTCGGTTAAAGGAGATGAACCAGAAATCACTCTGCAGAGTTCCTGGTCTGCCATAGTACTATGAATAGTATAATGCTATCTTGGTACCTCATGTTTTATGATAAAATATTACTCCAATATATATAACCCAGGGCTTAAACATTATTTTTATTATATATAGGCTCTGACTTCAGCTGTTTATGAAAAAGAAGTTCTTACATATGCTTGAGACATCAGCTGTCACACATCTTCCTATATTCAGTGATCTGTAAATCTGATGTATAGTTAGAGTGAGCATTCAGTTAATAAACTCTTAGTATTTTCCTAGAGTGATATTAGCAAAGACTTTCAATAATCAGTTTCAGAAATTTAGCATATTGTCAAAAATCTGTTCAAATTTAATAAACTTAAATTTTTCTACTATTGATTGTGGTTTCAGTCTTATAAAATCTATTATTTTTGTCTTCCTTAAGACCTCTGATCTGACTTCCAGAACTTTACATTTTCACAACTTTCTCATGAGTTTCCGATTCTTATAAAAAGAATGTGAGGTAAAATATATTTACACCCCACTTGAAAACTTCAAGCATGAGAGTCCAGTCTCATGCTCCCCAAACACAGCCAGGGGAAGCTGCTTTCACAACACTGTTAATGTTTCATTACCAAGCCAGATGTGGGTGACAGCAGCATTCTCTTTGACAGTTCAAATGGCACATTTTTTTAGAAAGCGCTAATTCAGAACTACAAATGGACAGAGCTATCCAGACCTCTTCAGCACCCTTATTATGGGTTTCATATTTTTTGCTGCTATTTCCTCTTTTTTTAATAGGTGAGGCAGCTGACAACTGAATTAGTATACTCTCCTTAGTATGCCAGTGGCTTATGACAATAGCCTGAGGGGGAAGATATAGATAACTGAGAAGTTTTCTCAGGGTTGTGATATATTTTTTCATATGGTTAATAGGCAATTGAAATGACATTCTGTCACAGTGATGTAAGACAGTAAGCCTGTGATTTCCCATATGCTACCACTAGGAGGAGATGCATTTTGTTCAATACTCAGAAGAAGAAGAAAGGCATAAGCTTAAAGATTAAAAGGGGAGGGCCCGTGGGAGGGGGAGGTGGGGAGGGATAGTCTGGGGAGAAACGCCAAATGTGGGTGAAGGGGTGAAAGCAAACAGAACACACTGCCATGTGTGTACCTATGCAACTGTATTGCATGCTCTGCACATGTACCCCAAAACCTAAAATGCAATAAAAAATAACAACAACAAACAAAAGATTAAAAATGTGGTAGTCTGCAAACTTGAATGTCTTTTAGTGTAATTAGGCATCAACAGCACCTAATACTAAAGACAGGGCAAGTCTGGAGCTGCTCTGCTGATGAAAACATTAAGTAATATTAATAAATAAAACAAAAATTTGAAAGACAATAGTTGTTTATCAAATGACAGTTAAAGGCCAAAGCTAAAAATATGTGACCTAACCTCCTTAAACAATGTTACAATTTTTATTTTTGCTCTCAGTAAGTGGGATTTTGTAGGCAGGACCATTTTCACATATTACTTTGCCCTCAATTTTCTTACTTGTATCAGTCCACATCAGATATTGAAATGTATCCACATTATGCATTATACAGGTGTGTGTGCGTGTGTGTGTGTGTGTGTGTGTGTGAATGAGTGTACGTAAAACATTATGAGTTAAGTTGTAGTTGACTAGGTGGGATATTATATTTTAGAGACATTCAACTAAATATAAATTGATAAATCTGATGTTTCCATTTCTGTTTTAGAGACAACAGTTTTTCTTCTTTGCCCTTCCAGCTTTTATTAGCCATTGAAAGTCTTGTAAGCTTTTTACATATTATAGATAAAACCACATCTTTAGGAAGCATACTTTTTAGTATGGGTCTATCCAAATTCCAGAAGATGAGAATTTTCAACTGTGGTTAGAATAATGTTTACATTAGGTCTCACAATAAATTCTCATGATATAATGTGAATATTATATTATCAAGTATTAATAGATAAATTTTTTAGTAATTCTTTTTTTTAATTTTTTATTACATTTTAGGTTTTGGGGTACATGTGCAGAGCATGAAATACAGTTGCATAGGTACACACATGGCAGTGTGTTTTGTTTGCTTTCTCCCTTTCACCCACATTTGGCATTTCTCCCCGGGCTACCCCTCCCCACCTCCCCCTCCCGCTGGCCATCCCCTTTTCCCCCCAATAGACCCCAGTGTTTAGTACTCCCCCTCTGTGTCCATGTGTTCTCATTTTTCATCACCCGCCTATGAGTGAGAATATGCGGTGTTTCATTGTCTGTTCTTGTGTCAGTTTGCTGAGAATGATGTTCTCCAGATTCATCCATGTCCCTACAAATGACACGAACTCATCCTTTCTGATTGCTGCATAATATTCCATGGTGTATATGTGCCACATTTTCCCAATCCAGTCTATCATCAATGGGCATTTGGGTTGATTCCAGGTCTTTGCTATTGTAAACAGTGCTGCAATGAACATTCGTGTGTATGTGTCCTTATAGTAGAACGATTTATAGTCCTTTGGATATATACCCAGTAATGGGATTGCTGGGTCAAATGGAATTTCTATTTCTAAGGCCTTGAGGAATCGCCACACTGTCTTCCACAATGGTTGGACTAATTTACAACCCACCAACAGTGTAAAAGTGTTCCTTTTTCTCCACATCCTCTCCAGCATCTGTTGTCTCCAGATTTTTTAATGATCGCCATTCTAACTGGTGTGAGATGGTATCTCAATGTGGTTTTGATTTGCATCTCTCTGATGACCAGTGACGATGAGCATTTTTTCATATGATTGTTGGCCTCATATATGTCTTCTTTCGTAAAGTGTCTGCTCATATCCTTTGCCCAATTTTGAATGGGCTTGTTTGTTTTTTTCCTGTAAATCTGTTTGAGTTCTTTGTAAATTCTGGATATCAGCCCTTTGTCAGATGGGTAAACTGCAAAAATTTTTTCTCATTCTGTTGGTTGCCGATTCACACTACAGACTGTTTCTTTTGCCGTGCAGAAGCTGTGGAGTTTCATTAGGTCCCATTTGTCTATTTTGGCTTTTGTTGCCAATGCTTTTGGTGTTTTGCTCATGAAGTCCTCGCCTACTCCTATGTCCTGGATGGTTTTGCCTAGATTTCCTTCTAGGGTTTTTATGGTGCCAGGTCTTATGTTTAAGTCTTTAATCCATCTGGAGTTAATTTTGGTGTAAGGTGTCAGGAAGGGGTCCAGTTTCTTTAAGTATTTTTAGTAATGTGCTACTATATGCTAACATAAATTTACATGGTATCAAATTTGCTTCTTTGTTTATAAATTTTTATTGGAAAATGGTGAGCAGAAGTGAGTTGTTCATAGTTACTTATGTACACAGCTACCCAATGGAAGAAGGGTTAGTCAGGTTTTGTTACCCACACATAGTATAGATCCAGGCTTCTTGATCTATTCACCTTTACCAAGTTTTTTGCCTGATGAGCCTCTTCCAGACCTATGAATATAGACATTTGTCATCTGCTGCTTATATGTCACATGTACATCACCTTTGAAGTTTAATATTCTATAAGACAGACATTATTCTCTTTCAAAAGGGTAGTATTTTTCTCCATGTTGGGGAGAACCTCAAAACTCAGGTAACAAAAATGGAGCTTGTAAACTTTATGGAACTTTTAATACAACTTCAATATTTTCATCTTGACTCTAAAATTTAGATTTGTATCATCCTCATTCCAAGGAGAGAGAATTAGACACTGTGAGATGGGGTGAGTTACCTAGCATAACAGAGATTATGGTAACATTACATCCAAATTATGTTGATATCCCAACTCTCCTCACTCTCTATTGGCTCACCATCTGTCCCTAAGTAGTCAGAGAAAAAGGGGATGCTTCCTATGTCTAACCAGTTTGACCTCTTTTTCCTGTTTCCCATTTTTTAATTTTATTGATTTGTCCTCAAGAGATAACAGGGCAGAGATGTTCTTGCTCATTAAACTAAGCAAGTTAGAGTGACTTTCTGGTTTCTATAAGTAGTATATTAAGGTGATCTAGAGAAACTTGAGCCTGGTGAAACCATTGGTAGACTGTGTCACAGGAAAAGGCAAAATTATCCACAGTAAGATTTTTGAAAGGTTTGAGGGCTGTTCAAATGATGAAACCAAAATAGTTCATGAATGTCAACATTTTGTGAGGACCTCAAACAACAATTACTTTATAAAATGGGTAAAAAATGATAAAATTTTAAAGTAGTGAATAGCTCACTGACTACGTGAATCCAAATATTTATTACTGCCCTGTAGAAATAATTGGCATTTGTCCTAATTCCATGGAATTCTCCTGAGTGACACATAGATTTGCTACAATAAGAGGACTAGATTCTTACCTTGGCTTGGCTCTAAGAAAGGGTGATTAGGCAAGTCAGCAATACTTCAGAAAAGAAAGACCTAAATATCAGATTCCAGGAGCTTAGCAAGATCAGGTGCCAAATTGAAGGTCAGCCATTCTGTTGTAATCATCAATTTGGGAGGAATACCTTGAATTGATATTTTAAGTCCCCAGAATTTTTTTTGACAGCCTGCTCAATGGGGAGACACTTTCCAAGAGTTTTAGCTGCATGACTTAAGATATACATTTGCTCAGCTACATGGTTCAGGAAAGAGAGGAGATGGCAGGAGGCACAGGGATGATTATTAAAGGCTCCTCCCATGCCTCTCAAATGGAGTCAATTCTGCTTGCTCATAAACCTACTGAAAGAGGAGCTTGTAGTTCAGGAAACAAATGCCTCCGATGACTCAGATGTCTGGTAACATGATACATATCATAAAAGCAGGCAGGGAAAAATAATGCCAAAGTTAATAACTTGCAAAAGATAGAGAAAAAACATGTTCTTCCAATAAAATTGAATTGTACGATCCAGGCTGAACATATTTACCCTGTCAAATTGTGCTTGCTTATGGGTAACTTGTGAGGAAACTGCATATAAACTTCACCTTTGGTAAACTGAACTAGAATAAAGTTCAATTGTCTATTGTTTTACTGCCACTGTTAGGACCAGCATCTCCTACCCATACGTCAGGGCCAGTGAAAAATAAATAAAAAGAGAGCTCCCATTAACTCTCTTTAAAAAACATATTTTAGATTCAGGAGTACATATGCAGGTTTGCTATATAGGTAAATTCATGTCATGGGGTTTGTTTTACAGATTATTTTATCACCCAGATACTAAGCCTAGTACCCAATAGCTTTCTAAGGAATGGAGTTTTCTAAGACTGGTGGTCAAACCAAGGGCCAGAACTGCTTTCACATTAGGGAGGTCTGAAATTCCACGAGGGAGAGGATGGCAGGTACCAAATATTGGAAATAAGATGAGCTGACGTAGGTCATGGGAAATGAACAAAAATGGAAAAAGTGAGAGTCAGGTTCCATCACTTATAAAAGAACAGCTATAACATCTGACAGAGTACAATATGCTTTTCTGAGCATTTGAATAATACCTAGGTGGGTTGTCACTTCCTGGTTGCTAGTCTGAAGACTGACAATACCATGTGGTGTTCTTAGTTAAGGGAATACAAACAGGCAGACAATGCCCCTAGAACAAGATTCTTAAAAATAATTTGCCGTAACTTATCTCCCTCCCAGGACAGCAATAGACATTAGTTTTAAAATGGTATGTGGTATGTCTTTCTACAGTCAAATATATTTATTTATAGATTCTTCTGCCTGAGTAAAGTAGAAATTAGGGTAGTTTTCTGCCTATTTCTCTTAAATAGTTTAGTTTCTCTGAAGGTCATGCAGACCTTGTACATGTCTAGCCACTTGGTACATGGCTGGATGAGCACATGTGTGGGGCTTGAGAAAGAGCAGGCAGGACTAAGTTTCACAACATCTATAAACTGTGACAACCCCTTCGAAAGGGAAGAGATTAGAATCTACATGTAAGTATGGTGCAAGCATTTTATGTCACAGCAAAATTGCTTCAACTCATTCCTGTGACATCATAACACCCAGGAATAATAGCTGCTTCAGTAGTTAATAAAATAACCTCAATTTTATATAAAGTGATTGAGTTACCACAGAAACTTAGCAACATTGCTCACAAAATGAAGAGTAAAATAAATATCCTCTGAGGAAACTGACACTCAGAAAATAGTTGTAAGTTCTGTGCATATTCAAGTACCATCAATGAATCAATTAGGACATTTTTAAATAAAATACTTTGTATGTATTTTAAAATACACATAAATTTGTTTAACAAATAGAATCTGAACAGCAGAAGAATACTCTGGTACTTTTGTAAGATGAAGTTATAAAACTACTAATGATATTTGAATGTATGTTTAGCTTGTATTCAATAAATATTACTAAATTGATTAGCTTTTTCATGGCCTGTGAAAAATAGGCCATGAAAAATGAACAAATCAGAATACTCAATTTAGTGGTTTCTTCTCATCTTGTTATATATTAAGTGGCTATAAACGAAGCCTTTGTGAGTACCTTTTAGTACACTGATAATGCTCACCTGTTGTTCTCCACTTCTAACCTCCATCACCACGGATAGGGTTTGGCTGTGTCTCCACCTAAATCTCATCTTGAATTATAGCTCTCATAATTCCCACAAGTTGGGGGGAAACCGGTGGGAGGTAATTGAATCAAGGGGGTGGGTATTTCCCCTGCTGTTCTTATGACAGTGAATATGTCTCACAAGAACTGATGGTTTTATACAGGTCATTTCCCCTATACCAGCTGTCCTTGCCTGCCATCCCCTAAGACATGACTACTTCCCCTTCACCCTCTGCCATGATTGTGAGGCTTCCCTAGCCATGTGGAACTGTAAGTCCATTAAACCTGTTTTTCTTTATAAATCACTCAGTCTCAGGTACATCTTTCTTAGCAGCATAAGAACAAACTAATACACTCACCTACCCCACCATGCCACTTAGCTGCACTGTGCTAGTATTTAGTATATTATAGAATAGTTATTTTCAACAGGCATTTTATTATAGCCACCAGCACACATTTCAACTATTCTAATGTTGATCTTTTCACCAGCGTATGAGGTTCAGATCTTTGCTTTTAATGTATTCTATACATAAGCATGGACCAAGCCTCAGTGAAAAGGTTGAAGATCTAAACCTAAAGGAATGAGATGTGGAAGGAGATGGGGAGCTCTCAGGAGATTGAGAGTGGAGGGAAATTGCTCTGAACAGGATTACTTACCAAGGGCTTACCTATTCTCCTTTCCAGAGGACATCTGTAAAGGGGCAAGTCTCAGAGATTTGTTCATTTTCTGTTTTCCTGAGCAACTTCAAACTGAGTATCACCGAAGTGTGTAATGATCTTAGGATCCTGCAGACCTGATTTCTGAAAATTGCCAATCCATTTTCTCCTTCTAAGAAGGATGCCTGAGGAAGTTATTGTCACTCTTAACTTTTTCTTGAAACAAGGAGAATTAGCTAGCTGTTAAAAACAAAATCATTAAGTGTTTCGCTGTTGTCTATAGAGTACATAACCTAAGGAGAGAACAAATTCTTGCCCTCAAGGATCGTACAATCCCTCTTAAAAACACTGGATATGCATTAGCATTTTTATAGTGCAATCATTCTGTGATGTCGATAGAAATGCTTTATTTAAATGGGCACCACAGTTATATTTTATTCTAACGAAGACTCATTGGCACTATGGATTAGCGTTCGCCAGTGGGAAAGTGGCTATTAACCTTGATATATGTGAATGCACCCAGACATAGAAGCCGTGCCTCTAAATAGAGTACATTTTCTAAGGTAAAACATGGGGCCAGGGGAGTAGTTAGTGAGGAGAGACGATACACATGCTCTATTTACTATAGTTGGTATATTTGAAACTAGAATAGAATAGAGAGGTGGTTCCAGACTCCAAATATAGGTGAACATTAACAACTCTTGCTCAAATTCTGCTATCAGCATCAGAAAAATTAAGATAGTTTTTTGTTTTTTTTTTAACTTTTATTTTAGATTTGGTGGTACATACGCAGCTTGTTATATAGCTAAATTGTGTGTTGCAGGGGTTTGGTGTACAAATAATTTTGTCACCCAGTTAACAAGCATAATATCCAATAGGTAACCTACAAATATCCGGTCTTGTTTTTTTTTTTTTTAATTTTCAGCTTATCGTTATTAACTATTGGATAAGAAAATACTGAGAGTCAATTATGGTTTAGTAAATCTTACCTTGAAACATTCAGTTATAAGGCATAAAGGCACTAACCTCTATGTTGTTTTTTGATGCTACTAATACTAGGTACAAGTTATAGAATTGTTAAAATGCATTGGGCATTTCTATGAGAGAGTCCATTTAATTCTCACAACTCTAAAGTAACTGTTAACATTCCTTAAGATTTCACAACTTACACCAATGGGTCCAGGAGTCTTTCTTAGTTTTGTCAAACTCAATATTTCTACTCTTTTTAATTTGTTATAAGGTTAATATCAGTCTTAATATCACTAGGCTATACAACTCTCATACACACAAAGCCACATTTGTGTACATATTAAAACCTCATAAATGTCAATAACACATATAAAGCTCTCACTGCTACAACTTCCACAAAGCGCTTATTACACATAAACATCTGAAAATCAAGATTACCAATACCATAAAGAAATATCAAATCAGAAAGTAATAGAAGATTCCTTCCTTAGATATGCTGACTCTAAGACTTCATGTCTCTACACTTTATCCCAGATTTAGAAACAGCAACAGCACTGACACAAATCCACTTTGGAATACTATATTTCTACCCGAACCTTCCAATTCCCTTGGCACTACCTTCAGTTTCAGTGATGGACATTTTTGTTTGTTGTTTCTCTGCTTGTCTTTCTTATTTTTACTTGCTTTGATGTCTCTTATCCCACTGATCCATGCAGGTGACCAAACTTTCATTCGTAATCTGTAGCATTCAAATTAAAGGAACAGTTTATAGATTCTAGGATTTTCTGAGCACCTCAAATAAATCCTTCCTAGGCCCCTTATGAATGGATAAAACCATGAGCAGAGGAGGAAGCTAAATTGATCCCAATCAATGTACCACAAAGCATCAAATTGTATTCACTGCCAGCCAACAAACAAATAGAAATCTATTTCCCCTATTTTTTAAATAAGTATTTTTATCATGCTTTACTTTCATCCTAGTGCCACTTGATTAAAACTTAGATTTTCCTGGCAGATATAAGATTCATAGAGGTAATGTATCTTTCATTAGGTGATGAACAGCATTTACATTTAGACAGAATTCAGCTTCTTGTTGCTTTCTTCAACTACAGACTTCTGAAATGCTACACTGGTCTGTGTTACATTAAGAACAAATACATCTTTTTCATAGAAAAATTCTATACCTCTTTAAAGAAAACATATAGAACGGAGGTAACTGAATTTATTTCCTAGTCACATTAAACAGAAAGGTTAAGCTCCTACTGACAGGAAAGATGTATTTGCAAGTGATTAGTTATATTTCTATCATAGTGCTTGTCTGTGTTCTTCCTTTGATGTTTAAGCAAAGCTCTTGAACATGCTGGGTTGTATGCTCTGATGTTGACTTATAGGTAGAACTGAATTCCAAACACTAAGCCAGTAGGTAGGCTTTAATAAAAGGCACAGACTTTCTCCCTGCTGGTTAGTGTGTGACTAAGCGACGTTGTTCTAGGGCCTCAATCTGTCAAGGCAGGTGTGCAATAAGGGAGTCCTTCAGCCTCAAAGACCTGAGCTATTCGCAGAGGGCCGCATTCTGCTGTACAGAATTGCCATGTTTTAAACCCTTAGAAAAAAAATATACTATCTTAAAAAAAACAAACAAAATAAAACTGTTTTCTGTTCAGCAATGATGTTGCAACCCTTTCTGTTAGAAGTTAAGGTATACCCAGGATGGAGAAGATAAAGGTAATCATATGGCAGATCAGATTCAGGCCAGGCCAGGCTGTGTCAGTCCTAAAGCAAGCACATCGGAAGGAATGGTAGACCATCTTCCACAGGCTGATGTATGCCTAGCCAACTGACATCTCTCAGTGAGTTGAAGGGTAGGGATTCAGGAGGTATTGTGAGCAGCTCAACAAAGCTATCTGGTTGGTCTACAAAAGGAGAAAAGTTAGTGCAATAGAGTCATTAGATTAAATGAAAAGAGGCATCCTCATCTGGCCAAGCCCAGGGATGTGTGAATTACTAAAGTCGAAAAATGAGGGCATGTTTAACACCTCAGTCTGCTGACTTTGTGTTCTCAACATATGAAAGGTACAGGACCACACTATTATCTGAAGAGAGAGAGATATAACTCACTATTCATTTTTGCCAGAAATGCTTCATTTCCACCCAGGTATTTTGCAAATTGAAATTTCTACTTTACATTCCATTTATTTGAGGATTCTCTGTCTGCAAACCCAGAATATAATGAATGTAGGCTTTTTGAAGCCAGGGAATACATTTTAAAAACAAACAAGAAATAATCTAACAACACTAGCATGCATTGCTTTTGAAAAAGACATAAAATCTATATTTTATAAAATGTCTTAAAAATAGAAAATATAGAAAAAGCAATACCACTGGCCAAGGTTAACTACTTTTGCATTTCTTTCCAAATTTGTTTCTATCATCTTCTAAGAAATACATCAACATGTACACGTGTAGGTGTTTATGCATATGTGTATAAACTCATATTCACAAAGTATGTGTTCTGTTTTTTAGTTTTATCTACTTATATTTAATTGTGAATAATTAAAACTGCTTATTTTTTTATTTTACAAAAAAACATTTATGATTTCATTGTAGTAATGAAAGATACCCAAAACTTGAAAGTTTATATTTTCTACAAATACTTATTATTGTAAACATATGATATCTTGAATATAGTGGATTTAAATAAACATTTGTTTTCTCAATTAGTGAATGCCTGAAAATAGGCATTCTTAGTACATACTTTTCTCACTGCCTAACATATTAAAATATATTTAATATGTATAAATATACTTAAATATATTTGGTCTGTTTTTCTCCCGGTGATGTAACACTAACATTAGAGAATTATGAATCTGGACCCAAAATTCAATTTTTCTTTGTTCTTAATTGACTCTAAGAAGTTTATTCCAACTTTCATACTAACTCATAATTTTCTTATAGGTGAACCTTAAGAGTGAGAACTATATAACCTTATCCAAATAATGTAAAATCTAAGGACAAGGGAGTGCTCTAATACAGACTTTGTAAAATTGACATTTGATACTCAGCCATCTTGAATCAACACATCTTTGTATAATTTATGTTTTAACTTTTATTTTAGGTCTGGGGCACAGATGCAGGTTTGTGTTATAGATAACTTACATGTCACAGGGGTTTGGTGTACAGATTATTTCATCACCCAGGTGGTAAGCATAGTAACCAATAGGTAGTCTTTTGGTCTTCATCCTCCTCCCTTCCTCCACTCTCCAATAGGCCCCTGTGTCTGTTGTTTTTTTCTGTGTGCCCCATATACTCAAGGTTTAGCTTCCACTTATAAGTGAGAATGTGCTGTTTGGTTTTCTGTTCACTTAGGACAATGGCCTCCAGCTGTATCCATATCCCTGCCAATGACATGATCTCATTCTTTTTTATGGCTGCATAGTATGGCATGGTATATACATACCATATCTTCTTTATCCAGTCTACCATTGTCTTGCCTTCCCCTTCCCCTTCCTCTTCCCTTCCCCTTCCCTTCCCCTTCCCTTCCCTTTCCTTCTCTTTTCTCTTCTCTTCTTTTTCATTTCTTTTTTTTTCTTTTTTGAGACAGAGTCTTACTCTGTCACCCAGGCTGGAGTGCATTGGCATGGGTCTTGGCTCACTGCAACCTCCACCTTCCCTGGGTTCAAATACTTCACTGGTCTCAGCCTCCAAAGTATCTTGGACTATAGGCACGAGCCACCACACCCAGCTAATTTTTGTATTTCTTTTTAGTAGAAACAGTGTTTTACTATGTTGGCCAGGCTGGTCTCAAACTCCTGACCTCATGATCCACCTCTCTCAGCCTCACAATATCCTGGGATTACAGGTGTGAGCCACCACATCTGGCCTCCATGACTCTGCTATTGTGACTAGTGCTGCTATGAACATACACATGCATGTGGCTTTGTGGTAGAAAAATTTATATTCTTATGAGTATTTACACAACAGTGGGATTGCTGGGTTAAATAGTAATTCTGCCTTGAGAAATCACCAAACAGCTCTTCACAAGGAGTGAATTAATTCACATTCCCACAAGCAGTGTGGAAATGTTCCCTTTTCTCCACAATCTCACCAGCATCTGTTATTTTTTGACTTTTTAATATAGCCATTTTGACTGGTGTGACGAGATATATTGTTTCGGTTTTGATTTGCATTTCTCTAACGACTAGTGATGTTAAGCATTTTTTTTCTTATGCTTGCTGACTGCATATATGTCTTCTTTCAAGAAATGTCAATTCATGTTCTTTGTCCACTTTTTTATGGGGTTGTTTCTTTTGTGCTTGCTAATTTAAGTTCCTCATAGATTCTGGATATTAGGTCTTTGTTAGACACGTAATTTGCAAATATTTTCTCCCATTCTGTGCATTGCCTGTTTACTCAGTTGATAGTTTCTTTTGCTGTGTGGAGGCTCTTTAGCTTAATTAGGTCCCATTTATCAGTTTTTGTTTTTGTTACAATTGCTTTTGGTGTCTTCATCATGAAATTTTGTCCAGCGCCTATGTCCAAAATGGAATTTCCTAGGTTGTAGTCAAGGATGTCTATAGTTTTAGGTTTCACACTTCAGTCTTAAGTCTATCTTGAGTTGATTTTGCTCATAGTGTAAGGATTTCTAGTTAAATCCATATCTAAATCTATTTTCCAATTGCATAATTATGAAATAAAAGCATTTATTATTTATGCCTACTGTTTTATATATCAATATTTATGACCATTTAGACATAATTCTACTTGGTTATCTACAAGTGTGTTTTAATTCTTTATTAATTAATGATTTTTTTCTCTTCTTAGTCATTTTTTTATTTGTATCCTCTAATCCAAGGGTCACTAAATTATGACTAAGCAAGATAATATGTACCAAAATGCTTTGTTTTTCAAGCTTACTGCTGTGAAAGCTTTGTTTAATGTGACTAGTGTTCTGTGAAAATTTTCTGAGACACATTCCTTGACATAAGGAGGAAATGATATTAAAGGTGAAAGCACGATGTCATAAATTTGGTTTTAGTACAATGACAGATTCTCACTATATTCAACCTTTTTTTCAGGATTCATTAGCTTAACATATTTTCATGGTAATAGTTATATCTACACATGAAAAATAAAACACCTAATTCAGAATTTATTCTTATTTTCTAGGGTTTTTTAAACTTCAATTTTCTAATATTCAAGCTCAAAATTTGAGGTGAAGGTGGGAATAAAAGAACAGAACTATGTCAACTAATAAAAATAATTGCTTATTTTTTCATCATAAATCAACTTTTACATACTTTTAGAGGTAATATTTTAATCTATCTAGTTCCAGTCTCTATTGGTACCTCTATGAGATGGAAGGACTGCATTAACCAGCATAGAACATTTTACTGTGACTAAAAAAAGGTAACTGATGAAGTCTGCTGTATCCTGAATGAATAGTTTCTATTTATCAGTTTCATTTATAAATTATCAACCTTCAAACCCCATGCCTACTATTGGACTCTCTAAGTAGAGATCTGTTCTAATTAACATATATTACATTTATCTATATAGACATATATATTAATGTGTGCAAATTTATATTTTATTCCACACCTGATATAAACATCAGAATGCTTTAGGTAAATGATGAAAATTTGTAGTTAAAATGCATGCAAAACCAATATGAAAAAGTTCTTTAATAATTTCTTCTATGTATTTTTAAAAGCGGATTCTGTGATCATCAACTCTTGAATTGTTAGTATTTAACTTTGCTTACCTCAGGGGGTTGGGCTAGAAGATTTCTAGAATGTGTGCTAAAACTATAATTCCAGAATGTTCTTGACAACTGTGATATATAATCAAATACATGTAACCCAGCCTTCCATATATCTTTCTACTTTACCAAACTTAGCACATTTTTTAAGTTCTCCAAATTTCAGTCTTCAAAAAAAAGGAAATTTTATTTATTGGGTAAGAAGATGATATTTAACATCTTTTTATTACCCAACTATTTTACCTAGCATTATCAACCTCCTGTTTTGATGTGAGCTCAGACATTTTTAATTTTAGGGCCCCAAAAATTACTTTGTACAATGTCAAAATGCAGCTTGAAAGAGAAAAAGAAAAGGTGAAAAGGAAAATTAGATAATCAAAAGTATCTTTGATTTGACAATTGTATCACTGAAAAAAGAAAACCTACTTATTTTAACATCCTCATAAACATCCCGCTCAATGCTACAAAAGACCACCTAGTCAAGACCCTCTAAAAATTGATATAAGAAAATTATATAAAAATGGATTTAATATTCTACTTGAATAATTATAACATTGTGTTTTTGAAGTTCTATCAAAGATCTAGATAAACATCTAGGTCTAATATTTTTTATTTTTTAAAGCATTCACTAACTAAAAAGTGACTCTCACTCGTAATAATTTGGATCCCTTAATCTCATTAACCAGAGTGACTTTGACTACAAGAGGCTATAATTATATCCACATTGAACATTTTTTTCTTCTAGACTCATATATGCAACTCAGCCACCTCAATTTCACCATCCCAGCTCCTTGTTTACCAGCTGTGTGATCTCTATAAGGTTATTTATCTCTTTAAATCTCAGTTTTCACATCTGTAATGTAGGGGAAACATTGTTGCTTGCCTCACAAATTACCTGGAAGTATTAAACACAAAAGTCCATATAAAGCACTTAGAAGGATATTCCTAGCGTATTCTTATCACTAACGTGCTTTTTGCTGTTATTATTATCAGCAGTTTCCCTTTAAAACTACTCTTTTCTTAAGGTCCCTATTCCAGTAAACCCCTAAATATTCTATCATATACTCAAACTGGAAATTCAGATTTGATTGTTTCCTTTTCATCTTCTGAATCCAGTCTTTCACCAAGCCAATCCATCCTATAAGCTGCATATAAGTAGTCTACCTCCTGTCCTCTCCATTTCTATTATTAGTGCAGACGCTTATGATTTTCCACTGAATTTCACAATGTTATCCAGCCAGATATTATCCAAATCTTCCGTCTCAGCTCCCTCCAGGACAACCTCCACTCTTGCTTCAGTAATACGATATGTCTAAAACTCTTTACTGACCCCCAGCTTCAAATTTTGACAGTTTTTTGAAGACTGCAAAATAAACTACAAACGGTGGCTTATCAGACATGGTGTTTCATGATGCAACTCTGGCTACAAGTCTTCTTTTTCATCATGCTCCAGCAACACCAACTCCTTATACTTTCTGCAGCATACTAAGGTGTTCATTTATTAAACTGTAATTATTTCTTTGCAAAAAAATATCCTCTACCTCCCATGGGCACTCTTTATATTTCACGTTTCAGCTAAACTTTCTCCCTCTTTATCAGGCCATCAAAGACACCTTCAATTTCATTGTCTCTCTTGTAACCCAAAGAAAATTGACTATCCTCCATTTATAAAAATGCTGAACTTCACAAATACATTTAGTATTGTGGTACATTATTTGAAAACATTACATTTTATGTCTGTTGTTTACTGAATCCTTTGAGAAACAATATGTCCACGGAGTCCAGTTCAATATCTGACATATAGAAAAAAAACACAATGCCATGTAAATGGAGTATGAAGAGAAACCATGTTTAGTTGAAAAAGTTTTGTCTTAATAGTTTCATCCAAATATACAGGTAATTTTCCTTTTCTAATTTCTTCTGATAAAAATTTATCTTGATATTATTCTTTAAAAAGTAATTTTTTATGGTGCTTGATTGGAATGCTATCCAAGTGTACTGATATTGAGGGTAATCTTATACTTCTTACTTCTTAACCCCATTTCAGATTCATTCTTTTCTTATGATGTTTTGCAAAATCGATGAAAATGAAATAACAATGGTGTAAAATATTATTTTATTTTATTTTTTATGTGTATCAGTCAGGGTCCCACCAGAGAAATAGAAATAGTATATATATTAATCTATAGAGATGTTTGATGGTAATTGGCCTACATGATTGTTGGGGAGAAACTAGGCAAATTCAAAATTCATAGGCTGTGAGGAGGGGCAGGTTGAAAATTCAGGCAAGAGCTGACATTGCAGTCCACAGGCAGAATTTCTGCTTCTTCAGGGAAACCTCAGTTCTTTTCTAAGGCCTTTTAGCGATTGAATTAGGTCCACTCAGATTATAAATGACAATTCATTTTATATAATGTCAATGGATTATATATGTAAATTACATTTACAAGCTACTGTCATAGAAACACCTAGATTAGTGTTTGATTCAATAATTGGATACTTCAGACTAGTTGAATTCACACATAAAGCTGACAGTCACAATAGGAAAGAAATTTCCTTTACAGAACTACACGAGCCAGAATTTCATTCCAAGACTTTTTAACAAAAAGAAAAATATAAGTCTAATAGCTCATGAAACATCACTAATACTTATAGTTTAAATTCCTGTCATAACATTACTCATTTATGTCCACTTGATAATTCCAGAGTTGATAAGTGAATTTGTATTTTTATCAGATGCTCTGTGTAAGTTAGTGCACAACTCTCTTCCTCTTCTGGCTTAATGTGGTGTGAAGCAAGATTCTTTCATCCTTCACACCATAAAAGTAATAACATTCATAGAGGGGAAGAATAATGATAAGCAGCATTTTTTTTTTTTTTTTTTTTTTTTGAGACGGAGTTTCGCTCGTTACCCAGGCTGGAGTGCAATGGCGCGATCTCGGCTCACCGCAATCTCCGCCTCCTGGGTTCAAGTAATTCTCCTGCCTCAGCCTCCCGAGTAGCTGGGACTACAGGAGCGTGCCACCATGCAGAGCTAATTTTTGTATTTTTAGTAGAGACGGGGTTTCACCTTCTCGACCAGGATAGTCTCAATCTCTTGCCCTCGTGATCCACCCGCCTCGGCCTCCCAAAGTGAAATTTTGTATTTCTTATTGAAGTACACTGTCTAATTAAATGATGACTGCTTGTATGTTCTCCTAAAAATTAGAACAATACATATATGGAATGAAAAAGAGATTGCCTGACCAAAATAATAAACTATAGTTGAACATAAATAAGATGCCATTTTTTCCTTTTCTTGTTTTTAGATTCAATCAGTTTCTTATACCAAATATTCATTCTAATACTATCAGCATGTGTGCAACAAATATTTTTATATAGAGAGAAAAAAATGCTTTAGGAGTCTATGATAATCAGTTTATGTTTTTGTTTTTCATAAGCATGGCCAAGGAGATTATCACCCAAAATTGTTTAGCTTGTGGAAATTACTTTGACATTTTTTTTTTAGAGATGGGGGTCTTTCTCTGTCACCCAAGCAAGAGCACAGTGGCACCTTCTTAGCTCACTGCAGCATCCAACTCCTGGGCTCAAGCAATACTTCCACCTCCAACTCCTCAGTAGCCTTCACGGACATGCCACCTATGCCAGCTAATTTTTTTGTAGAGATCGGGAGTCTCACTATGTTACCCAGGCTGGTCTCAAACTCCTGGCCTCAAGCAACTGTCTTGACTCAGATTCCCAAAGCGTGGGTATTACAAGCCTGAACCACTGCACCCAGCCTGACTTTTTAATTTTTATAAAGTAATTGTTCTATTTTCACAAACTTCACTTAAATTTACAATAAAGTATACATACCTGCCAGTCTTGTTATTATATCTTGTTATAATGTATAGATATTATATAACAATAAATACTTTCCATTTATTGGTAAATGCAAAAATCAATCCTATTTCAAAGTTAATTTTAAAATCCCAAATTCTGGACTAGTATTTTCTCCCTTCAGACTGACATTACCAGGACAGTATTTTCCTCTGTCGATTCTGAAATATGAAACGAGAAATCTGCTTTTATTAATCTAGTTAGAGGAATGAATTTCAGACTTCTAAAATGCAGCAAAGAAATTGAGTCAGGCAGGAAAAAAATAATGAGAAAGTTAGGATGCCTTAGTGAGCAGGCAGAGTCATTTTATGTAGAGGTTTCCCTCAAGCAACTAAATCGAGCCCAAACAAGCCTATTTCTCTGAAACTTGCTTTACCCGCCGTTCCGTCGCAAAATACATTGTAATAATATCATAAAACAGCTTGAGACGAAGAAAGATTCTGATTGACTGTTCAACATTCCAAAAGGGTAAATTAATATCTGTGAATCTCACAGCTGAAGCATTTTAATGCAAACTTGCAGTTTGTGGGAATTGAATCTGTCCGCCAAAATCATTTATTTATATATAGAAAATGGTGGGAAATAGACATTTCATAATAGCAATGAGTCCAGGGGATGCTGTTATCATGAGCTAATCACATCCCATGGGCATGATCGCACTCAGCTGTGTCCCTTGTCTCGTATTGCTCTAGAGGAATGATTATCTCATGATAATAAACCTTATCGTGGCTTAGTGGGTAATAAAAAATATATACTCCCTTCCCAAGTTCCTGGGTATTTATTCATCAGCTAACTTTTTCTCTTTTGAGTCCTGGTCATACGTTACTTTCTGCTTAGAAAACAAAAAGAAATCCTGTATTCAAATAACATTTTCTGTTAGCATAGTGAAAATAATAATAATAATGTGACTGTATTGAACTGACTGTTTAAGAGTGGCATTGTAGACAAGCCCTGATCACTTGAGACCCGTGCACAGAAGATCCATGATTGCATTGACATTTGGTAGGATATCTAGACTGGCTAATCCACTTGGAACAACAAATGCATTTGGTAGCATATAAACAATGAAGGGAAATAGATGTGTATGTAATACCATACATATCTTTGTACTAAGATGCACTGCTATTCAACATTCACGTTTAATTGGAGGTTATAGACTACGCAACTTAAAACGTGATTGTCCTATTTGGACAAAACATCCTACCAATGACTCTCACACTTCCAAATTGCCAGGCACAGGTATGGCAACAGAAATTCAAGGTAACATCAGTCACAACAGCAGGAATCCCAGTGCTTTCTGGAGTATTTTCAGCTTAAGATGCAAAGGCAACAGGAATTCTGAAACAAAGTCATGGAGAAACAGAAAATCAAAAAGGAATTAGAGCAAAAAACAATCGAAAAGAAGGGAAGTGGAACACATTCATAAAGTACCACACGTTTCCTTATTTGTTGCCTATATCATAATCCCAAGATTCTCTAATATGCTGTGTTTATTAAAAAGGACTTACCTATGCTTTTGAAATTTCAAGAAATGCTAGACTTTCTATGAAAAGCATACTATTATATAAGGTACACCTCTTTTTATACACTAAGACCAATATATAGCAATATGCAATATTTAATGTTTAAAAAATTAAGGCTAGATTCAATGAAAGAATAAGTAGAACTGTTAAACACAGAATAAGTAATCCAAATGAAAAATCAATTGTAGTATATATATTTAGTTATATAACATTGAGGGTATAGGAACAATATTAATAAATCTTGATGGGTAGAATTTTCATTATGCAGAAAGGTATAAAACTTTCTAGACCATGTTATACACATTAACATAGCTCCATTTTAAAGTATATCAAAATAACATTTTATGAAAATTTGGAAGTCGATGAGGGATAGTACAAAAGGAAATAAAATTTGTTTGAACTAAAACATAAAGTGATTCTGGAGAGATGGTAGTGTGACAGCATAGCTTTTCAATCTCTTCAAATCGTCACATAAAACTGACAAAGCAAGTAGATAACAAAAGCTAAAACACAAGATAATATTTAAAAGAAAATTAGAAAGGAGGGTGAGGAAAAACAGCACCTCAATTATATAGTATGACATTTCTGCAGGGAAGACAGAAGTAATGGGGGCAAAGACTGATGAACTCAAGAATAAGATAACCACCAATTTGAAAATAGCAACTAGAACTAAATAGAGATTACTCTCTCCTACAAAATGTGAATGTGAAATGTCCCTCATAAGAAACCCAAAAAGGACTGAAGCAATCTAGCCCCTGTTAACTCAAGATAAAAGGAGAGAGAGGGTCAAGACCAAAATGGAGAGGAACACAACAAGGAAATAAAAACAGAAAATGGAGTTCCTTGATGTTGAAAAGGTTTTCCTAATATCGCCTTCATTTTATGAACATGAGAAGTCTAATTTCATATAAAGATTAGCAACATAAATTGACCAAGTTCAAATTCCATGTAAATTTATCTTATGAAAAAAAGAGGAGGAAGAAGCAAACCAAAATTCTTGTAGAAAATAAAAATATGCTATGAGATTTGCTAACAAACAGAACAAATTGTATTTCAAAGAAAACTAAAAGATCTTGAGATTTCAATAACAAACATAAAAGAATAATAAATCAGAATTAGGAAAGTTTAGAAAACAGAATACAAAACAAAGTTAGGATAACAAATAAGAGAAAGTCATTTTAGAAATGGAGACCAAACTATTCAGAACATATGAGTTAATAACTACAACAGCTAACATTTTAAGGAAAATACAAGATGAAAATAAATAAATCCAGAGTCAAATGAAAAATAATAATATTTGGAACTAAATTACATACCTGATAATTTTGACCTAGAGAAACAACAACTAGAAAAATTACTAAATATTAAAGAAAAATGTTTCTTTGTGCATTTAGATAAAGAGTACCTAATTTATTTGTTTATTTATAAATCTTGACAACAAAATTTTATTAAATTTGGTAACATCAAAAAAAATTTTTAATTGTTAAGCAGTTAAGGCTGACTTATTTCAAACTATTTTGATATTGATTAAAACAATTTCAAGAAAATATATATTCCTAAACAAGCCAAATTTTAAGACAATTAAGAAGACATGGTTGCCACACGGATCTTATACTCCTCTTTAAAGAGTACATATTAATATAGAAGCAAATTTCCAACAATAAAGTATATGTTAAATATTAACCATTTTAATTATTACATTGAACAATAATAATCAGATATAAAAATATTTTATGAAGCTTTAAGCAGGTACTAACATTCTTTTGACATACATATTTTGCATTTCAACTTTTATTTTAGATACAGGGATTATATTTGCAGTTTTGTTATATGGGAATAGTCTGTGATGCTGAGGTGTGGGATATTGATCCCATCACCCAGGTAGTAAGCATAGTATGCAATAGGTAGTTTTTCAACACATACCTCCCTCCCTCCCCACTCACTCGACTGGTCCATAATTTCTATTGTTACCATACTTATCTCCATGTGTGCTCAATGTTTAGCTCCCACTTATAAGGGAGAATTTGTGGTATTTGGTTTCTTGTTTCTGCATTAATTCACTTAAGATAATGGCCTCCAGTTGTATCCATGTTGCCTAAAGGACACAATTTCATTCTTTTTATGGCTATGTAATATTCCATGGTGTATATGTATCACATTTACTTTATCCAACCTTCCAACCTACCATTCATGGTCATCTGGATTGATTCTATGTCTTTGCTGTTGTGAATAGCACAGTGATGAACCGAGGAGACTGCATGTGTCTTTTTGGTAGAATGATTTATTTTCTTGAGTTTAAACCCAGCAAGGGGATTGCTGGGTTGAATGCTAGTACTGTGTTCTTTGAGAAATCTCTAAACTTCCTTCCACAGTGGCTGGATTAATTTACAGTCCCACCAACAGTGTGCAAGCATTCCCTTTTCTCTGTAGCTTCATCAGTATTTGGTTTTTGTTTTGTTTCTTGGGAGGCTTTTCTTTTTCTTCTTAATAATAGCCATTCTGACTGGTGTGAGTTGGTATCTTATTGTGGTTTTGATTACCATTTTTCTAATGATTAGTGATGCTAATGATCTTTTGATGTTTGTTGACCTCTTGGATGTCTTCTTTTGAGAAGTGTCTTTTCATATCTTTGCCTAATTTTAATGGAGTTATTTGTTTTTTTGCTTGTTGATTTATTTAAGTTCCTTATAGATTCTGGTTATTATGGCGTTTTTTGGATGCATAGTTTGCAAAGATTTTCTCCTCTGTAAGTTGTCTGTTTATTTTACTGTGCAGAATCTGTTTTGTTTAATTAGGTCTCAATTGTCAATTTTTGGTTTTGTTGCAATTGCTTTCGAGGACTTAGTCATAAATTATTTCCTAAGGCTAATGTCAAGATTATTGCTTAGGTTGTGTCCTAGAATTTTTACAATTTGTGGTCTTACATTTAAATATTTAATCCATTCTGAGTTAATGTTGTATATGACTGAGTTCAGCTTCAGTCATCTGCATAAGGCTAGAATAAGGAGTTATTTTCTCATTGCTTGTTTTAGTCAACCTTGATGAAGACCAGATTCTTGTAGGAGTACAGCTTATTTCTGAGTTTCCTATTTTTTTCCATTGGCCTGTCTGTTTTTGTACCTGTACTATGCGGCTTTGGTTACCGTAGCTTTATAGCACGATTTGAAGCCAGGTAGCGTGATGCCTCCAGCTTTGTTCTTTTTGCTTAGGATTGTGTTGGCTATCTGAGCTCTGTTTTGTTTCCACAAATTTTGAAATACTTTTTCCTAATTCTGTGAAGAATGACATTGATAGTTTGATAGGAATAGTACTGAAGCTGTAAATTGCTTTGGGTAGTATGACCATTTTAACAATACTGATTCTTACTGTTCATGAGCATGAGATGCTTTTCTGCTCATTTGTGTTGTCTCTGATTTCTTTCAGCAATGTTTTGTAGTTCTCCTCGTAGAGATATATCACCTCCTTGGTTAGCTATATTCCTAGATATTTTATTTTCTTTGTAAGATAATACCTAATTTATAAGGAAAAGAAAATTATCACAAGAATTTTTAACACTTTATCTCAGAAAAAATAGAGAAATATTAAAATAATCAAGAAAATGTTGTATGGAAAAAGGATTTTATAATCAGTAAAATACATTTTTAAGCGTAAAGGTGGCATGGATAAACTGCTGTTAGAATGTAAGAACTCAGGGAACTCACATTATTCCTGATACTAGAGAAAATCCTTCGGGCAACCAAATGATTATAAAGATGTAATGATAGGAATAGCCATGAATATTAAATATATAGTTACCTCTACACATAGAGCTACAGCTACATAAGAGCTAAGAGGTAAGAGTATAGTGTGCAATGATACAGCTCTGGCAGTCAGATTTAGTAAAACTGAAAAATACAGGGAAGAATGGGAATAATACTACTGACAATATAGAAGCTGAAAGCACAAACACTTTTTACTTTCAGTTACCATATTGGCAGTAGTGTTAAATTTGTTATTCTGAGATATTTTCATATGCAATATGAGGTATAAAAATGAGTAATTATGGAATATTCTGATCCTATTATATCTCTCTACTTGAGAACTAAGATCCTTACTGTGGACGAAAGAGGATGCAGATGTAGTACTATGAGATAAATCCATACTCCTGAATTTGGATTGGAAGTATTGACATGAAATTAAAAAAAAATTTTAGAGAAAAGGTCTATTTCCAGTTTGAAAGACAAATGTACATTTGAGCCTGGAACGTTTTATTCTATCAGAGAATAGGAACGCTATTGATGACTCCTGGAGAACATAGGAGCCAACTTGAAAAAGGCTCCTACTGAACAAATTCAGAAATATTTGAGTTCAGTAATAACAAAATGTGATAGATTACATTTATAGTCTTGCATATGTTCAATGCACCTTGTATCCCCAGTGTGAAGCCTACTTGATCATAATGGATAAGCTTTTTGATGTGCTGTTGCAGTTTGCCAGTATTTTATTGAAGATTTTTGCATCTATGTTCATCATAGATATTGGTTTGAATTTTTCTTTTTGTTGTTGAGTCTGTGCCAGGTTTTGGTATCAGCATGATGTTGGTGTCATAAAGTGATTTGGGAAGCATTCCCTCCTTTTGGATTGTTTGAAAGAGTTTCAGAAGGAGTGGTACCAGCTCCTCTTTGTATGTCTGGTAGAATTCATCTGTGAACCCATCTGGACCTGGGCTTTTTTCGGTTGGTAGGATATTAATTGCTGCCTCAACTTCAGCCCTTGTTATTGGTCTATTCAGGGATTTGACTTCTTTCTGGTTCAGGCTTGGGAGGGTGCACGTTTCCAGGAATTTAACTATTTCTTCCAGGTGTACTGGTTTATGTGCATAGAGTTGTTTGTAGTAATCTCTGATGGTAGTTTGTATTTCTGTGGAATCAGTGGTGATAACCCCTTTATTGTTTTTTATTGCATATATTTGATTCTTCTCTCTTTTCTTTTTTTCATTAATCTGGCTAGTGGTCTGTCTCTTTTGTTGATCTTTTTTAAAAACCAGTCTGGATTTATTGATTTTTTGAAGGGTTTTTTGTGTCTCGATCTCCTTCAGTTCTGCTCTGATCTTAGTTATTTCTTGTCTTCTGCTAGCTTTAGAGTTTTTTTGATCTTGCTCCTCTAGCTCTTTCAATTTTGATGATAGGGTGTTGATTTTAGATCTTTTCTTGCTTCTCATGTGGGCATTTGTTGCTATAAATTTTCCTCTAGATGCTGCTTTAAATGTGTCCCAGAGAATCTGGTACATTGTGTCTTCGTTCTCATTGGTTTTGAAGAACATCTTTATTTCTGCCTTCATTTCATTGCTTATCCAGTCAACATTCAAGATCCAGTTGTGCAGTTTCCATGAAGTTGTGTGGTTCTGAGTTAGTTTCTTAATCCTGAGTTCTAATTTGATTGCACTGTGATCTGAGAGACTGTTATGATTTCCATTCTTTTGCATTTGCTAAGGAGTGATTTACTTCCAATGATGTGGTCAGTTTCAGAGTAGGTGTGATGTGGTGGTGAGAGTAATGTATATTCTGTGGATTTGGGGTGGAGAGTTCTGTAAATGTCTGTTAGGTCTGCTTGGTTCAGATCTGAGTTCAAGTCCTGAATGTCCTTGTTAATTACCTGTCTGGTTGATCTGTCTATTATCGACAGTGGAGTGTTAAACTCTCCTACTGTTATTTTGTGGGATTCTGTCTCTTTGTAGGTCGTTAAGAACTTGCTTTATGTATCTGGGTGCTCCTGTATTGGGTGCGTATATATTTAAGATCATTAGCTCCTCTTGTTGCATTGATCCTTTTACCATTATATAATGCCCTTCTTTGTCTCTTTTGTTTTTTGTTGGTTTAAAGTCTATTTTATCAGAGACCAGGATTAACAGTTTAGTAAAACTAAAGGTTGGCGAGGAATCCAAAGATCACAAGAATTCAAAGATATTATTTTTTTTAATGGGCATGACTGTAACACCTGGGGAGGTGCATTTTGATTTTTGATAATAAAATTTCTTTTAAAATGCAAACAGGTAAATACTATATAAGTTAGAATAACGATTGTCTATGGGAGAAATTAGTGACTTGTGACTGGGATAAGGCACGTGTATTGGTTTTCTAGTGTAGATTACAAAGTTCTATTACTTAACCTGATGATGTTTACAGGGAGTTTTACATTATACTAACTCATTAGGGCACAATATTATTTGGTGTGCTTTTCTTCCTAAATCTGTGTTATTTATTTATTTATTTATTTAGAGACAAAGTCTCCCTCTGTTGCCCAGGTCAGAGTGCAGTGTGGCAAGATCATGGCTCACTGAATCCTCTGCCTTCCAGGCTTAAGCTATCCTCCCACCTCAACCTCTCCAGTAGCTGGAACCATAGGTCCGTGCTACCCCACCAGGCTAATTTTTATATGTTTTGTAGAGATGGAGTTTTGTCGTTTTTATCAGGCTTGCCTCGAATCTGAGCTCGAGCAATCCACCCACCTCAGCCTCCCAACGTGCTGGGATTACAGGTGTGATCCAGCACACCTGGCTTATGTCTTCCTTTGCAATAGAAATGTGGTAAGTGTGAACAATGAAGAAACAGAAAATATGAACAGACAGAAAAGACATAAAGATATTGAATCAGTAATCAAGGACTTCTTAACAAAAAGAGGCCAGTATTGTTGGCTTACTGGTAAATTCTAACATTTAAATAAGAATTAATGCCAGTAATTATTAAACTTTTATAAGGATTTAAAAAGGAGAAAGTACTTTCAAACTCCAAACTCATTCTATGAAGAGAGCATTACTCTGATACCAAAGCCAGACAAAGACTCTACAAGTAAAAATCAAAATTGACAAGAAAAAATTAATTCTCTATGTTTACAGATGACCTTATCATATATATAGAAAACCTAAAAGACTCCACCAAAAACTACTAAATTAAAACTAATACATAAATTTGATAAAGTTGCAGAATAGAAAACCAACATACAAAAGCCAGTTGCATTACAATGCACTATCAATGAACTATCCAAAAAGGAAATTAAGAAAACAATCTGATTTACAATAGCATAAATAAAAACAAAATAAGTAGGAGTAAACTTAGCCAAGGAAGTGAAGATTTTTATACTTGAAACTATAAAACGTTGATGAAATAAATTTAAGACACAAATATATGGAAAGGTATTCTATGTTTATAAATTGGAAGAAAAGTAATATTGTTGAAATGTCCATAGTTCCCAAAATAATCTACAGATTTGATGTAATCCTTGCCAAAATTTCAATAGTTTTTTTCAAAGAAGTAGAAAACACAATCCTAAAATTTGTGTAGAATCGCAAAAGCCCCAGAAAAGCCAAAGCAATCTTAGATAGAAAAACAAACATGGAGGCATCACACTTCCTAATTTAAAATAATATTACAAAGCTATTATAATCAAAACAGTATTGTACTTACATAAAAGCAGACACACAGACAAAAGGAACAAAATAGAGACCAGAAATAAACTCACACATACAGTCTACTGATCTTTAACAAACGTACCAAGAATACATAATGAGGATAAAGAGAAAGAATGGTCCCTTTAATAAATACTGTTGGGAAACTTGATATCTTTGTGTAAAAGAATAAAATTGAAACTTTATCTTACCCCAACCCTGAAAGAATTCAAAATAATTTAAAGATTAAATATAAGAGATGAGATTCTAAAACATCTAGAAGGAAACATAAGAAAATACCTCCTTGATATTGACTGCTCTTGTCAACATTTTTTTATATGATCTCAAAAGCTCAGACAACAAAAGCAAAAATAAATAAGTTGAACTCTATCAAACTCAAAAGCTTTATACTTTCAGGGAAATAATGAATAAAATGAAAAGGCAACCTATACAATCAGAAAAGATGTTTTCAAACCATATGTCTAATAAGGGGTTAATATTCAAAACATATAAAGAACTCATAGAACTCAATAGCACAAAAAGAAATAACCAAATTAAAAAACAAGCAAATGGAACTGAATATATATTTTCACAAAGAAGAGATACTAATGAATAATGGATATATAAAAAGTGCTCAACATGACTAATCATCAGGGAAATGCAAATCAAAATCACAAGGAGATATCATCTCTGTTAAGATGGCTGTTACAAAACAAGCATTCAACCAAAAGTCTTGGCAAAGATGTAGAGAAAAGGGAATCCTTGTACGCTGTTGGTTGCAGTGTAAATTGGTGTGACCAGTATAAAAAAAAAAGGTATGAAGTTTCCCTCAAAAAATGGAAAATAAAACTATCATACGACTCAGCAATCCTACTTCTGCACATTTATTTTTTAAAAAGTTGAAGTCAGTATTCCTAAAAGATATCTGAACTCTGTGTTCATTGCAGCATTATTGACAATAGTCCAGATAAAGAAGTAACATCAATGTTTATGGATGGATGAATTAATAAAGAAAGTGAGATATATACATGCAATGGAATATTATTCAGCCTTAAAAAGAAGAAAATCCTGCCATTTACAACAACATGGTTGGACCTGGAAGATATCGCGCTAAGTAAAATAAGATAATAATTGAAAGAGAAATTCTTGGCTGGGCGGGTGGCTCAAGCCTGTAATCCCAGCACTTTGGGAGGCCGAGGCGGGTGGATCACGAAGTCAAGAGATCGAGACCATCCTGGTCAACATGGAGAAACCCCTTCTCTACTAAAAATACAAAAAATTAGCTGGGCATGGTGGCGCATGCCTGTAATCCCAGCTACTCGGGAGGCTGAGGCAGGAGAATTGCCTGAACCCAGGAGGCGAAGGTTGCGGTGAGCCGAGATCGCGCCACTGCACTCCAGCCTGGGTAACAAGACCTAAACTCTGTCTCAAAAAAAAAAAAAAAAAAAAAAAGAAAGAAAGAGAAATTCTTGTATTTGTCTTTACTTACTTGTATGTGGAACCTAAAATGGTCAACTTCGTATAAATAGAGAGTAGAATGATTGTTACTAGGAGGTTGGGAAAGGGGCAAATTGGGAGAAGCTAATCAAAGGACATAATGTTTAAGTTATGCACAGTAAGTTCTAGAGATCTAAAGTATGGTATGGTGACTCCAGGTAATAACACTATCCTATATACTTGACTGATAAGAGGGTAAATCCTAAGTGCTCTCATCACATGCATACAAACAAAAAATAGTAAGTAAATATGAAAATAAATATAGAACTGTATTCATAAATTTATATAAAATAAAAATGTATTTAAAAGATACAAATAACCTAAACGAACATAAGAAAAAAATAAAATAGTAAAATAGCGATTAATATTACAGGAAGAAGTATATAGAAGTATATAGTTTCCCTCTGAAAACACTTGGAAGTTTCTTACAAAATTAAACATGTACTCATCACACAATCCAACTACTTCACTCTTAGGTATTTACCCCAAAGAAATAATACAATCATCTTCAATATTAGCAAATCAAATTAGTAGTATATGCAAAGGTAATATACTATGATCAAGTGCTGTTAATCATAGAATTGTAAGATCAGATTAAAATCTGTAACTCGAAAAATGTAATTTACCATATTAACAGATTTAAAAAATTAGATCATATGATTAGCTCGATAGATACTGAATAGGAATTTCACAAATTTCAACATTGTTGATGAAGACTCCTAGTAGACTGGTTTTATCAGAAGACTTTCTGTTAAACAGTGTTTATGAAAGGCATACACTCTTATGAAATGGTGAAAGTCAGTGTGCCTTCTACAACCCAAAATTGGAAACAAAAGCAAGGATACTCCTTGTTATCAGTTATATTAGTTTAATATATTAAATATTTTAATATGTTATATAGTTTATTTTAATAAAATATGTTAAATATTTCACCAGAGCTCCTAGACAGTGTGATAAACATTAAAATAAGTAGGAAATACACATATTAGAAAGGAAGATATTAAAATGTCAAGATTCTTTGAGGTCATATATGATATCACATATGTATAAAATTCCAAGGACTCTCAAAAAATTGATTAGATGTAACAAGTGAATTTAGCAATGGGCACAGTATACAAGATCAACATATAAATATCAATTATATACCTCATACAAAAAATAAACAATTATAAAATGAAATAAAAAGTATTTCTAGCAGTGCCAAAAAGCTTAAAATATTTAGGAACAAATGTATCAAAAGAGGAATGTAATCCCCTTAAAGAGTTGGGCAAAATCAAGTGTCTGTAAAGACATGGATATAAACACACTAATATAAAATGGCACTTTCATACTAATATAAAATGACACAATTCCCTCTGAAAACACTTGGAAGTTTCTTACAAAATTAAACATGTACTCATCACACAATCCAACTACTTCACTCTTAGGTATTTACCCCAAAGAAATAAAGACATAACTCGGCTCCAAGATTTGAACACAAGTGTATATCCCAGAAAATTGCTGGGATAAATTACGTATCTAATTGTATAGAAAAATATGACATACTCATGGATTAGAAACCTCAATATTGTTAAGATGACAGTTCTTCAAAATTGATCTAGGGTTTCAATGCAATGCTGATCAAAATGCAAGCACATAATTTTTAAAGGCATTTCCAAGCATATTCTAAAATTATTTAGAAAATATAAAGAACTTACAATGACCAAAATCATTGTGAAAAAGAAAAAAATTTAAGAATTCTCACTACTCCATTTCAGGCTTAGCATAAGCATGAAATTTGCGTCAGGATAGATATATACATAAGTAGAACAGAACAGACAATAGAGTCCAAAAATAAACCTACATGTGCAAGGTCAGCTTGTTTCAACAATCTTGCCAATGTATTTAATGAGGAGAAAGATAATCTTTTGAAATAATGGAGCTAGAAAAGCAGGATAATCTTTTGGGAAAATAAATAAATAAATTTTGACCTTCACTTTGTACCATACAGAAATAACTCAAAATCAGTTCTAGACCTACAGTCATAAGCTAAGAGTGTACACCTTCTAGAAGAAAATATAAGGAGAAGTATTCATAAAATTGGTGTAAAGATATCTTACATAGGAAACAAAACACACAAAGTATAAGGTAAATAATAATATAATGTACTTCAGCAAAATTAAAAACATCTTCCCTTCAAAAGACACCTCATTCATAAAATAAGAAGTCAAGCTACAGACTAGGAAAAATATTGCCAATATGTGTATCAGCCAAAGCACTGGCATCCAAATTATATAAAGAATTTCTACAATTTTATAATATAAAGACAAATCAAAATGTTTTTAAAAAGTAATCAAGAGATTTGAATAGATATTTCACAAAAGACAACATAGAAATAGCAACATGAAATGGTGTTCAACATTACTAGTTATCAGGAATAAGCAAATGAAAACCAAAATAACATACTATTACACAACCCTCAGGATATTTAAAAATAAAGAGATAGACAAAATCAAGGGTTTGTAAAGACAGGAAGCAATGGAAACTCTCATACTAATACAAAATGGCACAATTTCCTCTGAAAACTGTTTGAAAGTTTCTTAAAAATTAAACATATAGTTACCACACAATTCAACAATTCCACTTTTAGGTATTCACCCAAAAGAAATAAACATAACTTGGCACTTTTGTCCACAAATATTTGTGGTAGCTTTTGTTCATAATAAACTTTAATTAGAAACATGTTAAGTGTCCCTCAATAGTTGAATGGATAAATAAATTTTGGTATAACCCTAGGACAAATATTACTCAGCAATAAAGAGTAATGAGCTACTTATACCCACAATGGCTTGGATCAATCCCAAAAATATTGTGAGAAAAAGATGGCAGATGAAAGAGAATACATACTGTACAATTCCATCTATGTTGATTTGTAGCACACAAAAAAATGAATCAATGGTGACTAAAAGCAGTCACCAATGGTTCCAGAGGCCAGAGGTTTGGGAACTGATGGCAAAAAGATTAGAGAAAAAAATTTTTTGGTTATAAAAATATCTTAATGATTGTATAAGTAATAGAACATTGATCATGTGGATGACTAGAAAGGTGCATATATTGGTCAAAACTTATCAAAGTCTACATTTTACACGGCTACGTTTCATTTTGTGTGTTTACTTTAATACATTCTGATTTTTAAAAATCAGTAAGCCAAACAAGTAATGAGAGAATAATGCACCTGTGCAATTGTTAACTCCCTTGGTACCACTGTTACACCTTTCAGTAATATGGTCAGAATCAGCATAAATAACATTAAATAAAACTATGCTGCTTCATCTGTTCTACAAGAAAGCCATTACTGAAAATTGCTGGACGAGAATAAGGTCAAACCAACTCTTATGGTGGCTTTTGGAATTGTTTTGAGTTCTTAGATGTGTGGAAACATGCTGTTTTAATTTCTTGCTTTGACCCTTACTGCCACCCCAAAGAAGGAAGTTCTATCCAACTCAACAGGGATCCTGAATAGAGGAAAAAATGAGTGAATAATTGAATAAACAGCCAAGATTATCAGACAATTGAAAACAATTGCCACATATCAGAGAAAATAAGGAATAAAAAAATTTTTAAACTGTCTCAGCAAAAAAAAATATTTTTAATTGTACTTTTAAGTAAATTTTAATTCAAATTAAAACACAGTCAAGAACATATTCCATTAGCAAATATAGAATAAGATGAGGTACAGTGGCTCACACCCATAATTCCAGCACTTTGGGAGATCAAGGAAGGAGGATAGCTTGAGTCCAGGAGTTCAAGACCAGCCTGAATAGCACTGAGACCGTCTCTATAAACACTACGAAGTTTAGGCAGATATGGTGTCATGCACCTGTAGTCCCAGCTACTCAGGAGGTTGAAGTGAGAGGATCACTTGAGACCCAGAGGCAGAGGGTGCAGTAAGCCAAGATTATGCCACTGCACTCCAGTCTGGGTAACAGAGTGAGACCCTGTCTCAAAAACAAAAACAAAAACTAAACAAACATAGAATAGTGCCCTATGTAAAATGCACAATCAGAATACAAGGAAAAGCTCATGGCAATTTTAAAACAGAAAGTCAAATAAAAAATTCAAGTTTGGAATATATTTAAGAAATTATCTCAAATTAAATTTATTTAATGATTTATTCATTTAGTATTTACTATCAACTAGGTTTTGCTTGTCTTGACCTTGGACTATAAATAATGTAGTGAAAAACACAAACCATTACATACCGCATATGTGTTTAATTCTGGGACTCCATGGAAACAAATAGACAATTTGATGCATAACATGAGGTCAAAAAGTGATAAGGGCTATGAAGAAAACTAAAGCAGGAAAAGGACATAGAACAAGAGGAAAACATTAATTCAAAGTGACTCCCGTAGATGAACTAATATAAAAGAAGAAAGCTACTAGCCATGTGAAGTCTAGAGAAGGTGTTTGTTGAGTCACAGTCACATTTCGAGAGGAAAAAAAAAATTCTTGTTACTGAACCAACTGGAAGGTCAATGTGATTAGAACAGATAGAACAGAACAAGCTAAGGAGACAATAATGGGAGGGAAAGACAGAAAGAAAGGCAAGGTATTGAAAAGATTTGTATGTTCTCACTAGTGTGATGGGAAATCCTTGGAGCAGAGAGTCATGGCCAGTGTGTGTGTGTGTGTGTGTGTGTGTGTGTGTGTGTGTGGGTATGTGTTTTGACTTTTTAAAAATAGCTGTTCTGACTGGTGTGAAAATGTGTGTGTGTGTGTGTGTGTGTATATATATATATATATATATATGCACACATTTCAATGCATATTTTAGATTCAAGAGATACATGTACAAGTTTGTTACCTGAGTATATTGTGTGATGCTGAGGTTTAGGGTATAAGTGATCTTACCCAGGTACTGAGGACAGCAGCCAATAGTTAGTTTTTCCACCCTTCCCTGCTTTCCATCCCCAGCTTCTAGTAGTCCTCACCATTGTTGTCATGGCTATGTTCATAACAGCCCATGTTTAGCTCTCACTTAGAAGTAAGAACACGTAATATTTGGTTTTCTGTTCTTACATTAATTCACTTAGGACAATGGCCTCCAGCTCTATCCATGCTGCTGTAAAGTACATGACTTTATTCTATATTATGGTCACATAGTATATTTTGGTGTATATGTACCACATTTTTTAATCTCATCTACCATTGATGGGTTCCTAGATCGATTCCATGTATTTTCCATTGTGAATAGTGTTGCAGTGAACATGTGAGTGCCTGTTTATTTTTTGTAGAGCAATTTGTTTTCTTTTGAATATATACCCAGTAATGGGATTGTTGTGTTGAATGGTGTTCCAAGTTCTTTGAGAACTCTCCAAACTAGTTTTTATACTAGTTGGACTCATTTACATTCCCACTGACAGTGTATAAGCATTCCTTTTCGATTCAGCCTCATAGCATCTGTTGTTTTTTGACTTTTAAAAAATAGCCATTCCAACTGGTGTGAGATGGTATTTCATTAGGGTTTTGATTCATAGTTCTCTGATGATTAGTGATGCTGAGTATTTGTTCATGTTTGTTGGCTGCTTGTATGCTTCCTTTCAAAGGTATCTGCTCAGGTCCTTTGCCCACTTTTTAATGGGGCCATTTGATTTTTTGTTTGTTCAGTTGTTTAAGTTCCTTATGGATTCTGGATATGATGCGTTTGACGGATGCATGGTTTGCAAATATTTTCTCTCATTCTGTAGGCTGTCTGTTTACTCTGTTGATAGCTTCTTCTTCTACTGTGCAGAAGCTGTTTAGTTTAATTAGATCCCACTTGCCAATATTTGTTTGACTACAATTGCTTTTCAGCACTTTGTCATAAATTCTTTCACAAGGCCAAGGTCCAGAATGGTGTTTTCTAGGTTTTCTTCTAGGATTCTTGTAGTTTGAGGTTTTAAATTCAAATCTTTAATCCATCTAGAGTTAATTTTTATACATGGCAAAAGGTATGGTACCCATTTTATTCCTTTGCATATAGCTAGCCAGGTATCCTAGCACTATTTATTGAATAATGAGTCCTTTTGCCATTGCTTATTTTTGTTGACTTTGTTGAAGATCGTATGACTGTAGGTGTGTGGCTTTATTTCTGGGTTCCTAACCTGTTCCATAGTATAGAGACCATCTGTATGTATGTTTTTTGTACCAGTACCATGCTGTTTTGGTTACTGTAGCTCTATAGCACAGTTTGAAGTCAGGTATTATAATGCCTCCAACTTTATTCTTTTTGCTTAGGATTTCTTTTGCTTTTGGGCTCCTTTTTTTGTTTCCATAGGAATTTTAGAACCATTTTTTTCAAATTCTACATAAGAGTCATTTGGAGTTTATAGGAATTGCACTGAATCTGTAAATTGCTTTGGGCAGTACAGCTATTTTAACAATGTTTATTATTTCTATTCATGAGCATGAATTTTTGTTATTTGTTTTTGTCATCTATGATTTATTTCAGCAATGGTTTGTAGTTCTTATATAGATATTCATCTCCTTGGTTAGATGCATTCCTAGGCATTTTATACTTTTTGTGGCTCTTGTAACTGAGGTTGTTTTTTTTTTTTTTTTTTGATTTGTCTCTAAAATCAATCATTATTGACATATAAAATGCTCTTGATTTGTGTACACTGATTTTGTATCTTGAAACTTTACCAAAGTCATTTATCAGTTCCAGGAGCCTTCTGACAGAATCTTTAGGGTTTTCTAGGTAGATAATCATATCATTGGTGAAGGGAGAGAGTTTCGCTTTTTATTTTTCCATTTGGATGCCTTTTATTTTTTCCCTTGCCTGATTGCTCTGGCTAGGTCTTTCAGTACTATGTTGAGTGGGAGTGGTAAGAGTGGATCTCCTTGTCTTATTCTAGTTATCAAAAGTTGTGCTTACAGTTTTTGCCCGTTGGCTGTGAGTTTGTCATAGATGGGTCATTATTCGGGGTATTTACCTTTGATGCCTCATTTCTTGAGGGTTTTTTTTAATAGTCTGGGTTCTCTAAAGGGACACAACTAATAGGACATATGTATATAAGAAAATAAGTTTATTAAGGAGAATCCACTGACACGATCATATGGTGAAAACTCACAATAGGCCCTCTGCAAGCTGAGAGAAAGGAAGCCAGCAGTGATTCAGTCAGGGTCCCAACATATCAAAACTAAAAGCCTACAGTGCAGGCTTTAGTATGTGGCTGAAGGTCTGAGAGTCCCTGGCAAACCACTGGTATAAAAGTTAAAGAGACTAAAAGCAAAAGAACCTGGAGTCTGATGTTTGAGGGCAGGAAGCATTCAGCACAGGAGAAAGACGAAGGCCAGAAGACTCAGCAATTCAGCTTGTTCCACCTTCTTCTGCTTGCTTTTTCTACCCATGCTGGCAGCCAGTTGGATGGTGCCCATCCAGATGGAGGGTGGATATGCCTCTTCCAGTCCACTGACTCAAATGTTAATCTTCTCTGGCAATACCCTCACAGACACACCCAGAATTAATATTTTGTATCCTTCAATACAATCAAGCTGACACTTAATATTAATAGTCACAGTTTTTATCAAGAAAAGATGTTAGATTTCATCAAAAGCTTTTTCTGCATCTACTGAAATGATCATATTGTTTTCATTTTTAATTTTGTTTTTGTAGTGAGTCACTTTTATTGATTTGGATATGTTGAACCAACCCTGCCTCTCAGAAATGAAACCTACTTGATCAGGCTAAATTAATTTTTTGATGTGCTGTTGAATTCGGCTTGCTAATATTTTGTTGAGCATTTTCGTGTCTATGTTCATTAGGAACATTGGCCTGTAGTTTTCTTTCTTCATTGTGTTTTTGCCAGGTTTGGATATCACGGTGATGCTGGCTTCATAGAATGAGTTATCAAGGAGCCTCTCCTTCTCAAATTTTTGGAAAGGTTTCAGTAGAATTGGTACCAGTTCCTTGACTGTGTGAATCCATCTGGTTCAGAGCTTTTTTGGTCGGCAGGATTTTTATTACTGATTAAATTTTAGAACTTGATATTAATTGATTCCATGTTTTAATTTCTTAGTTTCTCCCTGTTTTATTGTAGGAGATAGTGTGTTCCCAGGAATGTATCCTTTTACTCTAGATTTTCTAGTTTATGTAATAGTCTCTGAGGGTGTTTTGCATTTCAGTGGGATCAGTTATAAATTCATCTTTGTCATTTCTGACTGTGCTTATTTGGATCTTATCTCTCCTTTTTTTCTTTTGTTAATCTAACTAGTTGTCTATTTATCTTAATTGTCCTTTCAAAGAACCAACTTTTGGTTTTATTAATTTTTTTTTTATGGATTTTGGATCTCAATTTTGTTCACCTCCACCCTGATCTTTTTCTTTTCTTCTAACTGGGATTATTTTATTCTTGTTGTTCTTTTTCCTCTAAGTGTACTGTTTTATAATTAATTTTATATCTTTCTGACTTTTTGAGGTAAGTATGTAGCTTCGTGAAGAAGGTGCTTGCTTCCTCTTTGCCTTCAGCCATGATTTTTAAGTTTCCTGAGACCTCCCTATCATCAGGAAATTGTGAGTCAATTAAACCTCTTTTCTTTATAATTTATTATTTATTTATAAATTACCCAGTTTCAGGGAAATTCTTTATAGTAGTCCGAAAACCAACTAATACCACTGCCCATTCACATGCTGTCTTCCAAAAAACTGTGCAAATCAGGATTCAAAGATGACTCAAGCAGGAATTCGAGACCATCATGTCCAACATGGTTAAACCATGTCTCTACCAAAAATATAAAAAATTAGTCTGGTGTGGTGGTCCACACCTGTAATCCCAGCTACTCAGGAGTCTGAGGCAAGAGAATCACTTTAATCTGGGAGGCGGAGATTGCAGTGAGCTATGATCATACCACTTCACTTTAGCCTAGGCGACAGAGTGAGATTCCCATCTCAATAAATAAATAAATAAGGACTCAAGGGTTCCAAAACTCGAAGGGAAGTTGGGCAATTTCAGAGAGCAGAATTCATGAAATCTATCAACAGAATGAGTAGGAAGTTAGAAGTTACTGGTAATAAGATAAAAATGTAAATTTTACAGCATTTGTCCTGCGTTAATTTAAAAATTCCACACACTGGTATAAATTATTCATGATTATTTATTTATTTTCTCATCACAATAGTCCTATGAAATACATTTTATTATCAATCCAATTTTAAAGATGAAGAAACAAATATCTTGAATAACTTGTTGAAAGTAACATAATTAATAAGTATTAAAGTTGTCATGTAAACTCTGAGTAGTTACATTTCAAGTACTTTTTACCTCAGAGTCAGAAATATGAACAAAAACACAATAAAGGTATGGTTTTAATACCAAAAACACTAAACTGTGGCATTATTGTAAACATTGTGGGTTTTCTTTTCAAAGGTGACATCTATTCTAAGGAAAATGGGTGTGATAAAACTAGAAAAATAAAAAAATGCACTCAGTACATATCATTTTCTCTGAAGCAAACACTTTACATAATCATAATATAAATTCAGATTATTGTTCAATTATAAAATTGTCCCATTGATAAAATATCAAAGTCTAAATTTTAATTATGGAACTAAATTTAAATGCTAACAATCTATGAATATGTAAACACTTGTTACATAATGAAAGTTGTGTTACAAATCAATTAGCAACACGTACTCTTCAATAAATGTTGCTGGGGAACCTGGTTGTCTATATGGAACAAAAATAAGTCCAAATAAAATTGGACTTCGATGAAGATAAAGTGTATTTTTAAATACTTCAATGTAAACAAACAAAACTTCATAATATTTAGAAGAAAATAAAGAAAAATATTATGACACTATGTTATCAAATTATTTCTTAGCTAAGGTACCAAAAGCACACATCATGAAGAAAAGGGTGCTAAATTTGTCCACAATAAAATCAGAAACATTTGCATACTAAACAGTATTCCAATAAAGAGGAAAAAGCAAATAACAAGAGATATTTGCAATGCAAATAATTATTAAAGAATTAGAATATAGAGTACATAAACAATTTTAACAAATCAATAAACCTATAGGATATTGGAGAAAGCAAGCAAGCAGCAATTCACAAGACAAAAGCATAAATCGCAAATAATAAATGAAGAAAGTATTTTGTTTGCCGTGTGTTTGTGTGTGTGTGTGTGTGTGATAAACAGAAAATAGTGAAAGTAGTGAGCTCACACTTCAGCTTTGTGGAATTTTTTCTAATAGAAGACATCTTTTGTGAAAATTTATAGTGTGTATAAAGTATCTGACTTATAGATAAAAATGTACAGAGCTTAATTCTCTTTTTCAAATTGGGAATAATAGTGGCATCTGTATATAACAGGTTGCTTCCTTGGAAAACAGATTTCCAGAAGGAGTTTAGTATGCAAGATATTTATTGAAGAGTGCCTTTGGACTCAACATCTATGAAAAAAGAGTGTGGAGAAAGCAGAAGTGAGCAGAAAAAGAAAACATGTGACACAGATTTAAGGTTAAATTTGGCCAAGCTCAAGGGAACCTCTGGAGCTAGAATGGTTTACAGAACTCTCTGGAGTTGGGCTAAGATTACCAGAACTTTTTGTGCAGGCATTAAGCAGTTACTAGAGGAGAGCTATCTTGGGAAAAGACATGGCCTTGGATGAGGCAACTGCCTGCAGCTGAGTCAATTACTGTAGGAGCTGACAGGTGAAGACTTCTACCCATTACTACATTCCTTTTACTGTGGGCAACAAGGTCCTTCCCAAAAAGGAGATCTGGGTGACACATTGCATCTGTCTCATAAGATTGTCGTAGTTAGGAGAGAGAGAGAGAGAGTGAATGAGAGGGGAGAGAGAGAGAGAGAGAGAGAGAGAGAGAGAGAGAGAGAGAGAGAGAGAGAGAGGCAGACAGAGAGATTATAAGAAGTATTGGTTTATAGTCAGGACTATATAAGTGTTGGCTATCTCTATTAAGCAAGCAGACAACCTCATGTGAAATATAATGTCTCTATAGAAGGAACGGATGAGACTGTAGAAAATTTGGGGGAGTGGAGAAAGAGGTTAGAGTGAGCATTTATTATCATAACATCCTTGCATAGTATTCTTCTTCTTTTCCAACCATGTAATTCCAGCGGAGCTGTGAAGCATAACACCCCATACCCTCCACTACCTGCTGCACAGAGTAGGCACTGATTTTCCTTGGGCTGAGGATAGAACTGCTTCTTCCATCTGATCTACATGTAATACAATGTGAACCATTCTCTATGGAACTTCATTTTCCATTTCTTATATGGGAACTTTCATTGTGGAAAGAAAGGGAATATTCCTTTCTCTCTAACAGTTAGAAAGCTGGTAGGTTATTAATTCCATAGTCTCACTGTAGGTAAATTTACAACTTGGGTCCTAGAAGGACATAGTCATCATCATTCAATGTGACTGAAACACTGGTTAAAGAGAAAACACAAGCCAGGTTGCTGAGGAGCATGCTACCTACCCATTCCAGGCAGTAACATTCTAAGGACTGAGAAGCTCTCTAAGTGTTTTAGGCTGAATTTACTCTGGTCCATTCTCTGTGAAGATCTAGGTATAAGTCTCCCACAAAGAATATTGCTTCCAGGACCAGAAACCCCATTGGAGAGTCATCTGGTATGTGTGTCTTTTCAGATCAAATACATGAATCCATAAGCCCCCTAACTTATCTTTGTGTCCTCCCTGAGGACTTCTGCTCAACCAGTTTGCAGTTGCACTTGCAGTTTGAGGTATTAACACTAGAGGTCTCTCCCTACTCATGAGCCTTTTTCCCCCCACAGACAAGGCTTTGCCTCTCACACCCCAGCCTGCTGTACTTGTGTTTAAACTAATCTGCTATATCTATACCAAATATTAACCATGCTAAGATTGGAAAATGTCCAAGATAAAGAGTCCTGAAACCTAAAGTCCTTGATCTCCTTGCTAGAGTCATGACACATTCCATGATAGACACACAAAAGACACTTCACAAACAACAAACAAACCACCACCACCAACTCTATTAATCTGCTCCCACTAAATCCACAAAAAGAGTCACTAAGGCTAGTTGGACCCAATGAAATCACAAAAACTCCTTTCGCCTGGAAATCACATATCTAGAGTAACAGCATACTGAGTGACCATCTTAGCTCCTCATGCCATCATCTATGATGTTAATATCATTCTCTGCCTTATATGTTTTACATTCTGATAGAGTGGAAAACAAACCCAAGGAAAATAAAGGGGGAAAGAAAGATGTTCACATAAGCCCTGGACTAGAGCATTAAAGCTAGCTATTGACTGCAAGCCTATTTTATAGGGGTCTTCATTTGGCACTCTAAAGGGGGACTTCTGTCAATTGGAAAAAAATGCCAAGGAGTGTTAAAAAGAAAATAATTACTGAGATAGAGAAGACTATTTGCCCAGGCAGAATTAGAACATAAATTCTTTTCTATTAAACTCCCTTAGACTTGATCCAATCCATTTCTCCTTCTTAGAGTTGAAGACGTAACAGAGGGAGTGGTGAAAGAAAGGCATTGAGTAGCACTGGGCTGGAGGGCAGCTTTGAATTTTACCTAGAATCCAATAATCTCATGTAGATTGTCTCAATTAAATATCTGCATCTTTATATTATACCTATTTATAGTTTGTCCAAAGATTGACTATGAAGCTTTATTAATTAGAACATATTTAAATTTAACTAAAGTTTAGGCTTCTCTCTTAAAATTTCTATCAGTAATATCACTTTCCTTTACAAGTAAATTGAGATTTGTTGAGTGTGAAAGCCTAGACTTATGAAACGAAAGTACAAATAGGTTATCAAAAGATTTCTCAAAAACCTGATAAACCAAACCTACATTAAAATAACAAAAAAGCACTAAAGATTATTGACCTTACTAAGAATTCATTTTACATTTTCTATTATTTAAATGTCAAAACTCCATATTCCTCTAATGTGATTCAATTTATAGCAACTCCTAATTCATAGAACTTTTCAGGACCACATAGAATGTAATTAGTGAAATAAAACTGCACTTAACTATGAAGAACTAGAAATGTTGTGAACTTAATGCTTTCGTTTAATTGCGCACATTAAGCGCATGAACATTTGAGACAAAAATTTATTTTTACCAACTATGGAGTATCCAATTGCCTTACGTAAAACTTGTGTTCAAGTCAATTTTTAGTGTTCATCAAAAAATATATTTATTCTTATTAGAAGTCGTCTTGAACTGTAGTATGAGGAATATTTGCTAGATATGACAATGAACTTCCTGACAGAGAAGAGCTTTAAACATTGGGATAGGTATCAGGTCACTTTTCTGTAAGCTTTTTTTATTTTTTATTTTTGAGACTGAGTTTTGCTCTGTTGCCCAGGCTGGAGTGCAATGGCACGATCTTGGCTCACCACAACCTCCACCTCCCAGATTCAAGTGAATCCCTTGCCTCAGACTCCCGAGTAGCTCTGATTATAGGAATGCACCACCATGCCTGGCTATTTTTGTATTTTTCAGTAGAGACGGGATTTCTCCATGTTGGTCAGGCTCTGGAAGCTTTTAAAAGTTGAATTCATGCTCATCGACAAATATGCTATCAATATAGTCTTTCAAAGGTGAACAATGTGAATCAAAACATATTTTTAGACAGTTATGCTGACCTGTATTGCATGTACTATATGTATATAAGTAGGAGGGAAGTACATGTGCACATGTACGTTTTTGTGTTTTACTGTAGAGTCAATGGTGTGCCTTGTTAGGCTTTTCAAGTGTGATCACTATGCTATTCACTGATGTTCTGCCCATCATCCTCCTCACAAGACAGTGTTATTTGCAAGGGATGTGCCATCACCCTTTTGGCCGAGGAGCCAGCTAGACAATGCACCTCTTGGATGCACCACCCTCATTGTCATTCTGCCCAAGCTCTGCCTGCTCCCTCGTCTCTCCAAAGGTCAGCCTGAGGTCTTCACTCCAACGCTAATGGGTGCACACACAGCCTGCTCACTGCTCCTGCTGTGGCAGAGGAACTTCATCCCTTTATATCTCTCTCTCCCTAGCTCTTCCCTTCCTCCCTCCTTTTCTCTCTCCTGTGCTAGCTCTCTCTTTCTCTGCCTTGCAAATGACTCTGAGGAGCTATGCTGGTGGATGATTTATATTAAGAAAAAAAAGCACTCAAAAAAAATTTTTTTGAACTGGGCTCCCTGAGAGCACTCAGGGCTGCCTCGTACAGCTCAACGCCTACCTGCTCAACTGCAGGGAAACAAGCTTCTGAAGGCTTTAATGGGATTTTGCCTGAGGCTGTTTTATTAAGATGTCGGCTTTTTCTGCTGCCTCTGCAGCTGACACCATTCACTGTCAGCTGTCCCCTCCCCTTCCCACCCCCACTGCCACCCCCCAACAATGCACCAAATTATTCGCTTCATTTAGTGCTCATGGCTCAGTGTGGGCAAATTGGGAGAAGGAGCCCTACTGGGCCAGATGAACCAGGCAGAAAGGTGAAAAGCCACTGTGCTACTTAACTGGGAGTTTAAAGGGAGGGAGGAGGCCAAAAATGGAGAGCTAAATCAATGCCACTGGGGTATACTTCCATCCTATTAGGAAGAATCATATTCTGTATCAACATACCCATTTTGGAAGTGCATTTACATTACTGATTTGCATAAATTCTTCATTTGGGACAGCCTGTGTACAAGGTTTTGTATAATTACCTACATATATAATGTGCATTGTATGTACATTGCAGGGCCAGTTGGATACTATACCATTCAATTTTAAAAACTCATATTTATTAAGGGAAAATCAGCATGGGATTATATATTTTAATGAATGCTGTATATTATCCATATGCTATATATGTAATATACTTTCTGGAGAGGGGATCTGACTACAAAATGGAAATTAACATGGGTTGTGATGGTAGTGGTAAAGATAGTAAAGAAAATGAGTTTGGGCCTCTGTGTATGCATGTGGAGGGAGTGTACATGTTTAAGGTATGTTTGCAGTACAGAGAGAATATTTAAAACAAAATAATTCATGCTTAATTACCTGTCGTTTTTACAGCAAAAGTAAATTAAACACAGCTTAGGAGTCATAGTGGTCAGGCTTTGGTGACATCTAATCAGTAGAGGAAAATTTATGTTTATATGTAACAGATTTATTAAGTGCTCAGGATGTATTTAGAGTTATTTATCATGAGTGATGACACAGGGGAAATGTGTCATGCCCCCATTTTATGGATGGGTATCTAACAGCATAATAGGAGGCAATTGACACATGATTATACAGCAATTCAGCATCAGAAGATGAGAAAAATATTGCCTTCTATTTCCTTTGAAAAACCTGCCCAATAACAGAAATGCTTTTAGTTAGAAGTCATTCATTCATTCATTCAATAAATATTTACTAAGTCCCTTATTTTGCACTTACTACATGCTATTTCATGTACTGGCTAACGGTAAAAAATCAAAAGCAAAAATTGCTATCACATCTGCTGTCATGAAACTTCCAGTTTGGTAGAGAGGATAGACATTGCGGGATGGAAGTGGTACCGTGTAAAACGCTTTATTAAGAGGATTTGAGACAGTTTGAAGAATCAGATTAGGCTTCTCTGAGGGAAAGTTAACTAGGTGAGGTCATTTGTATATATGCATGTTAGGGGGGTGGTGTTAGGATACATATGTACAAAGACCCTCTGGCAGAAGCAAGTTGGTGCCTCTAAGAAAATAGTATGTGGTTAAGGCACAGATATCAAGTAGACAGATATTGCAGAGTTTTCCTGGGGAGCTAGGGTTCAGTACTCACATAGCCTAGGATGACTTGTTATCAAACGTTTTATTTTTTATCTTAAAAGCACTGAAGATTCTTCTACTGTTGACAGGTTTTCATATTAAGCTTTGTTTGAGGGTGGGATGTGTTTTATAATCCATGACTCAGTAGTAAGAAGTACCCTTCACTTCAGTATGAAGAATAAATTGGAAAGATGTGAGAGTGGAAGCACAAAAACAGCTAGTGGACTTTTGCAGAGATCTAACAAGAGATAATGGTAGGTTGAACTTAGATGATGACAAAGAAATTGAAGAGAAGTAGACAATGCTAAGAGATATGTGGTAGGTAAATTGCCAGGAGCTAGTTACAGTGACTGAGAGAGATTGAAGTTCCAAAAATAATTTCTAGGTTTCTGATTTGCAAAATGAATGAAAAGGGGCTCAGTTTTGTAACAGAGGAACAATGGAAGAAGATTAATCCTTAAGTTTGGCTCTGGACATGCTATGTGAGGTGACTTTGAAATTATGAAATTTTAAATTTCAAAATATCAAGTGAGAAGGTGTTGAATAACTACTGATATGATCTAGTTCCCAGACGTGAGGATGAGCTTGGAGATATGTGTTAATTGTCTGTGCATTGGTCATATTCATACCAAGAGAAACTGGTGACATGAATTAAAAGGAAAAAAGGAAGAACAAGAAATAACCAAATTTATCAAGTGGCTAAAAGAAATAAAACTACCAAGGAAAGTGAGAATTAGCTAGAGAGGGGGTAAAAGTATCCTGAGGAATGTGTGCTGTTCTCAGAAAAGACAAAGTGCGTTCAACAGTTTCACAGAGAGGCCAAGTACAAAGAAGCCTAAGCAGACACTCCCTGAATTGTGCAACATGGAACCCACTGGTTATGAATTCTAGTAAATCGGTGAGAGTACTGGAGGCAAACTGGAATGGACGGAGAGGTCCAGCATAGGAGCAGTAACCACTCTCTCAGAGTGCTCAGGATTGTCACAGTTTATGCCTGTTGTCGCAATACTGTTTTTAATGTCACTTCTTTTACTCTGAAAAGTATCACTATTATATGATACATTTTATGAGCATAGAAATTTTGAGTCTGAGGCCTTTCTATGCATTTTTGGCACCCTTCCCTCCTTGATTTGCCCTTCCCTTTGGATTAGATATCACCATCAATGGCTGGGATTTCTTTGTTCTGTATTTTCTATCTCTGTGAATATCTCTTATCAATTCTGCCTTGCAGATCTAAAATGTGATAACTCTCTTCCATCTCTGCTGTCAGTGCCCTAGATCATATCACTACCAACTGCTTGTACTTCAATAGCTTTTACTAATTTCATTCCAATCTATTCTTTATGCAACAGCTACAGTTACCATTTTTAAATATAGTCAAATTATGTCCTTACCCTGCAAAAAAAAGAAAAAAGGATAAATGACAACCTTCAAAAACTTTCCACTGACCTTAAAATAAAAATCAAACTCCTTAATATTGCCTATAATGTTTGCCATGATACTGATTCTGCATATCAATCAGATTTCATGTCATTTTCTATACCTAAATTCTCTCTCAAAACTATAGCAAAATTGCACCATGTAAGATATTCAAAGTGATGCAATTCTTCCTGGCATGAATGTTGTACATGCTGTTTCAATGACTAAAAATATTTAGTCACTCTTTACTTAGTGAACTCCTAGGCACCTTTTCGGTCTAGGTTTGAAAACCTAATGTGTAGCTATGTCATCCAATACTTCCCCCCACTAGTCTCTTACAGAGTATCTTGTTATATAAGTAACAATTTTCAAAACTGTGATTATGTACTTACCTTTGTTTACTTCTTTTACATTGATCTTACCATTAGATTCTAATCTCAATCAAGGGAAGAATAATGCCTCTTTGCTCAATATTGTATTGCCTAATCATATCACAGTACATATTACATATAATCATATCACAGTACTTCTAGGTTCACAAAATATGTTCCCACAAATATTGATTATGTACTAAGCACTATGCTATTGTTCAGGTAAGAACTTCCTGAATTAATGATCACTCAAGGGTTAGGGCCTATCCAGTAACTGCTATTTTGTTTCAAGTAATTCTTAACTACCTAATAAATAGTTAAGGCTTATAGATCTCAGATATAAAGGTAACAAATGCATCTTATTTATAATGTCATAATTTAAATTAAGACATCAAGGTTATGTTTGCAATGAAAGGATGTGATTGGTTTTTAGGCATGCATTTTTAAAAGATTGGTGATTGTTTTCTGCATAAATATGCTCAATGTGCTTGGATACCCTAAGCTCTAAATATCTTGCTTCCTAAAATAACTACTTGAATGACTTCCACTTTCCTGGTCATCCCTGGAGAAAGGCAGGAGAATCAATAACCACCACTCCAGGATAACTTGAGGTAAATAGACACAGCCATGCTGTTATTATAATCATGTCTACAGTGTAATAATGGAAAAGTCATCTCCCTCTGGCCTGAGAAAGAATGGCTTTCAGGAAAATGTTTATACTATTCCTTTTTTTTTTAAGATAAATAATCTTTTATTGTAATATTTAAAAATTAAAAATAATGCAAATTTTTTTTTAAATTTTTTATTGCATTTTAGATTCTGGGGTACATGTGCAGAACATGCAAGACAGTTGCATAGGTACACACGTGGCAGTGTGTTTTGCTTCCTTTCTCCGCTTCACCCACATTTGGCATTTCTCCCTAGGCTATCCCTCCCCAGCTCCCCCACCGCCGCTGGCCCTCCCCTTTCCCCCCCAATAGACCCCAGTGTTTAGTACTCCCCTCCCTGTGTCCATGTGTTCTCATTTTTCATCACCCGCCTATGAGTGAGAATATGCGGTGTTTCATTGTCTGTTCTTGTGTCAGTTTGCTGAGAATGATGTTCTCCAGATTCATCCATGTCCCTACAAACGACACGAACTCATCATTTCTGATTGCTGCATAATATTCCATGGTGTATATGTGCCACATTTTCCCAATCCAGTCTATCATCGATGGGCATTTGGGTTGGTTCCAGGTCTTTGCTATTGTAAAGAGTGCTGCAATGAACATTCGTGTGCATGTGTCCTTATAATAGAATGATTTATAGTCCTTTGGATATATACCCAGTAATGGGATTGCTGGGTCAAATGGAATTTCTATTTCTAAGGCCTTGAGGAAGCGCCACACTGTCTTCCTTATCAGCACCTTCAAGGATACCCCACTGTCCTGATTTCCAGCCTTTAACTCAAACTAAATTGGGATCTCATCTTTTCCTTTCTAAGTCAGGGAGGTGAATGCCAAAACACACTTGCTTAGGCCTTATGAATGTCCTGATTGTTCTCCTTGTAAAGCTCTATTCTCCTATAAGGAACTTTATCCCTGCAGTGAGAGTATTCATTCATAATCCACCAAATGTAAGTGTTATGAGCTAGGTACTGGGAATTCAGAAGCAACAGTTGAAAGGTGTAAAAGTTCAGAAGAAAGCAACCTTTGACTAGGATATTCAAAGACCAATTGATAAATAAGTTGTTCCTCTAGATATTTGTAAAAGTAGACAATGTAGACAATTAATATGCATGCACATGCACACTCATACACAAGGACTGGAGTCTCACAAGATTAGGTCAAAAAATTTAACCTGTATAAAATAGAAATCACTATCAATGGCCCAGATTTATTTGTCTATTTTCTATCTCTATGAAAAAAAGTTCTGACCAGTCATTTAGAAATATGGGTCAGAAATGTGGGTCATATGTTCAATTTCTCCATCTGTGACCTTCCTTCTATGTGTGCTCGTCTAGTTTCTCTAAGAAGCATACACAAAACAGGATTAACCATGCAAGACACTAAGAAAAATTTATATCAGAAAATGGTGAATGGGATTTAGAGGGCAAGAAATTTATCAGACATTGATGCAGCTATGATTGCAAGAGAAAGGAGAGAAAAAGGAAGGAAGGAAGGAAGGAAGGAAGGAAGGAAGGAAGGAAGGAAGGAAGGAAGGAAGGAAGGAAGGAAGGAAAGAGGGACTGACTTTGGGAGGAAGGATCTTAGATGGTAGTGCAGTCCTAAGTAAACTCTGGCAAGATTGTCAGAGAGTCTTTGAGCCAAAGTTCCCGCATGAAAAGAATCCCACATCTCCCAAGTGTTGGCCTGCTTCACTAACCCTGACACACTTGGTTTTTAGCTGGTAGTGGCCTAGGGCTATCTAGTCTCAGCGCATGCAGAGATAAACTTTAGAGTGCAGCCACTAGGGGTCTCAGTCGTTTGCAGTTGGAGATCTGGGAATCTCATCCTTGGGGCTGCCATACTATCCTTACCCGTTAATTTATTTTAGAATATTATCGCTCAACTACACTAAAGTCTTGTCTTAGGTCTCTCTGCCTCTACTGCCCCCCACCACACCAACATTTCTTGTCATAACAATTCTTCCTCCCTACCATCAAACTTTTGATTTAGTCATTTTAAAAGCATAAATTTAAGTATATTTTGTTTGAAAACTTCAGTAGCACCCTATCACCTGTTTATTTAAGTTAAAACTTAAATTTGTTATATTGAACCATAAAACATTTCTTGTCCTGACATTCCTCTTGTAACCTTGCATTTTACAACCTCTTATTTGTCAAAAGAGCCCTCTGAATGCCTTTCCATTACTGATCCAACTTGGCCAAGGCCTATAATCCCAGCACTTTGGGATGCAGAGGGGGCAGATCACTTGAGGCCAAGAGTTCGAAACCAGCCTGGTCAACATGGCAAAACCAGTCTCCACTAAAAATACAACAAATTAGCTGGGCGTAGTGGCATGCACATGTAGTCTCAGCTACTTGGGGGGCTGAGGCACAAGAATTGATTGAACCCATGAGGCAGAGGTTGCAATGAGCCAAGATTGTGCCACTGTACCACTCCAGCCTAGGTGACAGAGATAGACCTTATCTAAAAAAATAGAAATAAATAATTTCCATTACCAGCCCAACTTATTATCCCTAGCCAAGACACCTTTGCAGATACTATTTAGGTTACCTATAATGCCTCTTAAAGCCATCTCGCTTTGGCTAATATGCCACCTCCTCTGGGAAATATTTTCTAATTTTAAGGCAAGCTGCTCCTTAGATCTATTCTCAAAGAATCCACAGCTTAACCATCTGTTCTTTACCAAGCACAACAATTGCTTATTGGCTCGTCAGACTCTTCCATTGATAACAAATACTGTAATAGTTTCTCACCCAGATCAGTTTAAGTTATATAGCACAATTATTTGTTAAATACATACATAATTATACTTAATTGACATTATAATACAGAAAAAGGAGGGATAAGCTATTGATAATGGAAATCAGTATTAAGGGTTTGGGTTTCAATGAGAAGCAGAGAAATGGGCCAGAACACTGTTACTGAAAACTCTAATACATCCACCAACCACAAAGTATGAACTAAGAAAATGCCATATAGTTTCTGACACTGAGCTTTTATTCAAACAAAAACACCACTTCAATGAAACTTTTCTTTATTAATGTGTGAGCTTCTGAATTTAGTGCAAATATATTCACTTACATGTGATATAAAGGGAGCTTCTCTAGAGTTCAAAATATGCATACATATGTGGTGTGATAGCACATTTAAAGTTGTCATATTAATATTTTTCAGGTTAAAAGAGATTGGAGATACGTAGGTTGACATGGTGTTATGCTTCAAACAAAGGAGAATTTTTTTGATATCATTACTCTTGGAGATACAGAGACATCATAATTCCACCTAGAATCTGTAAACTTGATTTCTCAAGCTTGAAGACCATTACTACAGCCCTATTGAAAGCTTATTACCATTTTTCTCCTTTTTCATTGTCTACTTCCTATGTCACTTAACATTGTGCAAAATTCAATAATTTATTCATCCTAAATTTGGCTATATGCAGAATATAAATTCAGAATTTAGATAGTTTATGATTTATGGATACCATGTTTCCTCAGACTTCCTAATAATAATAAATATTATTATAACAACAACATTGTTAACTTTTATTGGGTATGCCACATTAAAATCTCAGTTATCTGATATTTAGGGAATAATTTTGTTTTTTTTAGATGATAATTATTGGCCTAATATGATAATAAATGCTGTCATAAGAAAAGCCATAAAATACAAAAAGACAATACAAGTTTGGGGGCTAAAATTTGAATATCTAGAATTTTCTCTCCAAGACCTTATAGACATGTGTGGGTGTTTTCGTGTTTTCTTTGTTTGCATGCCTTCAGGTCATTAAGATACATAGAAAAAAATATTTGGAATAAATTAGAACAAGAGTTGTTTGTTTTCTTTTTTATGGTAAGGGCAGAAGTTGTCTACTGTGGAAGTCAAAAATGCCTGCCAATCAATTTTTACCTGAAAATGAGTGAGAGAGAAGAGGGACACTTTAGCCTATGCCAGTACAAATGAGAATCTTTATCAATTTACTACAGTGTTTATGTAAAAACTCTTAGTTATAAGTCAGTCATAATCATTTCTCATTGTTTCTTTGACTTATTAACTTTCTTATCACTTTCTCTTATCTCCCTAATTTGTAATCAAAGAAAAGGCATCCAGTGATTAAATAAATACAAACACATAATGAAATACAACTTCTGATTATTTTGTAACCTATGCTTTATCTAAAAAAAATATTACTGGATTGTGACTTGAGAACAGACAGAATTTGATAACTTTTTTCACAAGCACTTTCACTAATTTGCAAATAGGTGGTAATATAGACTCTGATAGAATTGTTTAGTCTGTGATCCAATTTTATGAAGTTTTTAATTGTAGTCTTGTCCATCATGGGGTAAGCATGTGTTCTTTCAAATGTTGCCAAGATCATTATAGATGTGAAGTTAGAGTACAATTAGAAGAGGAAGACTGGCACAATGGGCAGAGTTTTTCTGGGCATGGTCAAAGAAGGATAAACCCATGTGATTTTTTAAAACAATGATTAAAAAGGAAAGAACAGAAATACATTTAGCCACATAAGCTCCAATATGTTTCTTTTTGTGTGTAGAAAAAGACTATATGTTAACAAGGTAGAATCCCCCGAGTGCCTGTCACTTCTTGGTTAAAAGTTGATTGTTCATAAAGACATAGTCATCTGTTGGCCACTAAGGTACCATGTTATGCCGTGTAACAGTTCTGCCTTAGGCTTTGAGAGAAAAACTCCTTATAATAGTAACTCATTAAAAAGTTCTTTGGCCAACCGAAAGAGTTAATATCCTTCCATGGCTCCTGATGCTCAGAGAGAGTGTGGGTCTAAGAATAATTGGGCCCTCTGAAAATTATCAGTTCAAGTCTACAGTGAATGTATTTTAAATTTTTTCAAGAGAAGGAGAACAAATTGGTCCACATAGAGGTTTATATTAGATTTAAAATACCAGTAGCTGCATCTTATGCCTAACAAATAACTTTTTAACTTTGGAAAGTTAGTAAAGTTAAACAATATTATCATTAGCTTTAACAGCTCAAACTTGTATCAGGGTGAGCATTGTTGGAATAGTCCTAAGGAAGGACTTAAAAAAAAATGTCTCTGTTACTGACCATAGTTGCTATACTAGGAGAAGTCCAATTAGAAATGTCTCACTTGCAATATATCCTCCGTGATACATGTGAATAAAAATGGAGCAAAGAAAGAGGTGGCAGAGAGAGAGAAGGAAAAGATAACTCTAAAGAAACCTGATATGTCAGATAATAGTTCAAATTAAAATATAAACCTCTTCATAGAGTCATAGTTAAGAATTATCAAATGGCAACTATATAGCATACTACCAAATACTAAAGATGTATGAAGTTTATGCCCAATACTTTATATGTTATCCCACTAAACATCATCATACTACTATCACCATCACATGCACTGTAAACTCCTGTGTCCTCAGTACTGTTCTGCACTGCTTGTTCTAAGCCATAGAGACATTTGAAGTGGATGGAGAGGTTTTTTAACTGTCCTGATAAGGGGGTGAGGGGTGCTACTGACCGCTAGTGAACAGAGGGTATGGATGTTGCTAAATAAACATTCTGAAATACACAAGATAGCCCCTGTGTTCCAACCAGAACAAATAATTGTCCCATTCAAAGTGTCAGTATTTCCTCTATTAAGACAACCCTGTGCTACAACTATGTAACTCAAAGTACTATCAATCACTTTTTTCTTCTTTTTCTAAAACATATAACCTTCTAGATGAAAATACAGAAACAAGGTAAACATAATGATATGAGGTTGCATGCAGAGAGTACCATTTTAGTATAAAGAATGCTTGACAATGTTGCAGAGCAGAGAGCTGTGCAGCAGGCATGGGGAGCCTGGAGAGGCTCATCCCTGTAGGGTCCTAATGAAAATTCGAGACTTAGCTAAGTGAAGAGCAGGTTTTAGAGCCAACAAAACAAAAATAAGTGGTATGACTGAGGAGAGCATCTCAGATTTGTTTTTATTTTTTTTTAGATGCATGCTGACTAGTCCCTTGTGACCACACAATCCCCTATTACTCCCAGGACAACCGGTATGTAGGATCTTCTAAGTGGTTTACCTTTTTTTTTTTTTTTTACATTCATAAGCACAACACAAGTAAAAGGCCTGGGAGGAAACAATTCACTTGGGTATGAAGGTGTAGAGCTTCAGGTTTTGTATGCTTTAAATTTCAATATCAGGGGAAAATTGCAAATTTTATTTGGCACTGAGCAAATGGAATCAAAACTTATGTTTTTCAATGTGAATAGCTTGCTGCATGCTCAAAGTTGCTATTGGTTGTACTCTGATTTCTTTAAAAGTTCCTCACAATGTTTCATCTGGTTCTCTTTGTCTTTCTTTTCCTCTAGATTTCTTAATAATTTTATTTCACTTCTCCTGTAGGAACATACAGGAGAGGAAAGTAATATTGATCAATCTTCAGCACTATTCAAAGTTCTAGTTTTCTATAGTATTAACATTATACTAATGTATATACATATTAAAATTTATTTCATCTATAATCTGTTTCAATTAAAAAGACAGAGTTGCCTTCAGCTTTGTGAAATTTATGACATGAAGCACCTTAGATATGCTGTAACTGCTAAACTGAATTGTATTTAGTATTTTGATTATAAATTAGGGAAATGGTACATTAACTCCTTTCTAAGGCTAAGATTTAAAAGGCACCATTTATTTGCTGTTGTTCTAGTGTTTTGCAACATATGTTATATGTATAATTGCCTTATTAAATCTTATACATTGTAAGTGATAATCATATTGCCCAGAGCTATAAAATCATCAAAATACATAACGGCATTTTAAGTTGTTGTATCTAAAAAAGGAAATTTTTATTTTTGGCTTTTTAATAATGTTTTCAATTGAGTGCTGGAAAGTCATTAGCTATTCAGAAAAGATATTATTTGCCAAGTGATAGTAGGAGGAAATCATAGTCAAATTTCAGTCAGATAAGCGTGGACATTATAGAACAATTTTACTGTGTGAGAGGACCGAGTATACACCATAGCTTGCTGGAGAAAACACAGATGAAATAAGACTCACAGGACTAGCTCGACAAACTGTCTCTACTGTTAGCATCTTTTCTTTTCCTACCTTACTTAGTTATGTCCATGAACCTGAATTATGCGATTCCTATTTACTTTGACCACAGATCTATACCTCACTTTTTTTTAGTCGCTTTCCCATTACTTAACACCCTGGATAACAAATATAATTCTAATTCCTGGTCTGCTTCATTGTTTTATGATTTAGCTTTATGTGTTTGACCCTGGATTTTGAAACAATTTCTGCTATTTCCAAATTAGTAGCTTAGTTGAGAAGGCATAAATTCCTTCCCTTGACTCCTGGACTATGCATAACTGCGAAGGCAACCATATACCCCTAACACTAACTAAAGGAAGGCCAAATCAAATACCTGTTACTGGAATAAAAGTGTTTCAAAATGTGTTAGAGTAGAAAGCTAGTTAGAAATTAAAATCATTATGATATCTGACAATATATGTTAAAATATATGTATATATATTTCACATGAATTTTGGACATTTTAAAACAGTTAAGGTTAATAATATTTAGTTTTTCAGAATGACAGATTTTTCTGGGAAAATGGTTGATTCCCATTAAATGGGTTTTAAAAAGTTTTTGTGAGATGCAGAATTATCTCTCTTATAAGAAAGTACTTTGGTCTTCTACCAGTACAACTTTGAAAAACTAAAACAAACATACAGATAAACAAAAAAGTCACTGATTCTTGGCCCTCCAAAATATTTAGAATCTTGATAACTAAAATGAAAGGTGACTAGACATGTGAAAAATAAAATAAATAAGCAATGTTTAAGATAATAAAATGTAATCACTAACCTAAAAATCTTCTGTACGGTCTCCTGGCTGGCAAATATAAAGGCTGTTTCATCAAGACATATAAAGTCACACTGAGCTTATTTAAGTAAATTAAAATCTTCAAGTTTTTAAAATTATTCCCAAGGTCTTTGGCCTCCCAAGTACATGTCTTCTTGGGGAAAAGAAAATTAACAAAGCACATTTCTTTTTCTTTCTTGAGGTTTTATAATGGGGATGATTGATATTCATTAAGAGTTTCAGTAAATTTATGTGGCTTTCCTTGCTCTATCAATGGATATTTATACCTCTGGTTTCACCTCTTCTACCTTTATTTTTATTTACTTCTTTCTTTTTCTCTCTCCTCTACCTCCTCCTCTTCACTCTCCCCTCCCACTTAATGAAGATGTTCTCAAAATTTAATTTTTGGAATTCATCTTTATTTTTAGATATTTTTATCAGTACAATTTTTCCAGAGCACTACATAAATGGGAGTAACTTAGTATAATTAAAAACTTTAAATTTAAACTTCCCTGAGTTTGAAACTAATTTTATTTGCAAACATTAACTTATTCATGTTAAACACCCCAAAACTCTTTTATTAAAGCTAAGAATGGGTATTTTAACCTCTACACAGAGTTACATGGGAATCTAGGCTAACTGAGTTGCCTTCTTTTAGACTGATGTTAATAGTATAGTGTTATTAGTGAAAAGATATCACATGAACAACATAAAGAAGCACATTTTTATTGATACATAATATTGGTACATATTTATGCAGTACACATTATATTTTATTATAAGATTGGTGCCAAAGTAATTGTGTTTTTGCCACTAAAAATAAAAAGGCAAAAACTGCGATTACTTTTGCACCAATCTAATACATGCATAGAATATGTAATGATCAAGTAAAAATATTTAGGGTATGACCACCTCGAATACTTATTATTTGTAGGTATTGGTAAACTTTAAAGTCCTTTCTTTTAGCTCTTTTGAAACTGGACCCCTTCCTTACACCATAAACAAAAATCAACTCAAGATAGATTAAAGGCTTAAATGTAAAATGCAAAACTATAAGAAAAACAATTTAGGCAATATCATTCAGGATATAGGCATGAGCAAAGATTTCATAATGAAGATGCTAAAAGCAACTATGGCAAAAGGAAAAATTGACAAATGGAATCTAATTAAACTAAAGAGTTCATGCACTCCAAAAGAAACTGTTGGCAAATAGACAACATACAAAGTGGGAGAAAACTTTTGCAAACTATTCAACTGACAAAGGTTTACTATCCAGAATCTGTAAGAAACTTAAACAAATTTACAAGTAAAAAACCAAACAGCCCCATTAAAAACTGGGCGAAGGACATTAACAGACACTTTTCAAAAGAAAACATACGTGTGACCAAAATTCATATACAAAAAACTTAACATCACTGATAATTGTAAAGCATAACCACAATGAGGTACCATCTCACACTAATCAAAATAGCTATTATTTAAAAAAACTAAAAAAATAATAGATGCTGGTAAGGTTGTGGAGAAAAAGGAACACTTATACACTGTTGATGGGAGTATAAATTAGTTCAACCATTGTGGAAGACAGTGTGACGATTCCTTGAAGACCTAAAGTCAGAAATACCATTTGACACAGCAATCCCATTATTGGATATATACACAAAAGACTGTGAAATATTCTCTTGTAAAAACACATGCGTGGATATATTTATTGTAGCACTATTCACAATAGCAAAAACATGGAATCAACCTAAATGCCCATCAATCATAGACTGGATAAAGAAAATGTGGTACATATACACTATGAAATACTATGCAGCCATAAAAATGACATAATATCTTTTGCAGGAACATGGATAGAGCTAGAGGCCATTATCCATAGCAAACGAATGCAAGAACAGAAAACCAAATACTGCATGTTCTCACTTATAAGTGGGAGCTAAATAATGAGAACACATGAACACATAGAGGGAAACAACACACTGTGGCTTATTGGAGGGTGGACATTAGGAGGAGGGAAAGGATCAAGAAAAATAACCAGTGGTTACTAAGCTTAATACATGGATGATGAAATAATCTGTACAACAAACCACAATGATACGCATTTACCTACATAACAAACCTGCATGTGTACCCTTGAACTTAAAAGTTAATACATACACAGTACATCGTTTTAATTATAGTTACCCTACTCTACTATTGAAGCTTAGAACTTATTAAGAATAAGAACTTATTAAGAATAATTTATATCTATTTAAGAGCTTCCTTCTATGCAGACCCTGAATGTGAATTCCTGTAGTGGCTTTAAACATCTTTCTGCTTGGGAATGACTAAGTACTGGGAAAATGTGGATTCCAGTAAAATATATGAGGTCATTAATATGTCCACATGAAGGATGAAAAGAGCTGAAATACACAAAGAAAATTCAATCTCCTTCCTTTGAAGAGATATCTAGGCTTTATCAAGAGAATGTCCAAACTATTGGGGTTCCTTTCTTCCTCGCAAGTCTTTCCTTATTATGGATGCTTTCTCATTTTTATCTTCTTAGTTCGGCTCGTACAATTTTTTCTCTTCACTTCATGCATATCTTCTCCCTACTAAATTATTTCCATCATTATAAAATTAATGATCTATTATCTTCTATTTTCTATGTCTCTTTTTGCTTCACATTTTCTTGCAGCTACTGTGTCATTCTCTGTCATCCTTGACAGCAAACCTAACCAAAGCCTGAATCTATTTTCTCTTATCCCCACAGCCTTAACACTCATCCATTTCTCATCTTCTCCAATCAGACTTTTATGCTTACAGATCCATGAAATTGTTCTTAGGAAAGTAATCAATAGCTGTAAGTCCACAAATTCAAGAGTATTTTTCTCTCTGTATTCCATATTTCAGCACTATTTTACATATTCATATCATCTACTTTTTCCCAAACCTTGGACCCTTTGGGAAGTAGAGTCAACTTTGTAGGAAGATGTCTTTATTTGATCAGCTCCGAAAAGCCTGTGGCATAGTGGCTGCCCTGATGCATCTTGCCAACAACTTGCTTGGGAAAAATATCAATTGACAAACATCAAAATGAAATAGATGTTGAAATTATCTGACAAGAATTTTAAGACAGCCATAATAAAGTGCTTCAACAATTCTGAATTATCTTCAAACAACTGAAAAAAAGAAGAGTTAACAAAGACTTTGAATTTATTTAAAAAATAGAAATTATAAAATTTAAAAAATATAATAACCCAATTACACTCATTTAATGGGCTCAGAGGAGAGTGAGATGACAAAGAATTGAAGCAGTGAACTAGGAAGGAAGGGAGCAATAAATTTTACTCAAACTGAATAACAGAAATAAAATATACTGAAAATGAATAAACACAGACTCAGAGGCTTCCAGGACCAAAACAAAAGATTCAACATTCATATTATCAAAGTTATATAACAAGAAAATAAAGGATGTGGGACTAAATGATACTCAAAGAAATAATGGCCGAAAACTCCCCAAATTTGATGAAAACCATTAACCTGTAAATTTACAATCTGAGAAAATCTAAATATGATAAACCAAAGAAACTTACACCAATATGCTTTATAGTCAAATTTCTAAAATTAATGACAAAGTAAAACATAGCCAATGAGAAATGATACATTACCTATTGAGAAACCCAAATTCAAATGATAGTACATTTCTCATCTAAAACCATGGGGACCAGAACAAAGGAGTACATTTTTCAAATGCTGAAAGAAAAGAACTGTCAACTATCAACTCTGTATCAGCTGAAAATATCCTTTAAAAATGAAAGAAAAATCAAAACATTCTCAGTTTAAGTAAAATAAAGAGAATTTTTCTTACCAGATTTATTCTTAAGGAATGGCCAAAAGAAGCATCCAGAAACAACAACAAAAAAAATAGTGATCATAACTGAAGAAACCTTGGAACTTTGAAAAAGAAAGGACAGAATGGACAAAAATGGCAGTGAATATAAAAGACTGAATATAATAGACTAATCTTTAACCCATAAGTTTCTTTAATATTATTTAATGGTTGAAGCAAAAATTATAATGCCAGTTGTGTGGTGCTCAATTATGAAGAGGAAATACTTTAAGAATCTCATTGTAAGTGAGGAAGGACTTACATAGAAGTAGAATTTTAATATTCATGTGAAGTGGTAAAATGTCAACATCAATGAGCTATGAAAGGTTATGTATGTAGGCTGGGCACAGTGGCTCACGCCTGTAATCCCAGCACTTTGGGTGGCTGAGGCGGGTGGATCACAAGGTCAAGAGATTGAGACTGTCCTGGTCAACATAGTGAAACCCCATCTCTACTAAAAATACAAAAAAAAAAAAAATTAGCTGGGCATGGTGGCGTGTGCCTGTAATCTCAGCTACTCAGGAGGCTGAGGCAGGAGAATTGCCTGAACCCAGGAGGCGAAGGTTGCCGTGAGCCGAGATTGTGCCATTGCACTCCAGCCTGGGTAACAAGAGAGAAACTCCGTTGCAAAAAAAAAAAAAAAAAAGAAAGAAAGAAAAGTTATATATGTGTGCATATATATACACATATATATATGTGTGTGCATATATATACACATATATATATGTGTGCATATATATATATATGTATATACTGTATTCCGAGAAGAATCACTAAGAAAATTGTACAAAACAACATACTCAAAAACATTATAAATAGTTCCAAATAAAACTCTTAACCATATACGAGTAATTTCTAAAATGTCAAGAAAAGAGTAACTCAGAAATGACGAACAAAACAAACAGAAAACAAGAAACAAAATGTCAGAGACCTATCATATTAATAATCACTTTAACCATAAATAATCTAAGTTTGCAGGTTAAAATACAGAAATTGGCTTAGTGGATTAAAAAAAGAAAGAATACACTAAGATGCACAGCCTAATTATACATTATATAAAAGAAACTCACTTCAAATAAAATGATATAAGAAGATTTTGTAAAAGGATGGATAAATATCATACAAACATTAACTTGTTTAAAATAAAGAATGGTTATGTTAATATCATACACAGTATACTATAGAGCAAAATAAATTAGTAGAAATAAAGAGTGACATTACCTAATGAAAAGATCAAGTTGTAAAGTAAATACAGACATCCTGAATATGCACGCACCAAATAAAAGGGTTTCAAAATTCATGAAGCAAAATCTGACAAGGTAAAAGAAGTAGACAAACCTACAATTGTAGTTAGGCATTTAAGTACCCCACTCTGAGTAACTGATAGAACAGTAAGACAAAAAAATAAGCAATTATATAGAACTGAAGAACACTATCAACCAACAGAATCTGAGTATAAGAGAACCTGTGGTGATGATATAATTGTATAGCATGAATGTGAAAATATTCATACAGAATTACACATGTGACAACGTTGAACAGAATTACACACACACACATGCACAGACACATAAGTGAGTGATGAATAACCAGAGAAATCTGAATAAGTTCTGTGAGTTGTACAAATGTCAATTTCCAAGTATTAATACTATACTATAGTTAAGCATGATATTAATGCTGGGGAAGCTACATAAATAGTTAATGAGATCTCCCTATATATTTATTTGAAACTACATATAAATCTGTAATTATTTCAAAAGAAAACTTTAAGTTACAGAAAAATATAAGAAATATATGCAGAATTGTGCCAAAATCCAAGTACAACTTGCTGCCCCTCTAGGTTGTACTCACTGTCATTATTCGTTGAAAACAAATTAAAGTATCTGGAAGCCTCGTTAGTCTTTTACTCCATGAATATCTGAATAATTATTCAAATTCCTATAAAAAGTAGAGAGGCAGAAGCTCTAATAGTAACTTTTCATTGTTTACACAAGTATCTTTTACAAAGACATCTCAATTCTCTACCACTCTTTGCTAGTGAAGATATTCATAAAATTCGGAGGCACTGACAATTTAAAATTTCTAAAGGAAGTCACAATAATTCAATATACTACAAATAAAATAAAATACTTTTACAGATACTATGTCGTGGAAATTATCAAAGCAAGCTGAGTTTTTGTTTTAGAGTCTAGAGCAAAGTGCAACTTTTAGATCTCATGAAAGAAACAGGGCTTATTTTAATCCCTGTAGGGTTTAATCCATGTCTAGCTTTAGCCACAAGCTAAATAGAAACATGTTTGCATCCCTTATTGCAAAAATAAATAAGATAATACCATAACATTCCATAACTTTCATATCTCTCTAGTCATCTTTCACTCATAAAATGTAATTTATTTAAATAACGAGTCATTTTGCTGATAATTTCATTCAATAGACTTTTTTCTAACAAATGTTTGGTGACAACATAGTCAGTCTTCCTTAGTTTATGTTTTTAATTTTATTAAATAAATCACTTAGGGATCAAGTCAGCTCAAAAATAAAAATAAAAAACATAAAGCCTCAAACACCCCACAAGAATAGATGTTGAGCCAAAGTCTCTGTAACTCAATCCATCCAACAGTCCAGAAATGCACGTAGAAAGATGAATGCTGCTGTATGATCTACATTTTTAATATGTTGATTTGAAGTTACAAATTTTCCTTTTTCTGCAATATGTATTCATTTTCCAGTAAGACTAAACAGAATTCCACAATTTCATAAATTATCAAGCCATTTAGGATGCATAATTAATTGGATTGTACTGCGCCATATTTATGAGGGTTATTCATGCACAGTATGAGATAATCATAAATTATTTTAACAAAAATCTCTTGAGAGACTTTTTAAAGAGTCTTCTTTTGAGTAACTTCCCTTGGTGTGACTGCTGTCTGGTATTTTTTTGTTGGTTAAATCAGGAATGAGCTATTTATTACTTTATAATTATAAGTCTAATCTGAAAACTACTGAAGTAATCTGCAGACGAGGTGCAAAACAATATTGGGATTTAAAATCTTCAAACGTTAGAAATAATTAGAAGAAAAAGACAAAATGCTATTTGTAGATTTCATGCCTACATTTATATTTAAATTCATCTATTAGTTGGAAGTCTCCATTTCTTGAAACAAAATTTGTAAAAACTCTGAGGTTTTCATAATTTTTTGGAGCAACTTTTAAAAAGCATAAGTCTAACTAGAGTTCATGACCATAAATATAAGAGAAAGAAAAGTGTTTTCCAAAAAAAAAAAAAAGAAGAAGAAGAAGGCCAAACACATCAAATGATATTTAATTGGGACTGGAAATATTCCAAGTTTTACTTTCAAAAAAAAAAAAAGAAAGAAAGAAAGAAAAAGCTTTCATTACAATAGTTCATGTTGGGCTCATGTTGAGCCTGCCAAAAATTCAAGCTAGATCAGAGCCTTTTTTGAAATAAGCACAAGCTTAATCTGATGTAGATATTTCAAAACTCCCACTGCTTTAGTTATAACATCATCTGTTACTGAATGATTTATAAATCATACACTACAGATAAATTTCTACAAGATGGAGGGTGAGATATTTTAACCTGAGGACATAAGGACATGTCTAACTCATACATTAAAGCCACATTTAGAACAATTCTTCTTTGGAACAAACAAGCTTTTTCTGTCTTTGCTTTTTTAAGACAGTGATTGTGTATGAAAATTCACAGTACCTAAAATGTTACTCTTTGGTTCCCCAGTGATTAGAATTGATATATTCTTTATAACAGTACATGGGGAGGATTCCAAAAGAGATTCTCCACTGAAACGAGAGGAAATGGCTACCTCATAAAGCAAGCTATTTTCCTCCACTTTATGGTTTAGCCTAGGGAACTTGAGCACCTAGGTCTCTTGTGGTTTCAGATCCATCCTATAGCATCCGACCAAGTGCTACAGGGAGAAGGAGGATCCGCAACTGTTTTGTAATCCTCCATGGATTTTGTAACAGCAGTGCACATAAGAGACCCCTGTAGAAACAACAAGGTAAATGTCCCAAGACAAAACATGAGAAGTCTTAAGACTAGAATGCAGAACAAATATTTGTTATCTTGTAGATAGTAATTATTCTGTGTAATAATGGACTCAAATCTAATAATTTTTAAGCAATTATATAGCACTTTATTTTCGCAAAGTGCTTTACAAAAATTTTTATTAGATAGTTATCATAATAACCCTGTGAAAGAGGTCATGATATCTTCAAGGAGGAGAAGATAAAGCTATTTTTTTCTAAAATAACTTACAATAAAATGTGCTAATTTTCCTAATTCTAAATACAAAAGTTTTATGTTGTGATTTGTTTGATTTTCTAGTACATGACCTGGTTTAAAAATGTGCAATTTGGAATCACCCTACCTGTTAACTGCCTGATGCAATTGCTGAGAAAGTCTTGCATCCTCAAGGGCAATACAAATAATCATAAAGATTAAAAATGTAAAGAGCAAACAATAGCAGGACAGAAATTCAAGAAAAGGAATGGTTAATGACACCTTATAAATTGTTTAATCAGAACAACAATAAAAATTAATATTTGCATTGTTTTACAATCCCTCAAACAATGTTAACTAATGTATTTAATGATTAATGTTTAACAATCACAATTTACTAAGTAAGAATTTCAAATCGTTTTTACAGACACAGAAATGGAGTACAAAGAGGTGAATAACTGGCTGAAGGTCATACAAATAATGGTCAATAAAGTTAGCAGTTTACAATATCTTTCTAATTTCAATTGAGCTAGCTCTAGTCAACTTAATGTTTTATTTTAAGTGGTACAACCAATTTACCTACTAATGCTAACAGGTTGCAAAAAAGAATAGAAGTTACTCTTTTGCAAAATTCAGTGTAGGCTAGTTTATTGTATAAATCATCTCCTCCCAAATACTGTGTCACTTCAAGTTGTAGAAATGTGTATTCATGCTGTCCTTGGACAGCTGCACAGAGAATTACAAGTGATGGTATTCCGGAGTCCTGTCACTGTTATTGGTAGCCAAGGTGACTGCCTTTGCAGTACCACTGCCATGGTATATTGATCTGAACAGTGGTCAGAATGATATAGAAATCCATGGCCAAGAAGAGTATTACCTTTTGATGCCATCTAGCGCTATTCAAAGAATGCTGACGTTACAATAATTTTGAGATTAAGCATGTGTTACCCCTGAAAATTCAATCTGTTGCTCTCCAGAACACTAGGAAAATGATGTTCTGAGAGGATAGGGCAGCCACATCAAAAGAAGTGTTTGGTTTCAGTAGCTTAGAGCAAAAGTGTGGGCTTCTTTCTGAGAAAATATACTAGAGGCTGCATCAGGTAGGAAATCTTGGCCTTCTTTAATTGCTGTGTTTAACTTATGAAGCACTGCATGCCAGCATTATGTACAATATGTACACATGGGAGACTTATCTAGACAATGCTGTGGAAAGATGTATTCCAGACATCAGGGAATAGATGTGAAATAGAAGAAAAAATTTGAGAGTTCTATTGGTACCTGCAGGGAGGAAAAATTCTGTACCCAGCAGCAAAAAGCCAAACCAGACCTAAAAGAGGCACTACAATTGAAGAAGTTCAAGAACAGGACCAGGAGAGAGCTCAGAGGAAAATGCTGGGCTTTTTCCACTCGCATTTGTGTTAAACGTTAGGATTACTCTTTTATGTTCTCACCTTTTCTGCTGCTGTCTTTCAACCTAAGTGCACTTGCTGATGTCAATCTGCAAGGACATGATCTGATGAAAACATCCTGTGGAATAGTGACTTGGATTTCTGAGGAAATCTTTTTGAAGTTTAAAAATTAAAATAATAGGGCTCTATTGGAAGCAGAAATCTCCAACATGAAGTTTCAAATGTGAGCTTCTTCTAGGTCATGAAACGTGACTCAGACTTTCCCATGCCAGGTATCATGAGACAGGTGCTTAATGTTGACTTACCTGAGGCTAAAACATGGACTTCAGGAGGCTGCAATGCTAACAAAAGTTGCCAGAAGTACTGCCTTAGAAAATTTTCCAGAATGCTTTTTAAAATAAACGTTAAACATGTATGTTCATTGCAGCACTGTTTACAACAGCAAACACCTGGAGCCAATCCAAATGCCCATCAATGATAGACTGGACAAAGAAAATGTGGCACATTTACACACCATGGAATACTATGCAGCCATAAAATTCAATGAGTTCATGTCCTTTTTAGGGACATGGATGAATCTGGAAACCATCATTCTCAGCAAACTGACACAAGAACAGAAAACCAGACAACGCATGTTCTCACTCATAGGTGGAAGTGTTGAACAACAAGAACACATGGGCACAGGGAGGGGAACATCACATACTGTGGTATGTTGGGGGTTGGGGGGCTAGGGGAAGAACAGCAGGGGGTGGGGAAGTTGGGGAAGATAACACTGGGAGAAATGCCTGGTGTAGGAGATGGCGGCGAAGGGGGGTGTGGGGTGGAGACAGCAAACCACCATGGCATGTGTTTACCTATGCAACAATCCTGCAAGATCTGCACGTGTACCCCAGAACTTAAAGTATAATAAAATAAAAGGTGTGAAAACAATAACCCAATGATAGATATTCTTGAATAATAAAAGCCTGAATTCCTTCATGTTGTACAGAACTATTTATTTCATACAGAGATACTTATTTTCTATAAGATCAATTGCATAAGCAACCAATAAAGTGGAATTGTCTAGAAATAAATGTGAAAAATTAAATTTTGTAGAAATAAATTTATCCCATCTTCTTTGGACAGCATCTAACTATTCATATCATACATAGTGTCGGAATCCACATAAGGCTGTGGAGCCAGATAATAAATGAGGATTGGTTTGTTTTCCTTTAAGAAAAATAAAACAAACTACACATACCAAAAATTAGGTTTGGGAAATTTAGTTAAAAACTACATTTACTATTATTTTCTGAATGTTTATTAAAAGTATTTTACACCACTCTTTCTGAAAAACAAAACTGTTTTTCTATATTACAATGTGCTGATACTAATGATGATTAAAGAAATATAATCATATAAAATAATTACCATGACTATGTAAAGTAGATTTGCCCAAGGGCAGATTCAAGTTCCAAGAGGCCCTCTTTTCCCCGCTAGACTGTCAGTTTTTCCAACTTCTCTGTTAAGAGCTTTGTCCATCTTTGTGGGGGAGATTTGGCCTGGGCAGGGGAAGCAAGAGGGTGGGTAGTGGGGGAGTTAGTCATGAGGTTCTTTTTTTCCTTGGTGAGGGATGGAGCACCTTCTCCTTTGTGAATCCTCTTTGTGGGATCAGTGATTAGGCTCTTTGCTCCCTGGAGGCTTGGGGCAGCTGTCAAGAGCATAGCCCACTATATGGCCTCAGAGCTGCATTTTAATTTTGCACATGAAGGAAATGGCCTGACAGCCTCACAGGAGTTGGGGGACTGCTGGGTTGGGGCCGGCTAATATGCAGATTTTTACCAATAGACTTTATAATATAGCAAATCTAAACTCAGCTTTTTTTTTTTTTACTTCAGATCTAACATCCAAAATGAGAAAAATTCATTTTGGATGTTAGATCTGAATATCTAGTGTGTTGAATATCTGAATATCTAACCTAGAATATCTAGTTAATTAAGTGATCAGTATAGTCAAACTAGTTATTTGATATTTTATAAATAATGCATTTATGTACATCAACTACATATCTTTATATACAGATAAAGATAGATAAGTAGATATATTTTTCTATATACATGTGTATATATGTAAACAGTTTTAAAACTGTGTTTTCTTTCTTGTTATTCATCTTATAAATATGAATATATAAAAATATATGAAATTCCAGGAGATTTTATGTAAGGAAATATTTGCCTATATTTGGCAGAAATATTATTTTAAGTTGTTACAGTAATTAGAATAATGTTTTTCATTTTCAAGCCATGCAAAAAATTGTCACATAATTTAGCACTTAGAATAGTAATATTGAGTATTCTCAGCTAGCCTTTTAGCTCTTTGAAAACCTGGATTCTATTTTAATTTATTGAATTTCCAGCCAAATTATGTTCATAAATATGCACTTTAAATGTTTAACTTGGCTTCGTATAGAAATATGCCCATGTGTACATTAGCACATATTGCCAGGTTGAATGAACCAAGATACCTTTAGTCAATCTTATGGATAAACTATTGTTCTGAAAACAATGAAACTCTGCACCCACAAAAAGACCCACGAAGATCTCACCAGAACTGATCCATCCCCTTCCTTTCTTCTGTATCTTATTCCTTTCACTTTTCTTATCCATGTCTTTCACTAGGAGGAGTTGGTAAAATAATTACGTTGTATTTTGACAAAATGAGGCTTAAAGAACATATATTTAGCTAAGGAATCTTGGAATACACAAGATCTGAAGTTTGTCTTTAGGGAGTATACATTTCAAACAGGGTTACCCAAAGCACTTAAGTTTTGAATTTTAACTTCTCTCTGTTGAGAAAAATAACAAAAAGTTTTACCAAAGGACTTAATTACATGAAACTACTCTTTTTGAGGTACTTATACTGAGGATGTTTGGTTGAAGAAATAAACATTTAATTGAATTAAAGTGCAAAAAGCAAATCCATGTGCTTCAACACACTTATTAAACTATTTCTGGTGATTTAGTTTGGAGAATTAAACATCATAAACATATACACAGCAAGTTTTAATTTGCATTCTCTCTCAAATAGCTATACTTTTCCCTGAGCGTTCCTTTAACTGCCCCCAAGCTTTTAAAACACAAAAACAAGATGGAAAGGACGTGAGAAAGAATTTAGAAAGGAAATGGTGGCGGCAAGTGACCACTCAGTTGCCTCTCTTCTTAAACCCTTTCATTTTCAAATGTTGCCAAAATTAAGAGGTGCAAAAGACTGTGATAATTTTCCTTATAGATTTGTCTTCACACAAATGTATTATCCCAATGCCTCAGAAATTGGTCATGTTAAATATTTTGTTGTCCTTAAACATTTTTTCCAATGAAAAGAGCACATTGTTTGCTTATTAATGACTGGTCATGGTTTCAATGAACAGAATATACTCTATAAGCAAAATGCAATGACTACAGTAATATGTATAACATACTTTCTTCCAAAAAAAATAAGACAGTTATAGAAATCAAAACTGACTAAAAACACTTATATTTTACTGTTGCATCTTCCCAGATATTTGTAACTATATCAAAGCTCCCATTTGGGGTCTTTATCAAGAATATGCAGCACTCTCATGTTTACAACACAGATAAGTGAATAAATCTCTACTGTAGCTCACCAATCTTGGGGCTCTCTGGTGTTACTTCAATCCTTTTAATCTGAAGTTAGTACATCTGGTGGTTTGAAGTCTTCTGTTGTTCACAATTGGACCACATAGTTAACACTGTAGGTTTTGTCCAGAGGCGAGCCTAAAGAAATTTTGAAGAAGGCTGTATGTACCCAGAGCAATGTACCTCTTCTTCCATTGCCCTTTCTTTACCATTGGTGATCACATGATCCGGGGGAAAGGCTGCTACCCCTTCCCCTATGCTATGCTCCATTGTCCTCTCGCCCTGGGACCTGATTCACCTTCCTGCCCCCAAGGTTCTTTCACAATATAACCTAATAACTGGTTAATGCATAGTAGCTGTGTGCCAGTCCCCATGCCAGGGGAATCAGAGACTTTAGGTTATTTCATCTCCACAACAAACCAATGAGGCTGGTGTTACTAACCTGGATTCAAAAATGAGGCAATGGGGTACTCATAGAAGCTCAGTGGCTTCCCATACCCACAGAGCTCATAAGGGGTAATAAGCAAATTTAAGTAAATGATTCCAAGTAGTTATGGGACAACATGTCAAAAATCTTGCAAAAGAGTACTAAGTCATCAATGGCTGAAAGTATCAGACACTCTGTCATGGCAATGCAAGGGGCTATTTTGGTATTTCAGTGTTCTTAAGGTCACACAGTACAATTATTCCTTATACTCTTAAACACATAAAATGCCCATAATATAATCGGTTCTTTTCATTTTCTTTTTTTTTTAATGCCTAGGAGTGAAGGATTTACTGTATGAGTCTAGCTTGAATGCCTAGAAATCCTGTAAACTGACAGAACAGTTAGAAGAGGATTTGAATAGTGAAAGGAGGCTGGCCTTTGGAATTAGAGACGCATTGATTGTAATGTGAGCTCATTTACTTACTAGATAAATTCCTCTCAAATACGTAAATGCCATCCTCTTCCCTGGTCTGCAATATGAGGATAATAATCTATTGAGAGGAGTTCAGTTGATACCAGTGGTATATTTTGTAATCCTTAGTCTGGATCCTTAAAAATTTCATTTAATATTTCTCATACTTCAGGATTAAACTGTTTTGTAATTTTCTCTGACATTAGGCATCCTCTTACCTAATAAAGGGAACAACTCATTAATGATTTGAGTCCATTTGTTTTAGAATATTTTTCTGTCACCTTTTCCTTATTGAGCTATGCAAATTCAGTACTTACCTAATCCTTCTAAGGATGCTGATGCTGGCTAGAAAACCAAATACAGACATGTTGAGCTGAATGTTACAATACATCTATATTTTAGAAAAGAAATAAAGGAGAACACATCTCTACTCAAATATATTTGAGTTAAACATAAGGTTCCTGGTGACAAATTGGGAGGAGTTTTATTCTTTCATATCTACTTCTTATTTTAAATATCCACCCAGAAACAAGCAGGAGACAATTGTAATCTGTTTATAGTTTCTTCAGCTTAGAAACATGAACTCAGTAATATCTCCTACAGTTCCGTAAGTTAGGTATACTAATGTCTTTATATAATTTACTCCGTTTTCCTAAATTACTTCTGTCATTTGTAAAAATACCCATTTCCCAAGGTGTTGGTAAAGTATTAAGTGGGTTAATAAACATGAGGGCAGCTAGCATAGTCACCAGCATGTAGTGATGCTTACTGTCTGTTAGTAGTTTTATTTCTCTATTCCTTTTATCCTTAGCATTGGCTTCATAAAAGTGGATGAATGCGAGGCATTCCATAACAAAGCTCCTTGGGTACACTTTGGTTCTCACGTGGTAAACTCCATATTTGCACTCTGCTAGGCACTTCTGAATTCCTCACCATTTGGAACCACTTATTCCCAGTTTGCTCCATTTCTGAATAAAGTCATGAACAGGTGAATTTTGAGGGCAGAGTTTGCTTGCTGGAAAGTGATTGAAGTGCCATTTCAGCCATGACTAATTTACTTAGTATTCAAAAATCAGTAAAGATTCTCCTGTCACATCATTTGCCCAAATAAAAAGGAATAAAAATAAAGTAGAAACCTGTTTGATGCCTCAGGCATGTTCAGCGTGTTGCTCAGGTCAGTTCATTTCAATACTTAATTTGTGGCACTTCATTTAATGGAATCATTTAACACCTAAATAGTAATTATAAACATGAACACATTTGATTTCCTGGGGTTAGTATCTGACATCTCTGAAACACTGAAATCTCTACCTCTGGCTTAAACTATGTTTGGCATTCGGTAAACAATTAAACTAAATTAATTCCAAATATGGGTTATGGATAAGTTCTTACATATCTCAGTGTTGACTATTTATATTGCGATTGAATTTAGCAATGAATAAAGGAATGATTTTCTACAACATCGTCATTCACAATTAACAAATGTATCAGAATATTGCCTTGCAGATTGCCAGAGCTCAAAGTAAACTAATCATATATCATAACCAGAAGAAAACTAGAGGTCATCTAATTTGGTTTGTACTTCACATGTAAGGAAACTGAGACCCAGAGATGCTATTGAACTTAGATGAAATCACACAGCTACCTAGCAGCAAAGTCCATGGTTCAAGTATCCCCTCTTCTAAATTAGAATTTTTTTCTATTAAATTATATAATTACTGGTTGATCTATAAGGGTTATGTTCATTTTTGAAATATGTTACTAATCAAGTTGTCAACTTGTTGTTCCAAGTTTCTTATCATATATTTGTTACAAGCTAGTTACCCAGATTATATTCTCTCAGTTTCTTCCATGTATAAATCCAGGAATGTTGAAGTCAGGAAGAAAATGAAGAGCCACGTATGTGTATGTTCCTCTGTATCCTGGAGGTGTGGTTACAGCTATGGTTTAAATATGTAACCCTTTTTGAATGAGAGAAAGACATTGGGAAGATGAGTCAGATAAAACAAAGAGCAAAGGTGTTTGTAAAGGCAGACAGAGCCTGTTAAGAGTAGTTATTTAACCTGGAAAACTCTGCAAACCATTCCAGTTCTGCTCTCATTTACTTCCCCAAAGTGATCAATCCACATATATGGACAGAAACCCATTTTGTGTGAGGAATAGGGTATGAGCTTGAGACATGTAAAGGACAAGTCATGATTTCTGCCAAATGCTCATGGAGAGAAGAACACATGCAAACAATGAGATAATAAATGCTGTGCAGAGGAACTTCTACATGTCTGAAAAGCAAAAGATGTATTATATAGTACAAAAAGATAAAACCGAATTATCTGCAGTGTCAGAAAGCACCACCTGGAGAGAAGCAGGAAATGCACATTGGTTATATACATAGTGGGTCCTTTACACAGAAGATCTATTTTAATGTAAAAATCCTAAAAGGCATTATTATATAAGAAAAATGCAAGGCATGACATTGCACTCAAATATAGGAAGTTGTATAGAGCTTAGCATTGTGCTTAGTGTTTAGAAAATACTTGATCAGTATTTGTTGTAACTAAATAAATTAGATGTCATATCTCATTCTCCTCTAAGTGGAGAGAATGAGATCTCTTTCAGCCATATTGTAGTGATTTTTATTTTCTTTTGTCTGCATATTTGCTTTACTGATTTTTCTAATAGGAGACCAACTTTCTCATTTTTTTTTGTAGTACAACTAGGATAAGATGGGGTTCCATAGCCCAAAGTATAAATTACTTCAGTTCAAGTCAAGAGCTCATAACAATCTACTGTCTTAGTCCCAAATCCACATTCTCAGAAGGAAGAATACAATTAGGCCAGTTTGAGACATATGCACACTCCTGGTTGTAACCAGGGCAGGAGTAGAATCATTTAATACAAATATGATAGCTCAGGATATTTCTCAGACAGTAGGAGTAGCCTAGCTTTCCTCAGACAACTGCTGTTTGAGCGGAGAATATAACCCACAAATTACATAACAGACAAAGGTTAATAGGTATTAAGTGATGGGCAAAGATTCAAGCCCAAGTCTCAATTTTAAAGATTCTGGAGTTAATCACCATGTGTGCTGCCTTTCCCAACAACAAATTGGTTAAATATTTTTCCATTTTATTCTATTTCTAAGGATTGTTATTTTTTCAAATATCTACTGCTTAATGCTGTAAATACCTATATAGTCACTCTAAAATGGGCTAAAATTATCAAAAATTGGTAATTCATTCTTTGCATTTGCCTTTGATTCATTTTAAGGTTTCTATTGCAGGGTGTTATATAACAAAGAAATGCTTAAATGAGTAGCTCAAAAGTCTTCATACTGTGTCAATACCTTAGCTATGTCTTCATATGATGTCGATACCCCACAAACTTGAATAACACAGAACAGTTGAAATTTTAGAAGTAAGTAGCTTTTATTATACAGGTTATTAAATTATTACAACAGCAAAAGTATGTATAAACTACCTTTTTAGTAGCTATTTTATCATAATAGCTACTGAAGAAAAATAATTCTAAAAAATACAAATTATTACCAAAAGTACTACAGAAATAGAGTTCAATTTAATCAAACAAATGCATTTAATCAAAGCTAAGTCAATGGTAGCTTTATGAATATATTTCTTCTTATAGTGGCATAGGATCATTTGTTTTCTCATAATATCTCCTATCACTAATTCTACCTATAGTACCACGTGCCATGAAGAAAATCAATTCATCCATTCTCTTCACTGTTTAAACTACTTTGGAATTTTTTCTTGTATTTGATGGCATATCACCATTTGACCTTCAGCTGTCCCCACTTCTTTTCTCATTAGCCCAAGACAAATGCATGACTGCACTTGGATATTAGGTGGTCATCTGGATGAGTCTAAAATTGCTTATCCCACATTTCTAAAATTAGCTATTAAAATAGAAATACAGAATTTTTAAATCGTTGTTGAATTTACTTCTGTGAACTCTCAGAAACACAGAATGTATACATAATGTAATGAAAAATGTAATAAATGTAATAAAAAATCATTATTTGAGGGCAAAGACTGCTATATGCACAAATATTTCTCTCTCTGTCCGTATAACAGTGTATGAATTAGTCATATTGTGTCATTGTTCCAAGGTTAAGTTAATCACTTCTTAAAATGCACCTAGGAAGTCACTCGATTATTTCAATGTTTTCCAAGATAATTATCCAAGAGCATGACTACCCCATTTGCAGATTATCCCAATTCATACAGGGGAAGGAGCACACTCCCTGAAAGCCCACACCTTCAGTGCATATCCACACCTACCATCTCAATGCTTTGGAAAGTTGAAAAATAGATTTTCCTCACAATAAATATGTTGCATCAAAGACTAGTACACAATAATCTGTTTATTTTGAAATAGTGAGCTGTGTTAGCTGTTGAGGTGTAATATGGAGATTAGTTTAACTCTAGTTTAAAACTAGGGTTCTGATGAATTGAATACCAGTTAGTTAAGTTTGGATGCATTTCAGGTGATGCATTCATGCATCCAAACTTAACTAACTGGTTTTCAATTAATCAAGCTTTCCTCATAGGACAGCAGCTGTGGGGAAAATAAAAGTGCTGAGACTATCTCATTCTTCTGCATTTCCTTGCACAGCAAACAGGCCCATATTGCATACAGTTTCTCCAGTCAATATGCTGTGCATTTTTTTTTCTTATTCTTTTTCCTAATTCTGAAAACTAAGCACTAATGCACTACTCTTTTTTTTTTTTTTTTTTTTTTTTGAGACTAAGTCTTGCTCTGTCACCCAGCTGGAATTCAGTGGCCCAATCACAGCTCCCAGATTACTGTGCCCTCCTCGGCCTCCCAGATTACTGAGATTACAGGTGTGACCCACCGTACCTGGTGAATGCAGTTCTTTAAATACCTCACTCCCACAATCTGGGACCTGACCATCATAATCTCACACCTGGATTCCTCATAATAAGTTCTTAGTGGTATCTCTATCACCAAGTTATCCCACTCCTCACACAATCCATTCTCCAAACTGACATTTGAAAACTACTACTAAGCTTATCATGTGCCTACTCTCAGCTCTTTAGGGACCCATTGCTCATAGGTTACACATGGTTAATATACCTTGCACAACACTGTATAAACTGGCACTTATATACATCTGTAGTCTCATTTATTGCTACTTCCATCTCTCAGGTTAGTATTTCTTTCAGATGCATTACCTTACCTCTATCTAAAACGTTATACTTTCCATTCCTCTGCCTGGGATACTCTTTCTAGTCTCTGCTTCTCTCCACTTCTATTGTCACTTTTACCTAGCATTAGAGTGATGTAGATGAACAGTCTAACTTCAGGCTGTGGATTGAGACTGATTGAGAATCAAGTCTAGCTGGCCCCTAACTCCATGACCTGAAGCATGATCTCATCCTCTGTGCATATTCAATAATATAGATAATAATATTACCTACTCCAAAGAGTTATTTTTTGGATTAAATTGTTAAGGTATGAAGCTGGATTCACACTAAGAAAGCATTAAATGTTAGCTATACACCAATCAAGGCAACAAAAATTCAGGCATTTCCTACTCATCCTTTAGAACAGAGCTTAAATGTCACTCTACAAAGCCTCAAGGTATTCTCCTGAACCAAGTGTGGTTGAGTTACTGTCCAAAAACTTTTTTATTGCTTTATAATTTATCTATTATAATATTTATTACATTGGGGTTTAATGACTGTTTTTAATCATATGTGTATATATATATACATATACATATATATATATATCCCAACAAACCACACGTATATCTGTCTGGTCCACTGGCTAAAACTGCCTGGCATAGCATTTCTTCAAAACTATTTCTCACTTGAATTAAAGTCAAGAGGCATTGACTAAAAACTTTATCTGTTTCTTTCCTATACCAGTACCCTGAGTACAGTTTATTCTGCTTTGACATGTTCCATTTCATAGCTTATCCTTCTCACTTGAGCCTGAGCCTCCTATTTTCAGACTTTAAAAAGAGGGAGTAACAGAAGGTTTAGTAAGTCTAGTTCTACTATTTTTTTTTTTGAAAATCCAAATAGAAGTGCAGATAATATTGAGCATGCATCAATTCTGTCATGTTCACGTGGAATAGAATCACTTTCATTGAAAGTAAGGAGACTTCAAACTTAGTTTATTTACTCACGTGCTTCTAAATGAAAACAATTTTTTTTTAGAGCGTCATCTATCTATACTATTCCTAGACATCAGTGGCAATCCTAGCTATTGTGATTGTTTTCTTATATATCTTATTTTTTCAGTGAAATTTGAGATCCTGGATAGCAGGTCCAGATTGTCTTATTTTCCTTAATTCTCCACAGATTTTAAAACAGTGAATGATTCACTCTGATAGATAACCAATAAATATGAAACAACTACTGTCAATTTTCATTTTCACATACTTCTATTTTAATTTCTATGAGATATTCTACCATTAAACAGTGTGTCAGATGAAACAGCTGTCGTTACTGTCACTCTTATTGGGTTGCTGAGAGTGGTAGAGTGCAAGGATAAGGGAGAACCTGTTTCCAAGGTCCTTATTTCACTTACATCCTATTCAGGGTTGGTAAATCCCCTGTCTAAGCACACAATGGCATTTTAAGCCAGGGTTTCCCACAGGAAGCATTATGCCTTCAAGAGAGGAAAGAAAAAATCATCGTGGCATGCCAAGCAGGATGTCACTTACACTCGATTGGCCACATCGTCAAGGTTCATTTCCATTAAGGTTTGTGTCAGTTCAGAAACTTTACACATGAGGCCATGTGTAGCAGTCTACCACTGCTGACTGCCCTGGGGCTAGCCCAGAGTCCCAATCTTGTCATTGGTTTTCCAGAATGTCTCCATGAGAATTAGTTGCATATGCTGGCCAGCCTCACCATTTGAGACAGGACTGTGGTTTGGCTGTATTTTTATAAATCACTCTCTTACTAAACACTTACCATCTCTGACATATTTAGATAAGGCAAATATAAGAACAAGAAGAGAGTGAAAGTAGTCATAGATGATTGATAGGTAGCCAGATACATGGACATAGATGAAATGGATGGATGACTTCTGACATAAATAATAGAAAACAAATGTGAGAAAGGTATTGCTTTCCATTTCTGTCCAGTGCTTCTTAAATGTGTCATGAGATGTGCATAACAGAGATATTCAGACTATGTTTTTTAGTACTGACCATATTAAACTACCTGCATCAGCTTAAAGCAAAACATCATTAGCACAGATTAACACTAGACAGAAATAAGGTGCATGGGGTGTAGAGGTAGAATGAGGAAAGTAAGCTAGAAACAAAACATCTTTTATTTCTAATTGGTGTAAAGTATTTGCATAGTTCAAATAACTCTTTAAAGACCAATCATGCACATGGTTGCCATTTACATAATGTTATACGGGAGTGTTAAAAAGTTCTCCTTACAACAACTATGTCACTCATACTAGTTTGCACGTGACAAAATGTATACTATTATTGATCCATTTTCATAAATACTGCCAAGAAGTTTCATATTAGATATCATACATTTTAAAAGTGCAATGCATTAATTCAAAACAAGTTGATACCATCATGTTTTGAATTTGTGATAGTTAAGTAGAAAAATGATGATATAACACAGACAAGTTTTGTAGAAATGAAGAGAGAATAAGGTGACTATGCATACATTTGCACATCTTAACTAATTTTCAGTTTCTTTCTTCTTCTATTCTCTGCTTTTTTATGTAAGCTGCATTGGTAGAGTTAACTTTGCAATTTTGTCCATAGTTTGCTCAATATCGAGACAGATTTATAACACCAGTGAAAGAAATGACACCAAAAGCTAAATGCAATTACCATTGAAATTTGTGGACACCTCATTTGGGGAAGAGGGTAAGAATATTTATTTGTGTGTATAAAAGTCTAGAAATCGATTTGCATTATAATATGTTAGAGCACTTTACTGTGTATACTATATGTCATATGATAAACCAAAGTATTGTAATGAACTGGATGATGGTTTCTTAAGAGTGCTCAGAAGAGACTTTCTTTATTATAGAAAAACCAACATAGCTGAGGTCAGAGTTATATTCCCTATTATGAAAGCTCAAGGTGGGTGGATATACATTTCCACATTTCCCAGGCAAAAAATATAAGGGTCTGCCTAGATTTAGCTAATGGAATCTTTCTACCAAGTCTTTGAATAGTCATGGAAAGTAATGGAATCTTAGAATAGTAATGAAAGTCATTGAGTTCGTCCAATATTATTTATGGAGACTTCAGCTGAGTCAGTAGTTCCGTGGAATGGCAATGCCTACAAAGTGGCATAATCTTGGTTTTACTTTCCTGTTACCTTTAGTTCCTGCTAGTTGTCTGTTACATGTTTCCCAGGTGCTCTATGAATTCTGAGAGCTATTTAATGTTGACTCAACAGATTACATGTCTGCTTAAGTTATTAATGAGTCATGACACTTCTTGTTTGCAAGTAGATGTTTGATAAATTCATATATTTTATGTCTTTTTTTCTCCATAGTTATGCTTAACTTTTATTTCAGAAGAATTTAATACATAGCATTTACTTTTCAGGAATTTTTAAAATCAGAATATTAGCTGTTTTCCTGTGTGTTTTTTGTTATCCATACTTTCTTCAATGCTTATTCAAGACAAATGGGTTTTCCTTGTAACTCCAGTAAGATGACTATCTTGTTTTACAGAAGTTAAAGGTCTTTTAGGCAGCCATGTTTGTGATTGTCTGTTGGTGCAATTTTGCTGATGCCCAAGCCTGCCGTCAATGCTAATATCCAGTATCTATTTCTTTGATTCAAGTTATCATGTTTTTAAAAACACTTTCATGAAACGTAAACCTTTACAAGAAGAACTACATGTAAGTGAATACTAAAAGTTGATATTATTCTGTTTCAGTTAACTAGAATAATCACAAAAAATAGTATAAAAAGACTTAAGAAGTAAAAACTAAAGTGAAATTTAAGTCATGAGAATATTCAACAACTCAGTAGCACTTTTCATGAGTCAGATACATTTTCATAAAAGAAAAAAGGGATGCATTTACACATCTTGCTAAATGGTGAGGAATGTCACCAAAGAGAGTGCTGAACATCTAGTGGCAGTGTGTGAAAGCCGAAGGGGTTGAACATAGATAGAATAAAGGGAGCTATGAGGCACTGGGTACAAGAAGTCTTCAGTTCTAAGTCTGATAAAATAAGGTTCATATCGCTAGCTTTTCATACACAGACCAGTTGGTTGAGGGAATCTTTTATAAGAATATGTAACTGGACATGTAAGAGTTCCTTTTGGCTACCTTCTTAAGCTGTGGAGCCTAACAGATCAAATTGACTCAACTTTCATAATTTTGAAGGCATGGCTAGGAAATATTATTACATTCTGATGGTCTTATGTGTCAAATAGACCAATATTTTAATGGTAAAATATTTGCATTATTTTTGTTGTCAAAAATGCTTCATCTTCATCATTCCCTGACATAGTGGGCAGTGTCTATTTTTTTTTTTTTTTTTTGAAATGAAGTTTCACTCTTGTCACCCAAGCTGGAGTGCAATAGCATGATCTCAGCTCACTGTAACCTCTGCCTTTCAGGTTCAAGCAATTCTCCTGCCTTATCCTCCCAAGTAGCTGGGATTACAGGTGCCCAGCATGATGCCCAGATAATTTTTGTATTTTTAGTAGGGACGGGGTTTCACCAGGTTGGCCAGGCTAGTCTACAACTCCTGACCTCAGGTGATCCACCCACCTCAATCTCCCAAAGTGCTGGGATTACATGTCTGAGCCACCAAGCCCAGCTGTATCTATAATTTTTAAAAGTCATTTCTTAGAACAATGCATGCTACACATTGAGAATGATGCAAAAGATTTGCTTTCAACGTTGCAAGGTGTAGGATTCCATCTAGAAAATTATTAGTGTTTAGTGTGGGTGCTGTGTGCATTAAGTTCCTGAAAGTTCACCCAAAAAATGTGATGTAATTAGATGAGTTTCCTTTAACATAATTGTATGAAATTATTTGACATAATCTGTCTTTCTGTTTTCTACATTTGCCCCAGGAAGCCAAGGGGCTACAACTATTCTTGGTAAGAAGGATGCTTTCTACTAGAGGTTATAAAATTAATGAAAATGTCAAGCTACAAAGTATTTCTTTTCAATTAAATTGATTACTCAGGCCAAAACAGTATTTACATTATAATTTGAAGTGTGATAATTTGAATATTGTTTTCAAATATTATAAAATACAAAGTATTATTATTGTTTTTCTTATTTTCAATGAAAATTAGTAAGTCTAGTATATGTTTCCCTGGGAGAAAAACCTGTGTGATTGTGTATAACTGAAAAAGCAAAACTAAAGAAAACAAACTATTAATTCAATTCCAGCATATGTTGACATTAACAAATCTATTTTTGTTATAGTATTTAAATATCGAATAGTTTGATAAAAAATAGCCTTTGTATTTTAATTACACTAACACTTTGTGAAACAATTTTCTCTGCCAAATTCTTGGCAAATAACATCGTATTGTCTAGCTGAAATGGGGTCCACATGGTGTTCTAGTTCTATGAGCATATTGCTAGTGCTGCACATTTGTGCTTCTGTGAATATGGTACTGAAAACAGTGCCTATTTATTAATGGATAACTTACTGTTATCTCACCCATTTTCTATTGCTATCTTCCCAGACTATTTAGGTTGTCCTAAAACCTTATAAAGTGTTTCTCCTTACCTGGTCCATTATCTTCAAAGTGCATATCACAGTCTCCAAATGATGATTATATATTTATTGTTGCTTATTTTTTGTCACACTCACCAAAATGTAAACTTACAAAAAGAAGAGCTTTCTCTGTTTGTTCAGTGCTATATTATCAGTATTTAGCCCATAGCGAGTGCTTAAGGAATATTTGTTGTAAAAACTGATAATTTCAGTTACTATCTTCAACCTGCTCAACATAGGGAGAGGTACTGAACTACTTTCTCTGTGGGTTCAAATTTAACCGGTTCTAGCTCAATCTGACATAGACTGCTAATGCGTTTTTCCAGTACTGACTAGTCTGGAATTCGGTGTCTTGCTATAAATTCTGTATCTCAGGAGTGTGTGGTCATTGAGTTTCTGTGAACCACAGTCTCCCTGTCTTTCTGTGCTTCTACCACTTCTGTATGCTTTCTTTCCTATAGCATCTCCATTCCCCGCTGGAAGTGAAGCTCCTCTCTAAGCCACAGTTTATTTTCTGGGGTCCTGGATACAGGTCTAAATTTTGGGAATTTCTTCTCTTCCCAAATTTTGGGGGTCTGGTTGTTATTCCCATTCAGAAAGAAAATTATAAAAATGAAATGGCTTTTGTAATAAAAGAGATTTTACATATTCATATAAAAATGCTCTTGTAAACAGTGCTGCAATGAACATTCGTGTACATGTGTCCTTATAGTAGAACGATTTATAGTCTTTTGGATATATACCCAGTAATGGGATTGCTGGGTCAAATGGAATTTCTATTTCTAAGGCCTTGAGGAATCGCCACACTGCAGCACTGTTTACAATAGCAAAGACCTGGAATCAACCCAAATGCCCATTGATAATAGACTGGATTGGAAAAATGTGGCACATATACACCATGGAATATTATGCAGCAATCAGAAATGATGAGTTCGTGTCGTTTGTAGGGACATGGATGAATCTGGAAAACATCATCCTCAGCAAACTGACACAAGAACAGAAAATGAAACACCGCATATTCTCACTCATAGGTGGGTGATGAAAAATGAGAACACATGGACACAGAAAGGGGAGTACTAAACACTGGGGTCTATTGGGGGGAAAAGGGGAGGGCCAGTGGGAGGGGGAGGTGGGGAGGGATAGCCTGGGGAGAAATGCCAAATGTGGGTGAAGGGGAGAAGAAAAGCAAAGCACACTGCCATGTGTGTACCTACGCAACTGTCTTGCATGCTCTGCTCATGTACCCCAAAACCTATAATCCAATAAAAAATTAAAAAAAAAAAATGCTCTTGTATGGTAATAAGAACAAAATATCAAAACAGATTATCAAGCAAAAAAAAGAGAGGGAGAGAAACTATCTTTTGTGATTATTAATTATCCAATTTAATACCTATTTTGAACAGTTTTAGGCACATATTTTCCAGCTTGTTAGGTGTGAAACTGTCACAGGATCCTTGTGGTGTCGCTTTTCTGGCCAGAGTTCTGTTGTTGTAGCCAAATGAGGTAGAAGGAAAGCACTGTGCTCTGAGTTAGAATTCAGGAGTCCTTTTATTGCCAGCGACTGAGAGTCAGTTCACGCTCAAAATCTCTCCACACCGAGGAAGTGGCTTGATTCCCTTTGTACCTTGATTTAGGTGGGGGGAGGTGGGGAGCTTAGCTGAAGCAGAATTTTACAGAAGCTGAACAAGCAAGTTAGATAAGGAGGCTGGTAACCAGGGGGCAGGAGGTTCCCAGGATTGTTGGCTGCTAAGGGTATTTTCATACAGTCACTAAGGGGGGTAGCAGGGGGAGCTTTCCATACAATCAATCACCAAGGAAGGTATTCACAATAGCAGGTAGACTTGCCAAGCAGGATGGTGTTACAATGGTTACAGGTGCTAAGAACAGTATGCTTCAAACCTCAACACTTCAAGGCTCTGAGTACAGCATGACCCAGTTATGAACCTGAGGGGCCAGGGCAGGGAGTGGGAAGCAAGTCTAGAGTTTTCAGCTAAAATGGATTCAGTCAGGGTATCCCAAGTGACTGGTGGCACCTTTGCCTGTGTTTTGCTGAGGCCCACTGGGCTCATTCCACACACATGGCCTGGCAGGCTGCATTCGGCTCACGCTACCAGCCTGGATTCCACACCTTCCAAGTTTCAGCTGGACGTGGAGCAGTGAGGGGTGTGTGAGTGAGTGAGCCTGGGGTCCAGACACTGCACATAAACAGACACACTGTGGCAGGGCAGGCAGCTCCAGGTGTCTGCCCAGGCACTGGTTCCCTGTGAGGCTGCAGCTGGGCCAGGGGTACCACAAGCAGCTTCCAGGCACCAGGGACTGTGGTGGTGCCTGGATGCTTAGAGACACCAAGAACCACAGAGCTCCAAAGAGGGTGTCACAGTCATGGCTCAGGGAGCTCCTAGGTCTGGGCTTCCCAAAGGGCCACAGTTCTTCTCTCCTTCTCGCTTCTCATCCCCTGCAATATGGTGAGAAAAGGGCGTGTTTCAGCCCTGTTTGTGTTACAGCTTTTTCAGCCCAACCATTCAGCAGGTCCAGAGTTCTTGTTCTGCATCCAGGAAGAATGAGGGACATGGACAAGTGGAGGGTGAGCAAGGTGAAGAGGGCTTTATTGAGTGACAGAACTGCTCAGAGGAGACTCACACTGGGTAGCTCCTCTCTTCAGGCAGGGTGTCCCATCACCTGCTCGGCTTTCAGCAGTGAGGAAACCCACAGAGGGTAGCTCCTCTCTGCAGAAAAGTCTTGTCATGTGCTGGAGTTGGGTTGAGTCTGGGGGTTTTTACAGGCCTCAGAGGGGAGGAAGTGTGTGCTTATTGGTCTATGGGCAGCCTCTGGTAGGCCCAGGAAAAGCAACATTAGTTCTCACTCCTGTGGAAGGAATGGGTAGCCCAGCCCCCAAGTCTCAGGCTGTCTGTGGTCTGAAGGTGCGGTTTCATTGAGGACTCCTCCTTTCCACGCAGAAGCCTGTCTGCCTCCTACTGCCATTATCCTGTCATCCATGGTGCCCACAGCACCCAGGCTGTTCATGCTGAGGGGTGCCTGTAGGCCTGTGCAGAGTGGCCTTTACCTTTTCTTGGTCTCCCTCCCATGCTCATTGTTGCTCAAAGTCCAGAGGAAGCTGAGGCAGCAGGTCCCTGGTGTGTCAATGCTGCTCCAAGCAGTTCATACCCAAGTCATGACAGTGCCCTGGATTGTCCAAAACTTTGATCCAAAATCAGAGCAGGCACCAGGAATGGGGAGAGGCCAGACAATGGGAACAGGCACTTCTGAGCCTGCAGAAGCAGGGGCACTTCCCAGGCCTTCAAGAGTAGTCATGGCTGAGTCCACAGCCACAGCTGAGTGGTTGCAGCTCCACCAGGGGGCTCCCGCCTCTCCAACTTGGAAGGGGACAGGACTTCCACCTGTCCCTGTCTACAACTGGCTTCTTAGGGGACACAGCCCGGGCCACGCCTCCCCCACTGCAGCCTGGGTCCTGGCAGCAGCCACTCCAGACAGGCTGCCACTGCCATCAAAACCAAGTCATAATGTGAGCCTATCAGTGGGCCTGTGAACCTTGAGCATTATGCCTCCAGAATAATAAGCAAACATACTTACCAGGCTAATATTTGGAAGACTTACATGCTGGGCTTACAAGAGAAAAAAGTGTTTTTATTTTTTAAAAGTATGGACACTTTTTTCTAATACCGGTAATGCTATGGCTTTAACGTGTTCTTTAGAGTTCATGTGTTGGAAACTTAATCCCCAATGCAACAATATGGAGAAGTTAGAACTTTAAGAGGTGATTCATTCATGAGAGCTCTGCCCTTCTTAATAAATTAATACCATTATCACTGTAGTGGGTTAATTATCACAGCTTCGTTTTGTCTCTGTCTCATATGCTCGCTTCTGCCTTTTGCCCTTCTTCCATGGGGTGATACTCACCATATGCCAGCACCATGCTCTTGACCTTTTCAGTTTCCAGAACCATGAGCCAAATAAATGTTTGTTCTTTATGAACTACCTAGTCTGTAGTATTCTGTTATGGCAACAGAAAATGTATTAAAACAGGCGAGTAGATCTCTGCCTCTCTCACATACTTGCCAATGAAAAGTCTTACCAGATATGACTTTCTTTATAAGAAGATCCTTATTTCTTGGTAACACAGCACCGATGGACTCTTTGTCCATAGTCCTTCTTCTTACATCACAAGGCTTATTATTATGCACACTCAGAAGCTCTGCTCCTAGCTATACAATTAATACTTAGATGATTTTTATTGAAACATTAAAGGCAATACCCTGAAATAATATCGTTGCCACTTGACTCCTTGTCTTGGTTGGGTGGTTGGAGAATGTGTCCAGCAAAGTTAAAGAGGTGGTTTACTTTTAGCCACTCCTCACTTTCACAGTGAAGATAGATCTTAAGACTTCATTCTTTTTCCATTGAGATTCAGTAATCTGAACATAGTCATCAAGGTAACTGTTCTTAATCAATTAAAACTCTAACATGGGGGTTTAAAAATGCTAATTTGTTCCTGAAATAGTCTACATAGTGACTCCTCCTGGATTCTTTATCATCTGGACCTTTTTATCAAGGAATGAGGCCAACAGGAAAGAAAAATGTAAGTTAATGTAGTTTCTGTGCTTCACTCTACCTGTATTATATTAACATAACAAATCAGACCACAAAGTAGAGGACTAATTTATTTAAAGTTCTATGCATTATTTAAATACTCAGTCTAATTGCTGCATAAATTCCTCTTGCAGCATGTTTATTATGAAACAATGATTGAGATCCAGTAAAGTATAGCTGTGTATCATTTCTTTTCCAGCAGAAGTGGGCATAAATACATTAAGGGCTTGAATGTGACATTGAATTCTCTTCAGTAAGGATTATTAAGATTGACACATACCTTTTAAAACTGATTCTTCTATGCAGATTCAAGCCAAGTTGCAAGACCCAATTTACCAGGGTTTAATGAACATAGAGCAAAATCATACCAGTGAATATTCATTTAGAAACAGCATCAAACTGAAAATGTAAAATAAATGTGACTGTAATATTCACCTAATACAGTTGTACTAACTCCCTATTATGTGATAGATATCATACTAAGTGCTAGCAATAATAAGGTGAGTAGAGCATGGCATATTACCTTAAAAGGCAGGTAAGATAATATTAATAGAAATCTGTACTTAGGCATATAAATATAGACATACACAGACACAATAAAAGTGCAAAACTTTAGAGATAAAAGACTTAAGAGAGTCCTGTCCTTCTTATAAAACCAGATCTTAGGAATGATTTGGTTCAGATTCACATGTATCACATTTGGCAGAACAAGGCAATTTCTCAAACTGACAACTTTTTGTTTCTAAATTTCTGCATCATAATTTCCCGAATTTATATTTATCTTCACAAACTTTTAGAAGACTCACCATTTTCTTGGTACTGCATTAAATGCATTCAAATATCTACAACATGTATATACTAGTATTGATATATATATGGTATTATAATACTAGACAATAATTTATATATTATATATAACTCATTTCTAGTTTATATATTAAGACATGTAATATTTATTTGTTCAACTATACTAAATAATTTTCCAGATGCTTAATTATATCAGATTCTGTGGTTTGTATCAGGAACACAAAGCTGAATAGAATTTCCTCTGTGCCACAAAAGAGCAAAGATGTATAGAAGAGAGAGATACATTGAAAATGTAACTGAAATATTATGTGATGAGTGTCACAGCACCCACATACACAAGATATGAAGATGGCAACTCAGTCGGCCGTGAGGCCCATTAAAGTCTCCAGGAAGTGAACAATTCTTGAGGTGAGCCTTTTATAAAATAATCCAAATTCAGTGTAATTGAGATGAATGTATATCTAGAATGACTTCAGTGACTAGATGGTGGCAACATTAACTAATACTTAGAACACAGGAGGAAGAGGTATTTAATAATGGTAAAATAGGACTGGTGAGATGGGTTGAGAAAACTATTGATTAATTTGTGGGCATGTCGTATTTAAGGTGCTCATTAAATGTGAAACTGATTATGTGTAGCAGACATATGGATAACACTGGTTTTAGAGGAAGTTTGAGCTTGAGTTAGAATTTAGGAAATCAAAATAATATGCCCATAGACATATATCTAGAAAGAAACTAAATTAAAGTTCAAGATATTTTGTTTCAAAGTTCAAGATCTTTTCAAAGAAAAGCTATTTATCATTACCTGCTACTCAATTCTAAGTAAGAATGTGATACAACCAGAAATCCTGTTTTAAGTTGGTATGTATATATAGGGTGTGTGTGTGTATTTATTTCTAGTTGTTGTTTTTTTTTTTTTTTCAGAAGAACTCCTTGCTTTGCTTGATACTATGATATATTGCATTGCTTGAAGGCTTACCTGAGGGTGCTTAGAGAGAAGTTTTGCTTCATTTTAGAGAGAAGAATATAGGGAGACATAAATAAATCCATATAAGAGAATTTCTGACTCTCCAGGTTAAGCCTCCAGATTCATTTAACAAAAATCTCATTTGTCAAACTTTCTCGTTGCCAAACTTTCAACAAGATTATTTGTGAATGCCATTGGTAATGAGAGAAACATTTATTCCTGAATAAGTCTACCTCATGTTTGGAGAACTTTTATTAATATCTATTTGTTCATTCTTTCGTTTATTCTTTTATTTATTCACCATGCTTTTGTTGAATATCTGTTACACACTGGATCCTGTACTAGGTGCTAGAAATGAAGCAGTGCATAAGCCAGACAGGGTTCCTGCCTTTATGAATTATAACCACAGGCTTTAAATAAATAAACAAAGTCAGTAAGTAAATAAATAAATAGACACAACTGTGTTATTTATTGTTGTGTAATAACTTATTTCCAATTTTAGTGACTTAAAAATAAATATGTATTATCTCATTTTTATTTTATGTATCAATTTCATTTTTATTGAAAAATAAATATTTTTAAGTAACTAGCTTCTTAAATAAACACAATTAAGCCAAGAGTATGCTGGCACATTTCCACTTCCTATAAATGTTTCTTAAAATAATTTTCTTTCTTGGAGAAAACAGAGCAGTAGTCATATGTGGAGGATGAACTGTGTTACTAAATGGATTTGCACTAGGAAATATCTACTGGAATGAAACACATTCTCAATAGCACACAAGAGACTATTTCATGAAACAAAATTGGCTAGTATACAGAGGGAATAAGCTAAGTATTAGGAAATTAGATTATTTTCTTAAACGATCCACTTAAAAATTGGCGTCGACTTGGTTATTTGATTCCTCTGATATTAGCTTTATTGCAAGATGCATGGTTAAATAGAGAATATAACTTGAATTGTGTGTTGCATATTGAGATACACAATTCATATTCTTCAAAGAAGAATATGTTGCCTCAGCTACTAAGGCAGATACCCTCCAACTGTCAACTCTTTCCAGTTCCTTCTGCTGCAAAGTGATGCCTTATCCAAGGTTGCACTCTTATTGAATGGCATGGCAGTATCTATAATGTAATTATAATGGAAGTGTGGCCATTTCAGCCAACCAAAAGCCAAATCTATCAGATTTTCATGGGGAATATTCCAGATCTTCCCATGGCGTTGGCCCAAGCTTTGTTGGGGTTTCATGGCAATTTGTCTTTTTCTTTTGCTCAATCTTATATCCTTCCATATTCCTCCAACCCCCAAAGTTACCATTCAATAATCGTCTTGTACAAAATCTCAATCTCAGCATCTGCTTATGGAGAACTGCACTTTGAAATTTGAAAGAATGAAAGTATTATGGTGTGGTCTTGAAGCTAAATCACTTACTACCCATCTGCCAGTGAAGATACCATTATTGGTGGTAGGTAGAACACTGAAAAAGCTTTGGCTAAAGGTGATGGTACAGTTATTAAAACTCTCCCTGGAGAGGAAATCCTCTAGCTGCTGTAAAGTATCAGATGCTTATATAATATGAGAAAGCGAACACTACTGCTAAGCACCACTGCTAACCTAGAAAAAGAGAGAAAAGCTGTGGGCAGTTAACGGGTAATTAAAAATTAAATATTGAAATCCAGTAGATCTCTCTGATAGCCTACCAAAGGCTTTCATATTCTGTATCAGAAGGTTAGATAAAATTAAGGATGATGACCAGTACTTAATAGTGTACCTTAGCTCCAGGGAAGGTTAAATGCCCAATCAAGGCAGTTTTGTGATGCAAAAGTGCTGGCTCTTGCCTGGCTGAAAAATAAATTGTACCTTGGCACTTTGGCTAGACATACCTGGGTATACACCTCTGAAATTTTTTCTGTATTCAGAATCCCTTCAACTGTTAGCTTGCAGAAATTTCCCATCTCCCTATGTTAATAATTGCAACCCCCTACCCACTACCACTTGCTTAGAAAAAATACGGAGACCTCTTGCCCACAGTATAGCATGCTACCCTCCTCTCAGATCTGCCCCGCCTACCCCTTTCTTCCATCCTACTCCCTAGGCCTATAAGGTGAACCAGCCAAAACATTCTGGTACCAATAAGAGAGGAAAGGGACTCCACCTCAAGGAGTATCAAGACCTAGTTAGTATGGACCAAAAAGGGCCAGAGGAGTAAGGTAGAACTAGATTTCAAGAATGCTTTATTCAAAAGTATGCATAAAATAGAGTAGTTATGAGTGATGCTGTATTGGAAGCACACTCCCATTATAGAAAATGTAGCACCCTAGTGAGGACTCCAAGAAATGTTGCTAAGTCACAACATTGGCTCCTACAAGCATGATAAAAGCAATGTCTATTCAAAGTTTAAATGCCAGAGTATCATAAACTCAACCCACTAGTGGCCTCAATTGCAGCCTCTGTGCCAGATGTGGTTTTATGTAGAGTAGATTAATATGGCCCCAGGTTTCCATAGGCTCTAAGGCTATAGATTTAGTAAAGGAGGACTTTCTTATTCTATCCAGAAGGGAAAATTAGAAACTGTTTGCATTCATGTGGAAAAGGCAATAATGTTCATTTATAATTTGTCTTAAGAGCTAGGTTAACTACAGTGTGGTTATAATACAATCTAAAGAAATCTGGGCTGTCTTCATAATATAAACAGCATACTGATTCATCACGTTGTTTACATGCTCATTAAGCTGGGGTAATTGAGACACATGTGCTTCAAAAACTGGAGATAAACCCCATGAAGATTCAAGGCCTTGCCAATTTGTCAAATTTTTAGGGGTACAACAGTCAGAAGAGGATTGACATAGCCCTTCCAAAGTAAAAACAGATTATTTAAATTTTTTTTACCTTCCACTGTAATTAAGGAAGCACAATACATAATATAGCCAATTTTGAGTGGAACCTAGAGCAAGAATGGGCATCATACCAAGTTCAGGCTTTAAGGCTAGTGGTGCTGCCACTTAGGTCAGATGAGCCAGCATAACCTTATAATATTAAGAAGTATTGGCCAGAGGACGGTGGCTCACATCTGTAATCCCAGAACTTTGGGAGGCCAAGACAGGTGGATCATGAGGTCAGGAGTTCGAGACTAGTCTGGCTAACATAGTGAATCTCTGTCTCTACTAAAAATACAAAAAAAAAAAATAGCCAGATATTGTGCTGTGCCCCTGTAACCCAGCTACTCAGGAGGCTGAAGCAGGAGAATCCCGTGAACCTGAGAGGCGGAAGTTGCAGTGAGCAGAGATGGCACCATTCCACTCCAGCCCAGGGGATAGTGTGAGATTCTGTCTCAAAAAAGAAAAAAAGTATCAGTGACTGGAAAGGTTTTATAGAAAGATCACAATGCAGGCCCCTAGAATTCTAAATTAAGGCTTTCTTTGTCATCTGCAGTGAAGATGAATACATAACGTGAAAATCAAAATACATCAGGCTATTGGGCTGTGGTAGAGATGGAATATCTGACCATAGGAGACCACTTAAACATTCATCTGAAATATCACATTTTGAGTTGCGTTCCCTAAGCCTTTCTAAATAGTAAAACTAGACCCTTTGTCCTCTATCAGAAATGGGATGATGTGGTACACCATGTCAATCATTAGCATATGCTAGGAGGTAAATTGTGTTCCCTCAAAAATCATATGTTAAGGTCCTAACCCCAATACCTCAGAATATGACTAGATTTAGATATAGGACCTTTAAAGAGATAATCAGGACAAAATGAGGTCTTCTGCATGGTCCCTAAACCAATATGACTGGTGTCTTGCCAAAAGGAGATATGATACAGAAACACAGAGTGAAAAGACCATGTGACAGTGTCTAGAAGGTATCATCTCAAAGCCAAGCCAAGGAGAGAGAACCTCAGCAGAAACAAATTCTGCTGACAATTTGATCATTGGACTTGAACTGCAAGGAAATAAAATTCCATTGTTTAAGCCACACAGTCTGTGGTATTTAGCAACAAAAAATATATAGCATGAACAGAGCGCATAAGTAAGCTGCATGAGCAGAGTCCAGACCCATGTATTGTCCACCAGTGTTTAACCATGACCTTCTTTAACTCACATCTATGTTTGTATGAGGCAACCTGAACAACAGCTTACAGAGCAGAAAAATGCCTGATAGCTTTGTTGTTTCTCTGATTTTGTTTGTTTTATGTCAAAAAGAAAACATTTGCCTCTCCACTACTAGATGTTTCACTGTCATTCATTTAATTTGGGTTTCTTGAGCAATCATGTAAAACGTGGCTCATATTTAGCTACAGGAAAGCAAATAGAATATGAATAAGAGCTTAGTCTTTATAATCAGGTGAACCCAGGATCAGGTTCATATCTTGACTCTGTCACTTACCACTATGAAGTTCAGTGTCTGCATTGGTAGAACTGAGTTAATAGGAGTAATTATATTTTCATAAGATATTCAGTTAATAGGAGTAATTATACTTTCATAAGTATATTATACTTTCATAAGTATTCATAAGTATGAAATGGGATAATGCATATAAATTGCCTCATATAGTAGTACTTGACACTTGATCACATTGTCACTCCATATGTATGTGTATCACACACATATATACAGATACACAAATACACACATGCTTCTCCTACTTTAAATGTCAGTAAAAAGCCTTGCATCTTGTCACTTAAGTTGTATCTGGTGCAATGGTAAAATTAGGCTCAGTGTTCTAGCCTGTTAAGATCTTTTTGACCCCAAATTCTGTCCTCTAACAAGTTTGCAATTTCTTTCAAATTCATGTCAAACTCAAATTTGTTAAGTGTGTTATCTTTGAGAGAATAAATAATTATTTATTAGGCAGGTGTGTATGGTCATTTTCTTTTTTGGGTATTGCATTTTTATTATTCAATTTAATTAAACAAATGTTACTATTAATAGGAATTAGTTTGATTCCATGAATATATTTTTGGTTTCATGTTACTTCTCCCATTTTTTTTCTTTTCTTGTTCTCTAGAAATTTCCGAGAGATTTCTCTATTCTATAGACCAAGTTCCAATTTTAGATATAAAAAACATTTCAGTGAACTCTGAACATTGTCTTCAGCCATGATCTACGTCACTGTTGGTAATTTTTAAAATACAATCTTACCTTCTAGTTTACCCTTTAAAAGCCAGGTGGCAGAAACATTCTATGAGAAGACAAGGTAGTAAAATTCACATTTATTCTTATGCTTAAACTACCAAGGAAAATTTTCTAGTAACACATAGCTTTATGACAACATCATTATAGAAAAATAAATAGTGACATATGTTAAGAAGATGTCAAGCATGACAAAACCTACCTAAATAGTCTCCTACATCTCAAATATTTCTGTGCATTTGGTCCCAGTCCTGTCAATCTGTTAGGTTACTAATGCTTTACTGCATGAGGTTGGAGTTATGGTTTCTCAAACAGCAATGTCAAATAGGCCAGAAAAGGTTATAGCATTTACATCGCAAAACACTTCCCAAAGAAGTTGATGATTTATGTACAGATAAGAAAGAATAAATGGGACCTACAATTATTTCATATTAAGATATTTTTGAACTACTATCTATAACACAGCAAAGTTTTATTTTCAAGTCTGAAAAGTCTTAAGGGTTTACGCAGGTGGGCAGTAGTCATATTAAAACTGTCTGAAGCCTGACGCAAACCTGCATCTCATGTTACGTCTGCCTTTTATGAAGCATTTATGTTATAGTAATATTTGCTAGAAACAGCAAAGGATTTTGTCATTAGAACACAGTACCCAAGGGAAAATCTTCTCTGATTTCTGTGGATTTATGGCATCTCATTTAGATGGAAGAAGAATATAATTTTTCTTCCTTTCATCAGGACTTAAACCATACATAATTGGGCCTACCACCAAAAAGTTGGAGAAAATAAGATTTTTCACTGTTAATTTTTGATAATATTAAATGGATTCTAATGTTGTCAATCTGCTTTATAAATTCAAATGTGTTATTAGATTATTGCATGTTTATTACTCATGATCTTTTTAGATATAAATTGGAAAAACCTAAATCAAGCCAGTTTCAACAAAAAGGAGACATCTTGGTAGGAAACTAGAATAGTTCAGAGAATCAAAAGACAATTATCAGTAACTAAATGGTGAGAAAGGACATCCAATTCTAACCAAGATAAAGTGACAAATACACGATTTAATCTCTTACCTGAAAACAAACAACAAAAAACTTACCAGGTATATATAGAAAACAACAGTTTTTAAAGCAATATATATCAGGCAACTAAGGATAGTTATTCCTGAGAGATGGTTAATGAATACGGCAAACCCTATGATTGCCCCCATTAACTGCCTTAGCAGAGTTTCTAGCCTGCAGTGAAGACCACAGGAACTAAAGCAGCACCAGTAGATTCCCTCCACTGAGAATCTGGAAGAATCAAGCTACTAGAGGTTTCACAACAGAGTTACAGAGAGGAGAAAGCTACAAAGAGAAGAGTGTGGAGCATCTGACTTCCATATTTAGCAGAGTACTAATTCTTACATGTATGTAAGAAAACTACCTGAGTTTGGTAAAGAATCATAAGATTCAATTGAACAGTACCTGTTGGCATCAGCTAAATGACCTTCTCATGAATCATGGCATTGAGTAGAACATTTGGAAGAGCTTTGCTTCAGTAATGACAAATAATTAGACCTAAATTAACTGTTTTTAATGCTCTCACCTAACAAAACATAAAAGCAAGACCCCCAAATTCAAGCTATTTCCAAGTAACTTAACAGAATTCAAGAGTATATTTCTAGAGATACAAAGATATCCATCCCTATTGAGTCAAAATTTGTAATGTCTGGCATCCAATCAATGATTATCAGGTTTGCAAAGAAGGAAAAATGTAATCCATAAGAATGTCAGAAATCAATCAGCACAAACTGAACTAAAACTGACACAGATATTAGAATTAGAGGACAAGAATATTAAAACGTTATTTCAAACACTAAATAGAAACACAATTTATAAAAAAATATAAATTGAAACTTTAGCAATGAAAACTATAGTGTCTTTGGTTTAAAAAATTTATTGTTTGAGATTAATGGCAAACTAGACAATAAAGAAAATAACATTCATAATGTTGAAGACACAACAATAGCAATTATTTGAAATGAAATAGAGAGAAAAAGGAGTTAAAAAATAGTGAACTGTAAGGTAATTCCAAACAGCCAAATACACCTGTAACTGGATTCCCTTAAGGAGGGGAGAAGCAAGAAAAAAATAGCATTTACATTTCTTAAATTTGATGAAAACTATAAATCCAGAAGTCCAAGATGCTGAACAAATTCCAAGCATAAGAAATCTGAAGACATTGTTTCCATCTTTTGATTATTATGTATAGTACTGCTATGAACATGTGTATGCATGGACTTCAGTACCTGTTTTTTGAATACATATATTTATAAGAGCACTATTAATAATAGTCAAAAAGTGAAAATAGCCTAAATGTCCATTAATGGATGAACAGATAAATTGCATTACATATATACAATGGAATATTGTATGTATTCTTCACCTATAAGAAGTAACGAAGTGCTGATACATGGATGATCCCCCACAACATTATATAAGTGAAATAAGCCAGGTATAAAAAAACAAATATTATGTAATTCTACCCATATAAAAGACTAGGATAAGCAAATTTATAGAGCTAGAAATCTCTACCAGAGGCTGCCAGGGGAATGGGGATTGACTGCTTAATGGATAAGAGATTTTACTTTATAGTAATGGAAAAGTTTTGGAGTTAGATATTTGTTATGAGAGTATCTTTGTAGCCCCAAGTGTCTGAATGCTGCCAGGTTCTCTGGGAGCCTGTTATGCTTGGTCATGATATTTATATATGAACTTCTATACTGAGAAGACATTCATACATAGAACATGCCAAACTTCTCAGAATGCCAAAAAGATAAATATATGTATTTTTCTAAATATGTATACATACAGATAGATATAGATAAAAAGAAAAATATATAGGCAGCAAAAAGATATCTGATGGTTTTCCAGTGAGAGAACCTAACAAGGGAGGGAGCAAGGGGCAAACTGCTTTTGAGAACAAGAAGAAAAAATAAGATAGTGGTGAAATAACTCTAGATATCAGTGCAACAAATGACTCTAAATCTGAGTTTTACAGGGAACCTTCAAGGATTCTGCTACTCTAGAGATGGCACAACCGAACTTGAAGGAAGAAGTATTTCTGTTGCAATCCTTCGGAAACCTGTGAATCCAACCATTTTGTTATTAAACTCACTTTGGGTTTGAAAGGTAAAAAGTTTGAAAGTTAAAATGATGTTGATAACTTGCTTAAACATACATGGAATGAGCAATTCCTATCTTTAACCCTTGTTTGCGAAGGCAGGCAGCGTTCTGGAATTGCTACCGGTGTAAAGAACCTAAGGTGAGAGGATAGTGGAGTGGGAGGGGCAATCTTCATTGGTTTTGAAACTTTCCACCCAGCCATCAGAAAATAACATAATGAAAAATAGAATAATTAATGTAATAAAAGACAATACAGATTTAAAAGCTTTTAAAAAAGAAAAATATCTAGCTTCGCACAGGGGCAGTATCGTAGCCAATGAGGTTTATCTGAGGTGCGATTATTGCTGATTGAAAACTTCCTGATATCCCTCCATGACGACTTGAAATATAGTCGGTGTTGGCAATTTTTGGCAGTCTCTAAAGAGACTGAATCAAGAAAAAAAAAAAAAAAAAAAAAAAAACAAGAAAAGAAAAATATATAACTATTAAATATCCCTGACCCATGGCCCCAATGAGAACAAGGTGAAAGTTTCTCAAAGAGTAGCTATGGACCAGCTTTTCTAATCTTCTAATTTGGAATTCCTCACTGAGGACACAGACACTAGCCCACTGATATGAATAAACTATAACCACTCAGGATTGCTTTTAAGAAAAAGATGTCTACCTCGCAGGCCCTGCATGAATTCCTCATGCCCACAGCAGAGTCACAGGGAATCCTAACTGTGATGACAGTGTTGAACAGATGCATAGTAAGGTAGAAGCAACCCTGGCAGCAGAATTGGCACCCCCAAAGTAAAAGCATGCAAGCCACCACCCTAGATCTAGGCTCTTTGTATGATTTCTGTAATACTTGACTGATACTATTTAACCTGAGGAAATAAAGTCCCCAGCTCTGAAAATACATTAGGTGCTCCAACTAAAAGACTGTAATTTGGTCTATTCTGCTATTAATATTTGTGAGTGTATTATGAAATTCTTATAGTGTGTTTTTCAGCTTTATCAGGTTTTTTACATTCTTTTCTATAGTGACTATATTGTCTGTCAGCTCCTGTATCATTTTATGATGATTCTTAGCTTCCTTGGATTGGGTTTCAACATACTCCTTAATCTCAATTATCTTCATCCCTATCAATTTTCAGAATTTTATTTTTGTCATTTCAGTCTAGAACCCTTTCTGCAGAGTTCTTGTGCTGCTTCTTTCTCATGTTTGTGAGCTGGTATTTTTTCAATCTTTAAAGTTGCTGACCTTTGGATTTTTTTTCTTTTGTTCTACCTGATGACCTTGAGTATTTCATTGTAGTATAACAAGGGTTCAGCCAACTGGCTTCATTTCTGGAAGAGTTTATGATGCCTACACTCAGCTACCAACTCCGGACTGTGTGCTCTAACTCTGGAAGACTTGTATCAGGAGCTTAATTTTATTATCTGGCTCCTTGAGGAATCCACTGTGCTGGTGGGGAAGTGGGTAAGGTGCTCCTGGAATCCTGATGGGTGATGTTAGCCAAAATGTTTTGTAGTTCTGTGACAGTGTGATCCATCTTCATTGGCATATATCACCAGTAGCAGCAGTGCCAGTGCAGCAGAGTACATGCTCATCAACTGTGGCAGGGTGCTAGTGATTGGTGGGGTGCCTGGCTCTGTGTGGATGTTCACCACAGTGGTGTAGGCAGCATGGCTTAGGTGGTAGTGAGGGGCCCTTCTGGCAACTGTGCAAGTGGTTATCCTTGTGCTGATGTTAGCATGGCAGTGTAGTGCTGGCATGTACAGGGCTGTGTGCCACAGGCAAAGGTGTTCACTCAGGGTGAAGAGGATCCACTGTTCTCTGTGCCTAGTTTCACTCTGGTGGCAGTGTTGGTGCAAGGACAGGATGCTGGTGGGTGCCTGGCTGGCTAGCTCTGTGTGCGCTAAGGCTCTGACTGCAGTGGTGATAGGGCAGGGGAAATAGGGGTAGAGTGTATCTCCACCACAGCAGTGGTAGGGTAGGGTGTTTGCACACATGACCACTGGTGGGGCAGGGAAGGCTATAACACACACCACCATCACCAAAGGAAAGGCTATACCACACACATGCACCAGCACATACACACCAGCAAAGCAATGTAGAGAGTGTCCATGGGCTAGGCTGTAGTAAGTAAGGGGAGAGAGTTGGGGGATGGGTGCATGGCCACCCTGCTGGACCTCTCCATTAGTCAGGTAGGGTTCACCAGTGCAGGGGCTACAATGTGGACCCCCAAGGCACCCAAGGCTGCCCTGCAGGCAATCACAGCTAGGCTAGGACCTTGGGACAGGCCAGTATACTGAGGGGTGCTCAGGTCAGACTGGCCCAGTCTGATGCACAATACTTTCCTGTAGATTTCAGGTCCAACGTTTCTTCTAGGGGTAAAGTCTCCTATGGGAGCAAGTCACACCTAGTAAGATGAACATCCCTGGCCAGACTTCACTAAAAATGCTGTCACACCAAACACTCTGGGCTTCACATCAGCTGGCGTGCTACCCCTACCACTTCACTAAGCAGCTCTCCCTATCGTCTTGAGTGTGGTGGTCGAGGGGTGTCCTACTGCCAGTATCGTAGGCCCTTGGCCAGAGCAGATTGCCCCTTACCATTTCAACTTGCCCATTACCTCAGAGTTACTGGGTGTCATGAAAGAATCCTGGTATGTTGCAGGGTTCCCAGCTTGCTCCCCTTCCCAGTGTTCACTCTCAGTGCCTTCCCTCTGAAGATCCATTAGGAGTGTGCCAGTCATTTTGGTCCTTTGGTAGGAGCTGTTCCATCTGGCTGTGTCTACTTGGCCATCTTTCCCTGTATCCAGGACATATTTGTATAGAGAAAAGATAACTTGGAGAATGCTGGGCAACTCCACTGCCACCACAGTTGCCAATACCAGCTGTCCCTGCCATAAAAGAGTCTTTAGTCCTTATAAGTCCTAAATCTAGTTTGGAGAGTAGTCAAGCGTTTGTGAGTTCATAGGGTGACATGGCCTCAGAGAAGAAGCCCCTCATCTGCAACTTACACCTTCCACCCCTGCAACTTAAGCAGCTGAAGCATCTTGAATCCAAACTCACTGACAGAATGCACCTTGCTCTGGGGGACAGTAAATACTATCTCTCTTCATTTCTAAGACCCTGCTGTCATTCCACCATGTTAACATGGTTCATGCAACACACTACCCTGGCTGCCCAGGCTTTAGGTCTTTTGGAATGATTTAGTATACTAGTTCATTTTCATGCTGCTAATAATGACATACCCAAGACTGGTAATTTATAAGAAAAAGAGGTTTAATGAACTCACAGTTCCACGTGGCTATGGAGGCCTCACAATCATGGTGGAAAGCAAAAGGCATGCTGTACATGGTGGCAGGGAAGAAGAAAAATGAAAGGCAAGCAAAAAGGGAAACCCCTTATAGAACTATCAGATCTCTTGAGACTTATTCACTACCATGAGAACAGTATGAGGGAAACCACCCCCAAGATTAAATTATCTCTTACTGGGTCCCTCCCACAACACATAGGAATTATGGGAGCAACAGTTCAAGATGAGATTTGGGTGAGGACAAAGCCAAATCATATCATTCTGCTTGTGTTCCCTCCCAAATCTCATGTTCTCCCATTTTAAACTCAATCATGCCTTCCCAACTGTTCTGTAAAGTCTTAGCTCATTCAGAATTAACTCAAAAGTACACAGTTCAAAGTGTGATCTGAGACAAGGCAGGCTCTTTCCACCTATAAGCCTATAACATCAAAAACAAGTTATTTGCTTCCTAGATACAATGGGAGTACAGGCATTGGATAGATACACCCATTCCAAATGGGAAAAATTGGCCAAAACAAAGTGTCCAAAAGCCCCATGCAAGTCCAGAATCCAGTGGAGCACTCTAATCTTAAAGCTCTAAAATTATATCCTTTAACTCCATGTCTCACATCCAGGTCACACTGATGCAAGAAGTGTTTTTTCATAGTCTTGGGCAGCTCTGCCCTGTGGCTTTGCAGAGTAGAACCTCATTGCCACCACTCGCAGGCTGGTATTGAGTGACTATAGTTTCTCCAGGCTCAGGTTGCAAGCTGTTTCTTGGTGGATCTACCATTTGATGGCCCTTTCCTCACAGCTCCACTAGGCAGTGCCCCAGTGAGGTTCTATAAAGGTGCTTCACCCCCACATTTCCCTTCTGCAGTGCCCTAGCAGAGGTTCTCCATGAGGACCTCGCCCCTGCAGCAAACTTCTGCCTGGGCATCTTGGCATTTTCATACATCCTTTGAAATCTATGTAGACGTTTCCAAACCTCAATCCTTGACTTCTGTGACTCCACAGGTTTAACACCATGTGGAAACTACAAGGCTTGGGGCTTGCACTCTGAAGCCATGTTCCGAGCTGTACCTTGACCCCTTTCAACCATGGCTACAGCAGCTTGGATGCAGAGCACCAAGTCCCTAGGCTTCACACAGCCTATTAAACCATTTTTTCCTCCTAGGCCTGTCATGGGAGAGGCTGCTGTAAAGGTCTCTGACATGCCCTGGAGACATTTTTCCCATTGTTCTGGCAATTAACATTTGGCTCCTTGTTATTTATGCAAATTTCTGCAGCCAGCTTGAACTTCTTCTCAGCAAATGGGTTTTTCTTTTTTATCACATCAACAGGCTGCAAAGTTTCTGAACTTTTATGCTGTTTTCCTTTTAAAACTTAATGCTTTTAACAGCACCTAAGTCACATCTTGAATGCTTTGCTGCTTAGAAATTTCTTCTTCCAGATACTGTAAATCATCTCCCTCAAGAACAAGGTTCCACAAATCTCTAGAGCAGGGGCAAAATGCTACCACTCACCTTGTGGCATTTTAGAGTCATCTTTAATCCAGCTTGCAACAAGTTCCCCAACTCCATTTGAGACCACCTCTGCCTGGATTCCATTGTCCATGCCGTTATCAGCATTTTAGTCAAAATCATTCAACAAGTCTCTAGGAGATTCCAAACTTTTCCACATTTTTCTGTCTTCTTCTGAGCCCTCCAAACTGTTTCAATTTCTGCCAGTTATTCAGTTCCAAAGTTGCTTCCACATTTTCAGGTATTTTTACAGAAGTGTCCCTTTCTTCTGGTACCAATTTACTGCATTAGTCACTGCTGATAAAGGCATTCTCAAGAGTGGGTAATTTATAAGAAAAAGAAGTTTCATGAATTCACAGTTTCACGTGGCTGAAGAGGACTCACAATCATGGCAGAAGACAAAAGACATATCTTACGTGGTGGCAGACAAGAGAGAAAATGAAAGCCAAGTGACAAGGGAAATCCCTTATAAAACCATCATACCTTGTGAGAATATGTAAGAATATGGGGAAAACTTCCCCCATGATTCAATTATCTCCCACAGGGTCCCTCTTAAAAGCATGAGAATTATAGGAGCTACAATTCAAGAGGAGATTTGGGTGAGGACAAAGCCAAACCATATCACTGAGACCCCTAAATCTGAATATATGCAACATCCTCACCTTCAGGAACAGGCAGTCCTGCACAGCAGGAAAAAGTATTAGCACAGCTAGTTCAGCAGCAGACACATCTCACATAAGAGATGATTGCAATGCCACCTGGCCCACTGGGCCCACACCCAGCCTAATGGTCAGTCTAGCATGAGCCATATGTTTCCAGAAAGACTGCTGCAGATTCATTCAGCCCACTCCACTACATCCACAACCAACCTGACAGACAGTCGAGCCACATACTTGCTTCCCTAAAGGCATCACCTTACTGTTGCTCGGCCCACTGTGATAACGCAAGCCGAGATCCAGCGATATAAAGAAAACTTGGGTCTATAATGTCTCTCCCAAACTGAAAGGAAACTGAGGACCAAAAATATTACTAGACAAGTCCAGTCTGATGAATAGGTGAGTTTATTAAGACTTGCATATAGGGCACTTCCGGATGGTGGCAGACAGCTCTAGAGATCCATCCCACATACCATCTCTAAACTGCTATTAAGCTTATTTTCTGGCTCTTGCCTAATGTGTTTGAGTGATGAGAGGTAGGTTCTCAGATACTCTTTAGCATGTTTTTTCTTAGTCTCACTAAAGGTTTTTTCTTTTTTTAATATTTTGTTCGTCTATTCAAAAGACAGTATTGAATAGGGATGGTAAAACACAACTCTATTCTGAATATATTCCAAAGAAAGAGTCAAGAAGATTTGCTGATAAATTTGAAGGTGTAACTGAAATTCAGACATAAATAAATCTATATAATTAGCTGAGATAGAGAAGTAGGTCATGAGATAAATGGAAGTCAGTGTTTGCTATCAGAGAACAATCTAACATGAGTAGGGAGTATGTCAGAGAGGACCAATTTCTGTAATAAGTTTGAGTGTTTTCTTGTTTCTCTACAGCAAATACTTTGTTTGCCCACTTCTCTCCATCCTTTCCTGAAGGAAGAGGAGAAAATTGGACATTGAGAGACATGAAAGGACAAGATTCTTGAGATAGAAGTAACAAAAAAAGTAGGTATTTCATGCCCCCCAAAAAGCAATGGGGGTTGAGAATTTGGCAACACCTATGTGTGGATACGAGAGTAATAAATACTATGACAGCGTAAATAATTCCAGAAAGTTTTGTTAATCACCTGATTAACAAAAGTGTATAGGAAGTGAGCTGCGGATAATAACAAAATTGGGAGTGAAGAGGAGCCAAGTGGTATGGACAGAATGTGAGACAGAATGATGGAAAATAGAAAGGAACAGGTAGGCAAGGATAGTGAGATTTCACACAGTCTGAGCAGGGGTGCTACTAAGCATCAAGAAACTCTAATTATATCAAAGAGTCCTCACATCCCTACTCCCATTCTTGAGGATGGCTGGCGAACACAAGGAATTGGTGAGAGTTGAATATCTGACCCTTAGATGCTGTGTGTCTCAAAGCAATCGGCAGAGGGCACACTGGAAAGACTTTCACTTGGAGCTCATTAACTGGTGCACTAAAGCACAGTTCAGAAAAAATCTGACTATGATTTCAGAGATTTTCTGAAATATTTGGGAAGAAGTTGTTGTGGAAAACAGTAAGATTCCTTCTTACCTGATGGTGAGATTATAGCATGCAGTGTATAATTTAATTTCATTTGGAGGGAGGAATAAAAGGATATCTACTATGTGGATAGATAAGAGGTTATTGGGAAGGTTCGAATGGGTGAATGAAGGATAGATTAATACCCAGAAGATGGCCACATCAACATATTGATGATGCTGTATGCCATAGCTGGAGGGAGAGAAAAAAAGAGAGAGAAAGAGAAAAAACTACTATACCACAGTTAAAGACAGATTTTCACATTTTAAAATTTCCTCTCTTCCTGTGTTATTGGATTTGCACATATAATATTTATTTGTAGTATTTTTAGGTAAGAGAAAGGAAAGTACAATCATTATGGGTTAAGAGAAAGAATAGTATAATTTCAAAAGCAAATTTAGGCCATGAGAAGAGAATGGAGTATAACTTGGTAAGTATAAATGTCTATGTTTTAGAGATGGTATGTGTACTTGAGTGTGTTTTTACATAGATGCATAGGGCTTGCTGTTTTTGAGTTGTGCTATTCTATTTTTCTTCATCATTCAGATTTCTCAGCCTGAAAGACGTACTCTATCTGAGTTGGTAGATTCTACCTTTGACAGTATAAAAAGGACTTTTGTCACTCAAGGTATTTAACAAAGGGAGAAAATCATTCCAATCTGCTTTTATTTGCACACTTATAAATCTATTTCTCCTTACCTCCATCCATGGAAGCACCATTTGTATATATTTTTTTATTTTTAAAATGTTTGTGGGTGCATAGTAGGTGAGATGTTTCGATACAGACATGAAATGCAAAAGAAGTACATCATGGAGAATGGGTATCCTTCCCCTTAAGCATTTATCCTTTGAATTACAAACAATCCAATTACACTATTTGTGTCATTTCAAAATGTATAGTTAAGTTGTCACCGACTATAGTCACCTTATTGTGCCATCAAATAGTAGGTCTTTTGCTTTCTAACTATTTTTGGTACCTATTCACCAGCCCTTCTTCCTCCACTGGCCCCCTACTACCTTTCCCATCTTCTGGTAACCATTCTACTCTCAATGTTCATAAGTTCAATTGTTTTGATTTTTTAGATCCCACAAATAAGTAAAAACAGGCAATGTTTGTCTTTCTGTGCCTGGCTTATTTCACTTAGCATAATGACCCACTCTTGGGTTAGCAGGGGTGGGTCCAGGAAGAAGATATTTGTGTCCTGGGCCCACTCAGGGAATTCTTTCTACCACTGCAAGCGGTGGGGATTAACTTACCAGGTCAGCCAGGGCTGCCACGCCAGCACATGATTAGAAGGTTTGGGGTGATGGGGAGGAGGCCCCTCAGCTGGGCTCTGCAGCCCTCACAGTTGCATGCATGGCAACCTTGCCAATGGCTTCCAATCAGCTAACCATCAGTGACACTGACCTTCCCTGCCCCAGGGGGCAGAGCGAGGCTGGCTACAGGCAGAACTGTGAGGGCCCCAGTCCCATACTCAAGACATGATGATTAGGGGTGGGGAAGGTCTCAGGGTCTCCACTGGGAAGAGCATCAGCCTTCACCTTCTCTGCCCAAGGGAGAGCCTGTGGGCAGGGCCCATGCAAGGCCTGGGAAGAAGCCAGCCCGGGGGAGGGAAGCCCTGTGCACTGCGAAACAGACAAGACCTCTGCTCCAGGGACTCCTAGCTAAGCTATATACTGCAGGGCGCAAACAGGGAGAGAGGAGGGGGTGGGAGTGCAGGGTGGGTCAGGAAGGCGGTGTGTTCCATCCATGTTGTTGCAAATGACTGGATCTCATTCTGTTTTATGGCTGAATAGTACTCCATAGTGAATACACACCACAGTTTTTTTATCCATTCATCTGTTGATGAATGCTTAGGTTGCTTCCAGACTTAGCTATTGTAAACAGTGCTTTGAACAAACATAGGAGTTCAGATATTGTTTTAATATGCTAATTTCCTTTCTTTTGGGTATATACCTCACAGTGGTATTGCTGGATCATATTATGCATATTTTTTAGTTTTTGAGGAATCTCCAAACTGTTCTCCATAGTAGTTGTACTAACTTAACATTCCCACCAACAATATACAAGGGTTGCCTTTTCGCTACATCCTCACCAGCATTTGTTATCGTCTGCCTTTTGGATAAGAGTTATTTTAACTAGGATGAGAAGATATCTCATTGTAATTTTCATTTGCATTTATCTTATGATCAATGATGTTGAGTTCCTTTTTATATGCCTGTTTCCCATTGATATTAAGCCACCATTTCCAAAACACAGGTTCTGATTAAGTTAATTCTTCACATTCTCATTATACCTACAATCACTAGCTTTTAGTTAACACTCCTGTCAATTTAGAATGGTAGGAAAGTAAAAGATCTCCAAAAATCCAAAAGGAAACCATCTCAAAAATTTAAAGAGGGGTAAAGTTTTTGGAAATAAAGGAAAAGAAAGATATTTTAACTAATAATTAAAATAACTTGCATGTTGCATTTTTCTTTTTTTAAAAAAAGTTATTTAATAGTGGAATCCAAGGGTTAGGCATTAAAATAATTGTTCTTAAGCGGCAGAAGTGGTCTGCGATGACTCTACCTACAGGAGAACAAGAATCTAGATTTTTCTGGCCTGCCCACCATTCACGATCAAGGCCTCATTAATTCAAATTCACTGAAAGGGACATTGAGAACACTCTTCCAAAGAATGAGATACTGTCTTCAAATTGAGACTAATGAGGAATAATATACATCTACAGAAGCTTGAGTGTCTATCAAGGCTTCTACTGATTATGAAGAGTTAGAGCAAGAAGATATGCTGTTCTAAAGTTCTTAACAAACACAATTGAAGAATTAGAAACCTCTCCTGGATTCTGAATTTATAATGTATTCAAGTGCTGGCATCGTGTTAAAAAGCAGAAAGTAAGAGACGTGGATGTTTATTTTACATGGAGAAAAAGCAGTAAATCATAGTGTTTGCATTTTCTGGGGCTTCATTTCAGTGGTTACTTGGTGAGTTAAACATGCTTTCACATTCCAGTGAGCAACAGGTATTCAAACCTCATAATGTTTCCTATTTTGAGGAGTTACATTACAAATTCATTTTGTGTTGATTCCATGAGGTACATAGCAGTTTGAATTTGTGAAATGTTAACTTGTCTAAGGCCTTAGCCAGCTGAAAACTGTAGCTCTGAAGAAACAGTGAATGGATTTTCTGCATACTACTAGATATCTGATTGGAAAGTAGAATTTTTGTCTCTATGATGTAAAACGTGTATTAAGCTTCAGTGTTTTTTTCCAAAAATTTTCCTCAAAGTAAGAAAACCAGGTAAACTCAATCTCAATATTAACTAGCTTGATTTGCTTCACTTTATTATATAACTGAAGGTCCAAAGAGCATTTAGAAGTTATTATAGAAAAAATGTCTATAGTTGCAGTTATAATTTCATTTTGCCATTTATATAAATATCATGAAAAATTCAGGAGGCAAGATTTTTAGACTAGAATTTTTGTTGAAGTTATGCATTTTAAAATTAAAATAGAATCAGAGCTTGAGGGAAGCTTGGACACATTCATTAGCCCCCTTCCCTGACTTTAAAAGGCATGTTTCTAAATGCTCACTAGAGAGTAGAGGGGAGCACAAGCAAGAACATAAGGATATTTGGACCACATCCATTATCCATTCAGTTCAGCAATACAATTCTCATGATGTAGTTAGAAATACAATGCTAGTACTTCTGCTGAATAAAAAGGTGGGAAGAGCAGGGATTGGGGGAAGTTGGGGAGGGATAGCCTGGGGAAAAATGACAAATGTGGGTGAAGGGGAGAAAGGAAGCCAAACACACTGCCACGTGTGTACCTATGCAACTGTCTTGCACATTCTGCACATGTACCCCAAAACCTAAAATGCAATTAAAAATTTTTAAAAAAAAGGTGGGAAGAAGAGAGCAATGTTTAATCATGTAACAAGAATATTCAAGGTACAGTACTGAGAGATTTTTCAGACCATATGTCAAAAAGATGTGATTATTTCTTTAAAAACAGATTAAAATGAATTTTTCTCTTATTAAATAAGATATTTTGAATGCCAGTTGTGGACAAAAATATAGAACTAGTAATAAAAGCATGGAAATTAGTCCAGACATTCAAGTTAATGGACAGAAAACCACAGTGTTAAACACCAAATGTGATTTTCAAGTAAAACATGCAACCAGAATTGGACAGAACACATTCTTAAAAATTAAACATTGAATTGATATCAATTAAGTGACTTTTCAGCAAAGTTTAACAAATTAACCCTAAAAACCACAAAATGATTCAGTGGTAAATCAATACAAAATCATGTGGGTCAAATTACATAAGAAAATTGGCAAAACCTATGAGAAGAAAAATCCAGAACTGTGAGCTGTGCCCTGAGCCACAGTGACCAAAGGTTGTCATCAGCTTATCACAGAGGAAATAAAAATTAAAGCACTAGAAAACAGGGTTAATAAGTGGACCCTTGCTCTCCATAGTGTTCAGGCTCCCTGAGTCATCTTTCCTTAGTGGAGGCCCTGGCACTAATCTTTCGGCAACTGGCTGCACAATCTGAGTCCAGGACTTGATGACATAAATGTAATTCTTGTTGAATGTCAATTCTTGTTCACTTCTGTATTAGTCTGTTCTCACATTGCTATAAAGAACTACCTAGGACTGGGTAATTTATAAAGAAAGAAGTTTAATTGACTCAAAGTTGTGCAGGCTATACAAGAAACATGACTGGGGATGCTTTAGAAAAGTTACAATCACCGCAGAAGGAGCAGGAGGGAGAAAACCAAGGGGGAAGTGCTACACATGTTTAAACAACCAGATCTCAGAAGAACTCACTATTGGAGAACAGCAAGGAGGATGTCCGCCCCCAGGATCCAATCACCTCCCACCAGGCCCCTCCTGCAATACTGAGGATTGCAATTTGACATAAAATTTGGGTGAGGATACAGAGCCAAACCATATCATTTCTTTGAAGTTAATCAGACAAAAGCAGTAGATAAAAGTAGAGATTTCTCCTCAACACTTGCTTAATCTCTGTCAAGATATTATACTTACCTTATATTTTATAGACATGTTGAATAATTTACAGATTTCAAGGAACCATTTTAAAATAGCTTTCTCAAGCAGCTTAGCACCTTAAAGAGTCTTCTCTCAAGTTCTCTCAAGTCTTCTCTCAAGTCCTCAGGATATAATCTTATTAAATTTATATCTCCGTAATAGTCACTCTAATTCAATGGCTAATGTCCAAGAATAATCTGATATAATTGAGTAGGCAAACATATAATATTCATAACATAAATACAACTTTGAAATCCAGTTAGTGTCTTGAAATACTTAGAACTTGGGCCTACTGAATTATTAAGAACTATGTTGCTCACAGTAAGACAAGCTATGCATATTCTAATTCTCCTCCTTTTCTGTTTTCTTTCTTGCTTTTCTTTCTTTTGGAGATGAAGTTTCGCTCTTGTTACCCAGGCTGGAGTGCAATGGTGCGATCTCGGCTCACTGCAACCTCCGCCTCCTGGGTTCAGGCAATTCTTCTGCCTCAGCCTCCCGAGTAGCTGGGATTACAGGCACGCGCCACCATGCCCAGCTAATTTTTTGTATTTTTAGTAGAGACGGGGTTTCACCATGTTGACCATGATGGTCTTGATCTCTTGACCTTGTGATTCGCCTGCTTCGGCCTCCCAAAGTGCTGGGATTACATCTGTTTTCTTTCTTTTGTGCTTGAAGGATGCACAGAACTTTAAGTCTCAGGTAAATATCATTAGAATCTTTCATTGTGTCCCCAGTGTGCTTGACTTTAACATAACTATTCATATAGCACACCATAAAGACTGCTAGCCTTATGATTCATTTGAGGGAGAACAAATTACACTTAGCTTGAAATTTTTCTTTTAAGCTCCCTTTGTGTTCTTTATGTTTTGGAGAAAAGCTGAAGTTGGTGCTAAGTTAAGATTAGTTTCCAGGGCCTGCTAGCAGAGGTGAGTCAGAATATTCCAGCTTGTTGGTGATGGTATGCACCAGAAAGGCAAGTATAGTAAGAATTGTTACTCTGCAGCTGGTTAGTATCAATAGCAGCTTAACCTATCTAAGAGATTGGAGTGAGTTACAATAAATACACCTATTCTTAACAGACCTTTCTTCTGTCTCTCATGTTGATTTTATAATCAACACAATGCTGTCTGCACTCAAGCAGCTGAGACATAATTCTTGTTAGACTGTTCAGAGAATGGCTAAAGATGAAAATGAGGTCATCACTATCCACCCTGACCTGTTGGCTCTCTCTAACAGCGTTTACTTCTTTGTCTTCAGGATGCCCATGTAGAGAAAAGTGCCTGGGGCATGAGATAACAGAACCACTTGCCAACCCAAAATCTACCAGAAGTGTTTATCTTGTATCTGATCTCTCCGTTTCTCTTTATTCCCATCCTATAATTTCTTCAGCCCTATTTTTTTATTTTTATTTTGTCTTAAGTCCCTCTTTCTCTTTTGCCTGCTTTCCAGCATGAGTCATCATTTCCCTTCTGTCCATTAGTTAATCTACAATAATTCTCTGTAGGTTTTCTGGGATGGGCAAGAGGAGAAAGGAAGGACTCCTTTTGATCTAATCTCAAGGTGTAGTACATAAAAACAAGTCAAAATATTCAAATTGTAGAAAGCTATCTTTCTCCAGTCTGTTTTCTCAATGTTGTTATACTGAAAGAGCATCTCTCTCCTATGGTAAATATGTTATAAAATGCTCACTCTTTGGTAGAAATTAGCCATTGATAAGGGTAGAGAAGGAAAGAAAACCTCAATTTTTCTGATGTGATATTTGTAATTAAAACTTTATAATTTATCATGGTTTAAATATTTAATTTCTTTCCATGTTAACCCCAAATTAGTATGGCTATAAAATGCTATTATCATTAGACCAAAGTGTTTTAATACTTCTTTCAAAGAGGCTTACCAAAACAGGAGCCCAATAGATATATTCCTTCTATATTCTTTAAAATGTAACTCATAAGGATGAGTGAGTCTGTTTCTATTTCTTTCTACTGACCTATATTATTGCTAATCTTCCAATTTTGGTGGGGATGTGGGGGAGTGGTTTTACTCTGTTATTGTGTCCATTGTTATTTGTGCCAATTGTCAAATTCGATTGATAAATTATTATGTTGCTTTATTTCTGAACAAATGAGCTATCAAATATCTTCCTGGTGACTCTCATAAGGTATGTCTCTCTTATTCTAATTTGTGCAATTTGATAATCAGGAGTGAGAAAGATGTGCATTAGGTAATTTCAAGATTCTCTCTACAGAGACTAGTCATTGGGAAGCCAAAGAAAGATCAGGAGGAAGTATCTCCAGTTATACATAAAAATTTATTTTCTATCATGCTTCTTTGCCATTTTTAAAAAAGTATATTATTCAATTTATTTAATGAGGCAATGAGAGAGAAAGACAGGGACACAATAGAAAAGGAAAAGTGAGGGAAAAGGCAGTCTGATGAGTAAAAGGAAGAATGATGGGAAAGAGATAGGAAGGAATGAAGAAAGAAAACAAGAAGGGAGGAAGGGAGGGAGGCAAAGAAGGAAGAAGGAAGAAAACAAGGGAGGAAGATGGGAGAAAGGGAGTGAGATTTTTCTTTCCGTTTGTGAAATATTTCAGTGTTGCCTTAAATGATGAAGACTCTCTCCACTGAACCCACCTCTACCTGTCTCTCTGCCTCCTGTGCATACCCTTTCTTGACCCTTGCACTCAGTTCTCATTGCCTATTGAACATCCTCTGCTTCCTTTTGCTCCCATACCTTTGCACATGCTGTTTTCTTGAGTTGCCTTTCCACCAACTTTATTATCTCTGTTCGTTTGTCCCTGGCTTTGGCACTAAGTTTCTTTTTCATAGTTATATTAATGATGTATTTTAATAGATGCATTTATGCAGAAACACCAGCATCCTCACACATCACCAAGATCATGACCAGAAATCTTTCTTATTATTCATCTAAAGTCAATTTTTAAAGAAAGAAAACATACTATCTTCTCTCATAATTTGAAAAGAATTGTTTAAAAGCGCACATACAGATTAACTCAAAGAGTATAAATTTTGCAATGCTATTTTAATCAAATAAACAATTTTCAGGTTTGCTTACTTTCTGCAGGGGAAATAAAAATATTAAAGAGATATGAATTTATTGCCAATAAATCTTAAAAAGACATCAATCAACTCATATGTTCTCTTTAGAAATAAAGATGAGAGGTTAATTCCAAGTATTAATAGAAAACTTTAAGGACACACAGCAGAAGGAGAATACCAGAAATGATGGCAGCTGTCAATTAGTCTAAATGGAAAGAAGAGATGAATACCTATAAGGTCTCAAAAAGGGAAAGCTTGGGGAACAGACAAATGGGGATGTGGTGGAGTGGGAAGTGGGCCTCAGGCAGAATTGCTCATCCTCGTTGTAGCTTCTCTGCTTGGAAATGCTTTCCCATTGTGGCCAAATTTCTTCAATTTATATTCATAGATTTTTCTGACAGTGTAACAAACAGAAATCTGAGACAAAAGATATATTGGGAAATGATATATTGAGCTTCCACAAGCCAATATTATTTAACATTCAGTTAAGTTGGAAATCTCCTTTTATTCTGATTCCTTAGCTTACAAACAATCTATTTATAGTGTAGATTTCAGTGTAGCACTAAGTACAGGTAGAAAGAAGATTGGCTGACTACCCAAACACAAGCATTCGCACTTGCATTATTGTTTTATATCATTGGTATTTTGAACAAATCTCAATCTAATGATCTGATTTGTGGAGTTCAAAATGTAAGCTATTCATCTTGCTACAAAGTTGACTTTGGTCAGTAGCAAATTTACAAAGTTAACTGCCCAGTGAAGTCTCTGACAGGCAGCCAAGGGACTTTACCCAGTGACATCACTCTACTTTGCATATACGAGGTACTATTATTACTGTTGTTGTTATTATTGTTAATGCCTAGAGAAGTTGTTTATTCCTATTTTAGGGTGGATTGTAAACATGAGTGCTACACTGTTAACAAACTCAGAGAAGTTAGATTACTAAGGCAATGAGATATTTGGTTGTATATATGAAACAGAGAATGAAACAAGAGATGAAACAGAGAATGTCTGAGAACCAGGACGTTCTGATAAATTACTAGGGTGAGGAGTATGTGTACAGGAGTGTATGTGTGGGAACTTACTGTAGCGTGATGAAATGGGTTGTTCAGGATGAGAGGTACCAAACATAAAACAAAAAATGTGAAAAATAAGGTGGAAGAGTTTCAATGATAATGTCAGCTACTTCAAAATGATGCCTAGGAATAACTTTTACCTAAGAAATACATAAGTTATTTTTTCATATTCACCATTCTCTCTTCCTCCACTTTTACTGTCTCCTTTTTTTAATCATATGACTTTGTCTTTCCAGAAGTAAATATTCCTCCATTTGCTTTTAATACTTTACTTTTTTAGCCACATTGGAGAGTTTCGACACTGTTACCAAAGAACACTTGTAATTCCAGAAACATCTCAAAATCAGTCTTGTGATTTTAAAATAGAACTAATTGTCTTATGCAACTACCCACTACTACCATGACGTTTGGTCGTGTTGTTCATAATTTTGATCAGTGGATTATTTTCCATCCAGTAGTCAAGGTAGACAACTGAGGCTCATCCTTCTATCTTTCCTCTCCCTCCAGCTGCTAGCCAATAGTTTTTCAAAATATTTTGTCTTTCATTCTTAATTATGTCTTACATACTCCTCTCTTGGGATAAGCTTTCATTATCTTTTGTCTAGAGTATTTGATTCAGAAGTCAATTGAGTTTATCTGCTCAAGGAGATTCATTTTAATGCAAGATGCAAAGAATACCCAAAATGCAAAGATAAATACAAATTGATCCATGGTTTTATTTATTCATTCATTTAACAAATGAATTTAGGTGACTACTTTGCATAGATATGGTGCTGGGCAATGGGGATGTGTCATTGAACAAAATAGATTATTTCTCTGCCCTCAGGGAGTTAAAATCTTACTTGAAAGATCTATGTGATAAGCAAACAAACAAACAAACAAACAAATATAATGCTTACAGACTGTGATAAGGGCTAATTAGGAAATCATATGATGCCATAGTTAAAAGTGGGGTTGAGGACAAAAGATAGAAACAAGGCACAATGATCCTTTCCTTGACCAAACTCTACTCTGGCTCCCCTGAACTTTTTCAACTAGGCCTGAGTTTTGGACTTCCATGTTCACCTCTGTATTGTCCAATTGTAGCAGAAATCCTGCCAAGCCAGTTTACCAGAACCTCTCACCCTTGCTATCTAGTCATCCTCTGTATCTAATTTGGTTCCTCATCCTCCACCATCTCCCAGGCCATGCCTCATCACCCTGTCTTCAGCAAAAATCCTGCTAAGTCAGTTTAGCCAGAATTCTCTCTTAACTATGATGTTTCCTCTTAATTATTTTTACCTGTTGGTCCTGCTCATTGGCTATAAATTCCCTCTAGGCCATTCAGTATTTGAAATTGAGTCCAGTCGCTCTCTCTTACTGAAAAAATTTCATTGCAGTGATCCCTATACCTATTATAATACCTCCCTTTGAATGAAGTCTTCTGTATTGTTTTAACAAACATCACAAATTTTTTTTTCTTTATCACAAGAATAGTCCTCAAACCAATTTGGGAAAGTAATTTGAATTTGACACTCTGCTAATGTACTGTAGGTATCTCTGGGCTTCTCCTAATACATCATTCTCTCACCACATTTTGAAGGAGCTTAATACACTCAAGCTACCGTTTGTGGATGCAACCATGTACCCTGGCACTATATTGCTCCTGAAGTAACTTTCCCTGCCATTTCTATCAATCACTACACATCGTGTGCTTTCGTTTTTTTTCTCTCTTTTTTTATATATACATAATTTAATTTGGTATATAAGAGACTTTCATGAACGCTTACTAAGAACATAATCTTAACTTCACAATTATATTGTAAGTTTCATAGTAAAAGAGGCCTTTAGGTGTATGTGAAAACAAACAATTGCTTCAAGATTCTTGTCTGTCCTCAAATAATTATATATTGAGCAACCTTTGATTCAGTTTCACAGTATTGCATATTCGGGCACCAACATTTTCGGTATTAAACAGTATCTTAAGTGCTAACATCATTGGTTTAGAAATCATTGTGAAAATGCATTATTGAAAACCAGAGATTAGTTTTAATCATCAGTTGTCCACAAAATTGAGAAAAAATATTTTTACAATAATGAGCTATTATGCAAAAAGTTCAGATCAGTTGTAGCTTTTTAATATCATCTGCTCTCAAGTTCAGTGTAGACTTAGATCCTGGTGAAGGGTATTGGAGAGTCAAGTGTCTGAAAGATTGAAGCATCTTCCCAAAATGTAACATACAGGAGGTTAAAAAAAAAGCTCTACTTTCATTGTAACCTCCCTTAATGTTAAAGGAAAAGGTAATATTTGACCAGGGAAGTTCAAGGGGCAAACTCATGTTAGAATGACTGACTGATAGAAGCCAACATCACCCCCTTTAATGTCTAAGTGGCTCTTTAACACTCAGAGATTTAAGTGCTGGATTTAGAAAAGAAGAAAAAAAAAGAACTTTAAAAGGTGTTAACTCCATCTTGTGCCATTAAAGAGGAGATGTTTAATTAAGCCACTGGTAGTTCTTGGGTGGTTTTCAGTTTAGTTTTATACTTTTGAGATGAAAGGATACATGCAAAATTATGTACAAAGTACCTTTTCGAAACTTTGCAAAGGTCAAGGAGAAAATAGCTGGATATCAAAAGCTGAACTTTTCAAGGTTTTTCTCTGATTTTTCTAAAACAAGATAGCCTCCTCCTCCTCTTAATAGTTCTTCAAGGCCTTTTTGGTAGCCAAAATCTTTGTTCTTTTTTTTTAAGCAGCTTTGTAACAGAAGAACTAAAAATTAATTATGGCTATGGAACTTTTACACAGAAGAGTTTAAAAAGCACAGACGTAAAGAAGGGAAAAAGATGAGGGCCCATTTATCTTATATTGACAGGACTAGCTTCAAACGATGACCTTGAATCATAATCATCCTAATGAGCTCAAAATATTTCACTTTAACAAGTGAAACTATAATCAAATCAGTTTCTGAAAGCTCTACTAATGAGCATTTCCTTTGATGAAAACATGGTTAACTGTCTTAGTCTGCAGGAGGTGCACTACAGTAAGGGGCCAGCTCCTGACAACTCATTAGCTGACCTGGGGAGAGAGTAATTTGAATGCTTTTGATAAAAATTTCAAGGCTTTTTTAACTTAAATTACAATTTATGCACTTTTATAAATAGTATAATTTTTCTAAGTTGGGGGAAACTAGCGAGAAGACTTCAAAGCTGTGGAACAAAGTTTGTTTACCACATTTGGTCTGTTGGATCACCAGAACCAAGAAGAGGAAATATGTTTAATTAGCAACTGCACACTCAGAGCCAATCCCTATGTCATATTTTTACAGGCTGTATTTTTACAGGTTGGTATGATGTTAAATGAACTTGGTGGAGATACATTTTAAAAGATTAAGAATTGAAGATTGGAAGTCATGATTATTTACTATGAATCTGAAGAAAATCTTAAATACTTTCTCTGTGAAAACAAATCACTCCATTTACCTAAAGCAGCAAAATAGGCATAAATGAAAACCAAATGCAGAAATATGGCTTCCTTTTTTTACTACTCCTCAAAAATCTGCACCCCCAATAAATTTATCATTTTAACTACTGTTCTGCTCTATTCAGCATCAAGAAATGATCTCTCTCTCTTCTTCCTCTGCAGAGCAGATTTGCTGTCAAAGCAGAATGTAAAACAGAAGAATAGTTCAGCTGTTTTAAGTATCACTGGAAGACAGATCTTCATTGCTTCAGAGGACGCACTCCTCGTCGTCTCCCTCCCGCAAGCTTCCTTTTGCCTACTTACTTTCTATTTGTCATATTTTCTTCCTGTGTTCTGCAAGGCAAACCACAGAGATGGTTTGTGTCGTAGGCACATGAGATGCTGTTCTCAACTTGTCAACTGTTTAATCTCTTTCTCTTTCTAGCTCTTTCTCTGTCTCTCTTTTGGCTCAGATTGAGATAGAAAAATATTTCCGATATTTCGGCATATGAGCTATTGGACAGAGACAGAACATTGACAAAAAGAGTATTTTATTTTAACTTCTCAAAATTATGCCTCCCTTTCTCTAAATCACTTTAATAAGACATTCGACAACCATAAAAAAGCAAAGTATTTGTTTTGATCTCAGTGTATATGTATGGCATGTATAATATGTACAGTAGATTCTTGTTATTTGCAGCAGTTCTGTTCTATAAAGTCACCATGCATTCTAAAGTAACAAATATTGAATACTGCATCATTACTCCTGGGGGAAATACAGGGTTGTTTCTGCTAACCTCTAGTCAAAACATTTTTGTCAACTGATCAATATATAACCTTATTTGATGTATGATTCTGTTTAAAAACATTGTACTTAATACGCATTATTGATATATTGACATTGTACTCATACCCATGTTAAAAAATATTATTCTAAAACTTATTAAAACAGTAAGGAAGACTTTATTCAAGATATTGCAGAAGGGGCATTGCAATAGGGGAGAGAGATCAGGCTCAATGCCAGATATATCAAGGACAAGTTGGGATTTATCGACAACGAGGAGCGGAAGAGGGTCAGTGAATGAAAAACTGCTAAGAGAAAACTAAGAGAACAGGGATTCTTGCTAAATTGGCCTAACAAGATTCTAGTTAAAGACAGGCCAAGGACTTACACATTACAGGTGAAAGATAAGAAACTGATCAGCCATCAATGGAGGAGAAAGTCTCCCTGAACTGACTTAGCAGAATTATTTGCTAAGACTGGACTGGGCAAGCCAAATACATGATGGGGTCAACATCGAGGTCCAAGCAGAAAGAAGGCCCATATGATCCTGACTGAAGTTCAGTCATAGAGAGAGTCTTTGTCAAGCCAATGGCAATATGACTTATGCCTAAACAAAACATACCTAATACATGTATTTTTTTCCATAAAACAATTAAGTCTTCTTGCACTTAGGAAAAATGGAGAGCTCTTTAGCACGGCAATTGGATAATATTTTAAACAAAAAAATCACCAACAAAAAGCATAAAAAATGTGAAAAATACTGCACTAAATAGACTGACCACAAAAAGGACACTTGTTTACAGTTTGAAAGCTGGGACAAGAAAGCTGAGTGTCCTACCTCCACTGGGAAAGTGTGCTTCAGGTGACTCAAGTACTTCATGCTCTACAAAAAATGTACACACATGAACACAAAAACACATGGTTATGGATTTGGTGGTTACCAGTACATTTTAGCTAGTAGGGGGAAATCTCAAATAATGAGGATTGATGAGGATTGGCTGTATACACAAACATGTGCACACATATCTACATCTACATCCAAATCCGTATTAATATCTATATGTGTATCCATACCTATATCAATTATAATCCATATGTGTATCAATTTGAAGAATGTTAGTCTTTTTCATTATATAATATCAATGTTACAGAAAAAAATATATAAAATTTGAAGTCTGACATTTTTATCTGGGGCTGGGAAGAACCACTTCTGGAAATACTAGAAAATTTAACCCAATATGAATTAAGCAACAAAGTTGCAATGTTAGCCCGATAATTCCATAATTGACTTAAGAATGTCCTAAATTTATTTATAGTCAACAAATATCTAATTCTCTAAATCAGAATAATGTATTATTGTTTTTCCTAATAAGTTCCTACAATTGTATTCAATTCTATCAACTCAGCAAAGTAAAAATCAGTGAATGCCTTAAAGCTAAGACTGATATTTAAGCATTCTATCCAATGCTGGCCTTGTGGCTCAAGCCTGTAATCCTAGAACTTTGGGAGGCCAAGGCAAGAGGATCTCTTGAGGCCAGGAGTTCAAGACCAGCCTGGGCAACATAGCGAGATCACATCTCTAGCAAAAATCAACTTGGTGTGGTGGTATGCACATACAGTTCTGGCTATCTACACGGGAGGCTGAGACAGAAGGATCACTGAAGTCCAGGGGTTCAAATTTATAGTGAGCTATGATCACATAGCTGCATTCCAGCTTCTGCAGCACAGTAACACAATGAGAATCTGTCTCTAAATAAATAAACACTCTATCCAATGTGCATGCTATCATTAATTGCAATAGTTTGAGATCGTAATATCAAACAGTGCCTCAGAACAAGGGAGAGGCTCCTCTTCCACTTGCATTCTGGGCCATCCCTGTGTTGGTCTATCCCATTCTTTCTTCAGTCAACTTTCTTTCAGTAACTTCTGTAACTTCAGTAACTTCTTCTTTCTTTCATAAACTGTAGGCAGAGGGTTTGGTTTCTCAGTCTGTTAACCTGAAGCAGAAAACAGAGGTGGCCTTTTTTGGAAAATAAGAAAGGTCAGGCAGAAGTAATCTTCTAATAGACCCATGACAGTGCCTCTGGATCAATAGGAACAGCTGGCCAGACACCTACACCTTGGATATGCCCCTTTCTGTATCAAACTGCTTCAGAACTGTACCATGAGGCTCTAGAGTGTAGAAGCTGTTTCCAGTTAATCCAATAAAACTTGTACCCTAAGCTTCTGCTTCATTACATAGAATCAGAACAATTTTGCCAATTCATGCATTATCTCAATTTACTCCATTCTCTGCTGCATTTTCTCAAACATGCTAGAGAGATTTTCTCCCTCATGAAGACTCTAAGCAGCTTTATGAAATCATAGAAACTCTACAAATTCCACGTCTCCCTCTTTCCTGGTAAGATGTACCCTAGTGTTAGCAACTCCCTCCCAAGGAGAATGCTATCTAAACACATTTATTAGAGGTGAATGGAAATAGTTTGGGTACAGGAGGTCCACAAGGAAGAGGGAGATGAGACAAAGAGAGACTATGGCCACTTCCTTTGTATATTTGACAGACAGGAAAGGAAATTCAACTCTATGGGTGTAAAGAATAAGAGACCCAAGATCTTGGGCACTCATTCTCCTTTGTCCTCTGTAACTGGTAAAGCACTGGGAAGAAACTGTGGTTTGAAGATTGTGAGATATATTACATCTTTTGGAATATATAATGGGTCTGCTAGTAGTTTATGAGAATCTAACAAATAATTCTTTGCCTGCTCTAAACACTATTTATGAATTTTTCTCACCTTTTGTTTAATTTATAAAAGGGAATCCTTCTGTTGCTAATATAATTTTTAGAGGGGCTTCGAATAAAATAGTTGATACACTTACTAATGTTCCTATAAATAGATAGGCCTTATCGTGTGTGATAAAAAGTTCATATACCAGGAATACAAAAATTCTTCTAATGACTTATATTTTATAGCCATTTTAAATTTTATAATAAAAGTCACTATTTAGAAAAAATAATACACTAGAAAAAATTCACTTTTACGGTAAACTTTGTAGGAGTTCTATAAATAGTCGATCTACTGAGATATGTTTGTATTTAGATATTTTCAGCATAAATTATTTACCAGCATTCCTTTATCTTTCAAGTATTTGTTTTATACAGTTTTAATAACCATCATGACATTACAGAGTTTTCTTCTCATTTTATTGTGTATGTAAATTTACTTGAGTTATTTATCAGGTTCCAAATTCACCTGGGAGAAGTCTTCGTTATATAAATTCTGGGACAACACATACAGGTATTGCTTATGTCACATTTCCTGCTAAGTGCCCCACTCTCTTCATTCTAAGTAGTGGCAGACCAAGAATCTTGCGGACTCAAAAATTATGTCTTTTTTTTTTTTGAGACATAGTGTCACTCTGTGGCACAGTGGCATGATCTTGGCTCACTGTAGCCTCTGCCTCCCAGGTTCCAGAGATTCTCCTGCCTCAGGCTCTTGGGTAGCTGAGATTATAGGTACATACCACATGCCCAGCTACTTTTTGTATTTTTAGTAGGAATGGGGTTTCACCATGTTGGCCAGGCTGGTCTTGAAGTCATGACCTCATGTGATCTGCCAGCCTAGGGCTCCCAAAGTGTTAAAATTACAGGTATGAGCCACCATGCCCAGCCAGAAATTACATCATTTTATAAAATAGTATTAGCTGACCAGGAGTAAAAGATATAGTACTTTTGCTTAAAGAGACTCAATTTCTATACACAAAACCACTTTAATTCCTAAGTTATAGTTTTCTACATTCTTTTTTATTCTAAATTAAATAGCATGCTTTCTATATTATATTTTGATTTTTTAATCCTTAAATATTATTATTGTGTTTTTCAGTTAAAGTTACATTATAAAACCTCTAGACAATATAAAAAATGTAAAGAAAAAACTGAAAATGACCCATATAATAGTCACTTTCATTAATATTTTTAACCATTATTTGAAATAAAAACCTTACTATTTCTAGCAATGCTTGATAAATATTCTCACACAGCTATCCTTCCATGGTTATATAAAGTGTTTTTTCGTAAAATAAGTTCTCTTGTTGTTCCAGGGATATACATATTTTAAATTTTGATAATTTTTCTAGATGCCTTTTCAAAATGGTTGTATCAATTTATGGTTGTATTAAATAGTACAAAGTTCTATCTTCCCTATAACCTCACCAGAACCTGGTGTCATGAGATGTTCTGAAAATTTCTAAGTTGATAGCAAGAATATCACTTTCTTGCATTTTAAATTGTTAATTATTGTTAGTAACGGTAGAAAGTAGTTTTGCACCTTCTGAAAAGTTAGGCAAGATGATTTTGGGACTAGATCCGTAACAGGAGCTTACAAAAAGAGAAAATGAGTAATTGGTAATGTCCAAATTTTAGTTTCTGAATAAACACAGAGAAAAGATGTCTGGTTTTTTTCTTTATATTTCTCTATGAAAGTTTTAACTCTCTCTATCCAAACTCCCAACCCTACACCCAGAATTTAATTTCAGGATTTTCTGAACTTTTCTATGTAGTGTTTATAGCCTGATAATTTTACAGACATTTCTTTTTGTCCTAACCTCAGTGAAAGGAGAGATTCACTTCTCACTGTACTCCATGTTTACATTTCCTATACTTTTTAATGATAGTACATTCTTATGCTAATAATTCAACTACTAAAACATAAGCTGACCAATAATGAAAATTCAACTTTAATAAAGCTTGCTCTTTTTAAAAAGTCACAAAGTATGTTAATTATTGAGGTCCTTGATGTATCTTTTTCTTAGCACATTATTATAAAGGAAAATACATTGCTCTCATTGGCAACATTCTATTCCTTAGTAGTTTAATGGAATTTTTGCAGTTTACTCATTTTTGGCCACAATCTATCAGAAACATGAGTACACAAATTGACTATCAGGCAGCACACAAAGGCTGACATTTACAATGTGCCTTGATTTTCTAAAACTCAGGAAGTAGTAACTGAAGTGTACATAAAAAGCTGGTCAAAAAGTTGGAAATTTATATGCGTAAGCTAAACCATACACACACACACACACACACACACACACTCATTAATGAAAAATTACTAGCATACATTTTAAGCAAACAAACAAAAAATCAAGTGTGGTGTCAGTAGTAATATCCCCTTTGTTGTTTCTAATTATGTTTATTTAGGTCTTCTCTTTTCTACTTTATTAGTCTAGCTAGTGGTCTATCAATCTTTTCTTTCAAAGAACAGCCTTTAGTTTCATTGATTTTTCAGTGTATAATTTTTAGTATCTCAATTTTACTCAGTTCAACTCTAGTTTTGGTTGTTTCTTTTCTTTGCTATATTTGGAGTTGGTTTACTGCTGTTTTTATGAATACCTACATGCACACAAACTAGAAAACCTGGAAGAAGTGGGTTTTTTTCTGGGAAGATACTATGTCCTAAGATTGAACCAGAAGGAAAGAGAAACCCTGAAGAGACCAATAACAAGTTCCAATATTAAATCAGTAATTAAAAGCCTACCACCAAAAACACTCTGGACCAGACAGATTCACAGTCAAATTCTACAAACACATAAAGAAGAGCTGGTACTAATCCTACTGAAAATATTTCAGTAAATCAAGGAGGAGGGACTCCTGCCTAGCTCATTCTATGAGACCAGCATCATTTTGATACCGTAATTTAGCAGGGACATAATAAAAAAGATAATTTCAGACCAATATTTATGATGAATATACATGCAAAAATCTTCAACAAAACACTAGCAAGCCAAATCCAGCAGCACACAAAACAACTAATTCACCATGATAAAGTAATCTTTATTCCTGGGTGTAAGGTTGGTTTAACATACACAAATTAATAAATGTGAATCCTCACATAAGCAGAACTAAAACCAAAAAACACATAATCATCTCAATAGATGCAGAAAAGGCTTTCAATAAAATTCAAAATCGATGCATGTTAAAAACTTACCATAAACTAGGTGTTGAAGGGACATACCTCCAATTAATAAGAGACATCTATGATAAATCCACAGCCAACATCATATAGATTGGCCCAAAGCTGGAAGCATTTCCCTAGATAACTAAAACAAGATAAGGATGCCTACTCTCACCACTCCGTTCAACATAGTTATGGAAGTCCTAGCTAGAGCAATCAGGCAGAAAAGAAGTAAAAAGCATTCAAATCGAAGATTGGAAGTCAAACTATCTGTCTTCAAAGATGATGTGATTTTATACATAGAAAACCTCACAGTCTCCCCATACCTTCCTAGGTCTAATAAACATCTTTAGCAAAATTTCAGGATAAAAATCAATGTATAAAAATCAGTGGCATTTCTCACACCAATAATGTCCAAGCTGAGCACAAATCAAGAGTGCAATCCTATTCACAATAGCCACAAAAAGAATCAAATACCTGGGAATCCAGTTAATTATGGAGGTGAAAGATCTCTACAATGAGAATTACAAAACACTGCTGAAAGAAATAAGAGACAACATAAAGAAATGGGAAAACATTCCATGCTCATAAATAGAAAAAAATTAATATTGTTTTAAATGGCCATACTGCCCAAAGCAATTTACAGATTGAATGCAATTTCTATCACATTATCAATCAGAAATATTTTTCACAGAATTAGAAAAAATAATTCTAAAATTGTCTAGTACCAAAAAAGAAAAGAAGCCTGAAAACCCAAGGCAATCTTAAACAAAAGGAACCAAGCTGGAGATATCCTGTTACCAAAATAAAACCACACACCTACAGCAATCTTATCCTCCACAAAGTTGACAAAAATAAGCAGTGGGGAAAGGAGTCCCTATTCAATAAACGGTGCTGAGATAGTTGGCTAGCCATGTGCAGAAGAATAAAACTGGACCCTTACTTTGAACCACGTATGAAAATAACTCAAGAGGGATTAAAGATTCACATGTAAGACCTCAAACTAAAAGAATGTTAGAAGAAAACTTAGAAAACACCATTATGAACATTGACTTTGGGAAGTAATTTATGACTAAGTCCTTAAAAGCAATTGCAACAACAAAAATTTGACAAATGGGACCTTATTAAACTAAAGAACTGCACAGCAAAGGAAACTATCCACAGAATGAACCTACAGAATGGGAGAAAAATTTTGTCAGCTAGGCATCCAATAAAGGTCTGATATCCAGAATATATAAGGAACTTAAACAATTATGTGTGTTCTCAAAAAAGACATGAGTGTGTCCAAGAAGCATATCAAAAACTGCTTCATATCACTAATTATTAGAGAAATGCAAATCAAAACCACAATGAGACCATCTCACATCAGTCAGAATGGCTATTATTAAAAAGTCAAAAAATAACAGTTACTGGTGAGGTTACAGAGAAAAGGGAACACTTACACACTGCTTGTTGGAAAGAAAATTAGCTCACTACCTTAGTGGTGAAATAATTGGTACATCAAACACCAGTGACATGCAATTTACCCATGTAACAAACTTTTTCATATACCTGCTGAACCTAAAGTAAAAGCTGGAAAGAAAACAAAACCAACTCACACACTTTTTGTTTTTATGTGATACCTGGCCAAAGCTATGATTTTAAATTAAATCTCAAAATAATGTTTAATGAACATGGTACTGGTGATCTTATGTTTTAGAACGCCTTACAGGTTGTTTTAATAACGTTCTTCTTAATATCTAGAATAATTTTTAAGGAATTTTATTGTTTTCTTTAAACAGATTTATTTAAAATTGAGATTATTTTTAGGAAATGTAATCTTTCCTTTTTAAATATATTTCGATACCCAGAAAAGTGAGGATATTATTGACAAATAAGAAAGAACTTTATACTTCTCTAATCAGTAGGCTTCCTTAACTGAATATTATTTTTGTCTTTTCTTCTCATTTAGCTGGTAATCAAAATCAATATAAAATAGATAGTGGGGGCCACTAGTACAACAACTGCATATGAATTAAAAGTCAGATATTAAAAGTCAAAGAGAAAAATTATGCATTTTCTAACACATTTAGAAATGTGTTAGAATTCTTTATGAAAAGGAATGAATGTTTTAAAACACAAAACAATCAATTAAAAAGTAAACAAAGAACATGAACAGGAATTCATGAAAGAACAAGTACAAATACCCAATATACAAAATGATGTTTAAATTCACTATAGAAATCAAAACAGAAAATTCTACTTTATCTATCAGATTGGAAATCATTGAAAGTAATGACAAAACTCAGTGTTGGTCAGATGGAGGTACTGGAATTATTTATACATCATTGGGAGAAGTATCAACCTATAATCTTTCTTGAGATTAATTTTATAAAAATATCATCAAAAGTCTTAAAACATTTATACCTAGAAGCTTCACTTCTAGCAATTAGGCCTAAGTAAATAAATGACAGACATACAAGAATAAGTATTATAATCAAGGTTATAATAACCAATGTAAAATAAAAACACTTAAATGTATATTAATATGGTTCTAGGTAGTGGAGAAATCCTAAACAATTTAAGAATACGACTGATTTCATTTCATTAACGTGAAAAGGTATGTTCAAAATGCAGGCAGCAGAAAACCACGTGCAGTATCCCTTAGTGCTAAAAATGACTTGCATACTTAAATTTGTATATACAATTTTTGTCCATGTGTCTTTGTGATCTCATATGTTCACAGACAATTTCTGGCAATATGCATAAAAAATATTAACAGTGCTTATGTCAGCAATCTGATTGATGGAACAGGAATTCTAAGTGGGGAGATAAGTTTTATTTTTTTGTCAGTGCTCTCCAAATTGTCTGGCTGCATTAAGTTGAGCACTATTAGGTTCTTCACAAACTACTATTTAAAATAAACTATCTTATAATAAAAAGTAGAAATTGTCACTTCCTCTGCATTACCCCACTTACTGTTTCAACGTCTTTTTCTGCCTTTTTTTTTAGCCCATAACTGTTAAAATAAACCTAATACTTTAACTTCTAACCTATTGGATCTACCTCTCTAGAATTATATCAAATTATCATCTCTCTTCAAGAAAGAGAAAGCATTTTAAAATGTGAACTTTTACAAGATCTTATTATTTTCTTCTTCAGGTTAGATGTGCCAATTTCTCAAACACCATGGTTTCCAATCTTTTCAACATTTCAGTCACCCTCTAGGTGTAATCCACCTTTTCAGCAACTCTTAATATGTAGCCTAGAGAACTGAATATAATATTCAAGACACGGTCTGAGCAGCTCAGATTATAGCGAAACTATTACCATACTTGAACTTGACTCTCTGCCTCTATTAACACAGTTTAAGAATACATTAACTTTCTTAAGCATCTGTTAACACCATATTGACTCGTATTGAGCAGGGAGTCAAATAAAACCACAGGAATTTCGCCATAAATTTTCCTATCCTGTAAATGTGCAATAAACAAGAATTTTCAATAGTCCAGTAAAGTTTCATTTTATTAGTTTCAGCCCATAGTTTCAATCTACAAAGATCTTTTTTTTTTTTTTTCTAGGCATGCCACTGTCATCTAAACTAATAGCCACCCTTTCCAGCTTTGCATTACCTGCAAAAGCTCTAAGCAGTTCTTTTTTCACCACTCTAACCATGGATTGAACTTCTGAAAAAATAAAAGCCAAGCAGAGGGCCCAAATTTTAAAGATCTCCATAGAGGTTACATCAATCTATTATTAATACTCTTCAGTTGTTCAGTTAGTTATGGACAAGACAGACACTCATTTCTTTTTCATACTGTCTTTAAAAATATTAAGAGAATCTTCACGGACTGCCCTATATAAATACAGATACACATTTCTGTGGGTTTTTTAGCAACCATTTTTTTAATTGACATATAGGATATACTGTTAGGTACACACTCAAAAATGGAATGTAGTACTACTTGGGCTGCCTTCTGGAGATATAAATCTTAACTCTGAACCTGAATTTTTCAGCTCCTGTTTGTCAACACAGCTACAATGAGAATTTTATTATCTTCACAATTCTATTTATAGAAGTCAACTTTAGGTGTATATTGCTCCCTCTAGAAGTTTATGAGAAACAGTCATTAATGTGGTAGGTAGTGATGTGTAGTAGTTAAAAGCACGAACCCTAGAACCGAAGCTGCTAGGTTTAAAACCCAGTTTCACAAATTAACGTTATGTCATCTTAAGAAAATCACTCAAACAAGCTCTGCCTTTGTTACTTTTCTATAAAATGGTGATAATAGTATTTCTGAAAAAATGTAGAATGTGTGTGTATATGTATACATATATCCCTAAGAATAAACACTGGTACCTAATAAGCTCGAAGTATAATTACTAACATTGTTACAACATTTTCAAGAGAAAAAGGACTATAAATGCAAAGCCATAATTCTGACAAGTTGGTATTTTTCTTTAATTAATTCATTCTGTGCCTTACAAACAATACATTTATTTTGGGCCCCTAAATATTTACACACACACACACACATACACTTCTTACCACATTACAATAATTCTATCTAATCACTGAAATAGTATAGAAACATTTACTACTATTGCCACCATTTTTACTATGAAGCTGAAATTATTCCTGGACTAGTGTAATAAATTCTAATAAGAAAGTTAAGAGGGCCATTGGTGGGATGGTGAAATGATGTGTCTGGAACTCTGCAAATTTAGGGGCCATGTAGAAACAAACCTACAGCTCCATCTCCATGGTTTCTATAGCTCCTACCCTACTGACCACCATGTCTCTGTCAATAGCATAATTCAGGGACTGGAAAATAAAGCCGAGATCAAGTTCCTTCAACATAACATGGTTTATGGTTTCTCCAGTGTCCTATTTTCCAGGAAGATTCTTGACACTGCTCTCTAGAACATCTAGTACTCACCACACTTGGCCCAACTTCCACTCACTTTGGTCTTTGATTTCAATCACTTCCCTCCAGACACTTGGAAATTGTAACAATTCCTCCATTTCCAAGATGATGTTTCCTGGGACACAAGACTTTCTGTTTCCCTATGCTCCTTTTTAAAGATCCTGCCAATCTCTTTACTTCACATTAAAAATAACACTGGTTTTGCTCAACTTTGACAATTTCACTCCTTGGAAAGGTGAGGTGAATTTAGACCAAAGTAGAAAAATGAACCTAAGAGCAACATGTCAGCAAAAAACTCTTTCTAATCCTTAGGAAGTAGGAAAAGGAAACTAAATGTAACAATCGGCAGTGTTGGTAAGTTCTTCGTTTATTCATAAATGATTTATTGAGCAGTAAAGACTACGATAGATGACAGAAACACAAAGTAAATAGAATTTAGTGCCAGTTTTCAAGAAAGTTAAATAAGCAAAGGAGACATGCAATTATTGGTATTGGAAAATGTGGCACATATACACCATGGAATATTATGCAGCAATCAAAAATGATGAGTTCGTGTCCTTTGTAGGGACATGGATAAATCTGGAGAACATCATTCTCAGCAAACTGACACAAGAACAGAAAATGAAATACTGCATATTCTAACTCACAGGCGGTGAGGAAAAATGAGAACACATGGACACAGGGAATGGAGTACTACACATTGGGGTCTACTGGGGGGAATAGGGGAGGGACAGCGGTGGAGGGGAGCTGGGGAGGGATAGCCTGGGGAGAAATACCAAATGTGGGTGAAGGGGAGGAAGGCAGCAAAACACACTGCCATGTGTGTACCTATGCAACTATCTTGCATGTTCTGCACATGTACCCCAAAACCTAAAATGCAATAAAAAAGAAATAAAAATGAAAAATAAAAAAATATAAGCCTTAGTATATGCATATAGTTTATTTAGATAAATATTCAATAGAATATCACATAGTTTACAAATATCAATAAATATGTTCCCACACTTACAAAATTATTTTTCAATGCTGAAATTTGCAAATAATATGGTAGAGGTTTATTTTATTTCATAGTAATGCTTGATGATTTATTTCTTCAAACTTAAAAATCAGTTTGAATTTTAAAGGAACATCTCTCAATCTAATCTTTATAAAAAACAGATTAAAGCTAATTGCATGATTTTTATTTCATTAAAATGGTAGTTTTCAAAGGAATAGGTCATTTTAAAAAATGTCATTAATTTATTTTATGGGACATATGGCTTAATATTATACTTCTAGGCAGCATTCCATAGGAGGTTTTCTTACTCAAAGGGTTTAAAGCTCAAATATTCAAATGCTGATATCACATTGTTGTGTGGCTTTTTGAATGACTGTGTTTCAGTTTTCTCTCAATTCTAGCGAAATGAGAGGAGTTAAATTAAATGAGTTTGGATGTATGTTGGTTAGTGTGTAAGAATGTTTGAGGAAAAAATATTTTGGCTGGCAATGGTGGTTCACACCTGTACTCCCAGCACTTTGGGAGGCCAAGGTGGGCAGATCCTGAGGTCAGGAGTTCGAGACTAGCCTGACCAACATGGTGACACCCTGTCTCTACTAAAAATACAAAACTCAGCTGGGTGTGGTGGTACGCACAGGTAATCCCAGATACTCAGGAGGCTGAGGCAGGAGAATTGCTTGAACCTGGGAGGTGGAGATTGCAGTAAGCCAAGATTGTGCCGTTGCACTCCAACCTGGGCAACAGAGCAAGATTTCATCTCAAAAAAATAGAAAAAGAAAAAAAGAAAAAAATTTTAACTTGTGTACTTTAAGTTCTGTAATTATGATTAGAATAGTTATCAGATACATATGACACTACTTGAATGAATTTGTTCCTGGCGTTAAATGAGGAAAAGACAGTCATTATGTATGCATATACTTATATATATAATGCAAACTACACATGTTTTTTGTACACTGTTGAGGCATATATGTACTTAAGATTGACAAACTGTTAAAAACTATTATTCTGAAAAAATTATAACTGTTTTGGTTCAGATATTGCTTCTTTGATGTTTCTAGTTCTAGAAACCTTATTTTGTACCTCATACCTTTCTTGTCTCACTTTTAGAGCTTGAAACTTATTTTTTATTTTATTAGTGCCATTTTACCAGTGAATAATTATTTTTTTACTTGTTCCTTAAAATTTTAATTAAAAAAATTAAAGCAATATGATATCAGTAAAATATCTGAAAGAATGATCTAAATATTCTTTTTTGGTTCATTTATTTCAATTGTATGAGTCATTCCTTCAGTTATTATTCAGATATCAATTTCATTATTTTGGTTTATAAGCAGAAATATTTAGAAATATTTTCCACTGAAACATATTGTTTATGTGTCAGGATTATGTTCAATGAATGAAAATGTAAATAATAAAGTAAGATATTAACTTTATCAAAAAAATGATAAATACCATGAAAGCAAAGAAGATAAATCCATAATTGTAAAACTAATGTGTGTAAGTTCTATAAATATTAATCTTTATTCACAAAGCAATGTCTCCATTGTATGAGTGGACATACAAACCTATTCAAAGAAATCACATCTTTAAAGCCCTGCTCCTCAAAGTGTGGTCCCCAGGCCAACAGCATCTGCATCAACCAGAGCTTATTAGAAATGCGAAGTCTCAGGTCCCACTGCAGACCTACCGAATAAGAATATGGTATTAATTAAATCCCCTGATTCTTCCTGGGCACATTAAAATTTGAGAAGCACTACTGTAAAGGAAGTCTTAACTTTTGCAAGCAGTGGGTTCTATAAAAGCTGAAAACTGGCTCCTATTGTGCTATAGAAGAGTAAATTGGTAGCTTCTTAGGGGCATATTCATCCAGTCGATAACATGCCATAGGTACTCAATAAGTGTTTATTGGTTGAATACAAAACTGAAGGACTAAAGAAAGGAATAAAAATCACTAATGAGTAATATTTCTAATACTGTTTCATGCATGAAAGACAAAAGGAAGGAGAGAGTGAAGTAACAGCATTGAGTAACCCAGCGTGTTAAGGCAGTCATTTTTAACAATACTTTGAGTATTTTCAATTAAATAAGAAAAAAAAGACTCTTACAAACAGAAGGCATTCAGTGCTGTGTTTATTTGAAATTGAATTTTACCTTAATTCTACTTATTAATGTAGGAGAACTGAAATTTTGTGTAACATTTTGAAATTTTATCATCTTTATTAACTATTTCAAAAATTTAAGTTTATGCTAGAAGAAATATTGGCTATTGCTAATTTCATAGTTATGTAAATCAGCAGTGTAGGATTTAGGGTGTCAAACTGATAGAAACTCAATATCTTCTAACATGACATATCAACAAGTGCATACGAATCAGAAAGCCACATGATCCCAAAGAGCCACATGAAATCCACCCACACTAAAAGAGGGGCAATTAATTCCAGTAAGAAGCAAAGCATACGTTTTAATTATTTCACATGTTAAAACATAAAATAGGAAGATATATAAGGCTTTCGGTAAAGAAAGATAATGCTTCCAGAAAAATATAGAGATATTTTTAGAATTAGTTGCTTGATTCTAATTAAAAGACTATAACCTTTAGAGACACAGTGGCTACTAAAACTCTTATTTTATTTGCATACATTAGTGTGACGACTGATTCTTCAGACAAAGGTTATCTGATTTTCTTAAAATACAAATTATCTTAAGCTTTTTCTCAAATATGTACCTATATTACAAATCAGTTAAATGGGGTTCTTAGTTTTACAGCAACTAAATAGCCATGACACTTAGTATCAACAACCCCCAAAACACCTCAAAATAGAACCCTGAAGTAGCAAATGTATTTCCAGATTTTTAGCAAAGTGACATACTACAAATTATCCCCAGTGGTACCTGCATCTTAGATCCTCAGGCACAACTTAAGAAGATTGACACGCAATTATAAAAAGGCAAAAGTTCATCTCATCATTAAAAAGGAGCTTTTTGCTGGGCGCAGTGGCTTATGCCTGTACTCCCAGAGACTTGGGAAGCCAAGGCAGAAGGATCACTTGAGACCAGGAGTTTGAGATCAGCCTATGCAAGATAGTAAGACTCCATCTCTACACACAAAAATTAAAAATTAATCAGGCATAGTACCACATATCTGTGGTTCCAGCTACTCAGTCACTTGAGCCCAGGAGATTGAGGCTGCAGTGAGCCATGATTGTGCCACTGCACTTCAGCCTTGGTGACAGAGTGAGATCCTGTCTCAAAGAAATTGAAAACAGAGCTTTGTAACAATCAAAGTCATCTAAAAGCAAAAGATTATCTAATGTTGTTGATATTTATTCGTATAGGAGAATTTCACCCAGAAATCACTGTGATACTCTGATGTGTATTAAACCACTAGCTTTATACAAAATAAATGAGTTTTTTTCAATTCTTAAATAATTATTACATCTAGAACACAAAACTAAATATTTTGGATACAATTTCCAACTCAGAAAACCTATAGTTTGCCGCCTTTCTGTGCCACACGGAAGTCCTGTACTCATTTACTAAAAATTTACTAAATTTTACTAAATGAGTACAGGACTTCCGTGTGGCATAGAAGTAATCATGAAATTATTTTATCTTCAGTCTTCATGATTTTTCAGAAATTTATTTCTTCACAAATTTATTTCTTTATCTTCAGTCTTCATGATTTCTTTTAATTATAGGGCTTGATTGCATGATAAATAGTAGGTGACTACCTCATTTTGCTTTCCTTCTCTCTCCTCGTCTCAATTGTAAATTAAGGCCAGTACTTCACATTAAATGCAAATGGATCACTTTATATCTAACGCATGATTTAGAAAGCTCATAAACGTGTTCACTGCCCTTTACCCCACTCCCCAGTTGAATTCTGAAATACTCTCTAGAAGAAGGTGGGGTGGAAATAAAGCCCCTTTTAATAACTTGACCCAAATACTGAATAAAATAATGCGATAATGAAGACTTTCAAAATGGTGGCTATGTAATCTTATGCAATTCTGTAATTTCTAGATGAATTGCACTTTTTAAAGATTACAGAAAATAAACATATTTCCTTCTTTTTCCTCCTCCCCCTTCTCCTCCTCTTAATCTTTCTCTCATCTTTCTTGTTTTTGAAAGTGATTGCTGAAAAAAGTAAAAGAAGAGAAAGAAAATAGAGTTATCTCTGTTTTTCTCTCTCTTTGACTTTTAAAATATCTACTTGTAGATAATAAATGCCATCTTTCAAAACACAGTTAATGGGGCAATGAAGGAGAGATATATAATTTTGTAAAACCTAATTTGGCCTGTGAGAATCTCAGCACTCAGGAAACCCATGTCAAAGTTTCAGCAGATCTGCTAATGTATTTATTATAAATGTTGTTGACAGCAAACTCTTCCAATATTGCCATAATTACTGACATTAAAGGTCTTGTAGCCATTTATATAAAACATCTACCGTTGTTGTTGTATAACACATGGTACTTTTTCAATCTAATAGTGATTGTTCAAATCCTCGAATCATAAAGGAGGGTTATCCAGCTGCCCTTTCAACATGAGAAATCTGACAGTGAAATATTTTCACTTTTAGATACACAATCATGCTTAACTTGAGTGCTCAAAAGCACAAGTAGGTCAGGAACCAGTTATCAAGGTATTTCTTTGAGGGTGGCAGCAAATTCAAGCTGGAATTTAAGGAACCCTTACGCAACCATTCTGGATTTCCTATGTAAGAACAAAAATATTTGGAGAAAAGTTCCATTTTCAATTTTAAATGTGCCTTGGGGACTAAGGCCATCTACTGCTAGACTTGCAAAACATTTTGAAGCTTATCAACATAAATACATAGTCTGGGTTTTAAACCATATAGATGGCATATAGATGGAACCCAAAGGTATGCCGCTTATAATTACAAAACTGCCAGAGAGATGAAAATCTACAAACAAACTCTCACCATTAATGAGAATATTATTGTCAATCCCAAAGCTCTTATTTCTAGTATTAAATAACATTATTCTACATTACTAATTTTTTACTGTCCTATAAGGGATGGCAAAAAAAAAAGGAAGATAAACAAAAGGTAGTCAGTGAGAAAAGGAAAAAAATACTGAATATTAATATAAATGCATCAAAAGCAATCTATTTAAATGAAGAGATTACTGAACTTTAAGACAAATGGAGAAACTACAGATTTCTACTGTGGTGTTATCCACTTGCTCAGAGTCTCTGGGGATATATATTAAAGAAACTACCTATATATATTCAGAGCTTTACGTCAGTCAAGCTGCCATCGGAAGAGGAACAGTTTGGCGGTTGAAGCGGAGATCACCATGGAAAGTTTATAAAGACCAAAGTTTCACGGAAACAGGAAGGAGTTTTACAAATGATGCTCTTGTTGTCGGAGCTTCTGCTTTCCCAATATACTTTGTCCCCTACTTTACCTTATCTTCCCTTAGGGAAAATTCACCTAGTTGCTACAATTAGTTATATTCAATAGCCTGAGTTTATTTTTAATTTTTTGATAGAAGGAAGCAACCCAAATACTTAGCAGAAAATATCCTATGCTATTATCTTTCTCTTCGCAGCAGCTACTGTGGTTCTGTAAAAACAAAATGTATGTAAATGTTAATCTAGGTTCCTGTTTCTCTTGTTGATGATTGAAGAGCTTAAAAAGAGAAAAATGCAATTCAATTAATTTCTTCTAATTAAAGTACAATATTTTTTTAAAATCAGCAATCACAGTCCCCAGCTAATTGAACATTAGTCATTAGTTGACAATCTTCCTAAAGTTGCTAATGATTGGTTTTCAGTCCAGTAACTCCACTACACCTGGAAATTTTTGTTCACATAGGGTCACCTATGCAGACTACAGGCCCTATCCAGAGTACACAGCTTCCCAGAAGTCACTTATGTACTTAAAAAGAAAAATGTAAAAGTGTTAACATAAATATAACATTTCTGGTGATGCCTAAAAGAATATGTTTTATATGAGGGTTTTTTATTTTTGCCAAATTTAGAATTATGCATCTATTAACTAGTGTTTGTAGAGGAGCCATGATATAATATAGGTTTTTTTTCCGAAGCCTAGGACAGAAATATTATACATTCTTCTATTTCTTTAATAGCCCTTTTGAAGAAATGGACTATACATTCTTTGTTTCCTAGTAAATTGGAACTCAAAATAATTCTTGACTCAATGCCAAGTATTTAACAGCATAGTCTGATTTCTGTGAGGAAATGTTCTTTATACATAACAAGCTTGATGTGACATAATCAATAGATTCTCCTCGAAAATATCAGGACATCTGAAATTCAGGCAGCCAACTTTCTATCAGGCTCTGTACTTTGGAGAAGCAGCATTTGTAATCCAACTTGCTGATCACGAAAACCAGAATAAGTTTAATTGGAGCCCCTATCCTCCATCATCAACTATAATCAGAAAGAAAAGTAGCGTCCTTCGTGTAAGATCTTTGGTTACAACTAAATGAGGCTTTGGGCTTTGACAAACACAGTTCATTTACTATGTTTTTTTTTTAAAATTCAGAGTCTGTGATTAAATCTCTTTTTATTAAAAAAGCATTACATTTGCAAACTGCAGTACATTACTGAAAAGATGGCACAATTTAATAAAAAGGAGATAGAAGTACCCTTCTATCTCATTATTATCATCACATTTGGGTTTCTGTAATATTTTGTGCAATCATTAAAAGCGAAGTAACAGCAATATTTTACCCATCTCAATACCTAGAAGATTTCTATTACTTTGTCCAGGGACGTTTTCCTTGGATGATTGGTTGACAATATCCAAAGGATAATTTTAGGTTCTAAAGAATTAAACAAAGGTCTATTTTTATGAGGTGGGACAGATTGGAAATCATTCTTTTTGCTTGTTCCAATGAAATTGGAAATGAAAAGAATGTGTGTCATATGAGGGACAAGTGTCATGAAGCCCATCTGAATTATACTTCATACCCCTCTTTATAGCCTAATGTTCAACGATATCCATTTTCCTAGCAGTATTGCACCCATCAAAAACAAGTTATTGACACTTATATCTCATATATAAATCAAATAAGGCAGACAAAGCAAAGAAGATGGTTTTAGAGAGATTGGATGATGGAGTTGAATAATGTATTTGTTTTTCACCTCTAGGATATCACTTTAATACTGTCCTGAAACAATGGCACAAAATCATTCCAATTAAATGGTCTTAAAATAAGATATAAAGCAAATTCAGGTGACCGCATTCTGTCTGGTGTGTCAAGAGCTGACAGCACAAAATTGAGCAGAAATAGTTTAAATTTAGCATTCTTCACATATATGTACGGGAACTGAGAGTAGAAATTGGATTTGCTTCAGTGGAGTCAATTAAGAAAGACTCAACAAGGAAGGGTTGAAGTGCATTGACAGGGCACTGGGAATTCTATGAGTATTGACTAGCACTGGCGTGGGTACAAATTAAGTAAAGCATTCTATTTCTGACATTAATTTTTTTCAACTGAGAAATTACAATAATAGATGAATGATGATTTTTATAATAATAACAATAAAAGACAAATGTAATGAAGAGACACATTCACCTGTGATCAGATACCAGACAGCCATATCATATTCATTTTGATTTTCAAGGCCCCTGGTCATATAGTTTATTTCACACAATTCTTCTGCTGAGACTCCAGTCATTATACCTCATTCCATTTCCTGGTGCTTTTCACATAATATTATCTTTGCTCTAAGGAATTAAGAAGCCGCTAAGAATAAAGAAAAGTTTTTTCTTTATCATATCTATGGCAAAATATTTAACCTGCTCTGGCATATTCAGCATGGCATTCACTTTCCTTCTCTTGCCAGTGAGTTCTGAGGTTTGAAATGTTACACAGGAGTCATTTTTGTATCATTAGCTAATGTTTGCCATGAAATTAAAAGCAGGCAGAAATTATAGAGGGAAAGATACTTTAATAAAAACAAATCAACCAAGTCTGCAGTTTTATGCTTATTTTATTAAAAATTTTTATATTAGGAAAAAATTTTCTCCCCCTCAAAAAGAAGAAAATAAATGTGCATTCTCAAGGATTTGGGAAATTTAGAATACCCTTGATTCTGTAGTTTTTGGAAGGAAAGAAATAAAAGTAAAGCTAAAAGTGAATCAACTTTTATGCTCTTTTCTTATCTCCTGTTTTCTTTTATTCTTCATAAAAATATTTAAATTGAACATATTGGTAATAATCTTGAAATTGATTATTTTGAAAAATTATTTAATGCAAAGATACAAATAAACTTGTTTTAAGTAATATCATTTTCCAGATTTTACTTTGCTTTTTTTTTTTTTACAAAATTGAAGTCCATGCCATAACCTTATAAAAAAAATAATATTTTTGCCATCCACATAGCAAAAAAAAAAAATAGGAGGTACAGGTTGATAAAAAATTAGCCTGAAGCTATATAACCTAGGAACTAGCTGAACAATGTAATTAAAAATCTATTAAGTGTTGGTCTATGAAATATTGCTGTAAATACCAATCTAGCAACCTTTTAGTATCCAGAAAAGAAAAATTCTTATCCTTATTTCTTAGGGGGATATATTTTTATGTAATTATTATTATGTTTTTATTGTACTTTAGGTTCTGGGGTACATGTGCAGATCATGCAGGATTGCCGCATAGGTATACACATGGCAATGTGGTTTGCTGCCTCCATCCCCCTTTCACCTACATCTGGCATTTCTCACCATGTTATCCATCTCCAACCTCCCCACCTGCCTGCTGTCCCTCCCTTAGACACCGAACAGATGCCAGTGTGTGATGCTCCCCTCCCTGTGTCCATATGTTCTCATTATTCAACACTCACCTATGGGTAAGAACATGTGGTGTTTGATTTTTGTTCTTGTGTCAGTTTGCTAAGAATTATGATTTCCAGATTCATCCATATCCCTACAAAGGACATAAACTCATCATTTTTTATGGCTGCATAGTATTTCATGGTGTATATGTGCCACATTTTCTTTATCCAGTCTATTGTTGATGGGCATTTGGGTTGGTTCCAGGTCTTTGCTATTAGAAACAGTGCCACTATGAACATACGTGTGCATGTGTCTTTATAATAGAATGATTTATAATCCTTTGGGTATATACCCAAGAATGGGGTTGCTGGGTCAAATGCAATGTTTATTTCTAGGTCTTTGAGGAATTGACACACTGTCTTCCACAATGGTTGAACTAGTTTACACTCCCACAAACAGTGTGAACTAGTTTACACTCCCACCAACTATTTCTCCACATACTCTATAGCATCTGTTGTCTCCAGTTTTTTTTAATGATTGCCATTCTAACTGGTGTGAGGTGGTATCTCAATGTGGTTTTGATTTGCATTTCTCTAATAATCAGTGATGATGAGCATTTTTTCATATGTTTGTTGGTCTCATACATATCTTCTTTAGAAAAGTGTCTGTTCATATCCTTTGGCCACTGTTGGATGGGTTTTTTTTTTCTTGTAAATCTGTTTTAGTTCTTTGTAGATTCTGGATATTAGTCACTTGTCAGATGGGTAGATTGCAAAAATTTTTTCTCATTCTGTTGGTTGCTGCTTCACTCTAATGATTGTTTCTTTTGCTGTACAGAAGCTCTGGAGTTTAATTAAGTCCCACTTGTCTATTTTGGCTTTTGTTGCCAGTGCTTTTGGTGTTCTAGTTATGAAGTCCTTGCCTATGCCTATGTCCTAAATGTCTAGGTTTATTTCTAGGGTTTTCATGGTGTTACATCTTATGTTTAAGTCTTTAATCCATCTGGAGTTAATTTTAGTGTAAGGTGTCAGGAAGGGGTCCAGCTTCTGCTTTCTGCATGCTGCTAGCCAGTTTTCCCAACACCATTTATTAAACAGGGAATCATTTCCCCATTGCTTGTTTTTGTCAGATTTGTCAAAGATCAGATGGTTGTAGATGTGTGGCATTGCCTCCAGCATCTCTGTTCTGTTCCATTGGTCTATATCTCTGTTTTGGTACTGGTACCATGCTGTTTTGATTACTGTAGCCTTGTAGTGTAGTTTAAAATCAGGTAGCATGATGCCTCTAGCTTTGTTCTTTTTTGCTTAGGATTGTTTTGGCTATGCAGGCTCTCTTTTGGTTCCAATGAAGTTTAAGGTGCTTTTTTTTCCCAGTTCTATGACAAAGGTCATTGGTAGCATGACGGGGGTAGTGTTGAATCTATAAATTACTTTGGGCAGTATGGCTATTTTCACAATATTGATTCTTCCTAACTATGAGCACATAATGTTTTTCCATCTGTTTGTGTCCTCTCTTACTTCCTCTGGCAGTAGTTTGTAGTTCTCCTTGAAGAGGTCCTTTACATCCTTTGTTAGTTGTATTCCTAGGTATCTTACTCTTTGTAGTAATTGTGAATGGGAGTTTGCTCCAGATTTGGCTCTCTGTTAGTCTGTTCTTAGTGTATAGAAAAGCTTGCGATTTCTGCACATTGATTTTGTATCCTGAGGCTTTGCTGAAGTTGCTTATCAGTTTAAGGAGATTTTGGGCTGAGATGATGGGGTCTTCTAAATATACAATCATATCATCTGCAAAGAGACACAATTTGACTTCCTCTTTTCCTAATTGAATACTCTTTATCTCTTTTTTCTTGGCTAATTGCTCTGGCTAGAACTTCCAATACTACATTGAGTAGGGGTGAGAGAAGGCATCCTTTTCTAGTGTCAGATTTCAAAGGGAATGCCTTCAGTTTTTGCCCATTCAGTATGATATTGGCTTTATGTTTGTCATAAATAGCTTTTATTGTTTTGAGATACATTCCTTTGATACCTAGTTTATTGAGAGTTTTTAACATAAAGGGCTGTTGAATTTTGTCCAAGGCCTTCTCTGCATCTATTGAGATAATCATATGGTTTTTGTTTTTGGTTCTATTTATGGGGTGGATTACGTTTATAGACTTGCATATGTTGAACCAGCCTTGCATCTCTGGAATGCAGCCTACTTGATCATGATGGATAAGCTTTTTGATGTGCTGTTGCAATCGATTTGCCAGTAAATTATTAAAGATTTTTGCATCTATGTTCATCACAGATATTGGCCTGAAGTTTTCTTTTTTTGTTGAGTCTCTGCCAGGTTTTGGTATCAGGATGACGTTGGTCTCATAAAATTTTCAGGATATTGATTCTTCCTAACCATGAACATGGAATGTTTCTCCATCTGATTGTGTCCTCTCTTATTTCATTGAGCAGTGGTTTGTAGTTTTCCTTGAAGAGGTCCCTTATGTTCCCTGTTGGTTGTATTCCTAGGTATTTTATTCTCTTTGTAGCAATTGTGAATGGCAGTTCATTCTTGATTTGGCTCTCTTTAAGTCTGTTATTGGTGTATAGGAATGCTTGTGATTTTTGCACATTGATTTTATATCCTGAGACTTTGCTGAAGTTGCTTATCAGTTTCAGGAGTTTTTGGGATGAGGCGATGGGGTCTTGTAGATATACTATCATGTCGTCTGTAAACAGAGACAATTTGGCTTCCACCTTTCCTATTTGAATACCTTTTCTTTCTTTTTCTTGCCTGATTGCTCTGGCTAGAACTTCCAATACTATATTGAATAGGAGTGGTGAGAGAGGGCATCCTTGTCTAGTGCCAGATTTCAAAGGGAGTGCTTCCAGTTTTTGCCCATTCAGTATGATATTGGCTGTTGGTTTGTTGTATATAGCTTTGATTACTTTGAGATACATTCCGTCAATAGCGAGTTTATTGAGGGTTTTTAGCATAAAGGGCTGTTGAATTTTGTCAAATGACTTCTCTGCATCAACTGAGATAATCATGTGGTTTTTGTTTTTGTTTTGTTTATGTGGTGAATTACCTTTATAGACTTGTGTATGTTGAACCAGCCTTGCATCCCCAGGATGAATCCTACTTGATCATGATGGATAAGTTTTTTGATGTGCTGTTGCAATCGGCTTGCCAATATTTTATTGAAGATTTTTGCATCTATGTTCATCATGGATATTGGCCTGAAGTTTTCTTTTCTTGTTGAGTCTCTGCCAGGTTTTGGTATCAGGATGATGTTGGTCTCATAAAGTGATTTGAGAAGGAATCTTTTTGTATTGTTTAGAATAGTTTCAAAAGGAATGGTACCATCTCCTCTTTGTATGTCTGGTAGAATTCAGCTGTGAACCTGTCTGGACCTGGACTTTTTTTTGGTTGGTAGGCTATTAATTGCTGCCTCAACTTCAGCCCTTATTATTGGTCTGTTCAAGGTTTTAACTTCTTCCTGGTTTAGACTTAGGAGGGTGCAAGCATCAAGGAATTTATCCATTCTTCCAGGTTTACTGATTTCTGTGCATAGAGCTGTTTGTAGTAATCTCTGATGGTAGTATGTATTTCTGTGAAATTGGTGGCGATATCTCCTTTATCATATTTTTCCCCCATCTCAACCCAGCTTTTCCTGACTCCAGGAAGAACAGGGAAGAGAAGGCCCTTTACCATTTTTTATTGCATCTGTCTGATTCTTCTCCTTTTTCCTTTTTATTAATCTGGCTAGCAGTCTGTCTATTTTGTTGAACTTTTGAAAAAACCAGCTCTGGATTTATTGATTTTTTGAAGGGTTTTTTGTGTCTCTGTCTCCTTCGGTTCTCCTCTGATCATAGTTATTTCTTGTCTTCTGCTAGTTTTTGAAATTTTTGTAATTTTGCTCCTCTAGTTCTTTCAATTTTGATGATAGGATGTCGATTTTAGATCTTTCCTCACTTCTCATGTGGGCATTTATTGCTATAAATTTCCCTCTAGACACTGCTTTAAACATGTCCCAGAGATTCTGGTACGTTGTATCTTCATTCCCATTGGTTTCAAAGAACATCTTTATTTCTGCCTTCATTTCATTTTTATCTAGTCGACATTCAGGAGCCAGTTGTTCAGTTTCCATGAAGCTGTGCAGTTCTGAGTTAGTTTCTTAATTCTGAGTTCTAATTTGATTGCCCTGTGTTCTGAGAGACTGTTTGTTTTGATTTCCGTTCTTTTGCTCAGCATTTGCTGAGGAGTGATTTGCTTCTCATTATGTGGTCAGTCTTAGAGTAGGTGTAATGTGGTGCTGAGAAGAATGTGTATTCTGTGGATTTGGGGTGGAGATTTCTGTAGATGTCTATTAAGTCTGCTAGGTCCAGATCTGAGTTCAAGTCCTGGATATCCGTGTTAATTTTCTGTCTCATCGATCTGTCTAATATTGACAGTGAAGTGTTGAAGTCTTTCACTATTATTGTGTGGGAGTCCATGTCTCTTTATAGGTCATTAAGAACTTGCTTTATGTATCTGGGTGCTTCTATATTCGATGCGCATATATTCAGGATTGTTAGCTCTTCTTGTTGCATTGGTCCTTTTACCATTATGTAATGCCCTTCTTTGTCTCTTTTGATCTTTGTTGGTTTAAAGTCCATTTTATCAGAGACTAGGATTGCAACTCCTGCTTTTTTTTGCTCTCCATTTCCTTGATAAATCTTCCTCCATCCCTTTATTTGGAGCCTATATGTAACCTTACACGTGAGATGGGTTTCCTGAATACAGCACACTGATGGGTCTTGGGATATTTTTAATTTTCTTAATCTTAGGCTTTTGCTTTTACAATTTAGAAAATTTTAAAAATATGGTTTCTTACATATCACTTTGCCTTCATGGCTTTGTCCTACATTTGCAGTCTCCAAACCCAACATTATACTCCAATAATTAAAGGCAAATTATCCTCTAAATCATGCTGAACCCATTACAGTTCTTAAACCCTTATGTTTTCCATCGATCTGTTTAGGGTTTTGATTTTAAACCTGGATGAATTGGAACTACCAACTAAAAACCAAGGAAGGAAGGCTTTTTCTCCATCACTGAGGAGCTTTGTGTCTCTAGCCTGCATTCTTTATGCCAACATTCACATTCTCTCATTCTGCATCCTAATGTTAGAAAAGAACAATGGTTCCTCTCACTATAATTCAAGCAGTGTCCCACAGACAAGAGGAGAGATAGCACTCTCACATAATTACAGGTATCAGGCAGGTGGCAAAGTAGATGGAGCAGAGGGAGAGACCCTAGCCTCAAACCATATGGCACCAATTGGTTTTCACCATATGGCAATGTGGGACTCTGTATTGCCAAAGCTATTTTTCAAGAGAATCAGGATTCTTAAATTTTTGTGTCAGTTCACCCAATTAAAACGTTTTAAAAAATGTTACCAATTTTAAAATAACACAGTTCAGTCTAAACTACACAAAACCATGAACCAACAGTCATCAGCTGAGAACTGGAACTGTAGAGGAGAGGGCAACTAGGCAAAAGCAGTAGTTATGGAAGAATTAAAAATTACCCCAAAGACAAAGCACCAAAGTAGAAATGAGAAGAGGAGAAATACATGGACCTTTCTTTCTTCCCTTGTCCCATCTTCATCCAGTACTTTTTATTGCCTAAATCTAAGAAGACTGTCTGGCAAGACTCCCCAGCAAGAAGACAATCTTTGAGATAATCTGGCAGATTTGGCCTCTTATTGCATGGAGCATAGCAGGAAAAGCAAAAATAATGTATCTGGATAGGGCATACAGAGAATTTTAGGAAGTGGTAAACAGATATTTTTGTAGAATGTATAGCATTACTTCCAGGCCAGGACATCTTTTTGTGAATAGATGGATGGACGGACAGATGTACAGATGGATGAATGGATGGGTGGATGGATGGATGAATGAATGGATGAATGGATGGTTGGATGAATTGATGGAATAACAGTAGCATGAACTTATTAAGAACTTGGACATTGCACACAGCTTACATTGTAGCTATACCACTTTCTATTTTGTTTTGGATTGTTCTTCAATCTCAGTTTATTTCTCTGTAAAAAACATTATAATAATAACAGCCTTCACATTATAAGATGGCTTTAAAATTAAATAGAAAAATATGTTTAAAATTCTTGGACCCAAGCTTGACAGATAATAAGTATTTGAATTATTTCCTTATTTCACTCTGCTAAATGCTTCTGATGGGCTGGCTTGTTGGCTCAACACAGAATCAGATTTTCATAAAAATAAAATAGAATCAGAGGTACTAACCAGATGAACCTTCTAGGTGTGAGACAAAAAAGAGTAGACATAAGAGACACTTTCTTTGTAATATCCATCTTTAGGGTTGTCAGAAAGTTATGATACATGGAAAAGGCAATATATGTGGTTATTTTCCATAATTTAAACTTTCAATTGCAAAACATCTTGGAGTGCAATTTGGAAACTGCTGTGTAGTTCATTGGTTGAATGTAAATATAGTTTTAAAGAATTATTAAAACCTGTGCTAAGGTTAGACTAGTTACAGAAGGTACAGCTACTTAAAATCAAGAAGGCCAGTGAGGTCAGACACACGATATAGCCATTAAGGTCAAGACCCTTGCAACCAGAATTGGCTAAGATAAAATGAGGTATTGTGGATACAGGAGGCTAAAAAGAAAATGCAGCAAATGGTGCCCAGGTTAGCACCTTAATACTAAATCCTCTACAGATTTTTATTACATACCTGAGGTACAGAAAAAGTAAGAGATTTCCACTTGAAAGTGTTATCCAGGGCATAAATGTGCAAATATAATAAAATGATACAAAAGAAAAAAGCATTAGCAGAACGAATAGAGAGCAAGAGTAGCAAACAATTGTATTTTACTATTTTTTTAAAACACATAATTTATTCTTAGTATTAATTTGAGTCCTCTTAATTCCTTTGTGCATGAAATCTTTCTTTAAAAAATTCAACTCAGGTGTATTAGAATGGAAAAAGAAAGATGGAAAGAATATTCTTCCCCTAGAATCTTAGACCTTCAGTTATACAGATTGAATTCATATAGGCTGAGTTTAAACAAGGTTTTTTATAAATAGCTATGGACAGGTAAAATTAGTCTTATATTTGATTTCTGTCAGGCGATCTAATTTAGTATTTCTCTCAGTGCTGACTGTACATTAGAATTGCCTGAGGAGTTTTAAAAAAACACCAAAGTAATGATGCCAGAGTTCCACTGCAGATCAATTACACAAGAAACAACTCCAGTGGTAGAGTTCAGGAATTCGTATTTTTAATAATGTTCCCAGATTTATTACACTGTGTACTAGTGGAATATTCTTCTGGACTTCACACCCAATTTTCTAAGATGTCTAGTTCTAGACCCTATACCCCACAGTACATTTAAGATACAATATGAGAGAACAACCATTGCTCTGAGGTATATAATGCAAGGTAGATTATTTTTTACAAAAATAAATAGAATAGACTCTTTTTTTTAACCTTTAGGTTCAGGGGTACATGTGCAGATTTGTTATACAGGTACATTGCATGTCATGGGGATTTTGTGTATACATTATTTCATCACCCAGGTAGTAAACATAGTATCTAGCTCCATCCATTTTGCTGCAAAGGACATGATCTCATTCTTTTTTATGGCTGTGTAGTATTCCATGCTGTATATGTACCACTTTTTTAAATCCTGTTTTCCATTGATGGAATGTGGGCTGATTCCATGTCCCTGCTGTTGTGAAGAGTGGTGCAATGAACATACATGCACATGTGACTTTGTGGTAAAACAATTTATATTCTTTTGTGATATACCCAGTAATAAGATTGCTGGATTAAATGGTAGTTTTGTTTTAAGTTCTTTGAGGACCCTCCAAACTGCTTTCCACAGTGGCTGAACTAATTTACATTCCCACAGACAGTATGTAAGTTTTCCCTTTTCACTACAACTTTGCCAGCATGTGTTATTTTCTCACTTTTTTATAATAGCCAGTCTGACTTCTGTGAGATTGTATCTCACTGCAGTTCTGACTTTCATTTGCCTAGTGATTACTGATATGGGCATTTTTTTTCATATGCTTGCTATCTGCTTGGATGTTTTCTTTTGATAAGTTTTTGTTCATATTCGTTTCTTACTTTTTTTTTTTTTTTTTTTTTTTTGAGACAGAGTTTCGCTCTTGTTACCCAGGCTGGAGTGCAATGCCGCAATCTCGGCTCACCGCAACCTCCGCCTCCTGGGTTCAGGCAATTCTCCCGCCTCAGCCTCCTGAGTAGCTGGGATTACAGGCACGCGCCACCGTGCCCAGCTAATTTTTTGTATTTTGAGTAGAGACGGGGTTTCACCATGTTGACCAGGATGGTCTCGATCTGTTGACCTCGTCATCCACCCGCCTCGGCCTCCCAAAGTGCTGGGATTACAGGCTTGAGCCACCGCGCCCGGCCCGTTTCTTACTTTTTAATAGGGTTGCTTGTTAATTTGTTTAAGTTCCTTATAGATTCTGGATATTACACCTTTATTGGATGTATAGTTTGCAAATGTTTCTCCCATTCTATAGGCCGTTTGTCCCATCCCATGTCTGTTTACTCTGTTGGTTTTTTCTTTCGCTGTGCGGAAGTTGTTTAGTTTAATAAGGCCTCACTTGCCGATTTTTGGTTTTGCTGCAATTTATCTTGGCATCTTTGTCATGAAATCTTTGTCAGTTCCTATGTCCGGAATGGCATTTTCTAGGTTATTTTTATAGTTTTAGGTTTTACATTTGAGTCTTTAATCCAGGAGTTCCCAACCCCCTGCCATGGGCTGGTTCTAGTCTGTGATCCTTTAGGAATCAGGTCACACAGTAGAAGATGAGTAGAGGACAAGTAAGCATTACCGCCTAAGTTCTGCCTTCTGTCAGATCACCTGAGGCATTGGCTTCTCATAGGAGCATGAACCTTATTGTAAACTGCACATGTGAGGGCTCCAGGTTGAATGCTCCTTATGAGACCCTAATGTCTGATGATCTGAGGTGAAATAGTTTCATCCCCTTTTCCTGTCTGTGGAAAAATTGTCTTCCACAAAACTGGTCCCTGGTGACAAAAATGTTGAGAACCACAGTGTTAATCTCTCTTAAGTTGATTTTTGTACATGGTATAAGGAAGGAGTCTAGCTTCAATCTTCCACATATGGCTAGGCAATTATCCCACCACCATTTACTGAATAGGGAGTCATTTTTCCAAGGTTTGTTTTTGTCAATTTTTTTGAAGATCAGATGGCTTTAGGTGTACAGTTTTGTTTCTGAACTCTATTTTGTTTCACTGATCTATATGTCTGGTTTTATTTATTTACCAGTACCATGCTATTTTGGTTACTATAACCTTGGAGTATAGTTTGAAGTCAGGTATGTAATGCCTCAAGCTTTGTTCTTCTTGCTTAATATTGTTTTGGCAATTTGAACTCTTGTTTGGTTCCATATGAATTTGAAAATAGTTTTATTCTAATTCCATGAAGAATGTAATTGGTATTTTCATAGAAATGGCATTGAAATGAGAGATCCAAGATGGCTGATCACTAACAATTTAGGATAGTAGCTCCCAGTGAAAGCACGGAGAATGAGAGGATGCCACATTTTTAGACAAATTTTCGTCGCTCACAGACCAGAAGATTCCCAGTGGAGGGGCCCCATGGGTCATCAGCGCAACTCTTGTGGCCAGCGTAGCAGTTTTGCCGGCGCCTTGGCATGGCAGCTCTTCGTGCAGAGTAAATGGGAGGAGATTCCCGGGCAGAAGAGCACCATCAGTCTTATCACTGCTGTTTTGGCCGGCGCAGTGGGTTGCTCAGATTCCAGTGCTGGGAATCAATAAACTGGGCGTCCACTCAGAAACCCAACTAGAAAGGTGACAATTGTAAAGATGACAGATGGATAAATTTATAACAAAGGGAAGAAACCAGCCTAAAAAGGCTGAAAATACCCAAAATCAGAACCCCTCTCCCTCTACAGGGGACTACAGTTCCTCATCAGCAACAGAACAAGCCCTGATGGAAAAGGACTGTGTGCCATTGTCAGAAGTAGGCTTCAGAAGGTGGATGATAAGAAACTTCTGGGAGTTAAAAACAAAGGCATAGTTCTAACCCAATGTAAAGAAACTAAGAACTTTGAAAAAAGGTTTGATGAAATACTAACAAGAATAGACAATATAGAGAGGAATATAAATGAACTAACGGAGTTGAAAAACACAACACAAAAACTTAGCGAAATATGCACAAGTTTGAATAACCGAATTGATCAAGCAGAATAAAGGATATCAGATTTCGAAGATCTACTTAATGAAATAAAACAAGAAGACAAGAATAGAGAAAAAAGGATAAAAAGGAATGAGCAAAGTCTCCAAGAAATATGGGACTATGTGAAAAGACCTAATTTACATTTGATAGGTGTACCTGAATACGACGAAGAGAATGAATCCAAGCTGGAAAATACTCTCCAGGATATTATTCAGGAAAACTTTCCGAATCTAGCAAAGCAGCACAATATTCAACCCCAGGTAATACAGAGAACACCACAAAGATATTCCTCAAAAAGAGCAACCCCAAGGCACATAATCGTTAGATTCACCAGGGTTGAAATGAAGGAGAAAATACTAAGGGCAGCCAGAGAGAAAGGTCAGGTTACCCACAAAGGGAAGCCTATTAGACTTACAGATCTCTTACAGTTTCTGCATATCTCTCAGCAGAAACCCTACAAGCCAGAAGAGAGTGGGGGTCAATATTCAACATCCTTAAAGAACAGAACTTTCAGCCCAGAATTTCATATCCTGCCAAACTAAGCTTCACAATTGAAGGAAAAATAAAATCTTTTATGAACAAGCAAGTACTCAGAGATTTTATTACCACCAGGCTGGCTTTACAAGAGCTTCTGAAAGAAGCATTATACATAGAAAGGAACAACCAGTATTAGCCTTTCTAAAAATATATCAAAAAGTAAAGAGCATCAACATAAAGAAGGGTTTACATAAACGAATGGATAAAATAGCCAGTTAACATCAAATAGCAGTAACCCTAAATTTAAGTCGATTAAATCCCCCAGTCAAAACATACAGCCAAAACCTAATGATATGCTACATCCAGACCCATTTCACATCCAAAGATACACAAAGACTTAAACAAAAGGAAGGAGAAAGATTTACCAACCAAATGGAGGGCAAAAATAAATAAATAAATAAATAAAAAGCAGGAGTTGCAGTTCTCGCATCTGATAAAATAGATTTCAAAGCAACAAAGATATAGTGGTAAAAGGATCAATGCAACAATAAGAGCTAACGATCCTAACACCCAGATACATAACTCTCATAAAGAGATTTAGACTCAACAAGACATAAAATTAATAAGAATATCCAGGACTTGAACTCAGATCTGGAATAAGTAAACTCAATAAATATTTATAGAGCTCTCAATTTTAAATACACAAAATATACATTCTCCACCTTAAATACACAAAATATTGATCAGCCAATATCCATTTTTAGAATAAAGCTACATTCCCATTTTGTCTCCCTCTTTTTCTTCCTTTTTCTTTCTCACCTTCACTCCTTTATTTCTTTCTTTCAAAAAGAAAAGAAAAGAAAAGCAAAAAAACGGAATGGCATTGAATCTGTGAATTGCTTTGGGCAGTACGGCCATTTGAATGATATTGATTCTTTCTATCCATGAACATGAAATGTTTTTCCATTTGTTTGTGTCATCTCTGATTTTTTGCATTTATGTTTTGCTATTCTTGTCATAGAGATTTTACACCTCCCTGGCTGAGCTGGATTCCTAGGTAAATTTCATTATTTTTGTGGCTATTTTGAATAGGATTGCATTCTTGATTTGGCTCTAAACTTGGATATTTTTGTTATATAGAAATGCTACTGATTTTTGTACATTGATGTTTGTATTCTGAAACTTTGCTGAAGTTGTTACAGATGTAGGAGTTTTGAGGCAGAGACTATGAGGTTTTCTAGGTGTAGAATCATATAGTCTGCAAACAGTTAGTTAGACTTTCTGTCTTCTTATTTGGATGCCTTTTATTTCTTTCTCTTGCCTGAGTTTAATAGACCAGATTTTAATGAAAGGCAAGTAATTTAAATATAAAGAGAGCTTTATTAGATATGCATTGCCTTTTTGAACCATAGAATTTTAAAGCTAACAGAAATGACAAAGAATGTCTAGTCAGAAATAATAAAACATCTTGGATATAAGCTATTTTAAAGCTCGTCACTTGTCTACTCTTCTATCCAATACCAGCTGTTATAAAAATGAGACAACCAAGACCCAGTGAAGTAAGGAAACTAAATGGATAAAGTTAGTTAGGAAACAGAAAATGGTTCCAGTCCAAGTCTCCTGACACTGAAGCTGGTGTTGTTATATCTACTTTACATTTTAAGTAAAAAATTTGGAGCCAAACATGATGATTTCATATTTAATTGGGGAGGAGGTAGTAAAAAATCATTCTATTGTGATTTTGGTTATATGGAAAAACATGTTTCCCAGAATCTCTTTCCCTGTGTAGTTCTGAATTTGAGTTGGGCAAAAGGGAAGTTGAGGGGAGGATATGGTGAGGCAGCATTTGATTCTCTGATGACTCTGGGGTCAGAAGTTGTTGACAGACAGTTGATAAATGCTGGAATATTCCATCTTGTTCTACCTGTCCTTGTTTCATGTCCAGCTTTCTCTCTCCCATTTGACACTGTTGACCAATGGCAACCACAGACACAGGACCATGAACTCACAGAAGCAGTAAATTTAAGGAGCTACCAGTCCTCTGTGGGATTTCTCATCAGCTCCCCTTGGTGGTCTCATTCTGGCTGTAAGTTCTGACCTATTTACCAATACCAGGACACCTAGGAGTGCTGGTTAAGAGATGTTTCTCTGATCTTCCAACCTATCTTTGTGGACATTTGCTTCTGCAGTGCCATTCAAAAAAGTATAGGATTCTATAAAAATCTCTTTATCTCTTATTCTTATATTATTTCTACTTTCATAAGCCTGACAGATATGAGTGGAGGGGGTAAAAAAGTAATACTTTAAACTCCTATGATGTGGTAACCCAAGGGTAAACCCAAAGTGATGATAAAAATATTTATTTTCAAATTGTCCAAATTTACAAAGTGGCTCTTTATATGTTCTAATTAATTTCTGTCTCAAGAAGAAAAACAAAGGCATATTCAATTCAGAAATAAAGCAGCCTCAATTCGGAGAAATGAAGGTGACTCTACCAAGTCACTGCTCCCTTCTGCTCCCACCCTGAGCTCTTCTGACTCCCCAACAGACAGTCCTCAGATGAATGCTGACACTGTTGTGAAATTCTGCTAATTATACAAGTCACTTTTAAATATTCATTTGGATTACTTTACAGAGATGGATATTAATGGCTTGCTAGCTTTGAAAAAAAAGAAAAGATTTTCTTTGATCTTAGAAAGTTGGCTCCTATGCTTTGGTAAAGGAAAATGTATTGGAGAGAAAGAAGTCTGAGCATTTCCTATTCATCCAAGTAATTGTGGTAAATTGAATTTTCTTTGATTTTTGTGGTTAGATTTAAAGATACAGAGTGAGCAGTTGTAATCATTCTTTCAGGAGTCATTCTGAAAATCACATTAGACCACAAATGTCTCAATCTGACCAATTCAATATGGTTCCACTCTCAAAAGTTATATCAAGAAATGCAGAACCATTACAATAAACAAAATTCAAGAAGTCCTTAGGCACTGAAATAGAAATCATTGAATAAAAACTGACTTTAGTCACATGTTGAAGAAGGGATATTTAGTAGTGACTTAATAAAGAATGGAAGTCGATTGTTATTTGGAGCTTAAAAACGCCAGTAACAGCATGGTTCTCCAATTTCAATATGCAAAGATACCATCACTTTTGCGTGTCTGCTTATGGTGAAGATTCCCAGGCTCTACTTTCTGGATATTCTCATTCAGTAGATCTAGAATGAGACTTACATTAATTATCTATTGCTGCATAACAAACAATCCTAAAACTTACTAGTATAAAGCAACAGCCATTTATTGTCTCCCACAGTTTCTGAGGTCTCAAATCTAGATTTGAATTGGCAGGATGGTTCAGGTTTAGTGTTTCTTGGATGGTTACAAGTAAGCTGTCAGCTTGAGTTTTATCATTGGAAAAAATGAATGGAGCTGGAGTAGATATTTAAATGTAAGATGTCTTACACATTTGGCTGTTGGCAGATGACCTCAGACCTCATTCATTGTTGCCAGAAGACCTTAGTGCCTGGCCACATGGGCTTTTCTATAGGGCTTCTGTATAGGACAACTTGGTCACCTCGCCTCTCTGTCTCTTAGATGACACACCAAAGTGAGTCAGGATCTTCCTCTGTCACTTCCCTCTCATCTTGGTTACTCAGCCTCTCTGTCTCTTAGATGATTCACCAAAGTGACTCATTCTACCAGGGTTTGTCTGTATGACCAAAGTGAGTCATCCAAGAGACACAGAGGCTAAGAGGCCAAGATGGAAATTGTCATGTCTTTTACATTCTATTCTCAGAAGTGACCTACCATTGCTTCTGCTATATTGTCAGTCATATAGACAAACCCTAGTAAAACGGGAGGCAAAATTTTACAAGAATAAGAAGACCGTCTTTGAGGCTAATTTCTACAAGTTCCGAGTGTGGCAGACCAGGTCTCATTAATGCAGGCCTCCACAACAACTGTTTCAGCACTAAGTGGTTAAGATAAATATTAAAAGCTGAAAGAGCCACTACTGTTACACAAAGGCTGTAAGGTAACAAAAGCCTAGCAAGAGTTTTGCCTAGGCCTTTGCTGCTCCTTGAAGCACTACAAGGTAACAAAGGAATTCTTAGCAGGACTCATTTAGGACTAACCAAGTTTTATTGGGGGTCTGAAGAAACTCCCCAGGCCTCCACAAACAAGTTTACTGGGGTCTAAAAGAACTTGCCAAATCTCCATGATTTCGCAGGAGACAAGGTAACAGTAATCACCCCCGCACCTGGACCCATTTAGATTAAGTAAACTTACTGAGGCTCCAGAGGAAGGTGTTCAGGACCCAGGTCTTAGTTATAGATCAAAAGATGTTAATCACTTATGTCTGTAGTTGAATGCACACTTACATGTAGACATATAGCTTAGAAGGCATGTAAGCTCTGGAAAACTTTGTAATTTTGAGTTGGTCAGGTGATAATTTCCAGGTCTTCTCTCTGTAAGTAGCTACAGAAATAAACTCCCTTCTCTCCCAGTTCATCTGTATTTTATTATTCGGTGGCAAGGATAAGATGCCTGACCCTCAGTTTGGTCTGGGAACACAAGTACACTTTGATAAGCAAGTACCTCTTAGAGTTCACTTGCATGTGGCCTGTAGACCACAGTTTGAGGGGAAAAAGAAAGGTCTACAGGGCATACTAGTTCAGTAAAAATTATATGGTTTGTTCATCTAGCCGTACAATCAATAAATATACACGATTTTCTGAAATTATTCATAGAAATATTGTTTATCACTGGGATTTAGAGTCTTTGAAATCCAGGTGAACACGTTCCTGAGATTCCATCAAAGGAATGACACTGAAGCTTATATAAACCCCTACCTGGAAATGTTCAGTCATCCTTATCAAGGAAAGAAATGACTTGATAACTGCCTGAATGAGTGATAACTTTTAAGCCAGAATTTGTGAGTGTTGCCAATAAAAGGGCTGCTAGTCATCAGAAAGTATAGTCGCTCACACAGAAGACCTCCAGAGAAGGTAAAGTAGAAAAGAACCCAAAGAGCTTTGTTGAAGTAATGGCTACCAGAAAAGGGACAGCTCCCCAGCATTTTCCAACTAATAAGACCCCTCTGGTTAAAGAGATGAAAGAAATTTCTCAAGTTGGCAATAAAGGGAGTTCCAGAGCAATTATAAAATCATCCATTAGGTCTTTGGTAACAAATAGAGGGGGTAACTTAACCCATCTGGTAAAAGCTGGCTTGTCAGAGACAGGGAGCTGGCAGCCTCCCCAAGTCTCTAGAGCAGAATTTAAATTCAAGACTTTTCTTTCGCTTGGTTTAAACGTGTCTGCTGGCACTTGATCCCTTCAAACCTTTCATGTAAAACATTACTAACAGGGATTGGAAGCTCTAGTCTAATGGAGAGATACAGGCAAGGAGTCTTTAGCATGTTCCAAAAGAGACACCTGCTCAGAAGTACATGACTTTTCCATGTAAATAGGCTGGTAAGGGGAAAGTTCTAATAGTACATACTTCAACTAATAAAAACTCCATCAACCACATGCATATCAGCACCAAATTCATAACAACAAGCAAACAATCATCAATAGTTTTACAATTTGTATTTCATTTTCAGGCTTACCACAGGATACGCAAGCAAGGAGGGTGCTGGAGATCTTTTCCAAAACCCCCAAACTTAGGCCCTGAAAGACACAGGGCCCTGGTAATACAGTAAAGTAAAATGGGAACAATCCCCAGAAGAATATGCCTGCAGTAGTTTCAGATGAATCTTCACATCACCTTAGGGTAGTTGTTGAAGACTTGACTGAAACAACAATGGGTTCATGCCAAGGTTGAAGGATTAGCAAATAAAAGAATCCTAGAATCTCTATTTGAGGGGATCAAAGTCTTTTCCTTGGGAGAACTAATAATAGATTTTAAGATCTATTTAAGCTAAAGCTTATTTAATACATTATTAAATGGGAGAATATATACCAAATGTAAGGGTAGTAGAAAAATTTCTATTTGCCCTTGAGTTCTGAGGTTTTGTTCTGAGAGCCCCAGCTAGTGCCAGGAAAAGGAAAGAAGCTTAGAACTTGTATGAATCTGTAGTACAACAATGAAGACAGAGAATGTAAGCTTCTTTGAAATATGCGATGGATGACTAAATATCAGAGGTTAATAAATATTTTCCCAGATCATGTATTATTCAAACGGCAAGCTTATATTGGACAAATTTAAAGAAAACCTCATGGCCTGGTAAGGTGGCTCATACCTGTAATCCCAGCAGATTGGGAGGCCAAGCAGGGGATCACTTGAGCCCAGGAGTTCGAGACCAACCTGGGCAACATGGCAAACCTCATCTCTACAAAAAATACAAAAGAATTAGCTGGGTGTGGTGGCAAGTGCCTGTAGTCCCAGCTACTAGGGAGTCTGAAGTGGGAGGATCCCTTGAGCACTGGAGATTGAGGCTGCTGCGAGCTGAGATCATGCCACCACATTCTAGCCTGGGTGACAGAGCAAGATCCTGTCCCAATAACTAAACTAAACTAAACTAAAATAAAACAAAATAAAGTAAGCCTTGCAATAAGGGATCAGAAAATGGTGGAAAGCATGCATTATTCAAAGATTTGAAAGTATATGATGAAATGGTTCTTAATCTTGGCCCACAGTTGTGTAGATGGAAAAGATACCTTTTATGATATCATAAGTGTTGTTGGCTGAGTGATGATAATAGTTAATACACTATGTTGCAAAATTTGAGTGGTGGTGATAAGTCTCTTGTTGTTACCTTCCCCACCAACCAAGGAGATCTTCCATATGGTATTCTAAAGTAGTTGACTTTTGCTAACATTTTTAGTGCCTTGATTTTTCATATGAATTTCTCATTTCTGAAATTATGGTGAGAAACTAAATTTGAACGTTTTCAAGGCTGCTCCTACCCCTAGATTCTAATAATATGTTTTTTTCCATTAACTGTAAAAACAGAAACTCAAAAATATACCAACTTACAACTGAAAGAAGCTTGATGTTTTAATGTACAAAGATGCTTCTCATCAGTAAATCCTATTCCTCTCATCTGCTCATCCATTTGTTAACTGACAAACAATCATGTTGGGGAGCCCGGTTTCCAAAAAAAAAAAAGGTAATTTTACCTTTAAAAAGTTCATATACTGGGGTAAAATTAGTTTTCCTAAAAGTCTTCAATGCTGGTTTTTATCTTAAAATCATATATAAGATGAGCTTTCATATATTTCAATTTATTTCATTGCATCTTCATTTTTCCAACCTTAACACATGTAATTCCTTCAATTAATAGATTTTCAATTATTTCTAAGTCTGATCATCTACTCATGTGTTGCAAGTTTTCTGTTTTAACTTTAATGTTTAAGCACTCAGAACTGAAGGCAGATTTTCCAGGTAGAAACTGGCCACCATTGATTAGAGAGGAACTCTTATTTCCCTAATTGAAATAACCTACCTCTGAGTTTATAAGCTTTGCTGACACCATACCAATTGCAATACAAAGCTTATTGTCTTATAAACCCCCCGAATCTGTATTTAAAATTAGCTCTTCCTCACTTGCTTAATGTTTATGTGTTTTTTTAGCAGCATGTGTATGTGCATGTGTTACCAGTATATTTTTTTATATTGCCATTACTCAAATATTTGAAAACATTTTTTGTTCTTGATTCTGTCTTCCAGTGTGTTATCTATTCTTCCTACTTTTCTGTAAATGTGATGGTGTACCCCTTCTTTATCTGAGCTTTACTGAAATGATTCCTAAAGTTTAGAGGCTGTCAGGATTGACGTTTAATCTAACTATATTTCTCTAATGAACTATACATACTAGTATCTTGTTTATTTAATCCTCTCAACTGTCTGTGAGAAACATATCGATATTTCAATTTTGCAGGAGAGAAAATAGAGTTAGAAGAATGATACGTCTTTTCACAACAGTGATGTGGTGAAGCGACCCGCTATGGGATCATGCCAGCCAGCTGTCCACATTTCTTCTCAATTCTACGTGCAGGGATATCTCTTTGATACTTGAAATTGGCCATGATAGAATGTATAATTAAGTTTATTTTCTTAATATATTAACACTTTAATGTGTTTCTTGATGTAAAACACTTAAAGCTCTTTCCCCCGACTAAAGAGCCCATTGTCAGACATTTAACAGCCCATCACTGGTCCAAGGACACACTGTTGGTAAGAAACAAAACCAGGTCTTAAACTAATGTCTGCCTTCATATTTCAATATTCAGGCCCTTTGCAATATATTATACTGTACTTCCGAAATCACATTTTGTTTTGTTTTTTGTTTGTTTTTTTTTTTTTTTTTGAGACGGAGTTTCGCTCTTGTTACCCAGGCTGGAGTGCAATGGCTCGATCTCGGCTCACCACAACCTCTGCCTCCTGGATTCAAGCAATTCTCCTGCCTCAGCCTCCCGCGTAGCTGGAACTACAGGCTGCGCGACCACGCCCAGCTAATTTTTGTATTTTTAGTAGAGACGGGGTTTCACCTTGTTGAACAGGATGTTCTCTATTTCTTGATCTAGTAATCCACCGCCTCGGCCTCCCAAAGTGCTGAGATTATAGGCCTAAGCCACCGCTCCCAGCCTGAAATCAGATTTTGAAGTAAAGGACAGAAACAATCAATATTGTGGGAAACTGTTTACCGAGATACTACTAAAATAGAAAATTTTGAAGAACAAAGATCAAGAAAGACACTAGGTTCAAAAAATCTCACCTATTTCATAACTTGCTCTTTTTTGAAAGATTGAAGGAGCACTATATTGATAGTCATTTTTTATTCGTCATCAACTATTAGTCTCGAAATTCTTTTATATTTCTTTGTTAACCAGATTTTTCACAAACTATATTTTATTAACGTTAATATGTTAATATTAAACATATTTCCATGCACTTGTGCTCATTGAATATCAATTTATTATGTAAAACCAACATTGAATGCAAATAGTTCTTTGTTTCTCTTTGGTTAATTCAGAACTAAATTAAATCTGTCATACTCCAAAAAGTAACAAAGATTTACCCAGTGGAAAATATGGCAGAAAATTCTTAGAATCAATTGGCATGGTATGAAAAACATTGACACTGACTCTTTTGGACAAGGTGTTCTCCATGGTATGTCTTATAGAAGTGGAAATGTGTCATGAGACACTACAAAGATGTGTTTTACATGCTGGGAAGAAATTCTGACAAGTAAAACTTTTTTAGGGTAATCATAGCTCTAATTTTCTAACTTGACAACAGAGAGTCTACATTTTGTAAAGCCTGGGGAGAGAGGGACTAAAAAAATACAATTCTTTCTTCTTCTTGTCTTAAAAAATATATATCTTCCAGGGGAAAAAAAGTAGTTTTCACCTTTGGATGCCTCTGTCCTCCTTCCTCCTCCCACTCTTCTCCTCTGTGCTGTGTGGAGTTATTCTCCATTTGACAGATATCAGCCATATGACAATACTGTTTTTGTAGCAATGTGTAATCTTTCTTTTTACTGAAGAAGCCCAGTAGGCACAATTTTGGACTTGTTATTAAAGGAAAACTAATGTCCCCCAAAGATTTTCAAGACATTTCAAGCTGGAATGTGGTATTTTAAAGAATTCCCAGTTCCCATAATTGAATGCATGTGGCATAGTAAGAGAAAGAACATTTCAGCAAATACAAGAATTAATACAAATTAATACAATTTATTGTGGACAGTCTCACAGGATATGTATAAATTTTATGCATAATTTTATAGACAATAAAACTGTTCAAACTATTTAGAACTCAGCTTAAAGACCACTGACCCAAGAAAGAGAGTAAAACAGGGAAGGCATTTGAAAGGGAAGAAGGCATCCCATTAATATTCATCTTGTATTTAAATTGGGCACGGTTTTCATCATTGGGAATATGTGCCCTACTGTTACAGTTTCTTGGGATGCTTGATCAAATCATTAGTAAAACTCTGTCAGATTTTTACATAAAATAGAAATAATCTTCTCTTCAAAATGAGTTCTCACATATTAAATTAACATTGCATATATGCTATCAATAGTGTACAAAATCTTTAAGTAATTATAATTATGATTATCTCAAAAATATTGGAAGATGAGTGAGTTGTGCTAATTACATGCAGAATCACCTTCTCTAATCATTTAAGTTTAGATATAACTTATCAGGCAGTGACTTTTAATGTCAGCATTTTTAAAACTGAAAGGCAGTAAACATCCGATTCTGGCATCAACAACAATATACAGATTTATATGACTCACCTGCGTATTTAAAATAGAATTTATATTTAAAAGAGATTTTCATTATAATGGTCCTTTTTCATTAACTTTCTATATCAAAACTGGCTGACTTATGCAGGTGCGTCCTCAAATGTAGACATCAGTACCAGTCTTTTTAAGAAAGTTTTACATCTGTGTCTGTTAGCATGACAACCACATGACACTAAGTTAAGAATAAAGAAAAAATCATAGCATTTTAAAGCGGACAAAAATATTGATATGTTATTGTATTATGTTATCTCAAAATAATGGTTCATATACTTTTAAATCTCATTTCACGTTTTTGTACAAACCTGTAACCTATTATGATTATGGGAAATTCTTTAGGATTGAGGCTAGGAGAATTGTAAAGCAAATTTTTCATCTTAGAACTCTGTTATAAAGGAATAATCTAAACCATATATTTCTTGGAGTGGTAAGGTGAGCAGAGATGCAGGTAAAATTATGCTGGTGCAGGCAATTCCTTCTATTCCCTATACCAACCAGCCTTACTTTCCCTTAGTGGAAAAAAGAACAGAGAAATCTGTTTGTGTACATCTGTAGATTTTTTAAGTCACTACCAGCCCAATTCAACTCAACTACTATTCTTTGCAAGCAACACTTAAAAATGGAAAAGGTAAAGAAATTTGAATTAGTTAACAGTTTTTCTTTTAAAAAGACACTGGCCAACTACTTGTCAGCAACAAAAATTAGAAACCTCTAGGATCATATGAGTTTTCAAATATGCGAGCTTGAATTCACATTTTTTTTTAAAAAAAGGAGATCACTTGATACTCAAATGTTGCAGGTTTTTAGGTTTTCATTATTCTTTTGTAGTTTTTCTTTCCCCCCTCTATTAGGTTGGTTAGTTCCCTAATCATTTTTTAAGCCTTTTTCTCTTCAGATAATTATTTATTCTGAAATACTATTTAAATCTGAACACAGTAATAAATATTACTACCCATCTTTTCAATCCCTAAATATATACAAGAACAAGAGAAAAAAAAACTAGAGGGAAGAAAATAGAAAACCATTCTCACTGGAATCTCAAGTGGCTGAATTATTTTTATCTAAGGATTAATGAAGAGGACACTAACTTGGTACAGGTAGTTTAGCTGCAAATGACAAGAGAGGTTTCTAATCTGTGAGAGAGCAGGGTTTTCAAGTTAACATCAGAAAATCTTGTTTTCTACTCTGTTCTTCCATTGTCTTGTTTGATCTTGAGAGAATAACTTATTCTCTATGGACCTCAGTTTTCTAAACTACAAAATAAAGAGAGCAGATGATTTCTAAAGTCTTTGCAGCTCCCAAATTCAGTCTTTCAAATATAATTTATTATATACTAGTTGCTGAGAGTATGTAAAGATGAGTTCAATATTGTCTGTAGGTTTCAGAATCTTACCTCACCCAAGGGAGATGTATCAGGTATACATAAATATGTAGAGTTTTATTTTGGTGTAAGCATATCTTTATGTATGAGTAAATAGTTACCAAGGGACACAGCTGGCTCTAGATTTATTCCATTATTATTATTATTATTATTTTGCCCTTTTAGAAAGCACTGAGGTTTATGGAAAATGACCAGTGTGCTACTTCTTTGGGAAACAAATAAAAAATATATAGTCACTTGCTATCCTCATAGTTATTGATTGGTCATCTGTTTGGAAAATGATGAGAAAGATCACCTGTGAGTGGATGAGAAACAAGTGATAAGACCCCTTTAACATTATGAAGGAAAGAACCCTGCAGCAGCGTAGAACTCCGAATGTGCAGTCACCTTTCTAAGGGATATACTTTATTGGACTAGATAAGTTAATGACCCTCAACTACTGCTTCCATAAATATAAGTATCATAGAAAAAAATTGTTTCATGAGTAAGACCAGAAATATGTCTTTCATCCAGTGTGTCACCTAATTTTTTTATTTTTTAAATCAATTTCCATTTATATCTAATCAATCAAATAGCATTATTATAATAAAAACAATATAAACTCAAAGACACTTAGGAAACAACTATATAAAGAGAGAAATAAATATCACTATATCGCAACATCTAGTAATTCCTCAACAGTTTAGTGTATTTTGTCCCAATATTATATCCCATTCATTGGCACTATTGAGTATACATAGTTTTCAATACTTTTCACTTTAAACTTTATCATATACATTTTTCTTACAATATCAGCAAACATGTATAATTGCTGTATAATATTATAATGTGTATGTGTAGGATTATGTCTGTGCCAGGTCTCCTCTTTTGGGATAAATAAGTTCTTTCACGTTTGCGAATTTTACCAAACCGGACTATAATCAATATAGTTTCTTTAAAAAAAAAAAACTACTTTTCTTGCAAAAGTGAAATCAAGACGTTCAAAGAAGGTCAAAGTCTCTTTGTGAGGGCAGAAACCAAAATAGAGAAAGTGATCATCAGAATCTAGTTGTAGTAGCTATGAGGAAATGACAAGATAGGCAAGACTTAGAATAGCAATTATCAAACAAAGCTCTTTAAACAGAGTGGTAACCTGTGGGAGGAGAAAGCAGTGGGTACATGCTGCTAAGGATGGGACAAGATGATGGCCTTTGAAGAACAATAACAGGGTCTCAAATGACTGTCCCTACAAAATTCATTCTAGACCAAATACCACTTGGGGTTAGGCTTCTCCTGAGAAAGTCTCTGTTTACTTCATTCAATCTTGTAGCTTTACAACAAGCCCCTAATGCCTGAAGGTAAACTTGTATTTGTTCCTTTAAAAAGCCTAAGTTACATACACTGCTAACATAAAATCTGAATATATATTTTTGCCAAATATGAGATTGTATCCTTTGATGTTTCTGAAAGTAGAATATATCGGTCAAAGCGTAAGAATATGCGTAAGGTTTTGCAAAATGCTAAACTGCCCTCCACAGATATTTTACTAGTATGTATTATGAACAACAGTGTATGAAGAAACAATTTTATCTTCATTTGTATAATAATTTCTAAAATATTTGCCAGCTTGAAAGTCTAAAAATAGCTTTATTATATTATTATAATTTTGTGTGTGTGTGTGTGTGTGTGTGTGTGTGTACAAAAGAGGCTAAGCCTTTTTAATGTTTACTGGCTATTTGCCTTTCTTTTGCTGTGAAATCTTACTTGCTACTCATCCAGACTCAATTATCACTTATTCTTAACTAGTGTTAGAATTATTTTGCTCTGACAAAATCAACCAGATCATATTTGAAACTTAAAGTGTTTGTTCTTGCGGATTGTCATATATATGATAGATTTATTTTCTCTCTTTGCTTTTATCTGAATAGTTTTGGGGATAGAGAAAAGCATGAATAAGTCTGTTATCATGGATTTGATCCCCAAGTGAACTAATTAGTGTCTTTATGTTCTATGGCCACTTAATGCACTTATTTTCAGGTCAGTTCATTATAACAGTACCAGGGGAGGGAGTGAGGATGATTTAATGCAAATCCTTCTTCACAGATAAAAGAGAAGCAGCAGAGCATTCCTAGCTGGTGTAAAGGTGAGCATCCTAGAGCCCTGCTTGGTCTCCCCTTTGCGTTCCTCCATATTTGCTTCTATAGTGCCTCTGTGAAATCTTAAGTTTTCACAAAGCACAGTATAAAAACCAGTATGAAGTTATACTATCTATAAAAGATAAACTCATATATATATATATGGCTACCTAAACAGGTATTACTACCATTTTTTATATTTCAGAGCCTCCCTGTTCAGCACTCACTATATTATTGCTGCTTTGATTAGATAGAATAATATATAAGAAAGTTCCTTGCAAACTAAAAGGAAGTCTTACATATACGAACAATATTTCAGAAAAAAACAGTGGCTCATGCCTGCAATCCCAGCACTTTGGGAGGCCGAGGTGGGCGGATCACGAGGTCAAGAGATCTAGACCATCCTGGCCAACAAAGTGAAACCCCGTCTCTACTAAAAATACAAAAAAAATTAGCTGGGCATTGTGGCACACACCTGTGTTTCCAGCTACTTGGGAGGCTGAGGCGGAAGAATCGCTTGAATCCAGGAGGCAGAGGTTGCAGTCAGCTGAGATTGTGCCACTGCACTCCAGCCTGGTGAAAGAGCAAGACTCAGTCTCAAAAAAAAAAAGAAAAAAAAAAAGAAAAGAAAGAAAAACCTAGAAAAACATACAAAAGAAGCATTTTTAATCGCTTGTCAACAGATATCACAGGACAGGAATCATGAGAGAGGGGACACAAAAGAGGTGAGGTCAGTCCTACAAGTGCCCCAGTTCACTGCCTGGAGAAAGTTTCCAGGCGACAGAACCTGTAGGGACAAGTTAAATTGACCAGGGAAATCTCCTTGAGTTAAGGAGATTAACTTAAGGGAGTTAAGTATCTTAGTTCTGGGAGGCCAAGGTGGCCAAGAATAAAGAGTGCTCCAGGGCAGCAATCTGCTCAGACCAACAGAATTCAGGAGACCTTCAGAGGGTGCCCCACATCTCTAGCTGATTACTGAACTGCATGTATACACAAGGAAACTATTGAGGCTGGAGAATCACCAGACAGGAGCAGGTGAAAAAAATCACTGGAGTTCATACAGGGTAGGGAATAGTGGTATTCCCCAGCAACAGTAGTGAGACTTCCTAACACATGAGGAATGTACAGTCTTCATTCCTTCTTATCCTTCTTACAAAAGCATACAAACCAGCCTCAAAAGGCTCCAACTTAGCTACATCACATAGCAAAACTCTAAATAGTAAAAGGATTAAAAGAAAAACCCAGTACCCAAAGAAATAAAATTTATATCTGGCATCCACTCAGTGGTTAACACGTATTCAAAGAGGCAGAAAACTATGACACACAAGCAAAAGACATCCCAGTTAATATAAATAACACAGATTATAGAATTAAACTAAGATTTTAAAAGAGCTTATAAATGTATGTAACATATTCTAGGAGGCAGAGGACAGCAAAGGCATGATGAGGAAAGAAATGGAAGATATTTTTAAAAACTGCCAAATTGAACTCCTAGAGATGGAAAATATATCTTAGATTTAAAAATATGAGGTTGAGAATAATATCAGATTAAACACTACGGTAAAAAGAAAATAATTAACTTGAAGACCTAGTAATACAAGACCTAGTAAGTGAAAAACACAGAGAAAAAAAATTTAAAAAATAATTAATTGTAGCTGTAGCAAAAACAGCAAGAGGAAGTAGAAATATAGGAGAAATGGAAAAGTAGAAGCCAGCTCATAAAGGAACTACTAAGATGTACTCATCAGGTTATAGTAAACGTGTTTAGCTAAAGACAATTTTCAAGAAGGATTTCCAGTCAGCATAAAGATTAATGAGGAAAGGTGTATTTGGGAAAAGTAGTTCCTTTGTAGCTCTTCAAAAGTTACATTTTAAAACTTTTAAATCCCTACCAAAAGTTGAAATAGTAAGTAAATCGTGGCATATTCACACAATGAAATATAGTAACAAGAATCAAAATCTACAATTACATGCAGCAATATTAATGGACATATCAATATAATATTGAACAAAAGAAGCCATATACAAAAGAGTACAAACGATGTAATTTCATATTGAATAAAAACCGAGAGAGTAATTTTTTTAGTGTCAAAATTGAGAATAGAGATACCATTGGTGATAATGAAATGAAGAGAGTACAAGGAAAACTTCTGGGGTGAACCTACACTCTTGTGATATCTGACTACACTGTATGTATATTATTCTGCAGCTGCCTGTTTTTGAAGTATACCATTAAGAAGGTGAGTGTGAGCTGAGCCTAATTATCTGCACCTACAGAGTAAGAGAAAAGGAGAGGAGCAAATGGATAATTAAAAAATCAGAAAATGTTTAGACTGTCATGGTAGTGTTGACAGCAGTGGTAGTGGTATTTGTTTTGTTTTGTTCCAATCAGAATATGTAAATTGCAGAAAGCCGAGCTGTAGAAATTGCACAAGGACTACCTCTCTCAGTCCCTAATGCCACAGGCCAGGCAGTTCCCTGAGGCATATTCTCTAGGGCTCTGGTGGGCTCTGTTTTCACTCACTCTGTTGATAGAATTCTCAGAGCCCTGGACACAAAGAAGCTTCAAGTGAATGATAAGTTCAGCAAATGCTTCATCTCTTATTCCTTCTTTTCCCATTTTGCTTACAGTCAGGCATATCCTAAAGGTATGTGAACTTTCTTTTACAGAGCATTTACTGTGTGTCATAGAGCACAGTCCCTTGATATGAGAGAAGAATAACTAACTTATTTATTAGCATTTAAAGGAAACTTTTGACAGTTATTTGAAACTCGATTGTAAATGCTATTGAATTATGACTAGTTTTCCCTTTTTTCTATCAACAAACTTCATAGTACATATATATATGTATAAACATACACACACACACACACACACACACACACACACATATATATACATATAATGTTTGGAGTTAAATTGTAGCAAGGTAGCAATTGCAATTTTCCCACTGTTAGAAGTGATACATTTTTTCTTTACATTTTGTATCCTCAGTAGATTATTTTCTCAGGATACACTGATAATTATTATAATCACCCAGTACAAAGAATAACCAACAACATAAAGATGCACATAAATAGTCATTATAAGTAAGAAGATGATGGTTAGGTTTTTAATAAATGGTATAGAGAAGCAGATGATAAATTAGGTAGGTAGGTAGATAGACAGATGATAGATAGATATGTAGATACATAGATACACATAGATAGATAATTCTCTATTTACGAAACAAATGGGCACAGGAAGCAACTCTGGTTGTGGTCCATACAAGAATGGTTAATTTATTTTCCTTTCACAGAAATATTGCAAAAGTGGTGTTTTAATACATCTTGTGACTAAACGCTTGTTTGTTTGTTTTTTTAAAAATCGTTAGGTTTTACCCAAACTTGTGCAAACATCACCAATAAAAGCCAGATTTGGCTCACACATGCTAAGTTAAACTCCACAAATAAATCAAAGTTATCAGAATTCTTTCAATGTCTATTTCCTCAGGTCGTTCAGATGATTTGGATGGTAAAAACATTCAGCCAACTTGTTGCCATGAAAAAAGTTATATATTTGGATTTATGCCCATTAAAAATAATAATAAAGGGCACAAATTTACTTTACCTTATATTTGACTTGCAAAGGACATACAAGTTGGTGTCACATTAATACCATGTCCTTCTCCAAGTGTCTATTGTCACAGAATGCATGGGCTACTGCAGCTTTGTTGAAAATCTGTGCTGTGATCTTCTTTTAGAGACTTATTTCCCAGATTGTTTATTGGAGGCATCTTCAAGATTTACAACCTCATTTTCTCCTATTACTTGTTATACATATTGTCCAAGGCCCAGACTCAGTTTCCCTTTTTCTCTTTCCTCTAAAAAACATTTCACAGCTCAGAGTTGTAAGCCCATAGATATCACTCACCCTACTAAATTTATAGCCCCTCCAAATTTTAGAACTAGGAAAAATCAAGAACTTAAAAAAGTGCTGATCTAAAGTAAGCATTCAATAAATAATTGTTGAATAACTATTAATTAAATCATCTCATTTTGTCTTCTCATTTTTCAAGTGTGGATCAAGTAGGTTAACTGACTTGCTGAAGCTCAGTTAGGCAAGATCTCCTAAATCTTTTTTTTAAAAAATTATAATTTATTATTATTATTTTTAATATTGATATTTATTTGGAGGTAGAGGGTACATGTGCAGGTTTGTTACATTGGCATATTGCATGATGCTCAGGTTTGAGGTATGATTGATCCTGTTACCCAGGTAGTAATCATAGTACCCAATGGGTAGCTTTTCAGCCTTTGCCCTTCTCCCTCTCTCTCCCCTTTGGGGGGTCTCCAATGTCTATTACTCTTATCTTTATGTCCACATATACCCAATGTTCAGCTCTCACTTATAAGGGAAATCATGTTGGTATTTAATGTTCTGTTTCTACTTTAATTTGCTTAGGGAATGGCCTCCACCTCCACCAGTGTTTCTGTAATGGACGTGATTCTGTTCTTTTTATGGCTGTGTATAATTTTGAGGTGTATATGTGCTGCATTATCTTTAGCCAATCCACAATAGATGGGAATCTAGGTTGATTTCAAGTCTTTGCTATTGTAAATAGTCTTGTGATTAATATGTCAGTGTGGTTTATCATTTTGGCAGAATAATTTATTCTTCTTGGGGTATACATTGAGCAATGGGATTGCTAGGTTGAATGATAATTCCATTTTAAGTTTTTGAGAAATCTCCAGACTGCTTTCCACAGTGGCCAAACTAATTTACATTCCATTTTATTTCCCATTTCCATTCTTATTCCTACCAATAGTGTATAAGCATTTCCTTTTCTCCATACCTTGCCAGCATCTATAATTTTTGATAATAGCTATTCTGACTGATGTGAGATGGTATGTCGTTGTGGTTTTAATTTGCTTTTATCTGATGATTAATGATGTGGGGTTTTATCATATGCTGCTTGGACACTTGTATTTCTCCTTTTGAGAAGTGTCTATTCATGTCTTTAGTCCACTTTTTAATGGGCTTATTTGCTTTTAGCTTGTTGATTTAAGTTCCTTGTAGATTCTGGATATTAGACCCTATCCACATGTGTATCTTACTAATATTTTCACCCAGTATATTATCTGTTTACTCTGTTGATAGTTTCTTTTGTTGTGCAGAATCTCTATTAGGCCCCACTTGTCAATTTTCATTTTTGTGGCCTTTAAGTTCATATCCATAAATTATGTGTCAAGGCTGTTGTCTAGAATGGCATTTCCTAAGCTTTTTCTAGCATTCATATAGCTTGAGGTTTTACATTTAAATTCTTAATCAATCTTGAGATAATTTTTGCATATGATGAAAGGTAGACCTTCAGTTTTGTTCTTCTGCATATGGCTAGCTAGTTATCCCAACACCATTTATTGGACAGGGAGTCCTTTCCCCATTGCATATTTTTGTCAACTTTGTTGAAGATCAGATGAGATCAGATGGCTGTAGGCATGTGGCTTTATTTCCAAGATATTTATTCTGTTCAGTCAGTCCATGTGTCTGTTTTTTCTTTGTATTTTTTATCAGTAACATGCCATTTTGGATACTGTTGCCTTATAATATTGCATGAAATCAGGTAATATGATACCTTCAGGGTTTGTTGTTTTTGCTTAGAAATACCTTGCCTATTCAGGTTCTTTTCTGGTTCCATATGAATTTTAAAATAGTTTTTTATTTAATTTTACTTTAGGTTCTGGGGTACATGTGCAGGTTATGCAGGGTTGCTGCATAGGTGCATACTATATCCTGCATAGGTGCATACTATATCCCATGTTATCCCTTTTCACCCTTACCACCCCCTACTGTCCCTCCCTTAGCTCCCCTCCATCTGCCCCCAGTGTGTGATGCTCCTCTCCCTGAGTCCACGTGTTCTCATTGTTCAACACCCACCTATGAGCGAGAACATGCGGTGTTTGGTTTTCTGTTCTTGTGTCAGTTTGCTGAGAAAGATGGTTTCCAGATTCATTCAAGTCCCTACAAAGGACACAAACTCATCGTTTTTTATGGCTTCATAGTATTCCATGGTGTATATGTGCCACATTTTCTTTGTCCAGTCTATCATTGATGGGCATTTGGGTTGGTTCCAGGTCTTTGCTATTATACAAAGGGCTGCAAAGAACATACGTGTGCATGTGTCTTTATAGTAGAACAATTTATAGTTCTTTTGGTATATACCCAGTAATGGGATTGCTGGGTCAAATAGAATTTCTATATCTAGATCCTTGAGAAATCGCCACACTGTCTTCAACAATGGTTGAACTAATTTACACTCTCACCAACTGTGTATGAGCGTTCCTATTTCTCCACGTCCTCTACAGCATCTGTTGTCTTTAGAGTTTTTTTAATGATTGATATTCTAACTAGCATGAGATGGTATCTCAATGTGGCTTTGATTTGCATTTCTCTAATAATCCATGATGATGAGCATTTTTTCATATGTTTGTTGGCCTCATATATGTCTTCTTTTGAAAAATGTCTGTTCATATCCTTCACCCACTTTTGAATGGGGTTGTTTGTTTTTTTTTCTTCTATATCAATTTTAGTTCTTTGTAGATTATGGATATTAGCCCTTCATCAGATGGGAGACTGCAAAACCTTTTTCCCATTCTTTTGGTTGCTGGATTTCTCTAATGATGGTTTCTTCTGCTGTACAGAAGCTCTGAATTTTAATTAGATCTCATTTGTCTGTCTTGGCTTTTGTTGCCATTGCTTTTGGTGTTTTAGTCATGAAGTCCTTGCCTATGCCTATGTCCTGGATGGTTTTGCCTACATTTTCTTCTAGTGTTTTTATGGTTAGGTTTTATGTTTAAATCTTTAATCTATCTGGAGTTAATTTTAGTATAAGGTGACAGAAAGAGGTCCAGTTTCTGCTTTCTGCACATTGCTAGACAGTTTTCCCAACACCATTTATTAAACATGGGGTCCTTTCCCCATTGCTTATTTTTGTCAGGTTTGTCAAGTATCAAATGGTTGTAGATGTGTGGTGTTGCTTCTGAGACCTCTGTTCTGTTCCGTTGGTCTATGTCTCTGTTTTGGTACCAGTACCATGTTGTTTTGATTACTGTAGCCTTGTAGTATAGTTTGAAATCCAGCAGTGTGATGCCTCCATCTTAGTTCATTTTCCTTAGAATTGTTTTGGCTATGCAGGCTCTCTTGTGATTCCATATGAAGTTTAAGGTGTTTTTTTCCAGTTCTGTGAAAATGGTCATTGGTAGCTTGATAGGAATAGCATTGAATCTATAGATTACTTTGGGCAGTATGGCCATTTTCATGATATTGATGCTTCCTAATCATGAGCATGGAATGTTTCTCCATCTGTTTGTTTCCTCTCTCATTTTGTTGAGCAGTGGTTTGTAGTTCTCCTTGAAGAGGTCCTTTACATCCTTTGTTAGTTATATTCCCAGGTATTTTATTCTCTTTGTAGCAATTGTAAATGGAAGTTCATTCTTGATTTCGTTCTCTGTTTGTCTGTTATTGGTATATAGGAATGTTTGTAATTTCTGTACATTGATTTTGTATCCTGAAACTTTGCTGAAGTTGCTTATCAGTTTGAGAAGATTTTGCACCGAGATGATGGAGTCTTCTAAATATACAATCACGTCATCTGCAAATAGAAACAGTTTGACTTCCTCCTTTCTTAATTGAACACTCTTTATTTCTTTTTCTTGCCTGATTGCTCTGGCTAGAACTGCCAATACTATATTGAATAGGAGTGGTGAGAGAGGGCATCTTGTCTAGTGCCTGATTTCAAAGGGAATTCTTCCAGCTTTTGCCTGTTCAGTATGATATTGGCTGTAGGTTTTTCATATATAGCTTTTATCATTTTATGATATGGTCCATTAATACTGAGTTTTTTGAGAGATTTTAGCATTAAGGGCTGCTGAATTTTGTTGAAGGCCTTCTCTGTATCTACTGAGATAATAATGTGGTTTTTGTCTTTGGTTCCATTTATGTGATGGATTATATTTATGGACTTGTATATGTTGAACCAGCCTTGCATCCCTGGGATGAAGCCTACTTGATCGTGATGAATAAGCTGCTTGATGTGCTGTTGCATTTGGTTTGCCAGTATTTTACTGAATATTTTTGCATTAATGTTCATCATGGATACTTGCCTGAAGTTTTGTTTTTTAGTTGAGTCTCTGCCTGGTTTTGGTATCAGGATGATGTTGGTCTCATAAAATGAGTTAGGGAGGATTCCTTCTTTTTGTATTGTTTGATATAGTTTCAGAAGAAATGGAACCAGCTCCTCTTTGTACGTCTGGTAGAATTCAGCTGTGAACCCATCTGGACCTCAACTTTTATTCATTGGTAGGCTATTGATTGCTGCCTCCATTTAGCCCTTGTTATTGGTCTATTCGGTGTTTCAACTTCCTCCTGGTTTAGTCTTGGTAAAGTACAAGTGTCCAGGAATTTCTTCATTTCTTCCTGGTTTACTGGTTTATGTGCATAGAGCTCTTTGTAGTAATCTCTGACGATAATTTGTATTTCTGTGGGATCAGTGGTGATATCCCCTTTATCTTTTTTATTGCATCTATTTGATTCTTCTCTCTTTTCTTTTTTATTAGTCTGGCTAGCAGTATGTCTATTTGTTGATCTTTTCAAAAAACCACCTTCTGGATTTATTGATTTTTGTGTCTCTATCTCCTTTAGTTCCTCTCTGATCTTAGTTATTTCTTGTCTTCTGCTAGCTTTTGAGTATTTTTTATCTTTCTCCCCTAGCTCTTTCAATTTTGATGATAGGGTATCAATTTTAGCTCTTTCCTTCTTTCTCATGTGGGCATTTATTGCTATAAATTTCCCTCTTGACACTGCTTTAAAGGTGTCCCAGAGATTCTGGTAGGTTGTGTCTTCTTTCTGATTGGTTTTGAAGAAAATCTTTGTCTCTGCCTTCATTTCATTGTTTATCCAGTCTACACTCAGAAGAAAGTTGTTCAGCTTCCAAGTGGTTGTGCGGATTTGAGTGTGTTTCTTAATTCTGAGTTCCAATCTGTTTGTGCTGTGGTCTGATAGACTGTTTATTATGATTTCCATTCTTTTGCATTTGCTGAGGAGTGCTTTGTTTCCAATACTGCAGTCAATTGTAGAGTAAGTGTGATGCGGTGCTGAGAAAAATGTATATCCTGTGGATCTGGGTGGAGATTTCTGTAGATGTGTATTAGGTCTGCTTGGTCCAGCTCTGCATTCAAGTCCTGGATGTCCTTGTTAATTTTCTGTCTCATTGATCTTTCTAATATTGACAGTGGAGTGTTGAAGTCACCCACTATTATTTTGTGGGAGTCTAAATCTCATTTTAGGCCATTAAGAACTTGCTTTATGTATCCGGGTACTCCTGTGTTGGGTGCGTATATATTTAGGATAGTTAGCTCTTCTTGTTGGATTGATCCTTTTACCATTATGTAACTCCCTTCTTTGTCTCTTTCGATCTTTGTTGGTTTGAAGTCTGTTTTATCAAAGACTAAGATTGCAACCCCTGCTTTTTGTTGTTGTTGTTGTTCTCCATTTGCTTGGTAAATCTTCTTCCATCCCTTTATTTTGAGCTATGTGTATCTTTGCATGTGAGATGGGTTTCCTGAATACAGCACAGTGATGGGTCTTGACTTTTTATCCAGTTTGCCAGTCTGTGTCTTTTGATTGGGGCATTTAGGCCATTCGTATTCAATGTTAATATTGTTATGTGTGAATTTGATCCTGCCATTTTGTTACGTGCTGGTTTTCTTGCCCATTAGCTGACTCATTTTCTTCATTGCATTTTTGGTCTTTGCCATTTGGTGTGCTTTTGCAGTGGCTGGTACTTATTCCTTTCCGTGCTTAGTGTTTCTTTTAGGAGCTCTTATAGGGCAGGTCTGGTGGTGATTAAATCTCAGGTAATTGCTTGTCTGTAAAGGATTTTATTTCTCCTTCACTTATGAAGCTTAGTTTGGCTGGATATGAGATTCTGGGTTTAAAGTTCTTTTCTTTAAGTTTGTTGAATATTAGCCCCTACTCTCTTCTGGCTTGTAGGGTTTCTGCCGAGAGACCCACTGTGAGCCTGATTGGCTTCCCTTGCTGGGTGACCTGACCTTTCTCTCTGGCTGTCCTTAGTATTTTTTCCATTGCAACCCTGGTGAATCTAACAATTATGTGCCTTGGTGTTGCTCTTCTTGAGGAATATCTTTGTGGTGTTCTCTGTATTTCTTGGATTTGAATGTTGGACTGCCTTGCTAGGCTTCAGAAGTTCTCCTGAATAATATCCTGGAGCATGTTTTCCAGCTTGGATTCAATCTCCCTGTCATATTCAAGTACACTGATCAAGCGTAGATTAGGTCTTTTCACATAATTCCATATTTCTTGGAGGCTTTGTTCATTTCTATTTTTAAAAATTTATTTTTATTTTTATTTTTTTGAGATGGAGTTTCGCTCTTATTACCCAGGCTGGAGTGCAATGGCATGATCTCGGCTCACCACAACCTCCGCCTCCTGAGTTCAGGCAATTCTCCTGCCTCAGCCTCCTGAGTAGCTGGTATTACAGGTGTGCACCACCATGCCCAGCTAAGTTTTTGTATCTTTAGTAGAGACTGGGTTTCACCATGTTCATTTCTTTTCACTGTTTTTTCTTGTCTTGCCTTCTCTTTTTTTTCAGTGAGTGGATCTTCAGTCTCTAATATCCTTTCTTCTGATTGATCGATTCAGCTATTAAAACTTGTATTTGTTTCACGTATTTCTCATACTGTGTTTTTCAACTACATCAAGTTGTTTATGTTCTTCTCTAAGCTGGTTATTATAGTTAGCATTTCATCTAACGTTTTTTCAAGGTTTTTGGTTTCTTTGCATTGAGTTTGAATCTGTTCCTTTAGCTCAGAAAAGTTTTTATTATCCACTTTCTGAAACCTGATTCTATCAATTCATCGCACTCTTTCTTGGTCATTATGTGTTCCCATGTTGTTGAGGAGTTGTGATCCCTTGAAGGAGAAGAGGTGTTCTGATCTTTGATGATTTCATCTTTTTTTGTGCTGTTTTGTTCCCATCTTCATGGATTTTCCTGGCTGTGATCTCAGGGAGCTGCTTGATGATGTCTCTTGTCTGCCTGTCAGGGAGCTACTTGGTTTCTATGGACTCCTTCAAGTTGCTAGGTAAGCTTCCTGTGTCTTTTTTGTTTACACTGGGAGTTTGGGCTGCCTATTCTGCTGACCTGAAGGAGCTGCTGGGTGGTCAAGAACGCAGTCTAGTTGCTATGTAGTCTTCCTGTGTTTTTGTTAAAACCTGAGGCCTAGTCCCACCCCTTTAATGGTGGGCTATGTCCTTCCTCCACAGGGCTGGATCATTCAGCATTCAGGGCAGACTGTGCCATTGGTTGTGCAGCCCGCTAGAGTTAATGCTTCAGCCCTCTGGGGTTTGTGGGGGAGGGTAGTGATGCGCCCAGCCACACTGCCTGTCTCCCGTTTTCAGCTCCCTCTCTCTGGTCATGGGGGAGGGGGTACCCACCCCGCTGCTCCATCTGTTCTCACGCCTTCAGCTCCATCTTTCCCTGGGCAAGAGTAGGGGGCAATAGCTGGTTGGCAGACTCTCCCAGCCGGCTTATGGGCTTATGCGTTTGCTTAGATCTGCGTGCCAATCCGGGACACCATTCTGGATTTATTATTCAACTCTGCACTTGTAATTCCCAGAGCTCGACTGGCAAAGATCCCCAGTTCTGTGTATTGTTGAGGCTTTGGGGGAAGTACTGTATCTAGACCAGAGTGCCAGAGAGGGAGCCTCCAACTCACCGGTCAGATGCACTTTCTTGGTGAAGTGGCACCCCTCCCCACCTCAGTCTGCCCTGCCTGGGTTTTGTTCACCATCAGACCAGACCCTTTGAAATTCATTTGTTACCTCAGTTGGAGCTAGGAGATCTCTGGATTTCTGCATCTCTCTCGCTGGGTGTTGTGCACCTGAGTTGTGTCTATTCAGCCATCTTGACTGCCCTCCTAGATCTCCTAATTCTTAATCCAGAGTTGTTTCAGCCTAGCCACAAGTCATTTCTACTTCTAAACAGTTTTGGCTTCTCCATTACTTTGGCTACTTATCATATGTTTTAAATGAATGTGTTTAGATTTCATAATCTCATCTGCTACCCCTAATAAGCTGTAATCTCCCAGAGGAGATATACAGATATATATCTCTATATCTGTGGTACAATTGGAGCATTTGTGGTGTGTGTGTGTGTGTTTGCGTGTGTGTGCCCATTTGTCTGTGGTTACCATTGAAAAAATAAAATGTATAAAAGAAAACATTTGAAAACTCTTCCAGAAACTTATGTTTAGTGGGAGTCCAGGAAAATCTCCCTCAAGACCCAAGAACTCTATTGGTTCTTACCCTTTCTAAGAGGACTAGGAAGAGGCAGAGAATTACCATTCCTAATACAGAGGTGTAAAAATATGAAAAGTGTATTTACAAAGCTCACATGGCCCAAAACTGCAAACTTAGCTAATAGTATATGAACAAGGGTATACAATTGGCAAGGGAAAATAGCAAAGGGTACATTTAACATTGTCTTAAAAAATATGTAAATTTTTAGTATGTTTATGACATCTCATTAGACTTGGTAATTCTAATTGCCTTTCTTGACCCCTTTACATATTTCCTATGTTTCATCATATAAGTTCCCATTTTAAATAGCCAAGATGCCATGAGAAGCTTCTTGACAATCAGTTAAATATTTGGCTCCCAAAAAAACTATCCTGCAAAGAAAGAGAGCCAACAGCTGCAGAATCCTCAATTTTCTGAGCAATAAGTATATCATTTATTGAAGAGAATGACAAGGATATTATGAGACCTAATCTCTTCTCTTGCAATTCTGACTTTTCAGACTAGGGTAATATGGGAGAGAGTAAAACAATATGAAACATGACTGAAATTCAGCTTGTCTCCCTTTCTCAGAAATTAAAATCATAACAGGTCAACAGTTATTAAAACTTCAATATATTCTAAAATAGTGTGAAGTTTAAAGGGGTAGTTTTCTTTGCCCCTGTTCCTGCTGGCACAGAGTTACTTTCATGACTTCCTACCCAGGAATAGTTGGCAATCTGAGCACATTAGAGGTTGAGACTCTATTCTTGTCTCCAGGAAGTGAGACGTTAAACTTCCAGCTGTAATTTTGGAAATTGCACAGGCCTGGAATGACAGAGCTGTACACTGTAGGAGCTTTAAATACCAAGCTGGTGTACCCCTCAAGTCACTTGTCAAATTGTAAAGTTGTGCGTGGCAAGTCACTGAAGAGCTAAGCTGGAAATTTCTTGACACCTATACTCTAGAAAATCAGATGAACCAGTGGTTGACTGAATCTTACTCACCTGCAGTTCAGCCTAAACCCAGGCCAGTTTGTAGTCTGATTAAGATGAGCAAAGCCCCATCCTAACTGCCTAGCAAAGAAAAAGGAAAATTCTCTTTGATGGAAAATATTATTAGCTGGAACTTCTAAAATACAATACCTGGCTTCAATAAAAAAAACTAGACATTCAAAAAGGTGGTACTACACAGCAGATAACCAAGATAATAAGATAAAACAGACCCATAAATTGATACAGTTTTTGGAATTAGCAGACTAGCAACTTAAAAAAACCCTATAATTAACATCTTCATGAAATAGCAAAAATTATGAGCAAAATAGACAAAAGCTATAACATCTCAATTAGAATTATAATCTACCAAATCAATCAAAAGGACATGCTAGAATTTAAAAATATAATATCTGAAATGAAAATCTCTGACAGTAGACTGGACACAATAGAAGATGCAACAAGATATAATAGACATATGGACACATATGAACAGTGTAATGTGGGTTTAATGTGCTAAATAGGGAGAGAAGCAAAAAAAAATAGTTAAGTAATAGCCAAGTATTTTACAATACTAGTTTTTATTCGTTTGTTTGTTAATCAATGCTCAGATTCAGGAAGCTCCTCAAACCCCAACAAAAATAATTTCAAAGAAAATCAAACCATCAAACCTAAATACCTCACAGATAAACTGCTGAAGTTGGAATAAAATCTAAAACAGCCAGAGTAAAAGGATACATGATTTTCAGAGAAGTATAATAAAACTGACAGTTGACCTCTCAATGAAAATATTAGAATTCAGAAAACAATTAAATAGCATCTTTAAAATGTTCACTTTTACTTCACTTTTATATACTGTGTTAATTATTAACATATTTTTTATTCCTTTTCTTCAAACCCTCCTTTCTATACTCAATTGTGTGCTGCTAGGGATGGGATGTAGAAAGTATGTTTCAGCTTTGCTAGCTAAGTTTTTCTTTTTTTGGTTCTTCCAATAGGAAGCACTCAATGAAGAATGGAAGAATAAAGCACAAAGCCCATTTCTTCCTTTTTGGCTGCTGCTACTGCAAGCATTACCCCAGCACAGTAGTGATGGTTCATTTCAGCTTCCAACCTCTCCAAACTCTTCCAGGATCAGCCTGATTATGCTCCCCAAAAAAGGGTAACATACCCTTCTTAGTGGTCTGAGTGTCAGCTTTGCAGAGTATTTCTCCAAGCTCCTCAATGCTAAAACGCCCAATGTCTTCAATACACATGCCAAAAATATACAGATCCACACATTTGCAAGCACCCTGACTATTCACAAAAAGAGTTTTGTAACAATATTTTTTTTCAAAGTGACCATCTGGTCATAGAAAACACTTTGGCCACAGTTTTGATAGTTGGCATGCATTTTTAAATAATAATAATAAAAATGATCTCTCTGCATACTTTTTTAGAATGTGTAGTCCTGACCGAAACTGTAATAAAAAAAGTTAGAAAATGTAAAAGTATCTGTTTAGGAAGCACAATTCAAGAGAATAGTCTCAATAAATGGTGGTGATCTTTGGCAAGCAGAACTATAGATAAAATTTTTCACATATTCTTAGTTTATAACCCTACAATTATGAAAACAATGTACTATTTTAATAATGCTGTTAATGTAATATCAATCAATATTTGAGCAGCTTTAAAACCATTGAACACCCTATCTAGAAATCCTCACTATTTTATTTCCTAGTTATCTCACTTTGTTTCTCTTTTAGTCTGTTCTCATGCTCCTAATAAAGACACATCTAAGACTGGGTCACTTATAAAGGAAAGAGGATTAATTGACTCACATTTCAGCATGGCTGAGGAGGCCTCAGGAAATTTACAATCATAGTGGTAGGGGAACCAAACACGTTCTTCTTCACATGGCAGCAGGAAGGAGAAGAATCAGTGCTCAGTGAAATGGTAAGCCCCTTATAAACCCAACAGATCTCAGGAAAATTAATTCACTGTCATGAAAGCAGAATGGGCGAAACTGCCCCATGACTCAATATCTCCACCTGGTCCCTTCTGTGAGATGCAGGGATTATAGGACATACAAAATGAGATTTGGATGGGGATACAGCCAAACCATATCATTCCACCCTGACCCCTCCCCAAATTTCATGTTCTCACAATTTAGAAAACAATCATGTCCTTACAACAGTCTTCCAAAGTCTTAACTTATTCTAGCATTAACTCAAAAGAGTTCAGTGTCTAATATGAGGCAAGGCAAGTCCCTTCCACATATGAGCCTGTAAAATCAAAAGCAAATTAGTTGCTTCTCAGATACAGTGGGGGTACAGGCATCGGGAATATACACCCATTCCAAATGGGAGAAATTGGTCAAAGCCAAGGAGCTACAGTCCCCATGCAAGTCCAAAATCCAATAGGGCAGTCATTAAACCTTAGAGTTCCAAAACAATTTCCTTTGACTCCATGTTTCACATCCAAGTCATGCTGATGCAAGAGGTGGGTTCCCATGGTCTTGGGCAGGTCCAGCCCTATGGCTTTGCCCACCTCTTAGCTGCCTTTATGGGCTGGCATTGAGTGTCTGCAGCTTTTCCAGGTGCACAGTGTGAGCTGTTGGTGAATCTAACATTGTAGCAACTGGCTTCTTTTACACCTCCACTAGGCAGTGCCCCAGTGGGGACTCTATTTGGGGGCTCTGACCCCATCTTTTCCTTCTGCACTGCTTCAAATGTTCTCTAAGAAGGCTCCACCTCTGAAGCTGCCTGGAATCCAAGCATTTTCATACATCCTCTGAAATGCAGACAGGGGTTCCCAAACCTCAGTTCTTGACTTCTGTGCACCCACAGGCTCCATACCACATGGAAGCTGCCAAGTCTTGGGGCTTGCACCCTCTGGAGCCATGGCCTCAGCTGTACCTTGGCCACTTTTAACCACACCTGGAGTGGTTGGAATACAAGACACCAAGTCCCTAGGCTGCACACACTAAGGAGATCCTGGGTGCAGCCCCATGAAACAATTTTTCCCTCCTAGGTCTCTGGGCCTGCTGTAACAGGGGCTACCACCAAGGTCTCTGACATGCCTTGAAGACATTTTCCTCTTTGCCTTGGCAATTAACATTTGGCTCCTTGTTACTTATGCAAATTTCTGCAGCAGGCTCAAATTTCTCCCCAGAAAATGAGTTTTTTATTCTTTTCTTTTCTTTTTTTTTTTTTTGGTAAATTATACTTTAAGTTCTGGGGTACATGTGCAGAACATGCAGGATTGTTACATAGGTATACATGTGCCATGGTGATTTGCTGCATCCATCTCCCTGTCATCTACATTAGGTATTTATCCTAATGTTAGTCCTCCCCAATTCCCCCATCCCCTGCTATGTCTCCCCTATCCCCCTTCAACCCCCAACAGGCCCTGGTGTGTGATGTTTCCCTCCCTGTGTCCATGTGTTCTCATCATTCAACACCCACTTATGAGTGAGAGCATGTGGTGTTTGGTTTTCTGTTCTTGTGTCAGTTTGCTGAGAATGATGGTTTCCAGCTTCATCCATGTCCCTGCAAAGGACATGAACTCTTCCTTTTTTAAGGCTGCATAATAGTTCATGGTGTATATGTGCCACATTTTTTTAATCCAGTCTACCTTTGATGGACATTTGGGTTGGTTCCAAGTCTTTGCTATTGTGAACAGTGCTGCAAAAAACATACTTGTGCATCTGTCTTTATAGTTGAATGTTTTATAATCCTTTAAGTATATACCCAGTAATGGGGTTGCTGGGTCAAATGGTATTTCTAGTTCTGGATCCTTGAGGAATCACCACACCAGAATCTACAAAGAATTTAAATAAATTTACAAGAAAAAACAAACAACCCCAACAAAAAGTGGGCCAAGGATATGAATGGACACTTTTCAAAAGAAGACACTTATGCAGTCAACAAGCATATTAAAAAGAAGCTCATCATCACTGGTCATTAGCTTTTCTTTCCTATTTGCATTGTCAGGTTGAGAATTTTCCAAACTTTTCTTCTTTGCTTCCTCTTGAACACTTTGCCACTTAGATATTTCTTTCACCAGATACCCTAAATCAACTCTTTCAAGTTTAAAGTTTCACAGATCTCCAGGGCAGCGGCAAAATGCTGACAATCTCTCTGCTAATGTATAAGAAGCATCACCTTTGCTCCAGTTCACAGCAAGCTCCTCATCTCTGTCTGAGACCACCTGGACTTTATGGTTCATATCGTTATCAGGATTTTGGTCAAAGCCATTCAACAAGTGTGATATGGTTTGGCTGTGTCTTGACCCAAATCTCATTTTAAATTGCAGTTTCCATAATTTCCATGTGTTGTAGGAGGAACCCAGTGGGAGGTAATTGAATCATGGGGGCCCTTACCTCCATGCTGTTCTCATAACAGTGAGTTATCATGATATCTGAGGGGAAAGCTAGCTTCGTGCACAAGTTGGTAGCCTTTCAATGATAACTGGTTCCATTTCTGTGCATTCTCACTGCGAACTGCCACTGTTTGCAGATAATAGAAATCAATTTGTGGTCCTTCTCTGGCCTTTGGCATTTGCCAGAGCTATACACTTCTGCCTTGTCTTCCATCATGTCTTCTGTTCTAAAATAGCTCACCTCAGCCTTTGGATTGGGCATTATCTCACTTTCACTACAGCTTTCCCCACTGCAAGCATACTCATTAACCACACAAGAACTGGCTGGAATTTTAAACTCGAACACTGTAGTCCTGGCAATGCAATTCCATGTTCTTAACTAAATGGAACCATCCACTGTCAGTACTGGGCTGCTCTGCACACTTATTTTTCCTTATAGTTCAAAATGGAAGAAGGCTAGTGTCTTTCATAACTCTATTTCATAATATACCTTTTCATTCCAGGTGGGAATTAGCTACATGTTTGAGCATCTAATGTCTTCTGCTCCTTTTCTTTATCCCTTAATCTCCTGTGTGCAAGGATTCAACTTCTTTCATTTACTTCCTTTTTGTCTTTTCCCCAATTCTTCTACATGTGCCATAAGAGAAAAATATGTTGTCTAACATCCAAACTAGCCAGGTGCCATGGCTGATGCCTATAATCTCAACCCTTTGTGAATCTGAGGCAGGTGAATGACTTGAGGCCAGGAGTTCAAGACTGGCCTGGCCAACATGGTAAAAACCCATCTCTACTAAAAATACAAAAAAAAAAAAAAAAAAAAAAAAACTAACTGCAACTGTACGTGCCTGTAATCAGCTACTCAGGAGGCTGTGGCACAAGAATCACTTGAATCTGGGAGGCAGAGGTTGCAGTGAGCTGAGGTTGTACCACTGTACTCCAGCCTGGGTGTGATGGTTAATATTGAATGGCAACTTTATTGGACTGAAGGATCAAAGTATTGTTTCTCAGTGTGTCCGTAAGGGTGTTGCCAAAAGAGATTAACATTTGAGTCAGTGGACGGGGAAGGGCAGACCCATCCTCAACCTGGGTGGGCACAATCTAATTAGTTGCCAGTCCTGCCAGAGTAAAAGCAGGCAAAAGAACGAGGAGAGAGTAGAACGATTTAGCTTCCAAGCCTACATCATTCTCCCGTGCTGGATGCTTCTTGCCCTCGAACATCGGACTCCAAGTTCTTCAACTCTGACACTTGGACTGACTTCCTTGCTCATCAGCTTGCAGTCAGACTATTGTGGCATCTCACCTTGTGACTGTGTGAGCTAATACTCCTTAATGAACCCCACTTTATATATACATCTATTCTAATATTTCTGTCCCTCTAGAGAACCCTAATAAACTGGGTGACAAAGCCAGACCCTGTCTCCAAAAAAGGAAAAAAAATACAAACTGGCTGTTGATATGCTAAAGAAGATAATATCAAATCCGACACTGAATGTCAGAAAATGAAGACGAAATATTTCTCCTTCCATTCCTTCTGTAACATTCCAAACGTTACTCCTGAGACAGAGGGCCGTTTTGATCCAACTAAAAATATGCTATGTGCAAAAGTGCAAAAGAAATATTACATTAACATTTTGTCAAAATATTGCCACAACCACCCCAGCATGTACATCTCTTTTCCTAATGACCATACAGGATACGTTTGGAGGAAGTTCCTAATTGAAGGGAAAGGTGAGGACCATTTCCACTATCTCCAAAGTAATTTTCCAAAATTAACAGCTTTTATAAGGTGTAGAAATATGAACAATATGTTATATTAGGTAATCTTAAATCATGTTCCTGTTTCTACATTGCAATTCTCTCTTAAGAATTGAAACATACCCGCATTAGAAATAAGTATTTTTCTGTTTCTGTTCGTCTATAGATACGCATAACCTCCACAGGCATTTCCTAAAACTTTCCTCTGGCATTCAACAAATCAAAACTAAATAAACTAATAGGGAGATAATAATTCTTTTGTATTATCTGATTATCTGCTATCAGGGTAGGGTAGCCATAAGAGGAATTATGTTATTGATTAATTAACAAATAAACAATCAGGCAGTTTACTTGGCACTTTTGTGAAAATGCCAAGATAAATACATGTGTATAAAGAGAGACAGGTCAGTGGGTCTAGCTTTTTTTTCCCCACCCTTCAGTTTTTACTGCCTACTTCTATGACTTCTCTTTCCTTATTCTGCCTGCTTCTTCTAGTCTTTGTTCCCACACTAGCTATCTTTCACATTCTTTCTCCTGGGAGATTTTTCTCTCAGCTTTATAGCGACCCAATAAACTTGTGGGAAAAAAAGACTGTAACAAGCTTTAACAATGCTTAAGGATTATACAAAGTCGTTCCAGAAAAGATCTCTAAGATTGCATGATATAACACTAAGTATATAATGAAGTCCCAGAAGCCAATAGAACAGTTACAGATAAATAGCATAACCTCTCCTCCTACAGGTGAGTTTTATTTGTGATGTTGAACTCCAGGGTAGATTGAATGTGATACACAGGGGGTGTGCCTTAGAGATATTAATGAGTTCTCAGGTGGTGCAGAAGAACTTCAGCTTGTGCATACTAAACTGCAGGGCAAAGATGATAGCATTTGTCCATCAATAGTTTTCTAAGGTGGGTACTCAAAGTGCTACTGAAGTATCCATTGCCCCTGAGTTTTCAAGGAAGACAACTGACAGTGATCTGAAAGTCCCAGTCCCACAAATCTCTAGGAAAATACTTTAAACAAAATCCACATACACACAAAAAGTAACCTTAGAAATGATTTTTGAATATTTTCTTGGGAAAACATACAGAGGAAGTACAAGAGTTGAAATGTGATGGATATATAGTTTTGTAATATGACTCATTACTATAGTAGATGAGTCTGATATCTATCAGTTTATGCCTCTTAAAACAGAGACTATGTAATCAAAACCTGTTATTGAATTGGTGGCAAGTGTATAAGTTCTGCCTTTCTACCTTTAGTCATCTTACCCATATGTGTGTTTCAAAGACATAGCATTCAAATACACCCAATGGTCTAATATAAAAAAGATGAAAAAACTCATCAGTTTAGCTGTTCAAACAATCCCTGCCTTATGCCTCTGGTTTAGAGATGTGTTTCAATAAAATGTGCAGAAGTAGCTAATTACAGATTTAACATCAGACAGACCTGGATACATCTCTACTCATCAGTTTACTACATGAGGACCTCAGGTTTCAGCTTTCTCATCTTAAAAATGGTAAACATTACGTCTACTTTTAAACACTATTGTGAGTATGAAAGCAAATATACACAGAGTACCTAGCACACCACTGGCTTTCAAGAAAGAGAGATGTTATCATACATGTAATGTTTAACTTATCTTCTCTACTAGGATTAAAAAATATGCCACCAAATGTATTCTTAAGATTTAAAAATAAGTAATACTATCTGTCGCTTGATTTGGAAGAGATGCAAGATTAAAAAATAAATAAAAACTGACTCAAAGCATATTAACTAATATAACAACATCAATCTGATTCCACTTGAGTTCCATTTCTTCTCTACATTAAAAAAAATTCAAATCAAAATTAGACCATATCTATTATCTATTTACTGATGTTCCCTGGATGTTTAGAACAATATGGTTTTGCAGCCAAAAGTCTTTTGAACTGAATCTACAGCCATATTCTACCTAGGTTAAATTCCCAGTGGGAAAGACAACTGCAAACTTTGCTCAGCTCAACTTAGTCAGAGTTAAAATGAGATCCGCGTGGGAGGCAGTGCAGCTTGGAACATTCACATACAATACAGGATGCATCTTTAATGCAAGGAAAGGGCTCATTGGGAGCATAAGGCATGAAAGCTTGAAATACGAGAACTGATGTAGGGAGCAAAGCTTCTCAGTGTAAGTAGAGCTGATTTACTTCTGCAGAAAGATACCGAGGGAAGAGTACATCCCAATTTGCTCCTGAATTGGAAAGCATGTTGATTGCTTGCACATCAGTGCTAGCTCTTAAATTCATTACCAGTTAGATTTTGGATTACCTTAGGAATAATTTCTGACAGATTGTAACAATTGGATCCATCATTGTTTCATTAAACCAATATTAATTAAATGTTTCCACCTTTTAGTGGGTCTTGTTAGATTCTTATCAGCCATGACAGATCATTATTTTCAGCAGAACATGGTCAAGATCCAGCAATGAGCACTGAGATGTAATCAGGCACCAATGTATGCTGGAATTAATAATTATACTAAATTGGATGTAATGAATAATTTATGGTGTAAATTCTTATGCAATTTGCTATGGTAACCTACAAGAGGAAGAAGTCTGCTGTATTTTAACAAAGCCCAAGTTACCAGGGGTAAAATAATGAATAAAATAATAGACAACCCACTTCAGGAGGAAAAGGCTTAGAGATGGGTAAAGTGCTACATGATAAAAAACATGAAATGCTATTGTCATTGTCACCATTAATTAACATGCATTTTTCATCCAGAGGTGCAAAGACCTCAAGCAAAGTGTTTACAGGTTGTAGAAAATTAACTCCTTGCCCTTCAAATATTGACAAACACAAAATACAGAGACAAAGGCTATTTTTTATTGAATAGGGTACTGCAGAATATGTTGCTTGCTTTGGTCTGTGAGTTGCTCCTGAACAAGGGGAAACATAGTCAAACTTGTATTCATTCTATTCTAATAGAAAATACAAAATTAAAGGTGCTTTAATGGGGAGAAATGTAGCTAAGCAAATTGTTGCCAACCATGGGCACTCTGAGGAAACTACACTTTGCACATAGTAAGTACCATGTTATGATCACAACATTCACCAAGTATGGAGTATGCCCCTATATCTAGCACCTTATGCAAATTCTCCTTTTATCCTATGATCAATGTTATAAAAATGATAAATGAGAAAACTTAGGCTCTAAGCAGCCAGGCATGTTCACGCAATGAGAAAGTTTGTAAAAAGATAGTTCATGAGGACTATAGTCTATAAAGTTTACCGAATATTCCATTACCTCAACATTTTTGAAAAAAAGGAAAAGGTTGAATTTAACAAAATTACTATTATTTGGTATGTGGTCCTCAATTTTAAAAATCAGATCATTAAAATCCAACAATTTAATTCGGTGTTTTAGTTCTTTGAAATTTGACCTGGCCAAGTTTATGCGATATGTTACTTAAGAAGTCTTACTTTTGCTGACTCTTCACACAAACAAAACCTTTTTTTAACTGGACAACTAATGTCCTCAATTTAAAACTGTATTTATTTGACAGAGTTTATATCTAATTAAGAGCAATCACCTTTGGAAACTGTCCTTATTCACTTTTGCCTCAGTGTGAATGTGGAGGTAAAGGTAGCATTTGATTAAAAAAATAATCTAGGCAAAACCATTCAGGACATTGGAGGAGGCAAGGATTTCATGACCAAAACACCAAAAACATTGGCAACAAAAGCCAAAATAGACAAATGGGACCTAATCAAACTCCACAGCTTCTGCATGGCAAAAGAAACAGTCACTAGAGTGAATCGGCAACCAACAGAATGGGAAAAAATCTTTGCAGTTTACCCATCTGACAAAGGGCTGATATCCAGAATTTACAAAGAACTCAAACAGATCTACAGGAAAAAAACAAGCCCATTCAAAAATGGGCAAAGGATATGAACAGACACTTTACAAAAGAAGACATACATGAGGCCAACAAACATATGAAAAAATGTTCATCATCACTGGTCATTAGAGAGATGTAAATCAAAACCACACTGAGATACCATCTCACACCAGTTAGAATAGCGATCATTAAAAAATCTGGAGACAACAGATGCTGGAGAGGATGTGGAGAAATAGGAACACTTTTACACTGTTGGTGGGAGTGTAAATTAGATCAACCATTGTGGAAGACAGTGTGGCAATTCCTCAAGGCCTTAGAAATAGAAATTCCATTTGACCCAGCAATCCCATTACAGGGTATATATTTAAAGGACTATAAATCGTTCTACTATAAGGACAAATGCACACGAATGTTCATTGCAGCACTGTTTACAATAGCAAAGACCTGGAACCAACCCAAATGCCCATTGATGATAGACTGGACTGGGAAAATGTGGCACATATACACCATGGAATATTATGCAGCAATCAAAAATTATGAGTTCGTGTCCTTTGTAGGGACATGGATGAATCTGGAGAACATCATTCTCAGCAAACTGACACATGAACAGAAAATGAAATACCACATATTCTCACTCATAGGCGGATGAGGAAAAATGAGAACACATGGACACGGGGAAAGTGGTACTACACAGTGGGGTCTATTGGGGGTAGTAGGGGAAGGCCAGCGGGGGGGGAGCTGGGGAGGGATAGCCTGGGGAGAAATGCCAAAAGTGGGTGAAGGGGAGGAAGGCAGCAAATCACACTGCCACATGGTGTGTACCTATGCAACTATCTTGCACGTTCTGCACATGTACCCCAAAACCTAAAATGCAATAAAAAAAATAAATAAATAAGTAAATAAATAAAACTGAGCACAAAGTAAAATAAAAATAAGATGGGTTTTTTGGTGGTCTTAAAGAAGAATAACGCTTCCTACTTACCTTTGCACATGCCCAGATACTTACTTTGAGGACACTCTGAGTGACAGTTGAGTGTGCAAATACTAAGCACCTTTAAATCACAACTGCTTAGAATGCCCTCACTTTCTTTCCACCTGACCATTGTAAAATCTGAATTTCAATGCAACAGTTCAGCCTACTGGTTATTGTGGCTCAATCAATGTTTAACTCTCCGAGTTTTACAAATATTCTATGAGGAGAAAAGCAAAAAGATGGAAGGTAGGAAGTCTCTACCAAGCACTTCCCTCTTTGAAGGAAAAGGTCAGATTTTGTGTGTGCTCAGGGTCTCTGCTTTCTAAATTTCCCTTTTTTTTGTAAATGTTCTGCACATAGTTACTGTTGATTAAGATGATGGTGATGATAATGTAACACCCTAGAATATTATTTTCCTAAGAAAATGAAAGTAAATAAGCAAATCTCAAATTAAAAAAAATGGCATCCTTAATCAAATTAAATGTCGCTCCTTTTCTTAGCTACAGTAGTGTATCCTCTTTCAAGATAAAATGTCTTCTTGAATTAGAAAATTCCATGGAAACAACAGAAAATGACACTCTTTTTCCCGTCTTCAAACACATTTGACTTAACAGTACTATGACCTTCAAACACTAGTATTACCAATAAATCATCGTACCCACAGATGCCAAGCAAGACGGAACACAGGGCCGCCCAGGCATACATTAAGGCAATAGAAGTCTTAGCAAAAGTTTTAACTGTTCTGCAACAGATTGTGCCCTAAAGCAGTAAATACTCTGTGCACAGGAGGTTATTTAGCTTTTGCTTTTTCTAAGTAAATAAATAGGTTGACAGACAGACAGACACACAGAGCTTCATCATCATCATTCTATACTGCTCTTAGGTTTGTGAAAATGCTGGGCAATATGAAGCTCTTAAGATTGATACAAATTCAAAAGCTGCCACTTTTTAAATTATCATTTAGAGGTGGTATTCCAAACAAAAGGGATCCTTGCTAAAGCACAAGGTGGGGCTGGGAGCATAAACATCAGCACTCTCAATCTAAAGAGACCCAAGAACTTGTGTGTGAGTGTGTGTGTGTATGTGTGTTTTGAATTCCATATTCTCATATTCTGTCTCATGTTCTGAGATTAGATGAATTCCACCCACCAGACATGCTTTTAGCATTTCCGGAAACTAACAAAAATGCACATGAATTGAAATACAGCATGACCTCAGGTGGAGCAATTTCGAGTTGAAATTTAAGAAAAACAAAAAAACAAACATACGTTAGCATTGGGGGTAGGGGGATAAATCAGTTTTAGTATCCTAAAAAAAATATTCTTGCTTCATGGTTTTTCCCACATCCCTGAATGCAGACGGACAGAAGCCCATTCAATTTCAGCAATTTTCGTACTCTAGAAGTGACCTGCCTGATCTAGGGCAATTCATTCAAGAACCTACTTTTTATACTCTAACAACAACCCTCTAATGTATTTCTCACTGATTGCGCAAGAACTGCATATGTATTATATATCTGCCAAGCTAGCCTGAGACAAGCTTGTGAGATTAGGGATTTCAACTTTGACTTTCATGGTACTCTTGTATTTTTAACTATCACCCCTGTACCCAAATGTAAGAAAGAATTTCAATCATTAATTCTCTTTCTCTCATTCTCATTATCAGGAAAATTAAAATCAGACAGTTATCCTCGTTTTCTCTTAAAATGATTTCCCAAGAAAAGCTGGTATATTGTTTCGTCTGAGAAAGGACTAATGTCCAGACTCTACAAGGAACTCAAACAAATCAGCAAGAGAAAACAAACAATCCCATCAAAAAGTGAGCAAAGGACATGAAAAGACAATTCTCAAAATAAGATATGCAAATGGCCAACAAACATGAAGAAATGCTCAACATCACTAATAATCAGGGAAATGCAAATCAAAACCACAGTATAATACCACTTTACTCCTGCAAGAATGGTCATAATTAAAAAAAACAAAAAATAACATATGGCATGGATATGGTGAAAGGGGAACACTTCTACACTGCTGATGGGAATGTAAACTAGTACAACCACTATGGAAAACAGCATGGAGATTCCTTAAAGAACTAAAAGTAGAACTACCATTTGATCTGGCAATCTCACTACTGGGTATCTACCCAGAAAAAAAAAGTCATTATGTGAAAAAGACATTTGCACATCCGTGTTTATAGCAGCACATTAGCAACTGCAGCCTAAATGCCCATCAATCAAGTGAATAAAGAAAAACGTGTGTGTATATGTGTGTGTGTGTGTGTATCACAATGGAATGCTACTCAGCCATAAGAAGGAATGAAATAATGGCATTTGCAGCAACATGGATAAGGGTGGAGATCATTATTCTATATGAAATAACTTAGGAACAAAAAAATAAACAATGTATGTTCTCACTTACAAGCTCAAGCTAAGCTATGAAGACACAAAGGCATAAGAATGATCCAATGGACTTTGGGGAACTGGGAGGCAGGTGAGAGGAGGGTAAGGGATAAGACCACACATTGAGTATAGTGTACACTGCTCAGGTGACAAGTGCAACAAAATATCAGAAATCACCACTAAAGAACTTCTCCCTGCAACCAGGTACCACCTGTTCCCCCAAAACTATGGACATATTAAAAAAAAAAAAAACCTGTACAGACAAAAAGGCAGATGCTTCCATTCTCCCATTCTCCTACTCTTGTTTTTGCTCCTTCAATAGACCAGCCCTTTACTTATCATCACTAAGGTAATTTCTAAATGTAATTGTGAGCTTAAGAAAAAAGAAGAAACTCCAGCCCTTCTCAGGTGCATTTCAGATTTTAGGGCTGTTTCTGATCAAGGTATAGAAAATGTTCGACATGAAGAGCATGGCTCACCAGCAGACTGTTTTAGGATCCCAGGCCAAGTCTTATGTTTTCTGGCTTTTACTTATCCTTATAGTTCCCTCAATAAGAGGCATGTGGTTAGCCTAGGGAAAAATCCTTAGTTCAGTAGACTCTCTACCCTAGCCATAGATCTAGATATCAATCTTTTCCTTCCTCAGTCTGTCATTATTTTGGCAGGCTGAAAATGTATGTAGGTGGGCTTACTGGGAGGAGACAAAATTCTACATGAAGAAATAGCGACTCTGAGGTTGAGAGATTTTGAGAAAGGAACTAGGATTCATTGAGAAGCGCAGAACCAGCTTGTGTGAAATGATGGACTTTTTGAGAGAATATTAACCTACCATTGCCTTCAGGAAAGAGGACATATCTGTCTCAAGCAAATTGGATGATGACAGAGAGCCTGTGGAAGTTATTAGAAAGAACAAAGAGCAAAAGCATGAAAATAAAAAAGAAAATGTGTTGGTGGTGGGTAAAGAGGAAGTAGAATCTATATTACATATATATATGTACTTATTTTGAGATGGATTCTTGCTCTGTCACCCAGGCTTGAGTGCAGTGGCAGGATCTTGGCTCACTGCAACCTCTGCCTCCCAGGTTGAAGTGATTCTCCTGCGTCAGCCTCCCACGTAGCTGGGATTACAGATGCCCACCACCACACCAGTCAATTTTTGTATTTTTAGTAGAGACAGTGTTTCCCCATATTGGCTAGGCTGGTCTTGAACTCCTGACCCCATGATCTGTCTGCTTTGGCAGATCCCTATATTACATATTAGGAGATTCCAGCAGGTTTTAGAAAAATAATTTCTCTGTTCTGGGGTATTCATGGCATGTTGGGGTATTTGGGACACCATAGGCATGGGCTTCATTTTAATTCAGTGTAGAATAGGCTCAACTGTATCCAAGGGTCTTTGGTCTTCCCCTAGAAGGTCAGAGATCTTGGCCTCACTCAAGAATGTCAGGAGTTGTTTACAATTTATAATTACATTCAAATGAACATATATAAACTTAGATATTATTTTATATTAACAGAGAAAATTATAAACCTTTCAAGCAAAACATAAGCTGAAACTCAACTCCATCCAATGGCTGAATATAATTCCAAGTTTAGCTTATTAAAAATGCAAAGCCAGCGATTTTAAGAAAGAACTTGGAAAATATGCACAGTAAAATTCATTGCCTTCAGTAGCAGTGAATTTTAATAATCGAGGCTGTCATTCTGTTTGACCCATAAAGAGTAACCTTGATGGTTATTTGTTATGTATTCAATTTTGTCTGGCTTAGTTTAAGCTTAAATATTAATGGAAAAAAGAAAACCTACAAAATCCCTCAAGCTACACTCTAGGAGTCCAATGCTTTTTAGCTGGTGGCAATGAATATAATCATCATTCCCGTGCTAATTTTTAAAGACAGCAGCAAACATTGAAGCAAATAAAGAATGCTGGATAGAATTTGACAATTTGCATATGGAAAACATACAGCTTAGATTCTGGAAATCTCCTTTCCAGTATAAACATTTAAGAATGTGGGAGATGATGATCTATGAAACATGGGAAGGAACTTTTTGGTTATTCTGGGGCAGTAAAAGTGTGACATTAATGGTGACTGGTGTTGAGAGTGGTCCTTATTCAGGCTACTACAGGCTGGTTTGCCTTGGTGCACTGTATGTCTGGTTAAAGCAAAATCTGCATCCACAGACTTTCTACATTTGGATCTTTGCTCCACCAATTACTATGTGATTGAGCAAGTTAGAATGTATGTGTCTCAGATATTCAATGGGAATTGTAGACCTGTTGTAAGAATTAATTTGGTCAAACCTTGAAAAGCACTTATAACATGATAATTGTTTCATCTATGTTAGCTATTATTATTTGGTCATAATGGGGATGGCTGAAGGGCTTCCTATTAGACATCTATGACTCCGCAGATAAAGATCAAATAAATTACTTGGGGAAAATTAAGCTTAAAAGAGAAAATTCTTTTAAAATATTCAAAAGTTACTCCAAACATTTAACAAGTGGTTATTAAACAAGTAATCTGGGATTGCCATAGGGAATCCGTGACAGAGGGAATACCTAAGAGCTTTAAAAGCATTTGAGTATATATAATTCATCACATATTTATTGTATGGCAAGTAACAAGCAGATATAAATTTCTTTGTGGGCATTTTTTATAAAGGCTTCTCTATTCTTGATTTTACAACTAAAATTCTTCAAGAAGATCATAACTTAGTAAATAAATAAACTGACATAAATTGCAATATGGTATGATAAATACAGTAATAAACTCTGTAAAAGGCATGATGGTGATATAAAGTAAAAAGCCAAATTTTGTTTTATTTTATTAGATAAGGCTTTAGAAAAGTGGAATCTTTGAAAGACCCAAGAAGTTACCAGATGGATCAAGAAGCAATATGTACAATGACTTAAGGTATAAAATAAATACAGTGGTATGTTTGGATTGTTGAATGTGTGGTATGTTTGGATTGTTGAATGTGTGAGACAATGAGGGGAATGAAGACCAAAGAAAGGAGGCTGAAAGATTTTTTTAAACTCAATGTAGACTACAGAGAATCTGCTCAGGTTGTTCAGCAGCTGATAAGCATCTCAGAAATAAATTTTAGAAAGATTACAAAGAGCAAAATATACAAATTAAAACTCTAGAGCTAAAACAACCTTGGATTTATTTGCATAATTTCAAAAATAAAAAATAAATGTGCCAAAGTGACTTGTTGAAGGACGCAGACAAAACAGAAACAGTTCAGATATTGACAGAGGTAGGGTCTGATCAGGAAAGATAAAGGATTAAACCAAGGAGTAACTTCATGACTGCTGAATTACTCATTCTTTACTCCCCCTTGTTTTTACCTGTCTTCTTCCATATCAGTTTTCTCATAGGTCTTTATGTTTGCCTACAGAAGTGGAAGTTATTACAAAAATAACAATATCCTGTTTATTGGCTGCTGATAATGTGCAGCCACAGAACTCAGTAGCTTTGGGTCTATCTCATTTAATACCCATAACAAGCCTTATGGGACATTTGTTATCCTAATTTTATATACAAGGACACTGATGTTTATAAAGACTTAGGTGATTTTCCTAAGCTACATAGTGAGTGACAGCATTTAGATGGGAACTCAAGTTTCTGTTTCCATGTCACAGCTCATGAATTCCATGCTGTACATCTTCACTTAAATACGCTCTTAGGCTAAGACTTTTCTGCTTGGAAAATCCATGAAGCCTCTCTAGAGAAGACCCTTGTGGGTAAGATGATGCTTCTCTGATCAAATTGGACAAATGAATGCACAAAGGACAAATAACATGTATGGGCAAACTTTCTTTGTCTCTCATTATCTCTAAATCATGCCAACAGATCCATGGTTCCTCAGGTTCAGCAATACAAGAGCTGGGAAAAAGCAGAAACAGGATATTTTTGGCAGGAAATTAGTCTGAGCCAGCAAGTGAAGAGGCTGAAATTAAAGTGCATGATGCTGTAAACATTCTACAGGATTGTTTTGTTTGATCTGATTTCTCTTATGCTTATTAACTCCTTTAGCAAATCAAATAACAAAATATCTTCAATTATTCCATTATGAACACAGGGCTTCCAGCACTCAAAATAGGACCTTGTATGAATTTCACCAACTTTGGAAACATTACAAAATAAATATTATTTCAGAAAAAAATGAGGAGTTCTCTAATTTGTCTCATATTCCTCCCACTTTAACCTGCCTTGGAGAAATTACACTCCAGATCTGAGAACAGAGTGGGATGTCAACTAATAAATTACATTGAAAACAAACTTCCATTTTTTTCTCTAGGAATGACCATTTTTTTCTCCCTGCAGTTGTGTTGAGAACATTGATTTTTATTTTTATCAGTAGTCATTAAAATAAACAAGGTAAATTAGATAACTATTGAATTTAACATTTTTCGGCATGGCTAAATTTGGGTATACAGCCCTAATTTTTTCTTCAAATTCTGATTCTATTCTATACACTAACTGACAGGTACCTTTTATCTGCATGTTCTATGACGGTCTCATATTCAGCATATTTGAAACTGCATTTGCCAAGTGCCCCTTCACCAGTAATTCATTTTCCTGACTTGGTTATATCTGTTAATGTTACCACACTCTCCCAGGCAATCAAGCTCATAAACTTCATAATCTTTGGGAACAATTTTTTTTCTCTGTGTGGATGTTTTGTTTCCTCTATAGATCTTGTTTATTATCCATGACTGCTTCAAATAAAAGACATGGAGCTTCCATAAATATTTTTGAAGGAAGGGAGATTATAAGAAATAAGAAAATTAATATCTATTAACTACCTAAGCATTCAGAAATATTTTTTTAAATTGCTTAATCAAAATTTTATTTAAATTTACATTCCTGAGTAAATATATTTTGCAAAGAAATATTTACATAAAAATATTTTCTTGCCTTTACCATCCCACACAAGAATTTCAGGTGCCTAGTGGACAGTACTATATGAGCAGTTATATTTGTTGGCAACAGTCGAGAATTATATGGAACAACTTAATAATAAGACAAAGGCATTTTTGCCTTTAAATTATATAACTAGTTCTCCTTTTTATAGTTCTTGATTTATGTACTCTAAATTTGAACCCTAGACTCTTTATGTTATGTATAGAATCAAATTTTGCATTTAGTCCATATTTTCAATCCCTAATTTTCTCTCATTATCCATGATTGATCATACAGACAGTACTGTCTTTGTATGTTCATCTTCAAGAAGACTGGATCTAAATACATATTATTTAATTGATTTTTTACACATAATCTCCTATCACAGAATAAAAAGTATATGGTGATGAAAACTGTATTGCAACTTTCAAATAATTTCAATGATTATATTACGCATCATCTAATTTGATGACTTTTTACACATTGATTAGAAAAAAATACAAATATCTATAGGTATATATATATATATATATATTGTGAAACTAGTGGTTGATTGTAGTTATAGTGGAGCTTAGTAAGGATGGGAAAATAATCTTAACTCACAGATAGACAAAGCTAACATTTTATAAAAGGAAAAATGGAATTGGAAGCTTATTGCATTTTATGATGACCTAAAAAAAAGCTTGAATGACTCCCACAAGTAACCCTTTCTTTATGTGAAGAGCTCTTATTTCTGGGAAGTTCTACCCAGGGCTTCACTATCTCTCTTCTGGAATCAGGGGGAGGGGTTCTGCTTATGTCACTCATTTCTCTACATGTTAATTTTGTTATCCAAAAAGGTACACTGATACTAACTCTGCCTTAGTCACCTCTGAGTACTTGTTAGAGTATGAATTAAACAGCTTCTTCAAGGAATTTCTTGCTCCTAGTACAAAGAGGAGAACTTGAAATGCTGAGTAAAAATACCATCTATAACATTTGTGGCAGCATTTGGAACCATCTTATCAATGATAATAACAAAAAGGCAATGCAATCTACATAATGGGTCAATAACATTTGAAAAATGACAAAAATTGGAGAAAGATAACATTTTTAAAAATGTGATTATGTTCAAAAGTTGACTATGATTTCTTCCTGTCTGTCACAGGACAAAAATGTGAAAGGCTGAGAATTACATGCAAAACTGAGAGGAATTGAATCTGAGGTGTCTGATTTTGATTTGGCTAGCCCATGCTGCTGTACAAAAATAGCCCTGGGCGTTAATCTGTCAGGTCCATTATTATGCCGATTTCTGAGATTTATACATTGGTTTATGGTAGCAATAGACATTTATTGAGTGCTGATCACCTGCCAAGCTCAGTGCTGCACACCTTAGTAGTGATGGTCCCAACCCAGTGGGGTTTCAATCTAATAAGACAGGCAAGGCAATTAAGACACAGACTCAGAGGAAGAAAATGACTAATGCATGCAGAGGAGACGGAACAGCTTTCCTTGCCTTTTCTACACCTTGTGTAGCCCACTGTGGTGTCTTTGTTCAAGGAAGCTAAAGAAGTGTTTTGGAGACCAAGAGGGTGTGAAGTTGGATGTCAGCCACATGCTTAGATCACCTGTTCACTTTGGATTTTTTGACATTGATGCGAGTAGTAGATTTTCAGATACTTTACCAGTCCAGTTCAATTCCTTGTGTGAGTTATTTTCTTAACCTCTTTTTTTCCTCATATCTCATATTATTCTTCTGCATATGTACCATCCTTATTATCTTTCTCCACTAATTTCTCCATTAATTATTGAAAGTCTCCCTTTGAAATGCTGTAATTGTCCACCTCCCTCATTCTGAGGGATAGCAGCATCCTGCTTTTTATTAAAAACATTTATCAAGACTCTTCATGTACTTGATAATGAATTTCAGAAATTAAGCAGGTATGGTTCCTGGCCTGAAGTCAAATGATATTTAACACAGAAAATACTGAACCACTAATAGATTTGTATAGCCTTAACAATTATTATAGGACAAATGCATTCATTAAATATGATATGCTAATAAGGCTTAAGCAAATTTAAAGCCGGAACAAAAATATGGAAATTACATATTTTATAGGGTGGAAGTGACTGTAATTAGGTCATTCTCCTTAATTAGCAGGACGCACCATATTATATTGCTTTGTCTCTGCATGAGCATATAAATTCAAATTGCCTGGCTTAGAGTATAAACTTCAGTCTATGAAAACTTTCCTCACCAGCTGAAGGCTGTTAATAATATTTTCGAGATAGGTACATGTCTTATAATCAAAAACAAAGATAACCTACTATAAGTGCATTTCTGTATTTGTGTTTGATGATTGACTATATAAACAAGACAATGCTATAACAAGACATTTTAATCTGCAGAAAGTGTAGGAAAACATAGACTCCAGGGGTAGCAACTGCCCATTCAATAAAGTGCTAGATGAATGAGTAAGTTTCCTGAGATGATAGCATGCTCACATTATCTGTGATATCCTATTCATGAAGGATAGCACGGGGAGAAATGCCAGGTATAGGTGATGGGGAGGAAGGCAGCAAATCACACTGCCATGTGTGTACCTATGCAACAATCTTGCATGTTCTTCACATGTACCCCAAAACCTAAAATGCAATAAAAAAAATTTCTGTCCTCGATTACAGCCAAATTGGGAAAACTTTATACACATGAAAAATAACCTAAAAACTAAATAATTGATAAATCAATAAGATCAACATGTAAGTAAAATAAAAGTGTATAGAAGGTCGTGGTTTTTGCACACTCTAAATAAATACAAGCTTTGGGTTTTTTTCTGTGTTAAATTTAATTTTATTTAATTTTTGACCTCAGATTCATAGATTAGAATCGGTCTTAACATACTATCGTCATTGGTCCATGCCTAGTCTGCTTTTATTTAATGCATTGAGAAATGTATATTTGATGAAAAAAATCTAGGATCTTTTGCAGGCCAGTAAAAGAGGGATTTAGGGGCAAGAATGACTCAGGGCCTATTAAAATATATAATTTATTGAATCTCTGCTTAAACTATGTTCTTGCCAGCTACTATTAGATCATGTTATAACCAAATGCTCATGGCAACTTTTCACAGAGGACCCAGATGAAGAACGGTATTTTGGAGAAAAAAAAAAGAGTAAGAGAGAATAAATTTTGGGTTATCAGCTGTAGCTAATTACAGTCCTATATTTATTTTGTATTTGAGACCAGATAGCTCATTACTCCCTTGTCCTTAACTTGTAACCTAAGGCTCTAATTTTATTTTTCTTCAGCTAGAAGTTGTCCTTTTTCAACTTACTACTCACAAAAAAGTGGTGTCTTTTTTAACTTGTAAACATTCACTCAAGGAGAAAGTATTCTATTGTGAGAGGTGAGCAATTCAGGGGCTAATGTGAGATGCACATTTTGCTGATACTAGTTCAAGGCTGTCATGGCCTCCAGAGGCCGGTCCCATGCGGTGGTAATTAACTTTTAATGTAAGCCTGGAGGGCAAAACACTTAAGAGTTATCTAGTTTTCTCCAACAGAATAGATAGGTAAATGCTAACATATGTTTATCAATAGCTGATGGACTCAGAATAGGTAAGTATTATTATAAGAAGAAAAATCTTGATATTTAATTATGTCGGTTCTATTTCTCTTAGTCCAGTTTTATAAAAAATTGAGTGGCTGATTTTCAGAAATGTGTAGAGAGCTCATTGAATATTAGATATTAGATGGATAACAGCAAGTACAGGTCATACCTGCCTGCTGCCACTCTCGTGTTTATATTCATCTTTACTGGTATTGCTAATTTATTAAACAACTTTGAGTTAAAAGATTTTTTAATATAGCATTTAAAGTAGAAACCCACAGTCAATGCAAAAATGTGTTATGCTGGCATTAGACCGTAAATTCTCTGATTACAGGATCATGGCTTCCTTACTTCATTGATTGGTTTGTCCCCAAACCTCATGTTCTTATGTTCATCTCATTAAAGGTGCTCAGTAATACATTTGAACCAATCAGCGAAGAGAGATCTAAAGAAGCATTTTTGCCTAAACCGTATGCATGTGTGTGTGTGTGAGTGTGTGTGTGTAACAGTTCAAGAAGCTAGCCATTGTATATTAGTGTTCCCAAAAATTGGAGGTAATAATTCAGGGATTCAGTCTTCTACTCAATTAAATGAATTAAGTGTTCATCTTAAGACATCCTTTGTCTGAAAGTAAATGTAAATTTAAATGTTGCCACATTAAATGAGAAAAACATTTCTACCTTACTGATAAAACTCATAATTTTTTAAAGTTTACTATTATCTGTGTTTTACTTTCCACAACATACATTACATTATTATAATGTAATTTTGTATACATACATAGGAATAAACATATATTACATAATGACTAAAATTTTTAAACTTTGTAATATTCATGATTAAACAACATAATAGTAATTCCTGTACATCTACTATATGGCCTACCTGAGATATCCAGCCAAATATTATGTCAGATAAATTGTTAACCTGAATGAAACCATCAATAATTAAAATTAAACCCACTTTTAAGCAATTTCCGCAGGATGGTGTCTAAAGACCATTAAAAAAAAGAGTTGCTGAATTCCCTGTTCAATTCAGCCCTCAAAATGTACAAAGCCAGTGAGTGCTACATGAATGGAAAGTCTAGATATATAAATGACTATGCAAGGATGCCCCGAATCTGCTAGGACATTCTGGAATGGCCAACTGCTATTCCATTTGTCACACTCAGTGACACTTCTTACAAGTTTTTGAAGGGTCTGTGTATACTCCATAGGGGGTTTAAATGTACTCTTGCCAGAAGCCAGGTACCTTAGCTCTAGGACAAGTACTTAAGGTCTGCTTCAGTTTGTGGAAAAGACACAGGCATGGAGTTATTCCTCAAAGCTTAGAGGAGAAAAGAAATCCTGCAGAATAACTGAATATCCAGCTAAAATGTTATAATCTGTATGGAAAACTATTATGCATGAGTTCTCACATAGTAATTTTATAGATGTTTTCAGTAAATAATAACTTAAAAATATGATTAGATCCGAAAACTTCAGTGAAGCAATAACAAATACATAATTCAAACTCATGTGTCTCAATTCTAAACCTTGGTCTTTCCATTGAGAGACTTGAAGTCCAGTAGATAAGGTGGGAGAAAGCAATTGGTCGGAAATATAACTAGTAATAAAATAAAATATTGAAATTATATTTCAGCTTATATTTTGGAAATAAGTAGATCAACAAATCATTAAAAATAGCTTTACATCAATAACAAATAATAAAAAGGTAATGGGGAATAAAACAATAGGAATCCCACTGGTTTCTAGAAAATAATAAAAAGTAACATCAGATTTCTTGAATAGCTATGATATCAGAAGTTAATATGGTTTATACAACCGTGAGAAGATGAAATTAGCATTAATATTTGTACCAAAAAAAGCATTATTGGATACCAAACAAGGTACTTCAAGATACCAGAGATTAATATTACCAGTTCAAGGTGGCTGACTAGAGAGATCAGATGCAAGCTCTCCCTATAAAGAATGAAAATTATGAATAGATAATCATTCCTCTAACAGAATAACAAGGAGATGATTAACACTAGAAACCAACATAGAACTCATGGGAAAAACCTGAGGCACAGAACAAGAAGAAAGTGAGAGGCCAACTTGGCTGACCGAGATCAGTTAGGAGCCCAGAGGGACTGGGTATTACAGATAAAGGGTAAGTGGGATTGTTTTGGCTGTCCTCATCCCCGCTGTGGACTGCCATTATCAGAACTGTAGGAGAGCTTCTCTGGGCCAACAAACCCTGGCGCTAGCATGGGTGGTGATTTGGAGGCCACATGAGAGCCCTACATCAGATGGCAAACTCACACTGGGTCACTCACACTCCCACTGGACTAGAGCAGGTGCAGAGAATATTATTGTGAAGGTATAGCCATCAGGAAATTTTATCCTGCCCTGGGAACCTCTGTCCTTTTGTCTTCACATCCTGAGAGCAATCACTCATTGACCTTCCTCAGAACTTGCTTAGAGGGCTATAGCAACACAGAGATATTTGGAAACAAAGGAGCTGCAGGCTTCCCAGTATATTGCTCAGAGAGTGCTATTCCTAGGGGAAAGGAAAGTGCAGTCTGCCAGGGGAGCAGGCCCCAGAAAAAAGGAAACCAAAGCACATGCTCACCAGAGCTCCCAAATTCCCTGCTTGGGACTAAAGGTGTGGACTCTTGTCAGGAACACAAACTTTATGCTCCACTCTGCTAATAAAGAGCAAAACCCCCTCCCATAGCTAGAGTGGTGTGTGTGCTCAAGCCCAGGTAGAGAAAGGGGAATTTCTCCTCCCATTCCACACATTACTGTAGACACAGCTGCTACTACTGCCATGGGAAATTTGTGTGGGCAGCCAGAGGGTTGCCGTTCTTGGATTGTGAGTGATGACTGCAACACCGCTAATGATGTGGCCTCCAGTTCAGACTTACATGAAGGGCAGGTTGTCTCCCTCTCTGCACAGAACTTCAGGGTTCCTGATACAGACAGCACATGGCAGAACCTCTACATTGGCTCGTGACTGGTAGGGTGAGAGCTATTATGCTGGGAAAGGCCAAATGGAAGCCATTAGAGCTTCCTCTATCTAGAAAAGTAGTAAATCCAAAACAATATTGCATCCCTGGAGGGACTCTGTGAATCCACTCGTTTTAGCATGTTTCTCATCATCCTGAAGCAGCTGAATTAATAGAATGGTGGAATGGCCATTTGAAGTCACAATTACAATGCCAACTAGGTCACAATACTTTGAAGGGCGGGGCAAAGTTATCTAGAAAGCTGTGTATGCTCTGAATCAGCATCCAGTATGTGGTACTGTTTCTCCCATGGCCAGAATTCATGGGTCCAGGAATCAGGGGTGGAAATGGAAGTGGCACCACTCACCATCACCCTTAGTGAACCACTAGCAAAATTTTTGCTTACTGTTCCCATGTCATTAGGTTCTGCTGGCCTAGAGGTCTTAGTTTCAGAAAGAGGAACAACTGCCACCAGGAGATACAAGAACGGCTCTATTAAACGGGAAGTTAAGATTAACACCTGGACACTTTGAGCTCCTCCTACCTTTAAGCCAACAGGCTAAGAAGGGAGTTACAGTGATGGTTGGGGTGATTGATCATGCCTATCAAGATGAAATCAATCTACTACTCCACAACAGAAGTAAAGAAGAGTATGCAGGGATTGCCGGGCACGGTGGCTCACGCCTATAATCTGAGCACTTTGGGAGGCCAAGGCGGGTGGATCACAAGGTCAAGAGATCGAGACCATTTGGTCAACATAGTGAAACACCATCTGTACTAAAAATACAAAAAATTAGCTGGGCATGGTGGTGCGTGCCTGTAATCCCAGCTACTCAGGAGGCTGAGGCAGGAGAATTGCCTGAACCCAGGAGGCGGAGGTTGCAGTGAGCCGAGATCACGCCATTGCACTCCAGCCTGGGTAACAAGAGCAAAACTCCATCTCAAAAAAAAAAAAGAAGAAGAGTATGCAGGGAACACAGAAGATTCATTAGGGTATCTCTTAGTATTACCATGCCCTGTGGTTAAGGTCAATGGGAAAGTACAACAGCCCAGTTTAGTCAAGACTACATATGGCCCAGAAACTGTGGACTTTAATAACCCCACAGACCAAATGAACTCAACAAACGTATACATAGTACTTTTTATCCACCAGTAGAAGAATACTCATCCTTCTCAAGTGCACACAAAACATTCTCCAGGATAGATCACATGTTAGGTTACAAAACAAGTCTTAATAAATGTAAGAGAATTAAAATTATATCAAGTATCTTTTCTGAGCACAATAGGATGAAACTAGAAATCAGTAACAAGAAAACAAGGAAATTCACAAATACATGGAAACTAAATAACACATCCCTGAACAACTTCTTTGTTAAAGAGGAAATCAAATGGAATTTTAAAAATATATCAAGATGAAAGAAAATCACATTTCAGTTAAGCCTCAGTCAGAGAAACATAGCCATTATGAATGGAAAAGAAAAATGAAATCATTAAAACAGTTAGATCTTATATAATGGTGAGTGTTGCTAGGCAAACAAAGATCCAGAAGATGGAGTTAGGATTTCAGCAAAAAAGGCAATAACCAGTACCCCTAAAGCATTGCAGCCATTTTGAGAAGAAGGAGCTTACAGAAAGGTCTACGGGGCATGGTTGTCTCTTGGTGGCTGTGCCTCTGTGTGCCTGGAGAAAAACATCCAGTGTTAGCACTGGGGCTGCAGATGGAAAGAAGCGCTGCTCAAAAAGTGGAGAGAGACAAGCTGCAAATCATCAAGTACCTCTTTGTCAATCTGAGAGTAGACTTTTGGAGACTAAGGACCACTGGAACACTGCTTCACTCTGCTTCTTGAATTTTGAGCAAGTCCTTTGGGCAACTGTAACTTGAAGCATAGTTCTCAACTTAACCAAGTTGGCTCTCAAACAATCCAGCATAACTTGGCAAGGCAGAAACTGACAGGTCATTGGGATTAGGGTGAAGCAAGTGAACTGAGTCATTCAAGTGTAGAGTCAGAGCCTGTCTTTAATTAAAATTTTGATGTTTTATTATAGACTTTTAATTAATTTTTATGATTTTAAATTCAAAATTTAAAAATATTGAATTAAATATGGTTTACCTTGACTCCTGAATTTTGGAGTGACTCTTACATTTTATGCTTGAAATGGGTACCTCACTTACCTCACCCTGGTTCTGGTCATGCCAGCTGATCATGTTTTCTTAACAGGTGGGGTGACCCCCACCTTTAATCTTGTCATTAGCAATCCAGCCTGTATTGTGATATTATATGTATTCATTATCATTTATTACAGAACACAAAACTATAAAAACGTACCCTAGAGGAACATTTGCAATCCATATATACTCTGGTCACCATTGTGTACTAACAACCCAGTATCTCCTTGATAGGTTTACCAATCACCTCATTCAGTAAAGCAACCCCCTTATTTGAATATTGTGTCATTAAAAAATGGTAATTAATAAGAGTCCAGGTAGTAGTTTTCAGTTTAATGAAACCATTGCTATGTCGTCTCATGAAATTTTCCATGGTTCTTTTTGATAAGTAGTCTTAAACAAGGTTATAGGGTTATAGGGACAGGAAGCAAAAGTTTCACTCGTGGATAATTAAAGGTAACAGTGATAGAAGTTATTCTCATTTCCACCCCTGTATTTTGAAGCCATGAATCTAACTAAGGTAGAAAGAATGCCACATATTTGTTGCTGATTTAGAATATAAACTACATTTTAGGGAATATTTCTCCAGTCCTACAAAATGTTACCACCCACATAATGCCTTAAAAAACTTATCCCTTGTTTTATGAAGCCATTTGCTTCAAGAAGGTGGGAAACATGCTACTATGACCAATGAGATCCACAAGCATGAGCCCATTGCCATACTTCATTTATTATAAAATTAGCTTTTGGTCAGGAACAAAGTTGGGTGGAATTCCATGAGGATGAGTGTGTCATTCTGCCTATCCATGGATGTTACTTTTGGCAGAAGCCTTGTGATCAGGGATGGCAAATCCAAATACAGAGAAAGTTCTGTCTCATTGAGAGTAAAGTGCTACTCTTTCCTGAAGTAGTCCAAAATAATCAACCTGCCATCAAGAGGCTCACTATCACCCTCCCTGTAGGAAATTCTCCATCTGTCTATTAGTTTTTCTGACTGCAAAGACCTTCAAAGAGTCTGCTTGTTTACTTCTGTCTCCCCAAACTCACTAATTCCTTTAGCCAACTCTAACCTGAAACTCCACAGGTAAGGAAATTCCAGAAAGCATAACCTTAGTTTGACCATCTCAGCTGTAGAATCATGTAGCACATCAGAGAAGGTTCTTAGACAATCATAACTTACAAAGACAGTCAGGATTTAGTAAGTGGGGATGAAAGAGGTTATTTCAGGAAATAATTTTCATACTGGCAAAGATAGAGAAACTGTAATACAGTTTGTTTTTGGAAATGGCAACTGTTCAAGCTTAGTTAAAATCTAAAATATGTGGAAGTGGTAAGAGTAATAGCTTAAAAAGCAATTGTTAGGTCACAATCTTGAAGAATCTTGAACTCCCGACTAAGATGATTGGATTGTAAATTAATAATTAAAAGGGTGGCAGAAGAATTTTTAAATAATGAAAGGAGAGTTTTAAGAAGAATCCCACCGTGCCACCTGAGGATACACAGCATGAATTGAAAAAAAAAAAAACAAGTCTGCAGGGGAAGACATACTAGGAAAATTACTGCAATTCTGTAGGCCTAACGTATTGTGTTGAAATAGAGAGTGGTATTCTATTTTCTCCTCCATTTGAAGGCAAAATAGTGAAATGGAAGCTTCAGTCTTTTTTTTCTCAACACATTTTTATGCCATTTTCTTCATAAAGTACAATTATAATACTCTCTTCTAATCAAAAGTTATTGGTAGGAAATCATTATAAATTATTTCCCACTAATGTATAGATGAAAACCACCTTAACATCCTAAAAATAACTACTTCTGCTTTTTACAAGTTTTTTAGACCACAAACACCTTTGGAAATTAGATGAATTCTAAGAGTTTTTTACTAAGAGAAAAAAAATATTTACACTGAAACATAAAATACTGCAAATAACTTTTTGTAGATTCACAGATATACTGAATTTTCTACATGAATTACTAGAAGTACCATGATCTTGAGGTCAAGTGCCCTTACCTACAAGAAAAAAAGAGTCCTTATTTTGTCATTTAAGCATCATTGTGGAAATGGGGAGGTATTTTGAGAGAAGAGATATCAGTGCTCCTGAAATCATATTGCTTAGTCAGATACCAACATCTGTTTTCTTCTATGAGAAACACCACAGAACATAAAAGTTGCTGGTAGTGAAGAAAATAATACTTTCTTGTTTTCTCCTTATTTTTCTCAGATTGAAAACACATTAGCAATTCTGAAGAAGTGTATTATAGTTATAGTTTAAAAATTACACGTAGAAATAAAAATTAAAGTAAATTTACTTTCTAGTTTCATTAAAGACTCAATCCCAGCCCAGACACATGGCAGGGGTGGAAGGGAGGCATGAGGGCAAGCAGGGAAATGCTTCTTTTTTTGGCGGGGTCCCAATAAGTCCACTTGTGCTTTCTCACATATATGCCAGTGACCCACTAGTAGCTAAAAACACACCGTGAGCTGTTCTCAGGGATGGAAGGGGAACAATGGTGATTCATGGGTCTCTTGATCTCAATCATGCATATGAGCTCTGGCTAAGCAAGTTTGAGTACAATGTTAGCATGAAACAAGAAATTAATATATAACTATATTCAGTTTTATGATAAATTATTAATACATATTACTATATAGGCCAATTTTGCTTTACTAGCACAGAACTCTAGTTATAAGCAATCAGGGTAAAGCTACACAGATTTTTCTTGGTTTGGCTCATGTCACTCTCTCTTTACCTTATGAGAACAACTTGGTGACATTTAATTGAAATGTAAAAGCTGCTTATTTGAAGAGAGCTCAGAAAGGAAAGAAACAAAAACATTGAATAATCTCTAACTGCCTATTGCATTATTTAGGGTCATGCTACTTGACATGAAATTCATGGACCAACAGCATCAATATCACTTGGGAACTTATTAAAAATGCATTGTCTTGAATCCCACCTGAGACATCCTGACGTACAACCTAGATTTTAACTAGATCCCCAGGTGATACTGAATTATGGTACAGCCTAGACTACTGCAACAAGATTCAAAATACAACGGCTTAACCAACTCAGGAATTGATGGTTCTGTCACTGAATAGTCCAAAAATGGATATAGTAAAACGCAGGTGGAAAGATTCTGCAACACACAAACCCCAGATTCTGTCACTGGGTATAAAGAATCTGCAGCTGTTTTCTCTTGCACTTTCTTCTTCCTGTGATTGCTGGGGATAGATTGAATCCTTTCCTTTTCTGTTACGACCAAAAGTGGCATAATTTATGGGTGGAACTCACTAGCATGACTAAAACTACCACAAGGGAAACAACACACCATTGTCTTAAGCCGGGTGACTTTGTGCCCTTCTAACATGAGTAGTCTCATTATTTAATTAAAAAAATATAAAAAGGGAAAACCAGTATCAGCCGGTAACCAGCAGTGTCTGTCACATCTTTTATATGTCAGTTCTTTGCTGTCTGACCTTAACAATCCTATGAAGAAGGTGATATTAACCCCACTTCTCATATAAATAAGTGCCACCAAAACCATGACATAATTTTTAATAGTCCCAGCCTTCTATGGTTTGGGATCGTGGTATGTGAAAATAAAGACTAGTCTGGTTTAAACATTAGACGTGAATTGATTAATATAATAATGTCTCTTATCTCGAGATCTAGGATGAGAATATCTCCCACTTAACATTAAAGTTTACTTTTTGAAAATGACACCTAAATGAGGGAGACTGCATCCCTGGCAGTTTCATCCCCTCTTGTCCAAGTAGCCATCAGAGCTGCTCCAAAAACTTGGCTCTTAATGTTTAAAGAAAATTATTTCTCTTGATAGCTTCTCATGAACCATTGGTTTGGAAAATTTTACTTCAAATTCCTCATAGCAAGGCTCTTGCTTGAATCTTCACTTATGTCCGGCACCAATCACTTGATCAGATAAAGACTGAAATCTCTCTCCGCAGACTAGTATATGCTTGGCATCTGGTATATGCTTTCAATACATACTGAATGAATAAAAGGTGGGAACATCAGTGTATTATAGTGGTTCTCAGTAATTAGCTTGCATCCTTACCACTTGGAGTGTATATTAAAACTCAGTTTTTGATTCAGTAGGTCTTGTGTGGGCCTGAAAATGTGAATTTCTATCAAGTACCCATTGATATGATACAGCTCTTCCAGGGACCACAATCTGAGAACCACTATTGTTGGATTAAGTGGAATTCATCTTATCATCATAGATGTCCGTTAATAGATGAAGCACAGACAGTGTCAAAGGATGGTGTCATTGCCTTGTTCTACATACCAAAGTTTATGCACTTATATGGCAGATTCATGCTGAAATACCACGTACCTATTTTGCCATATGCCTTGGGTATTTTATAATTAAGATTGGAATAATAATACCTTTCTGCTAAGGTTGCTTTGAGGATTAAATATAAGTAAGGTGCCTGGCATCTGGGACACACAGAGTTCTCACTAAATCATAGCTATTATAATCATCACAACTGCATACACAAAACAATTAGCAGTGTAGATCATCTGAACTGTGGAAAATCAGCAGAAAACCTTATTTCAAGATATAATTTACTTATTACTCAGTCTCACTAAAAGTTCTATAAATATTTTTCCAGAATTATATTCTACAAACCATAAAAAATTATTAACTCCTACTATGTAGATGTAAGTCACTATGTAATATGGGTCCATTATTTTGTTCTAAATGTTGTAAAATATCTGATCAGATAGGCTAATGGGATATATATGATGGTAAGAATTTCACTGCAAAATTAATTTTAGAGTGATCAACAGAGATAATTGAAAAAGTAAAAGTATAGTTCTAAAAATCAGCCCACAGTCTTTCTTAATCGCAACAATCAATATTGAAACTTTTCAAGTTAAACTTTACAGTTTAAAAAGTTCTGCATATAGAAATGGATGTTTAAGTAAAACTCATGAACTTTGCTAGAATAGTTTTTCATATAATACCATTTTCAAGATGCCATATAATCACTTTTTACCGGTGTCTCTTAATAAAAATTCTACCAACTAGGTTAGTAATATGTTCATAGTTTTGCAAATGCAGATGATAAAGCACCAGTCTGAGGTTATACTGCACATTGGTAGAAGCATATAGATCGCTGAGTTTTCAGGCCCTGACATGCTGTTCTCCCATACCTAGCCACACCGCCTCACTACACTGTGAATTATTGATTTGAAACCACACTGCTACCTTTATGAGCATGAAGAGTGTTATAAAACTTTATGGATTTACTTATTCTGACCTATTTATATTGATAATGCCTTACCTTTTTATAGCACTTTATTATGTTCAAAGCCATTTTACATAGTCTGCTCATTTGAGCCTAACACTCACACAAGGGAGAAATTAGCTCTGCTCAAGAGAAATTGTGCCCAAGTACAGAGACAGGCATGACTTTATTTTAAATATTAATCTACCACACAACTTCTGACTCACCCTGTGTCTCGAATGCCTCCAAAAGCTATAGATAATGTGTCATCCTTTCTGTAGCAACACTGACTAACTGTAAGTTTCCTCCCAAACAACCCTTGATGCCATTGCAGAAAGCTGTAGGCAGTGATGCCCCTATCACCTACACATTCCTTCCAAAGCACAAATACTTTCCCCAAGATGTAAGTCCTGAATATAGAGGGTTGCAGTGCAGAGATCTACCTGTCTTACAGCCACCTACAACCACACCTCTTTCACTTCTCCCTGATAAATCACCTTATATTGATAAACTGGATTTGTTTGCCTTCTGCCTTGGTTTCCTGCGTCCTTTGGCATTTCAGGGTCTCTTGCATATACAGCCCTTTCACAGAACACTAAGATAACCACTTGTAGAGATGGGACCACACCCCAGTCCCAATAACTCTCTCCTTTCTGCTGCCTCTAGTTTATGCTAAGAGCCTGTCTCTATATTGAGCCACACTCATAAAAATGAGGATGTGGAGAAATAGGAACACTTTTACACTATTGGTGGGAGTGTAAATTAGTTCAACCATTGTGGAAGACAATGTGACGATTCCTCAAGGACCTAGAAATAGAAATTCCATTTAACCAACCAAAAACTAGGTATATACCCAAAGGATTATAAATCATTCTGTTATAAAGACACATGCACAAGTATGTTCATTGCAGCACTGTTTACAATAGCAAAGACCTGGAACCAACCCAAATGCTCATCAATGATAGACTGGACAAGGAAAATATGGCACATATACACGATGGAATACTATACAGCCATAACAAATGATGAGGTTGTGTCCTTTGTAGGGACATGGATGAATCTGGAAACCATCATTCTCAGCAAACTGACAGAAGAACAGAAAAATCAAACACCACATGTTCTCACTCATAGGCAAGTATTAAACAATGAGAACACACGGACACGGAGGACACATCACACACTGGGGGCTGTTGGCGGGGGATGACATGGGGAGAAATGCCAGATATAGGTGACATGGGGATGGAGGCAGCAAACCACGTTGCCATCTATGTACCTATGCAACAATCCTGCATGATCTGCACATGTACCCCAGAATCTAAAGTACAATTAAAAAAAAAAAATATATATATATATATATATATATATATATATCAATGATCAAATTTTAAATCAAAGGAAAAATAGTACTAATATTTCAGTCCGAATTCTGTCTCCTATCATTTGGATGAGTATCTTAAACTTCCTCTTAATTTGTTCATTGTTAAAATTGAGATTATAATAATGCCCTTATCGATAAGTCAGGGAAAGTAACAATGAGGTGACATAGGTAAATAACTTAGGATTTTGCCAGTACATATAAATGTTGTTTGCTGAATTTGACACCCAGCTCTGATGATACTGTCTTAAACCTTAGGCAAGATATTTAACATTTCTATATATTCATTTTTCTCATCTGTAGAATGAGAATAATATTAACTTTATATGATTTTCTTGAAAATAAACATTGAATAATATGGTATATGTAAAGCAATTGCACCATGAATGCAACCATTAAATATATTTCTTTTCTTGGCCTTGCTTTTTGTGAAATAATAAGAAATATGTACATATTGGTCTTTGCCCTGATTCCTGACATAGCTCCCAAAATTCTTATAAATAGGGATTCTAGAAGAATTTTTTATTAGCATGCTTAGTCTTTGACCCCATTGCTTGACATAGAGCTCCTGTGACCTTTGTAATTTCCCGTAATTTCCTAAATGATAGTACAATCTGACACAGAGCTCCTATTCCCTTGGAATTTCCGGGGTGATTGGAGCATCTTTTTTTTCTAATAAGGCAACTCGTGTGGGTTCCCAAATGGGTGCTGGTCAAATGAAAGACTAAGTCTTTAGAAGCTTGGAGCTTTCACTTCCAGCCCACTTCCATCCTCCAGCAAGGGGAGAGAGGCTGGAGATTTAATTAATAATTGATCATGCCTATGTGATTCAGCCTCCATAAATATTCCTTTAAAAAGGGGGTATGAGAGCTTCCAGATTATTGGACACTCGTACATGTTTGGTCGGGGTGGTGGGGAAGGGTGGACACATCCCAACTCCAAGAGAAAAGAAGCTCCTAAGCTCAGAACTTGTCAGGACCTCACCCTATTGATCTCTTCATCTGTCTGTACATCAGTATTCTTTTTCGCTTCCTTCATTATATAATAAATGAGTACATGTGTTTCCCTAAGTTCTGTAAGCTCTTCTAGCAAATTATCAAATGCAAAATTAAAAAAAAGAGTCATAGGAAACTTGATTTATACCCAGTTGTTTAGTAGGACAGGTGACAACCTGGGACTTGTGATTGGCATCTGAAGAGGGACAGTTTTGTTGTACTGAGCTCTCAATTTATGGGATTTGCCACTAATTCCAGGTAGACAGTGTCAGAACTAACAGAATTGTTATGTCGTGATTCTGTTGGTTTCTGGGAAGCTAGAAAATTTTCTGATGTGGGAGAAAACCTACACAAGGTTAGATGCTCTGTCACGCCAAACCAGATACCAGAGCAGCAGTAGTCACCTTGGATGATTCCTAAGAAAAGGAGGTTAACTTCCTACTTATAATTTTACTCATGTATAGTTTATTTATAGTTCCAGCAAATTGATGGTCACAATTTCTCCCCTTTTTAACAAATGTATTGAAACATAATTCCCAGATACCATGCAATTCATCCATTTACGTGTACGTTTGAGTGGTTTCAGTTTATTCACAATGTTGTACACCCATCAACACAATCTAAATTTAGAATATTTTCACCTCCCCTAAAGAAAACTTTGTATTCATTTATATTCCCCACATCTGTTCTCACTTCCTCCTCAAACCCTGAGTAAGCACTACTCTACTTTCTGTCTCTATATATTTACTTGTTAAATGCTTATAATTATATAAATGTACCCATATATAATATGTGTCTGGCTTCTTTTACTTAGCATAACATTTACAAGGTTTATCCATGTCACTATATCGTTTCTTTATATTGCCAACAAAATTTTATTATACAGATGTTTCATTTTTTCTTTTTTCACTTATCAGTTGATATATATTTGATTATTACAAATAATTCTTCTATGAACTCCTCTTGGGTATAACTTTAAGAATGGAATTTCTGGGTTATAGTCTATATTTAGAACTAGAAATACCATCTGACCCAGCAATCTTATTACTAGATATATACCCAAAGGATTATACATCATTCTACTATGAAGGCACATGCACATGTATATTTATTGTGGCACAGTTCACAATAACAAAAACTTGGAACCAACCCAAATCCCCATCAGTGATAGACTGGATAAAGAAAATGTGGCACATATACACCACAGAATACTATGCAGCCATAAAAAAGGATGAGTTCATGTCTTTTGCAGGGACATGGATGAAGCAGGAAGCTATCATTCTCAGCAAACAAACACAAGAACAGAAAACTGAACACCAGATGTTCTCACTCATAAGTGATAGTTGAACAATGAGAACACATGGACACAGGGAGGGGAACAGCACACACTGGTGTCTGACAGTGGGTGGGGGGTTATGGGAAGGATAGTATTAGGAGAAATGCCTAATGTACATGATGGGTTGATGGATGCAGCAAACCACCATGGCACCTGTATGCCCATGTAATAAATCTGCACATTCTGCACATGTATCACAGAACTTAAAGTGTAACAATAAGAAAAGTTTATAATTTATTTGTAGGTTAATTTATGTGTATGAGTTGAGAGAGCTATCCAAATCATAGTTGTGCACATTGATACCCAGTTTTCACATCACCATTTATTTTAAAGACTATTCTTTCTCATTTTAATTTACAATTTACAAAGAATAGACTATTCTTTCCTCATTTATAATTGACTCTAAAACAATAATTTATTTCTGGATTCTCAGTTCTATCTTATTGATTTATGTGTCTATTACTCTTGATTGCTATTGCTGTTAGAGTGTTTTGAAATTGGGTAGTATAAATTCTATGACTTCATTCTTTTCAAGATTGATTTTTGGCTACTCTGGATCTTTTTCATTCTATAAGTATTTTGGGATTTGTTCATAAATTTCTGCATAAAATTCCATCAGAAAATTTAATAAGGATTATATTAAATCTGCAGATAAATTTCAGAAGAATTGCAATTTTAGCTTGAATTTTCCAATCCATGAACATAGAAAGCCTTTTCTTTTCTTGAACTTTCTTTAATGTCTTTCAATGATATTTTGTAGTTCTCCATATACAATTATTTAGTTGTGTTAAATTTACTCCTAATATTTCAGTTTTGTATGCTATTTTAAATGGAATATTACCTTAATTCTGTTTTTAAATTTCTCATTGCTAATGTATGTAAATGTATTTGATTTGATATCCTTCAATCTTGCTGAAATTGTGTATGTTTACTAATAGTTACTTAGATTTCTTAAGATTTTTTATATAAAAGATCATGTCATTTCTAATAAGAGAAATATTTTTTCTTTTTTTCCAACCCAGACATATTTTATCTTATTTTTTCTTCTAATTGTATTGGCTAGAATTTATAGTACAATGTGCAATAAAAGTGAGGAGAATGGAAATCTTTATCTTGTTCCTGATCTTAGGAGGAAAGCAGTCTTTAAAAAGATGAATAAGCAGTTTTACTCAGTGCTTTGGATGCTGTTTTATTACATTGATAAAGTTCCCTTCTTTATCTAGTTTGTTGAGTGTTCTATCATAAAAAGAGTACTGGATTTTGCCAAATGATATTGAATTATCAGTGGTTTTTGTTCTGTTTTCTATTAATATGGTACACTATATTAATTAGGTTCGGGATTTTAAACCAACCTTGAATTTCTATGATAAATCCCACTTGGTTGTGATGTATAATTCTCTGTATATGTTGCTGAATTTGGCTCGCTAGTATATTATTGAGAATTTTTACATCTATATTCATAAAATATATTGATCTGTAGTTTATGGCAATGTCTTTATCTGGTTTATTTATCAAGGAAATACTGACCTCATCAAATTAGCAGAGAAGTGTTTCTTCCTCCTTTATGTTTTTGGAATAGTTTGAAGAGGATTAGTACAATTTCTTTTTTCTTTCTTTCTTTTTTTTTTTTTTTTTTTGCTTTCTTTATTTTTGTAGAGGTGGAGTCTTGTTATGTTGCCCTAGCTAGTCTCAAACTCCTGGCGTCTAGCAATCCTCCTACTTCCTCCTTCCAAAGAATACTATTTCCTTTTAAATGTTTAGCAATATTCACCAATAAAACCATGTGATCCCAGGATTTTCTTTGTGGGAATTTAAAACTACTAATTCATTTTTTTGCTTGTTATAGAGCTATTTGTATTTTTCCTTTATTCTTGCACTGGTTTCAGTAATTTGTATCTTTTTAGAAATATCTCATTTGTTGACATACAGTTGCTGATAATATATCTTTACAATTCTATTTATGTTTGTATGGTTGGCAGTGATATTTTCTCTTTTATAACTGATTTTAATAATTTTAGCCTTCCTACTTTTCTTCATCACTCTAGCCAGAAATTTGTTAATTTTGCCAATCTCAAAATAACCAACTTTTTGTTTTCTTGATTTTATCCCTTTTTTATTCTCCATTTCTTCTGTTTCCACTCTAGTGGAAATCCTCTTATTTTTCTAGACACTTAAGATAAAAAAGTAGGTTATTTTATGATTTTTAATTTTTTTTAAATATGGGAGCTTGCAGCTTTAAATTTCCAGCTCATAACAGCTTTATCTCTATACCTTAAGCTTTGGTTTGTTGTGTTTTTATTTTCATTTCTCTCAAAAGTATTTTTTATGATGTATTATTTAATCATTGGTTATTTATGACAATGCTATTTAATTTCCACACATCTGTGAATTACTGAAATTGCCTTGTATTACTAATATATAATTTAATTTCTGTGTGAAGTGAACATACTTTGTATGATTGAAATCTTTTAAAATGTATTAAGGCTTGTCTTATAGCCTGGTATACTCTCTATTTTGGAGATTGTTTTGTTTGTGCATGAAAAAGACAGGTATCCTGCAATTGTTGAGTAAAGTATTCTAACAATGCTTGTCAGGATTTGGTGGTTTACATAGAGTTTTCTAAATGCATTTTGTTTTCTGTCTTGTCTTTCTATCCAATGGTGAAAAACCAAATATTAGAGTTTTCAGCTTTTACTGTTGAAGTATCTATTTCTCCCTTCAATTCTGTCAGCTTTTGCTTCATGTATTGTGGGGCTCTGTTGATAACTGTATTCATAATTGTAATGTTTTCTGGAAGAATCAATCCTTCTATCTTTGTAACGTATTTCTCTTTATCTCTAGAAACATTTTTTGTTTCAAAATAAATTCTGTTTGATGTTATAGTAATTCTCTTATGGTTGCAGTTCATACGGTATATGTTTTTCCACCCTTTACTTCAACTTATGCATATGTTTAAATCTAAAGTGCCTTTTGTAGATAGCATATGGGTCCTGATATTTTAATAAGTCTGACAGCATCTGTCTTTTAAATGGATTATCTATTCACAGTTAATTTTATTCTTTATATGGTTGGACTTATCACTGCCATTTTGCTTTCATTTTCATTTTGTCTGATGGATTTTTATTCAATTGTTTCTCTTCCTGTTGCATTAGGTGATACTTTCAATTATAATATTTTATTTACTTTGTTTCTGTTAATAGCTGCATGTTTTAGTTAATTTCTTAGAAGTTTCTCTGTGGTTTATAATGTTCATCTTAACAGGCTGCTTTATCTACTCTTCTTTCAACTTTTATTTTAGGTTCAGGGGATACATGTGCAAGTTGCTCATATGGATAAGTCATGTGACACTGAGGTAAGGAGTATGAATGATTCTATTACTCAGGTAGTGAGCATAGTACTTAATAGATGATACTCCAGTCTCATATTTCCTGCTTTCTTCTCTACTCTGGTAGACTTCAGCATCTGTTATTTCCATGTTTATATCTTTTTCTGCTCATGTGTTAACATGCTTAGGATAATGACCTCCAGGTGTATCCACACCACTGCAGATGATGTGCTTTTGGTTTTTTCTATGGTGACATAGTATTCTATGATGTATACATACCACATTTCCTTTATACAGTCCGCTATTGATGCACATCTAAGTTGATACCATGTGTTTGATATTGTAAATGGTGCTGTGATGAACCTATAAGTGAATGTATCTATTTGGTGGAATGATTTATTTTCTTTTGGGTACATATCCAATAATGGGATTCTGTGTCAAATGGTAGTTCTGTTTTAAGTTCTCTAAGAAATATCCAAAATGCTTTCTACAGTAGCTGAAATAATTACATTCCAATCAACACTTTGTCTTTATACTACTTCAATTGGAGAGAGAGAAATTTCACTTCTATATAGTCCTTTCCTTTTTGTGCTACTATTTCTATACACATTGCATTTATACACCTTAAAATCCCAAAAGTAAAAAAGAAATCTAGAAGTACACTATAATTATTACTTATAGGATCATATGTCTCTTAAAGAAGCTGAAATAACATCAATAATACATTTATAGAGTTTATTACCTTTTCTTGTTCATTTCTTCTGTAGATACTTTCTAGTGTCGTTTTATTACAATAGTGCTTTGTTCCCACTTGCCTTCTTTATGTTATTATTTTCAAACATATTGCATTTCTATATATTATAGACTCCACATTTCATTATATCATTTAAAGGAATGGCTTTTTTGTTAAAAAAAACAACTAAGGGAAAAAAAGAGAAGTATGCAAATTAATGTGTATTTTATAATTTTCTACATAACAACTTTTCAGTACTGTTTCACATGAAGTCAAAGTACTGTCTAGTACCACTCGTTTTCACCCTGAAGAAATTTAATATTTCTTCTAACATGAGTCTGCTGGAAACAAATTCTCTCAGTTTTTGTTATTTGGGTGTGTATTAAATACATTCATAAAAAATGTCTCTTCCAGTTTATGACTTATATTCCTTCTCTTCTTCCATGTTCAAGTTAGCATATATCTTACAAGTACCTTCTGGCCTTCATTGTTTCTGATGAAATATCAGCTCTTTTATTATTAGGATCTCCTCAGATGTGATAAGTCATTCTTTTTATCTACTGCTTTCAAGTTTTTTTTTTCATCTTTCTTGTCCAACATTTTGATTATGACTATATTGGGTATAGTTGTGAATATCTTTGAGTTTAACCAATTCAGATTGGAGTTTGCTTAATTTCCAACAATATGGTTTAATGTTTATTTTAATCAATTTTGAAATGTTTTAGCCATTATGTTTTTTTTTTCTGCTTATTTCTCTTTCTTCTTTATTTCTGGTATTCTCTTTTTTTAAAAAAAATTTTTATTGCATTTTAGGTTTTGGGGTACATGTGCAGAACATGCAAGAGAGTTGCATAGGTACACACGTGGCAGTGTGTTTTGCTTCCTTTCTCCCCTTCACCCACATTTGGCATTTCTCCCCAGGCTATCCCTCCCCAGCTCCCCCACCACTGGCCCTCCCATTTCCCCCCCAATAGACCCCAGTATTTAGTACTACCCTCCCTGTGTCCATCTGTTCTCATCTTTCATCACCCACCTATCAGTGAGAATATGCGGTATTTCATTTTCTGTTCATGTGTCAGGTTGCTGAGAATGATGTTCTCCAGATTCATCCATGTCCCTACAAATGACACGAACTCATCATTTCTGATTGCTGCATAATATTCCATGGTGTATATGTGCCACATTTTCCCAATCCAGTCTATCATCAATGGGCATTTGGGTTGGTTCCAGGTCTTTGCTATTGTAAACAGTGCTGCAATGAACATTCGTGTGCATGGGTCCTTATAGTAGAACGATTTATAGTCCTTTGGATATATACCCAGTAATGGGATTGTTGGGTAAAATGGAATTTCTATTTATAAGGCCCTGAGGAATCTCCACACTGTCTTCCACCATGGCTGAACTAATTTACACTCCCACCAACAGTGTAAAAGTGTTCCTTTTTCTCCACATCCTCTCCAGCATCTGTTGTCTCCAGATTTTTTAATGATCGCCATTCTAACTGGTGTGAGATGGTATCTCAATGTGGTTTTGATTTGCATCTCTCTGATGACCAGTGATGATGAGCATTTTTTCATATGATTGTTGGCCTCATATATGTCTTCTTTCGTAAAGTGTCTGCTCATATCCTTTGCCCAATTTTGAATGGACTTGTTTGTTTTTTTCCTGTAAATCTGTTTGAGTTCTTTGTAACTTCTGGATATCAGCCCTTTGTCAGATGGGTAAATTGCAAACATTTTTTCCCATTCTGTTGGTTGCTGATTCACTCTAGTGCCCTGCAGAAGCTGTAGAGTTTCATTAGGTCCCATTTGTCTATTTTGGCTTTTGTTGCCAATGCTTTTGGTGTTTTGTTCATGAAGTCCTTGCCTACTCCTATGTCCTGAATGGTTTTGCCTAGATTTTCTTCTGGGGTTTTTATGGTGCCAGGTCTTATGTTTAAGTCTTTAATCCATCTGGAGTTAATTTTGGTGTAAGGTGTCAGAAAGGGGTTCAGTTTCTGCTTTCTGCACATGGCTAGCCAGTTTACCCAACACCATTTATTAAACATGGAATCCTTTCCCCATTGCTTGTTTTTGTCAGGTTTATCAAAGATTGTATGGTTGTAGATATGTTGTGTTGCCTCCGATGATTCTGTTTTGTTCCATTGGTCTGTATCTCTGTTTTGGTACCAGTACCATGCTGTTTTGATTACCGTAGCCTTGTAGTGTAGTTTGAAATTCAGTAGTGTGATACCCCCCACTGTGTTCTTTTTGTTTAGAATTGACTTGGCTATGCGGGCTCTCTTTTGGTTCCATATGAAGTTCATGGTGTTTTTTTCCAGTTCTGTGAAGAAAGTCAATGGTAGCTTGATGGGGATAGCGTTGATTCTGTAAATTACTTTGGGCAGTATAGCCATTTTCACGATATTAATTCTTCCTAACCATGAACATGGAATGTTTCTCCATCTGTTTGTGTCCTCTCTGATTTCGTTGAGCAGTGGTTTGTATTTTTCCTTGAAGAGGTCCCTTACGTTCCTTGTGAGTTTTATTCCTAGGTATTTTATTATTTTTGTAGCAATTGTGAATGGCCGTTCGTTCTTGATTTGGCTTTCATTAAGTCTGTTATTGGTGTATAGGAATGCTTGTGATTTTTGCACATTGATTTTATATCCTGAGACTTTGTTGAAGTTGCTTATCAGTTTCAGGAGTTTTTGGGCTGAGGCAATGGGGTCTTCTAGGTATACTATCATGTCGTCTGCAAATAGAGACAATTTGGCTTCCACCTTTCCTATTTGAATGCCCTTTATTTCTTTTTCTTGCCTGATTGCTCTGGCTAGAACTTCCAGTACTATATTGAATAGGAGTGGTGAAAGAGGGCATCCTTGTCTAGTGCCGGATTTCAAAGGGAATGCTTCCAGTTTTTGCCCATTCAGTATGATATTGGCTGTTGGTTTGTCATAAATAGCTTTTATTACTTTGAGATACGTTCCATCGATACTGAGTTTATTGAGGGTTTTTTAGCATAAAGGGCTGTTGAATTCTGTCAAAAGCCTTCTCTGCATCAATTGAGATAATCATGTGGTTTTTGTTTTTGGTTCTGTTTATGTGGTGAATTACATTTATAGACTTGCGTATGTTGAACCAGCCTTGGATCCCCAAGATGAAACCTACTTGATCATGATGGATAAGTTTTTTGATTTGCTGTTGCAATCGGCTTGCCAATATTTTATTGAAGATTTTTGCATCTATGTTCACCATGGATATTGACCTGAAGTTTTCCTTTCTTGTTGGGTCTCTGCCGGGTTTTGGTGTCAGGATGATGTTGGTCTCATAAAATGATTTGGGAAGGATTGCCTGTTTTTGAATTATTTGGAATAGTTTCAGAAAAAATGGTACCAGCTCCTCTTTGTGTGTCTGGCAGAATTTGGCTGTGAACCCATCTGGACATGGGCTTTTTTTGTGTGGTAGGCTCTTAATTGCTGCCTCGACTTCTGACCTTGTTATTGTTCTATTTATATTTTCAGCTTCCTCCTGGTTTAGGCTTGGGAGGACACAGGAGTCCAGGAATTTATCCATTTCTTCCATGTTTACTAGTTTATGTGTATAGAGTTGTTTGTAATATTCTATGATGATGGTTTGAATTTCTGTGGAATCTGTGGTGATTTCCCCTTTATCACTTTTTATTGCATCTATTTGATTGTTCTCTCTTTTCCTTTTTATCCATCTGGCTAGTGGTTTGTCTATTTTGTTGATCTTTTCAAAAAACCAGCTCTTGGATTTATTGAGTTTTTGAAGGGTTTTTCGTGTCTCTATCTCCTTCAGTTGAGCTCTGACCTTAGTTATTTCTTGTCTTCTGCTAGGTTTTGATATTTTTGATCTTGCTCCTCTAGCTCTTTCAATTTTGACGATAGGGTGTCAATTTTGGATCTCCCCACTCTTCTCATATGGGCACTTATTGCTATATGTTTTTCTCTGGAGACTGCTTTAAATGTGTCCCAGAGATTTTGGCATGTTGTGTCTTCATTCTCGTTGGTTTCGAAGAACTTCTTTATTTCTGCCTTCATTTTATTGTTTATCCAGTCAGCATTCAAGAGCCAGTTGTTTAGTTTCCATGAAGCTGTGCGGTTCTGGGTTGGTTTCTGAATTCTGAGTTCTAACTTGATTGCACTATGGTCTGAGAGACTGTTATGATTTCAGTTGTTTTGCATTTGCTGAGGAGTGCTTTACTTCCAATTATGTGGTCAATTTGAGAGTAGGTGTGATGTGGTGCTGAGAAGAGTGTATATTCTATGGATTTGGGGTGGAGAGTTCTGTAAATGTCTATCAGGTTTGCTTGTTCCAGGTCTGAGTTCAAGCCTTGGATATCCTTGTTGATTTTCTGTCTGGTTATCTGTCTAATATTGACAGTGGAGTGTTAAAGTCTCCTCCTATTATTGTGTGGGAGTCTAAGTCTCTTTGTAAGTCATTAAGAACTTGCCTTATGTATCTGGGTGCTCCTGTATTGGGTCCATATATGTTTAGGATCGTTAGCTCTTCATGTTGTATCGATCCGTTTTCCATTATGTAATGGCCTTCTTTGTCTCTTTTGATCTTTGTTGCTTTAAAGTCTATTTTATCAGAGATGGGAATTGCAACTCCTGCTTTTTTTTGCTCTCCATTTGCTTGGTAAATCTTTCTCCATCCCTTTGTTTTGAGCCTTCGTGTATCCTTTCATGTGAGATGGGTTTCGTGGATACAGCACACTGATGGGTTTTGGTTTTTTATCCAATTTGCCAGTCTGTGTCTTTTGATTGGTGCATTTAGTCCATTTACATTTAGGGTTACTATTGTTATGTGTGAATTTGATAGTGCCATTTTGATGCTACCTGGCTGTTTTGTCCGTTAGTTGATGTAGATTCTTCATTATGTTGATGTTCTTTAGCATTTAGTGTGATTTTGGAATGGCTGGTACCGGTTGTTCCTTTCTATGTGTAGTGCCTCTTTCAGGAGCTCTTGTAAAGCAGGCCTGGTGGTGACAAAATCTCTGAGTACTTGCTTGTTCAGAAAGGATTTTATTTTTCCTTCACTTATGAAGCTCAGTTTGGCTGGATATGAAATTCTGGGTTGAAAGTTCTTTTCTTTAAGAATTTTGAATATTGGCCCCCACTCTCTTCTGGCTTGTAGTGTTTCTGCCAAGATATCTGCTGTAAGTCTGATGGGCTTCCCTTTGTGGGTGACCCGCCCTTTCTCTCTGGCTGCCCTTAGTATTTTCTCCTTCATTTCAACCCTTATGAATCTGACGATTATGTGCCTTGGGCTTGCTCTTCTTGCGGAATATCTTTGTGGTGTTCTCTGTATTTCCTGCATTTGAGTGTTGGCCTGTCTTGCTAGGTGGGGGAAATTTTCCTGGATAATATCCTGAGGAGTATTTTCCAGCTTGAATTCATTCTCTTCGTCACATTCTGGTACACTTATCAAACATAGGTTAGGTCTCTTCACATAGTCCCACATTTCTTGAGACTTTGTTCATTCCTTTTTGGGCTTTCTCCTCTGACCTTGGTTTCTCATTTTATTTCATTGAGTTGGTCTTCGACTTCAGATATTCTTTCTTCTGCTTGGTCAACTCGGCTGTTGAAACTTGTGCATGCTTTGCAAAGTTTTCGTGTTGTGTTTTTCAGCTCCTTCAATTCATTCATATTCCTCTCTAAGTTATCCATTCTTTTTATCATTTCCTCAAATCTTTTTTCACATCTTTTTTCAAGGTTCTTAGTTTCTTTGTTTGATTTAAAACATGTTCTTTTAGCTCACAAAAGTTTCTCATTATCCACCTTCTGAAGTCTAATTCCGTTATTTCTTTACAGTCATTCTCCGTCCAGCTTTGTTCTCTTGCTGGTGAGGAGATTTGGTCCTTTGTAGGAGTCGCGGTGTTCTGGTGTCAGGTGTTTTCCTCCTTTTTGCGCTGGTTTCTTCCCATCTTTGTGGATTTATCCATCTGTCATCTGAGTAGTTGCTGACTTTTCGATTGGGTCTCTGAGTGGACGCCCAGATTGTTGATGATGAAGTATTTCTGTTACTTGGTTTTTCTTCTATCAGTCTAGCCCCTCCACTGTATGACTGCTGAGGTCTACTCCAGGCCCTGCTTGTCTGGGGTGCACCTATAGCGGCTGCAGAACAGTGAGGGATGCTACCAGTTTCTTTTTCTGCTATCTTTGTCCCAGAATGATGCCTGCCAAATGTCAGTCTTCTGGATATAGAGGGGTCAGGGAGCTGCTTGAGGAGACAGTCTGTACTTTATAGGAGCTCAGGTGCTGAGCTGCGAGCTCTGTTGTTCATTCAGAGCTGTTAGGCTGCTACATTTAATTCTGCTGCAGCAGAACTCATTAAAAAACACCTTTTTTTCTCAGATGCTCTGTCTCGGGTGTTTGGGGTTTTCTTTATGAGTGTCTGTTGTGCTGTCCTGCCTAGCTAGGAGGCAGTCTAGTCACTATTTGCCTGCCGAGGCTCTGCCCTGCTGTTGCGGTCTCCGTCCTGCTGCCACGGGCTCCGCCCTGTGGCAGAGTCTTTCTGTTGTGGCGGGTTGCCTTGGCAACGGCAGGCTGCATCAGCAATGGGAGTGTACCTCTGTATGGGCGGGTTGCCTCGGTAATGGCAAATGCCCCTCCCCCACCGAGCTGCACTGTCCTGGATTCAGCTGTGCCTGCAGTGAAACTCTCTACCCAGAGCGTTTGGAATCACCGTTTTTTTTGTCACACTGCCCTAGCCCAAATGCCGTTTCCCTGGAATCTCCTGGCCTGGCTCGCTGTCCAAGTCCCGTTCAATCAGATGGATATGCCAATCTGCCCTCTCAAGTCTCATATTGCTGGTTCAACAAAACACCCGGACCAGTGCGCTTTGTGCAGAGCACTGTGGAGCGCCACTGCACCAGCCAAAACCATTGCGCTGGTGTCCCGCATCTCTTTTATACCTGGGAATGTCCCCGTTCTGTGGGCAACAAAGATCCGTCTGGAAATGTGGCCCTGACTCATCCTCTGCGTGTTCACTGAGAGCTTCAATCCTGGGTTGTTCTCACCACATCACCTTGAGTCGGTCTCCTATTTCTGGTATTCTCATTACCCACATGCTGCTATGTCTATGGCATCCCATAGTTCTCTGAGGCTCTTCACATTTTTCTTAAGTCTATTTTTATACTGTATGATCTCCATTGATCTGTACTCAAATTCAATGATTCTTTCTTCTGCCAGCTGAAGTCTACCTTTGCTCCCTCTAGTAAATTTTTCATTTCACTTGTTAAAGTTTTCAATTTCAGAATGTTTTAATGTTAATTTATTAATGATACCCTTTCTTTGATGAGACATGATCATTATACCTTTCTATAATCTTTATAAGTTATTTCCTTTAGTTCATTGAGCTTACCTATGAAAGTTGCTTAAAAGACTTTGTTTTTTAAGTCTGACAAATGGACTCCCCAAAGGCTATTTTTACTGCCTAATTTTTTTCTTCTCTCAATGTGTCATGCTTTCCAGTTTCTTTCTATATCTCATAGGTTTTTTTCTTTTGTTGTTGAAAACTGAACATATTTTATAATATATTATAGTAATTCTGAATATAGAGCTTCTCCTTCTGGGGCTTGTCATTTGCTCTGAACCCAGAAGGGCTCATTTTAACTATCTCTTTCCCTAGGTCTCTCAGTTAAACTTCTAGCTGGCCAACTGCTTGGCCTGTTTCTACAAATATTATGGTCCTGGCAGGCTTCGCTTTATTGTTCACCACCCAGACCTTCATTGCTTTTGACAATATCCTTAGGCATGTACTTCCTTAGGGTCTGTTTCAATAATATCATTTCTCTTCAGTAGAACTGCAGATCTCTCTGTTTTTCCTGTTTGCCTCTTCTCCTAGGCCGAATCTCTGCATCACTGCACCAGAGCTGGGGTAAGAAAGAATAACATGCTTTACTAAGAGGGCACTTCTTTTTCATGAATGGGGTACTCAGGAGATGTCAGGCTTTAGTCTTCTGAGTTTACCTCTACTAGTATAGAACCTCCACCCTATGAGCTATCTGAGCAAGGATGATCAGGGACCAATATTCTCGGCCTGCTAAGCACAGGTTAGAGCTTTTGCCCTATGAGTGGGAGCTGTGTTAGAGAAGGGAGCTCCATTCCTCCAACTGGAGTGGAGCTCTCTGGAATAGAGAGTCTGACGTAACAAACTGTAAGTAAAAGGAATGAAAGTTACTTGTGGTCTGCTTCTCCAAAGGCGAAACTATAGCTCTAGTCAAGGAATTTGAGGTAGAACGAGTTCTGTTTTTGTCTACATGAACCCAATGTAAGTCTTCTGTTACAGAGCTTAGAAATGGGGAGCAGAAAGGGCAGTAACAGTTCAAATGCTACCAACTTTCAGTTCTTATCAAGATTTAGTAAATTTTCTTGAATCAACATTTTTCTGTATGCTTGTATGACTTTAGGATAATTTCAAGATTACATTAAATGATTGTGCTTTCTTTCTTTTGTACTTTTAACCAGTTAAAATGGTTGTTTGATTAGTGAGAGGGTACACCAGACTCCTCATACATACCACTTTACTGAAGTCTTACTCTCACCAACTAAAACAAGGGGAAACTCAGGTCCAATTTCAAGTCCTGTCATATCATATGTCCTAATTATTTTTTACATAAAAATATAGATAAACTTCATGTCTGTGCTTCTTGATATCACTGCATCTTCCTGTTGTCAGTCACTATAAGGTAGTTAAGGAGATAGCTAGAAAAGCCATTTACTTCTTCAAAGATACTGGAAATATACTGTGTAAGGCAGTGGTATCTGCTATCTGAAAGGAACTTTAAGTGAGTCATAGATTGATTGGAAATCAAACAGAACAACTTATTTGGAGTTTTAACTGTGTTCTATTATTTAATTCAGTAAGTTTTCTATTCAACATGAGTCCTCTTTTCCATCCACATATGCCCACCATAATTATTCCCTTCTTGCTAATTACTGGCTTTTAAGGGTCACTATATCTAAGATCTATGGATTCATATTAAAACTACTTGGTGACATTGTTTCCTTGACATTGAGATATGTGTTTATTGTCTCCAAAAAAGTTACTACATTTCCTTTTCCTCTGCTCTGTAGGATAACTATTTTTTTTTTTTAATGCAGCTTATGGGCAACATTGTTGGATGAATTCCAATAGAATCCACGTCTTCTGAAAATATGATTTCCACTTAAATTCTCATTACTGGGTTTCCATGAGGGTTCAGTTTTATGTTGGGGGACTTTAAGGTCTTGGAAACAATGGGACAAGTATTTAAGTTTCTAATGGTTTCCTGTTACCTACAATAGAGAATCACTGTACTATTATAAATAGCATTGAAATCCACATTCGAAGAAACACTTGCCATGCTGTGCTAAGAAAACTTGCTGTATTTGACTTAAATTTAATGCTAGGAAAATAAACACAATCATGTTTTTACATGCATTGCATAGCCAGTTGCTTTAGAGTTTTAAAATATGATATATGTAAGTAAAATAAGTACTTAGACTGTCATTTTAGCCATTGGTGCTGTGATTAAAATTGTTAACAATATATATGTGTTTGAAAGTATAATATATGTGCATGTTAAGAAACTATATTGAGTAGAGAAAATGAAAATGATTACAAATATTTAGTAAAACTCCAGTAGCAGCATGAAATTTACACAGTCCTTTTAGTATTCATCGAATGTATACTTTTTAAAATTTTCAATTCTTTTGAAAGATGATTTGGGCTTAGAATAGTCCAATATTAGATAATCCAATTAGATAATAATGAGAAGTGTGTTCACTTATTTTATTAAAGTCTCTATGAAGTAGTTAACAAGTGTAGAAAGAGTACTATAGCAATGTCATAATGGTCATATATGTGCAGCAAACATAATTTCAGGTATTTATCAGTCTGTTTTGTTTACCTGTCTGCTCTAGATCAAATTAATAATATCTTATACTGTTTCATATATGTCAAAAAATTTATGATAGTCCAGAGAAGTATTACAACTTTGTACATGCTATTCTTTTGTCTAAAATGCCTTTTCTTCCTTCTGCAATTTCATGGTTCACAAGAGATACAGATGTATCTCACCCTCTTTATGAAGTCCACCTCTTCTCCAAAGGTAATTACTTCTTTCTCTAATTTACTTTGGCATTGTGTATGCAACTTTGAGTATAAGATATTGTATTATACTGTAATTTTTTATATTAAACTGTACTTTTTTTACTTATGCATACTCACTGAACTTTACCTTTTAACTTCAAATTCCTTTATGTTAGAGGCTGCATTTAATTTTATAGCCCTAAATAGCCTCAATGCCTGACACAGTAAAAGTGCACATTGAATATTTGTGAAAACACTACTTTCTTTATACACTATATTTAAATTTTATTCATGTATCATATCTAGTGAAAATAGTGTTTGGACTGATTTCAATTATTGTACTCTTTAACACTTACTGATTTTTTGCTGTTTGCCTAAGGAATTCACAATTCCGCTTCAAATCATTTCCATGGTAATGTTTTTAATTAATGCTGCTTATTTGAAGGCCAACTATAAATTTATTATGGAAAACTATGGATTACTCTTTCTCATCATCATTCTCAATTTTTTTCCATGAGTACATAAAAACTCCTTAAGACTCTGCTCTCCCTCGTGTTCTAGGTAGCCAGCATACCAGGCATAGTCACAACTTATGTTGTCTATTATAAACATATTTTAAAATCACCCACGACTATTGTTGCCTAGTTTGTATTTTACTGCTCTTTATTTCAAAAATACTAAATACTTACTCCTTTGTTTATCCTTTCAATGTTATCCCTCAATATCTGAATTAAATTAAGCAATAAGGCATATGCATTTAAGTCACAATACCTATCACCTTGGGATTGGACTCCTTGGTTAATCATACTGTGTAACTGTATAAAGTGTGCAAATGGGAACCGTGTGCATATGAATGGACTGAATTGAGACAAATGCTTTTCTTCATATAACTTTATGTACTATTAGGGAAAACATCACAACAGACTGAAGCATTCACATGGTACATAAGCATCAATTTTCTTCCTTGCTCTCTGTCAAACAAAATGTAGGGCAAATTGTTAACAGCCAGACTGTAAGAGAACATGAGTTCTAGATTACCTAGAGAAAAGGGCAAGTGCAATGAGTTTTAGACACAGCTGATATTTGAGAGGGTTATGCATACAACCCTGTCTGCAAGGAGGGTGATAGAATGAATGTCTTCTCCAATTTATAGAGATAATATTTTTTGCTTTCAATTATTTTATTGATACATTATTCTGAAGCAACAACAAAAATCAGGAAAAACTGCATATAATCTGGAGGATATTTACTTTACCCTTAAAGTACTCAGTGTTTTCAATATCATCAGATCATCACCTGTACATAGCAGAATATATGCCATATTATTTTCTGTATCTTCAGATTTGTGGCAGTTTTTTGACATAATGTCTTACATGTAGTTGGCACCCAATAATATTTGCTGAAATAAACATATAAACTTAAAATATTATGGAAGAGATACATTTTATTTGGGCTACAATAAAAAACAGATAACAGGACTTAAATGCTGCTTCTCATCATAGTCCAGATTACTAAAGCATGTTCCATGGGACACTCCATACTTCTTCAAAAAGGAAGTCTCTGCACTCAAAGAAACTACAAAATTTCTGTATGTCTCTTAGCTGTTTATAGTTTTGGGTCCAGAAATATCACTGAAATGCCCTAAAAATGAAGAAACTACATAAACTGTTTAAGACTCCCCAAATATTATTTTGATTATTGAAAAAAAATTTTTAAGGAATTCCTGTTAACAATTGACATGTATTCCGTAGCACTCAGTTTAAGAAAGACTATCTAAACCATCCATTTTAAAAATAAAGGACCATACTATTTAATGTAGGTCTATGCAATTTTGAAGAATCTAGAGAGGCCTGAAAAATTTCTGGCTCATAATTTGCAAAGCATAAGCTTCTGTTGTCAAAGCATTCTCTTCTAGGACTCCAAACGTATCAAACATTCCTGGTTTGGCTGCCCGATGGTGGAAATCACACCACAGATTGCTGTGCTGCATTAAGTCAATTCTGTCTCTCTTCTCATCCTCCTATAGTTAAGAAGACTTGTTGGCTTTTTTCCACATTCTGCTCCCATTCACAGATGAGCATTAGAGAGAATTTGGAAATGGAAGGCCTTTATGTCTGCTGTGAACAGGGTCAATTCAGTGTGGCAGCTGTGAGCTGGTGACATAGACTTATATTGACACAACCCACTTTTTGCTGCAGAATCACAAAGTGAAAGCACCCGGGGCTCTTCTGCCGTTTTCAGTAAGATACGAATTTTTCTCTTCCTTGTATTAAGCAGAGATCTGTCATCTTGACTTGTACACTAAATGGTCCATTCTGACTGCCTTGTTTGTGTCCAATCCCAGCCAGAATCCAGAAACATGTGTTAACATTCGGCATGTTTGGGGGCTAGTTGGAAGGGCCTGAGGCAAGACTCCGTGATGCCTGCTGGAGGCTAGTCAATAATCATTAGCCCTTCAAGTGGTAGATGCCCAACATAAACTGTATTTATTTATTTAAAAAAATCTTTACTTTAAGCCACAGGGAAAGGCATTTTACAGAAAGCAATTTCCCAGCAGTTACTAGATTGTAATAAAGATACAGTTATGAGGGAGTGGGAGGCTTACAGAGGGGGCGCTGTTCTCAATAGAAAGAATGTGAAACCATCAAAGTACATTAATTAGGCTCTGTAGAGCAATACCACCCAGAATCTTTGCGATTGTTTTTTCATAGCCAACATTCCAAAGATCATCACTTAGGCCAAAAAAGATCTCTTAGCAAAGTGGAATCACCACTATGCACAATGCATCAAGCTTTTTGGGTAGTATGAAGCACTGCACTGGTTACACCAGCAGGTTAAAAAGAATCTCTGACTTATCAGGGCTTTCATTCTGAAGGAGACAAATTGAGGATGTTGCAATTAATATAAGAATATACAGAAACACAAGAAGCTTTTAAAATGTTGACTAAATCTAAGTCAAATAAGGTATTTTGCATACAGCCCAAATTTTTTTTTATTTCAGTGGTGGAAAGCAAAGAATGCCTATTGCATGAATAACTTATTAGATTAAAAATGAAGCATGTATTTGTTTATTTATTTCTTCTAAAATTCACATCTGTCTCCAAATTCTAATGCTCAAATCTATACTATACCCTTCAGAAGGCAATGAAGTCTGTCAGGTGAACTCTGGAGCACATACACATTCATTCATTCATGCTTTAACTAAAAAAAAAATTATTTTCAGTTCCCAAGGTTGAACCCATTTCTGTGCCTGCCGGAAACATCTCTCTTAATGTAAAGTCGACACTTCCTGCCAATAAAGACAATTAGCAATGTAACTATTGATTTCCCATAGAGTTTGAATATTTGGAACCTCAAATCTAAGTCCATTAGTCTGTCTTTTATTTATATAATTTATTCATAATATTGGGTTCAATTTTAAACCCAAGGACTTAAATTATCACACATTTCTTCTGGTCATTTTAAGGTTCTTACTCAGCTTACACTTCCACTTGAAGCTTTGCTTTAAAAAGCATTCCCTGTGAAACTAAGTTTCCACTTGGACCTGGGTTGAGAAGTAAATAAGGCTTAAAAGACGAAATTTAAATATTCAGGAAAGTATGGAGGTTATAAGTGCTCAGGAAAGGGGCAGAGAAATTTAGGACTGTCACTGGGCGGAAGCCTAGATATAGTCAACTACCATCTGAAATACAGAGCCTGAGAGAAAAGTCACAATAAGTCCAAGCAGAGTTCAGACCATTACCAGTGGGCAAAAAGATGGAAGAGAGATACCAAAAAAAAAAAAAAAAAAAGGCTGAAAATGAGAGTTATCTGACCAAAGCAATGGGACTTGAAAGAAAAGAAAACGGAAAGAAAACAAATGGGCTCACTAAGACTTTGGAGTGACACTCACATGTTATTCTGTGGTGGCCCTAAATTATTAAGGATGCCAAACTAGTCAAAAATAAGTAAGGCTGTGTCAAAATAAAGGTAGCATTAAAGGCATGGGAGGCACAAAACCTAGATGTAAATATTATTTTCAATCCACTGATTACTGCTTATGTTATTTGGTCAAATTGGTTAACATCTCTCAGCGTCTTCAGTTTTCTTATCTGGAAAATGGTGATAATACAGCTTAACTCACTGATTATGATAGGATTAAATAAGGCAATGCATGTATTGTGCAAAACACCCACAGTAAATGGTTAGTGGGTGTTGGTAATATTATTAGTTTGATACTAATAATATCTTAGAATAGCTTTTACTTCTTACAGATAGCTATGACAAAGTAAAAGGAAAATAATTATTCCAAGCCAGAATAAAGTCAGAGCAAAACATAGCTTTGGATTCATTTACTTGCATTTTCTTCTCTCTCTTTAGTCGTGAAAATGTGTAATGATAGTTAGGGCTAATGTTGCATGAAGACTAATATATATGGAAAAGCATAATAAGAGTCATCAGAAAGCACTAGGTGCAGGTATACCAGGAAGAAGTGAAGACCTCCCCTTATTATCCTAATGCCCTGACAATAAAATGCAAAAGTATTCAGAGTCTACAAGCCCACAATGTTTCAGGGTCACTTCAAAGCAACTGCTTGTATATCTAAAAGACTGATGCTGGGAATCTTATGTCTAAATTTGACATTTGATTTAAAAAAATAATAATAATTGAGAAAATGTTTTAAAACACTCTATGTCCTATTTGATTTCCTTCAGCTTTAGCTCCCTCTGGGTAGATATTTCACTTTTCTTGGTTGGGATCACAGATTTAATATTCCAGGTCTTTTTTTTTAATCTCTATGTGTTTTAAAAGGTATTATACTCAATCTTAAATTAGAGGTACTAGTTTTCCTTATCCTAGCAAAATGGTTTGCATAGAGTAAGTACTCAGTCAAGTTTGGATGAATGAATTAATAAATGAATTAAATGAATGGGAGAGTTTGTAGAAAGCAGGAGCCATCTCTTACTCTTTTTTATAACACCCTTGAAGTTTTGCATATGGAAAAAAGTGTAAAAAATCCTAATTTGAATTTCATGATGAGTAAATTGCTGGTTTTTCTTTCTGGCAGTTTAATTTTATTTGATTTCACATTCCTATAATGAGGTTCCATATTTCTACCACTACATTTGAGTTTCTCCAAACATATTTGAATCTATCATGATCTTTTCTTTTTGTCGACAAATTTCAAATATATCCAGTAAGTGTAATTTAAAACTCTCTCTTTTTATAAACTATGACATAATTTTCAAACCAATTAATCTTTTCTTAAGTTTGAGTAAACAGCTCTTCTAGAATCCTAAAAGTTACTTTTTGTGTTGTTCGTTATAAACACACATACAACACATACATGCATTCATATGCGTGCGCACGTGCACACACACACACACACACACGCGCACACACGAGTACTGCCTGAACTGTGGAGTAAGAAGTCATAACCTTAAGTCAACCTGGGCCAATTAGAGTGTTGATGATGTAGACGTGTTTTGTTGGTATACTCTCTCAAGGATTTTCCTAGGAAAGACTAAATTGCAGCACATTTATAATTTAGTAGTATTTTTACAGATTAGAATTGCTTTCCCCACATGTCAGAATAAAATTGCTAACAGAATAGAGAACAGCAATGTGGCTAGTGAGAGAAACCTTCTCTTATGGACACCATACAGATGCCCTGCTGGGGACAAACCCCAATTGAGAGCTACAGAATCAGTCTGCAAAACACACCGACCCAAAACTGTTTGTGAAGGTCAGGATGTGCTAAAAGAGGAAACACTAGAAAAAAGATTTCACAAGCATGTCAAATGTAAAGCAATAGTTCTGCTTAAACAGATGAGGAGCTTTCTTAGTTTGTGAGAGAAATTCCCAACCCTCTTATTGCTAATTAAATTAACATTTACCCAAGAGCAAGGAAAAGCAACGATAATGCAAGCAAATAGTGCCCAGAGACCCTTAAGAATATACGCATGATGACAGAGGTTGAGGGAAGGAGGCAATGAATGACTTCAAGGTAACAGAATAGGTGTGTTGTGCACAATGCTCTGAAGCAGGTGTGTGTGATTAGAAGTTTTCTTCAAACCGTGAAGGGCTAGCAGGCTTCTGTGGAGCTTTCAATATCCACAGGTAAAATAGAAGAGGTCTCCAGTTTTCCAAAGCCTCAAGCTGAGCTCACATATTCTGGCCTTTCCAGGGGGGTTATTATTCTATTATCTCTACTTGTTCCTGAATTTGATCTTTTTTTTGCTCTGCTTCTTCTTACCACTTCAGTTCTTTCAATTCTACACGCAAGCAGTTTTTCTCACTATGATCCAGACCTGTGCCAGATAGACCCCCAGCTGAACACCACCCACTCCCGAGCTTAATGCTCTACTTCTTTTCTTCTAGAAAAGAATAACTAGATTGCTGTGTTAAAATAATAGAGCAGAAAAGAACTACTTATTGGAATGTTAGCTATTCAGTGGCTGAGATTCTATCTTTACTTTTCACTTTTCTCTTCCTAAGTGAAACCCCCTTTGTGTGGATAGTTTCCTCCCTTCCTTTGAGGTGGGCCCATCCCAAATTAAACAGCCAAATATTCTAAATGTCCCCTCCTTTCACCATGTCTACAGAGCCAAAATCAGGTAATTATTAAATTAGAATTAACAAAGGAGAATGTGCAGTTACTGTCATGTAAAGTTATCCAATCAATAAATAATAATCATTGATCTCATCTTGGTGGTGGTATCCTGGCTTCTTCATCACAGCATCATGAAAGGACTTTTCTTCCTGACCCTCAGTAGGAAGCCAGAGTGTCAACATTGTGACTCACATTTGTAAACTGCCTTGGTATTTATGAGAAGCTTCAAATAAACTATTATCTCATTAAAGATTAAGACTGAGTTGATTTCAGGAAGAATAGAACAATGTGTGATTTAGTCATTTTTTCCCATGCTGTTCTATAAAGCAAGGATTGGCAAACACTTTCTGTAAAGAGTCAAATAAGCAGGCCATGCACACTGTTTCAAATACTCACCTCTACTATTGTAGGGTGGAAGTAGCCACAGACAACACAAAAGCAACTGAGAGTGACTATATTCCAATAAAATTTTACAAAAACAGGTGGAAGGCAGTTTTGGTCTGTGGTCTGTTGTTTGCAAATCTTTGCTATAAACGGTTTGTTTAGGAATCCCTAAATAGATCTTCACCTTTTCCATCCCTTTATACTTGCACATGGCTGTTACTCAGCATATATATCTCTGTACAAATTAGATAAAAGGAAATGTGGGCCAGGCACAGTGGCTCAGGGCTGTAATCCCAGTGCTTTGGAAGGCTGAGGCAGGTGGATGAATTGAGCTTAAGAGTTCGAGACCAGCTTGAACAACATGGCGAGACCCAATCTGTGCAAAAAAAAAAAAAAAAAAAAAAAAAGGGCCGGGCGCGGTGGCTCACGCCTGTAATCCCAGCACTTTGGGAGGCCGAGACGGGTGGATCACAAGGTCAAGAGATTGAGACCATCCAGGTCAACATGGTGAAACCCCGTCTCTACTAAAAATACAAAAAATTAGCTGGGCATGGTGGCGCATGCCTGTAATCCCAGCTACTCGGGAGGCTGAGGCAGGAGAATTGCCTGAGCCCAGGAGGCGGAGGTTGCGGTGAGCCGAGATTGCGCCATTGCACTCCAGCCTGGGTAACAAGAGCGAAACTCCGTCTCAAAAAAAAAAAAAAAAAAAAAACCCACAAGAATTAGCCAGGCACTGTGGCTTATGCCTGTAGTCCCAGCTACTTGAGAGGCTGAGGATGGAGGATTACTTGAGCCCAGGAGGCAGAGATTGCAGTGAGACAAGATCGCACGACTGCACTCCAGCCTGTGAGACAGAGAGAGTCCCTGTCTCAAAAGAAAGAAAGAAAGAAAAAGAAAAAATGAAATGTGTGCCTTCTCTGAGACAACAAAGTAAAGAAAGATCAGCCCTTCCTTAGAATAAATTGTTTAAAGTACTTCCTGTGGGTAAATGAGTTAGAAACATAATGCTGCCTCTAGGCTGAAGGAGGCCTAGGTATGTGGTTTAGTTGCAACGGTTTGTTAGTGCTAAGAGACAGATCCCAGGCTGAATTGCAACTCCCAGGGGCCTCCTTTGCAGGTGGCAAAAAGCAGAGCCATGTGAGGCAACCATGTCATAGAGAATGCCCTTCCTCCAATCTATAATAAAGAACCTCCTTTTCCTCTTTGGCTATTAAATTTTATCAATTCATAATTCCCCTTTAATCACATTCTCTTGTTAAAAGAAAAATGCCCTCCCCCAGACCCCAGCCCATAGTCATTTTTCCTACCTCAAAATACCTATTGCTTTATTTTATTTATGCTATACTTTGCATCCTGGTGAGCATATTATATTTGCTGTATTCTTATATTCTGCATTGTATACATATTATTTTTGTCTGTGCATGCCTCATCTTCAGTCAAAATTCTGGAAATCCCCCTCTTGGGCAGGAAGAAATCCCTAGAGTATGGGCAGACAAAAGATGATAGTTATGTCAATATTCTGTAACAGACGTCATCAGACTGTTGGAAGTACTCATTCAGGTAAGTTTTCACACTGTTGAAAACTTTTGTTTTGGGTCACAGTGACTTCATCATATTGGGTCTCAGGATTCTTCTGTTTTAAAAAGTTCTATATATGAAGAAGCAGGTCAGTAAACATCCAGTCAGCTTCCAGTGACCTATTACTGTGACTGTTTGGTTTGAAACTTTAGTCTTGAAGGTTTATATGGTTTTGCTTTGTGTCCCCACCCAAATATCATGTCAAATTTTAATTCCCAATGCTGTGGAAGGGACTTTGGTGGGAGATGATTGGATTATGGAGGTGGATTTCTCCTTTTCTCTTCTCATGATAGTGTGTGAGTTCTTATGAGATCTGGTTGTTTAAAAGTGTGTAGCACATCCCCCTTATCCCTACTTTGCATTCTCTCTCTCTCTCTCTCTCTCTCTCTCTTTGCCGGGGTAAGACATACTGGCTTTCTCTTCACTTTCTGCCATGATTGTAAGTTTCCTGAGGCCTCCCAATCATACTTCCTGTACAGCCTGTGGAACTGTGAGTCAATTAAACCTCTTGTCTTGATGAATTACCCAGGCTCAGGTAGTTCCTTAGAGGAGTGTGAGAACAGAGTAACACAAAGGTCAATCATTTGTTTTACTATCTCTTGAGATATTATTAGGCAAAAGACACCAAAAATATAAACTTTAACCAACACAGAAAATGTCCTTGTTACATATCTTGTTTTTTAATAGTATACATTTGGGAATGAGATTTCTCATGTAAGAACATGTTGTGTTTGACAATTATTTCATAACAGGCTGAGATAGTAGTCAAAGAAATATGATAAGTGAGTATAACTTAGTGTTAATAGATTTTATTTACAAACTAAAATGACTACAATCAGGCAATAGTGATCTAAGCAGGACATACAGAGCAAAAATTACTCCTAACATTTGTGATGAAAGAGTATTTTCTTAATTTAATAGAGAAATAATATTCTAATACTAAGAAAACAGCTCACTACATGATAAATGGTGACTGTTTCAAGAAAAAAATAGTATTTCCAAAGGCAATTCAAGAATCTGCCTAAACAAAGTTACAAATATATTCAAGACAAAAATAATAAACTTTAAAAACATCTTTTCACAACTTCTAATTAGAGCAGAATAAAACTTGGCAGCTTCATCTGAGATACTTCAGATGAAGAGGTGAATGCCCTAGGATGAATCCAGTCCCCAGATTGACAGGTCAGAGAGTGCTTTTACTTAATTAAACCCATGGAGGAAAGTTCTCTTTGGGTTTATGTAAGGACTATTGAGAAGGAAAATAAAAGAAGGATAAGAATATCTTCCCTCATTGTGCTCATGTGAAGGGCTGCTTAAGATCCATGGCACGCAAGTTATCCCTACTTCCCCACCCCCAGGCATATACTCCTACTAGGGGCCAGATCTGGAGAGAATCTGGCAGAAGGCGTTGCTTGAGTCTGTTTTTGTTACCCTGATAATTTGCTATTTTGCAATACTTGTAAAGCATCAGTTTTAGGTTTGGAAGCACACAGCCCACCCACTGAGGCAAAGTGTTCTTTTCTTGACTAAGCATATGCCTGCTTCTTGGAAAGAACGTGAGAGGAGGTGAAAAAGACTCCACACTTGGGGAAATAAAGAATTCTTTAATGTTGAAAGACAAAATTGAGGCTTTTGAATACTAAAGTTAAAACTACATCTACATGACACCCAAAAATAGATGTTACATAGTTATTTCATTTTTCTATTGATTCTGTTCATTCATTCATCCCTTCATGCATACAACTAATTTTACTAACCACCTAGTATCTATTACATATAAGGTGTACTTGGTTTTTGGTAATTAAATGGTGAGGAGACAGAGTTCTTGCTTTCATAAATCTTGTATTTGTCGAAGGCCTGTCACTGGAAATCCTCCAGGCTAGAAAGCCCACATTTCATGTAAGCCTTACGTTAGACTATCTAAAGTCCTATATGTAGGCATTCAATAATTATAACCCAGGCATTTGGATCCATCTGATGGAAGAGTTAAGTTGTGAAATTCAGATAAGTTATTGACGATGAGGGCTTTTGGGTTCTTAAAGGATGCAAGCCAGATGGCAAGGAGACTCAGTCATCCGTTAGCCTAGTGAAACTCACTCAGTAGCTATGCAAGACATAAAATGGGCACCTGGTGTCCATGCCTATTATACCACTTGTCTTATTCTTTGCCCTAGATCATTAGATTGTATTCATTACTCATGATTACTAAACATACACAAATGCCACAATTGTGCTCCCAAACTTCACATTCCTGCTGGGTCACTTATACCATACCTCTCAATGCTTACATTCCCTAACATAAAAGTCACATGGAAAAGATGCAAATGGATAAAATTAGGAGATAATTCCAGACCTTGGAAAGTGTTATGGAACACTAATAGCACATTTCCCTTTAAAGGCAGGGAATTAACTTAGGAAGAGCAAGCAGAATGTCCTCTCAGAGAAGGTGGCATTTAGATAGAAACTTACCAAGGGTGGTAAGAAATCTAAAATAAGAAAAACTGGAGTGAACATTATTCAATTCAGATAAAATAGCAAGTGAAAAGTATCCAAAACTGTGATGAGTTAAGGGGTCCTAGGAATAGAGTAGCTTAGTGTGGCAGGGTTGTTGGGGAGCTAAGGAAGTAGATGGAGATGTTGAAACATTGGCAGGGACCAGATCATGCAAACACACAAATATGATGCTTTAAGTTTATCTTTTAGGTTCTTGTTTATAGCTATTCAGATGGAAGAAAATGAGCTAAAATTATAAAGGACAAAATGAATAAAGTCAAAAAATACAAATTAAGCTAAGCAAAAATTAAGATGTTTAAATATTTAAATGGAACCAAGCTATGAATAATTACTTTCCTGAGAACTGCTGTCATTATAACACAAATATGAGAAGGATTAGTGAATCCTATGAGACACTTTATGAAGAAAAATATACAGACACGTTAAGGTGCTAGCAATTCAGTTACAAATGAGTATAATAAGATGATGTTGATATTCTATCAAATTTTTTAAATTATATTTTAGGCTGTGGGGTACATGTGCACATCCTGCATTCTGCATGATTCTTGCATAGGTACACACATGCCATGGTGGTTTGTTGCCTCCATCCTCCCGCTGACCTCGCCTACATCAGGCATTTCTCCTGGTGTTATCCCTCCCAATCACCCCACCTACCGCTGTCCCTCCCCTACCCTCTCCTCCACCCCCCAACCTACCCAAGTGAGTGTTGTTCCTGTCCCTGTGCCCAAGTGTTCCCATGCTCATCACCCACCTAAGGGTGAAAACATGCGGTGTTTGGTTTTCTGTTCTTGTGTCAGTTGCTGAGAATGATGGTTTCTAAATTTATCCATGTCTCTACAAAGGACACAAACTCAGCGTTTTTTATGGCTGCATAGTATTCTGTGGTGTATATGTGCCACATTTCCTTTGTCCAGTCTATCATTGATGAGCATTTGGGTTGGTTCCAGGTCTTTACTATTATTAACAGCTCCACAACAAACATAGGTGTGCATGTGTTTTTATAATAGAACAATTCATAATCCTTGAGTATACACCTAGTAATGGGATTGCTGGGTCAAATGGAATTTCTATTTCTAGATCCTTGAGGAATCACCACACTGTCTTCCATAATGGTTGAATAATTTACACTCCCACCAACAGTGTAAAAGTGTTCCTATTTCTCCACATCGTCTCCAGCACCTGCTGTCTCCAGATTTTTTAACGATTGCCATTCTAACTGGCACGAGATGGTATTTCAATCTGGTTTTGATTTGTATTTCTCTAATGACCAATGATGATGAGCATTTTTTCATGTTTGTTGCCAGCATAAATGTCTTCTTTTGAAAAGTGTCTGTACATATCCTTTGCCCACTTTTGATTGGGTTTGTTTGTTTGTTTTCTTGTAAGTCTGTTTTAGTTCTTTGTAGATTCTGGATATTAGCCCTTTGTCAGATGGGTAGCTTGCATAAATTTTTTCCCACTGTGTTGATTGCCAGTTCACTCTAATGATTGTTTCTTTTGCTGTGCAGAAGCTCTTAAGTTTAATTAGATCCCATTTGTCTATTTTGGCTTTTGTTGCCATTGCTTTTGATGTTTTAGTCATGAAGTCCTTGCCTGTGCTTATGTCCTGAATGGTTTTGCCTAGGTTTTCTTCTAGGTTTTTTATGGTGTTAGTTCTTACATTTAAATCTTTGATCCATCTGGAGTTAATTTTTTATAAGGTGTAAGGAAGGGATCCAGTTTCAATTAATTAATATTTTTTTGTAGAATTAGGAAAAATTACATAAATTTTAAGTAATTGTGTTTTCAAACTTAGTAATAGTATAGAGAGTCTACTAAATGTGGTTTCTGGACATTTTCATTTTTCATGGGGAAGTTTCCTGAGGCCTCCCAATCATACTTCCTATACAGCCTGTGGAACTGTGAGTCAATTAAACCTCTTGTCTTGATGAATTACCCAGGCTCAGGTAGTTCTTTAGAGGAGTGTAAGAATAAATTTTTTAAGTTATTGAGCATTTTAAAAAGAAGTACCTAATTGTCTTTATTACACTTTGAAATTTTAGTTCTTGTTTATATTTTAGTTTAAAATGGAGTCCACAGGTAGAAAATGGGTTTCCCTTAGAAAACCAGCTATCCGTCTTGAATATATTTCTACCAGACTATGAAAACAACAAGAAACCTGGAATAAAATACAGAAAGCGTTTGTTGGGACAGAAACCATAAAAAAAGTGTCTGACACCTAAAATCTGTCACAGAAAGTTTGTGGGACAAATGCAAGATGGTTTAATATGAAAATTGTGGTGCCAACACTTGTGACATGAATGAAATGAAGAGAAAGTTTCCCAAATAGTAAGACTGAGAAAATGTTTTAGTTTGGGTCCTTCATTGGAGAATAGGAAGATAAATATATATTGAATTATAATTGTGAAACCTATTATTATTTTGTGTGAAGAACCTTAGTTTTATAAAATCTCAGATAGCACTTGTATGATAACTCATTAGATTTCTGCTTGTAGATTAATCACCTTCTAAATTATCTGTGACCAATCCTTTAGTAGTCACATGCTCTTCTGGGCTCAGGCTCCCTACAATCAGTTAACTGGTGGTCAGGGAATGAAATTAATTTTAATGTTTGCCTTAGGCAAACAATTCAGAAGGCAGATCTCCTGTTAAAATGTTATGTATCCCTAAACTAATTATGAAATATAAATGATTTCTGGATTATTTCAAGCCAAAAACTTGTTAGGAAACCTTGATTTGCTACAGGATTTTTTTATCTAAAAATAATTTCTCAGAAGAAATTTATCTCCTCTTTTTCTTATTTTGTAGAACTACTGTATTTTTGACATACAATTGAAGCACTTAAAATTAGAAAATGTGCAGGGTTTTTTCATCCCCTCAAATATACTCAATGAATACATTTCTGCTGACTTTTCCCAGCTGTATGTAAATTCTGCGTTGTTGTTCGTTTTTTTGGGTACATGCGCACTAATCCAGACTGGACAGACTGAGGATATCTTGGACACAAGTGTTTATATTCTGTAGTATCAGAAAACTTGGAAGTTGTTGAATCCAGAAAAAATATTGCATTGGTTTATTTACACGAAGAGATCATATTAACGGGAAAATTTAAAAATAAATATCTCTCAATATTCCAAATAAAAACATATTTTCCAAACTGAAAGTCTAGTAGACCCAGCTCAATTAATGAACTTAAAGTTACCTTTCAGCAATGTAAAAACTGTCTAATATTATTTGATGTCATAATCCCAAAGTGAAGATGATTACCATTTCAGGTCATTCTAATAATTTTGAATAATGTCTTCAAATAATTTCAATGCAAAAATGTCGAGCAAATGCCTGCTGATGATGATTTATTAAGTTATTAAGCATTTTAAAAAGAGGTACCTAATTGTCTTTTTTTTTTCACTTGATTTTAGTTCTTGTTTAGATTTTAGTTTAAATTGAACATTTATTGAAGGCAATATTATTGTCTCAAAAAAAAAAAAAAACACACACTAAGGCTATTTAATCACCCAGTTTACCATATTACTGTTTAATTCAATGGAACAAATAATTTCTTTTTGGAAACTCTGGTGGATAAGAATAGCCTTACAAAAAGAGTATAGATCCTCTAATAGGCATAGAGAGAATGCTCACATGTCACATTTTCTTTTTGTAAAATAAAAATGAACATTCTTCAAGATATAAACCGAAAGAGGAGATTTATATATAAAGCAAATGAAAGCCTTAAATGTGGAATTTTTAGATTTATTTGTTAATGAATAACACAACAATGTAATATAAAGAGATAATTGGAGAATAGGGTCTTATAAAAATTAAAATATTAAGATTTGCTATGAGAGTGTCCCATTTTTATTTTTTGTATTTTATTTTTTTGAGGCAGAGTTTTACCCTGTCACCCAGGCTGGACTGCAGTGGTGTGATCTTAGCTCACTGCAACCTTCACCACCCAAGTACATTTTCATGCCTCAGTCTCTTGAGTAGCTGGGATTACAGGCATGTACCATCATGCCTGGCTAATTCTTTGTATTTTTGTTTATCTCTAAATAAAGATGGGTTGACCATCTCTACTAAAGACACAAAAAGTATTGCCCAGGCTGGTGTTGAACTCCTGGCCTCAAAGGATCTGCCCATCATGGCCTCCGAAAGTGCTGGGATTATAGGTATGAGCCACCATGCCCGGCCTGTTTTGTTGTTTTTCAATGAACTTGGGAATAGATCAGGATGAGAAGAGTGACACACATGCCAGAAATCATTCATCTAGCTTCTCTTTTAGGCTGAGGCCAGATATATAAGTCTAACACGGGGGAGAAATGTGGCTTTTTATTTTCTGTCTGTGTTAGTCAGAATAAAACATTTTAACCTGAAATTACACAGTTAAATATCCTGTTACATATAATAGAAGATATCCACACAAAGAATTTCAAATGAATAAAAATTATGGTCCTGTTAGGAATTTAGGGGGTTTGCAAAGCATTGAATACACTGTAACTTTTCTTTAATATTTCTTGAATAGTCAACAGAATTCCTTCCTTGAGGGCAGTGTTTCTGGCTAACATGTCTCTTGTTGTTCAGAAAAATGCCTACCTTGTGTTGGATGCTCAATACATTTGGTTCTTATTAAAAGAAATAAAATAATAGATATGCATTATTCAATATTCTCAGTATGCAATGTGAATCCCAAGTCAAAGGCACTTAAATTTTTACTTTGCTACCACTTTCTAATAATTATGATAATGTAGTAGTGTCTAAGAGATTAGGCTCTAAAATCTGAGAATAATCATGAGTCGGTTCTAGTTTGATTATATACTAGTTTTATAAAACACAGCATATTCTTGACCTTTCAAAGCCACATTTCTTCTTAGAAAATATAATAAATAAAATAAAATAACAGATGCTAACTTACAGACTGATCATGAAGATCCAACAAGCTAAGGGCTATTATCATAGCAATATGGCCAACTCATATTGTGTACAATAAAAAATCATCTATTAAAACAAAGAAATGAATGAACAAGCATTATTCAACAGGTTACTCAACAGAGAAACTGTGTATATTGTGCTTCCTAGGTTACTTGTTTAAGTCTGCAGAGCTTACATTCAAAGAAATTTTTTTAAGTCTTAACACATAAAGGCATTAACAAATGGTTTACACATATAATGATACTATCATCTACAAAACCAAATGCTTTGTTTATTAATGTTTGAGGGAGTATAATCAATAATTATACAAATAATCAAGATATGAAGTCAATCTATTTGATTAATCATGGCTTTATTTCCATACTAGCCTATCATGCCGTGTGTTGCCCCAGCAGACTACAAGATCTCTGAAATTGTTTTATAAGACTTACTTTGAGTTTTATAATTATTCTGCCAGAAGTGAATGTGAATTATTTCCCTCTCGTTAGATGATGCCTAAAACAAATAACCTTACGTAGCTTCCAAAAATAAATATTATTTCTTGTTCATGTTACAAATCAGTGGGTGTGGGTCTGCAGCTATGGTTGATTCAAAATAGCAACTGCGTTCAGGTCTGCTCCAGGGTCTTCTTCATCCTGAGGGTTCAGGCGAAAGTAGCAGCACTTTTGTGTGAAAGGCCCATTCTTTGTCAGAGGAAAAACATTGAAAGAGTTAGAATATAAACTGCAGATTTCCCTTAAATATTCATTTCAGACCTGGCCATGAACAAAATACATCATATGGCCAAGCACAAAGTCAGAGGCAGGGAGCTATATTCTTCCCATACATGTTACATGATCATAGGCAGAGATCTATGATTACTTTTTAATCAGAGGACAGAGTGATAGAACAGTGATAAATATGCTTCATGGAAATCAAGATTCAAAATTTTACCTCCTATAGACATAATCTCAATGAAACATAAATCAAGTGCATATTTCTTCAAAAAAGCAGTAAAAAGATTTGGAAACATTTTCTGAATGAAGATTAAAAGTAAGAACTTAACCTCCCGTCTATTGTACATGAAAGTCTATCTGATGGAAGAATAAATCCATAATCTCCATGATTTCTTGATGGGAAACAGATGAAGACAGCATGAAACACACATGAGAATGAAGCCACGGGGCATCACCAATTCATTTGGCCTTTCTGATATGATTTTTCCTTTATAGAGGGAAGTGGTTTTCAAAAGGAAGATGAAAACCAGTCTAACGTAGAGCCATATTCAAATTGAATCAAAGAGGCTAGTCTCCCAGGAAGGATATTGGACCGATAAGTTAAAAGATGAATTAAACAACATCCAAAACTGAGAACCAACCCTGAGATTTGGCAAACAATGAATCACTGACCACCTGATCAGAGCCTGTCTTTGTAACACATTATGATCTAAAAGCAAGTTGATACCAGTCAATCATATTTATGATCTTGCTAAAGTGATGAATGATGAGTGAGGACAAGACAGTTGAAATTTTTCTATGATACTTCTTTGGGCAACAAAACGTAGGAGTTTTATTGCCCAAGTCTGAGGAGTCAGCCTCTGATAGTGAACATATCTAATATAAAAGGCTTGTTAAGTTAGAAAGACCCGAGAAAGTTACTTAATCTTATTTAGCCACAATATCCATAACTCGATTTACTAGTTTCTACTCCATGGAGAGGTCGTGAGATTTAATAGCACATCCAACATATATTCCTGTTTTGTTTGTTTTTTCTGTCATGATGGTGATAATACTTTATATTTCAGTCTCTTTTAAGCAATGACATAATGATGCATGAGTAAATTTCTCTTGGATTAAGCCACAGATACTTGAGGACTGTTGGTTTTCACAATATATACATGGTACATGCTACTTATAAAACTTGCCTCTCTAAACTATAGCAAAACAAAAAGGAAACATCTAGAATCAGTGCCTAGTGGAGGCTGGAACAGTAGCAATCCTTCCCAACTGAGGAGAGTGGAGGAACGGCTCTTCACATGTGTGCGCACTTGTGTGTGTGTGTTTGCAAGTGCATGCCTGGTGTGCATATATATGCGTGTTTAGGATATGATTAGTTGGACTGCATATGAATGGATAGATAGCAGAAGACCAAAAGTGTGACATGCCATGACTTTTAACTTTCTCCATTCATTTTCTTGTGTAAGTTCTAGAAAGGGGGAGAGGGTGGTGTGTCCATGTGTATGTTATACTAAAAAATATTAGAAAACCCAGAATTAAGCTCTTCTAGTATTTTCATAATTTTTTCTTTCTATATAAAGTTGCATTCCTTAAATTATGAACTTTCATGGAATTTAGTGCAGTAGACTTCTTATGTAGTATACTTTTGATTTCACCTGTTAGGGATTGCCCATGTTTACAGGATAATATTCAGTCAACCAAATCGACTCTGGAAAGTCAGGGCAATGGCATGCAAGAAGACAGTTGGTGACTAAAAAGGGAACACATTCTATGCAATTCACTGACTCAGAATAAAGCACACAGGGTTGTTTGCTGCCTGCTAAAAGACATTCTCAGAATCAGTAATATGGCTAAAGATTTCAACACTCATGTATCACTAAAGTGGCACATGTTGAATGGGATATAATTTGTTCAGGGGCTATCTGTAGGAACTTTTGTCTACAGATAATCAACTTAGAGAGAAAATTTGTGCTTTATTGCTGGCTGATCTAAAAATGAGTGAAGATTAGTAGATCCAAAGCAAAACTCTACTTAAGTTGGGGGTAGAGGGAGGAGAAAGCCCAAATAGAATGAAATGGTACTGTGATTGCTCCCTCAGAGTGAAAATGTTATATTCTGTCTCTCCAAACACTAGCTCCACCCTATAATTGAGCCCAAAAGGAAGAATAGGAATATAGTAACATAATTATGATTTCTATATAGCATATGCCTTTATCATTAATATTTGCTGATTAATAAAATCTTCTAACTGGGGTTTAGTAGTTTATTGTTTCTTATATTGATGTGTGTCTTTGGGAGCAATTTTTATTAAGATTCTATGGAATAGATAAAATTTTGCTTAATAAGAATAATTGATATGCAAAACCTTGTTTCTATAATTTGTAATATTTTGGGGAATTTATTAAACAATTTTCGCAAAAAGTTTTAGAAACAAATAAAATTTGTTTTCAGTCAACAGATGTAGTCAATTAAAAAGCCACAGGATAGTCACTTGGGAGGACTGCTACTCAGGACACCAATATTACTGATAAGGATTTAATTGGAGAAAGAATTTTAGTGCAAGAGCACAATGGGCCTCATAGCTGAATCCAAGAATTTTGAATCCCAAATTCCAAGCAAGGATGGGCCCAAGGTGACTTCATACTTCCACTTCGTGATCCAGGGATTAGAGATACCAGGGAGAGAGTGGACAAGAGAGAGTAGAAAGATGGAGCTAAGCCACATGTGCCGAGCTATTACTTCCAAAGTTACCAGTCAAGTGATTATCTTCATCTCCCCAAGGATGAAATAAATAGTGCATTGGAGAGAGACTTGGAGTTATACTCCTAAAGCTCCCTTCACAGGAAAGAAAAACATCAGGAATGAGAAAGTAGTAGTCTCAACTAATATTACACAGCATTCATTGGTACCTCCAAATTGAGTGTTAGCTTGTAAATTAAATGATGAGCTTCAGGATCGACTTTATTCACTAATTTTGATAGGAGAGCTGTTCATAGAAAGAGAAAGTTTAGCATAGCATAGTAGCAATAGTTGATGGCAAGAGGAACTGTGACAGAGCAATAAGACTTTTCCTAGTTTGTATTTAAGGTCTCTCTCTCTCTCTCTCTCTCTCTCTCTCTCTCTCTCTCTCTCTCTCTCTCGAAAAGTGGTTGTGTGTGGGGGGTGGAGAAAAATCAAAATGATGAAGACTTTGTCACTACCTCACTTTAGGTTAACTGCAGAAGTTCCCAGGAGTCTCAGGCAGCTTATGTCAGAAATAGTTTAGCAGACTTTGAAGAGCTGATCCAGGAGTTTTCAGGAAAGATTTAAAATCAGGTCACCAAATTTTGTGTGAGTAGAGAAACTTGGAAGTTGAAGTTACCTTAAGAGGGATATTTGGAGTGCACTATTAGAGAAAGGCATATTTTAAAGATGACATACAGTTACTCTTGGATTTTAAATGAGCACTTCAGAACCATACTTTGAAATTTACATAGATTATTTGTTTCAGTAGCTGCTTTATACCTTTAAAGATTGATAGTCTATCTGAAAAGACCCAATAATAACAACTAGCATTTATTTATTGTGATATGCATTTATTTATTTACTGACAGATAAATAAATTGTTGAGCCAATGTTGACGCTTTAAGGTAATTTTCCAACTATTTGAATTAACTTTATTTTTATTTTTAGGGTTTTTTTTATTATTTATTTATTTATTTTGAGACGGAGTTTCGCTTTTGTTACCCAGGCTGGAGTGCAATGGCGCAATCTTGGCTCACCACAACCTCCGCCTCCTGGGTTCAGGCAATTCTCCTACCTCAGCCTCCTGAGTAGCTGGGATTACAGGCATGCACCACCATGACCAGCTAATTTTTTGTATTTTTTTTAGTAGAGACGGGGTTTCACCATATTGACCAGGATGGTCTCGATCTCTTGACCTCGTGATCCACCCGCCTCGGCCTCCCAATTTAACTTTATTTTTAAAGCTGGCTAAAGGTAGCATAATATAAAAAAGAAAAGACACTGGAGTGAGAGTCAGGGAATCAGGTACTAGTTACTCCACCAACCACCGGAGAAATTTCTGCCACTTTAGCTACATTGTACAGAATTAAAATGGAAAGAAGTCTTGGAGAAAAACTATTTACATAATATCATCTTACTGAACGGAGAACGTGTTTTCCCAAGGAATGGCAGTGAGTCAATGGCAGAGCTAGGATTAAATTCTAGATATTCTTGCCCCTAGTTTAGTTATTGTCCTCTAAATAATCTCTATGATGTCTTGTACCTCTACAATTCTGTATTTGTAGTGACTTCCTCTTTGGCACTTTTTAATTCCTAAAGTGTGGTTAGGGTGTTTATTCTTATTCCTCCCACAACTTCACTTTACAGATGTAAAAGCAGAGCTGAGAACATAGGAATTACTTATCATGTACTGGAAGGTACAGGTTGGCCATTCTGAAAACAAAGATACAAAGTTCAAATTTCTCTTAGAATAATTACAAGAGCTAAACTTCAATGTAACTCTATATTCATTCAGGAGATGGAGACCACCCTGGCTAACATGGTGAAACCCTGTTTCTACTAAAAATAAAAATAATAATACAAAAAATCAGCCAGGCATGGTAACACGCACCTGTAGTCCCAGCTACTCAGGAAGCTGAGAAGGCTGAGGCAGGAGAATACTTTGAACCCAGGAGGCGGAGCTTGCAGTGAGCAGAGATTGCTCCACCGCACTCCAGCCTGGGTAACAGAGCAAGACTCAGACAAAAAAAGAAATAAAAAAGGTTATCCCTGAATTAACTGTTGTTTCCCTGTTAGTTCATTTGTTCCAGTGAACACACATCAGTACTTAGGCGTATATTTTTCAATAAAAATGGCTAAGTCCTGGAAAGATCATTTTGTTTTGACTCTTGAGTGTACCACATGAGATATGTGTTAGAAACTGCCCAGACATCACCATGTGCTATTTCACAATTCCATTATCCTTATTTTGTTTTCTCATGCACAGCAAGAAGCAGCAGATGCTAGAAGTGGCCATCCACTCCTCACCTGGGCAAGATTGCCCTGCCTACTCTAATCCTACACACAGGCTCCACAGTTACCCCCTGGCATATAACTTCTTAAGACAGGAGGCTGAATTATCCAGTGAGTTTTCCTGCCTCCCCTGTGGGGTCAGGGTTCCCCTTTCCCCTTTTAGTTCACCTCTCCTTGTTATTTTCGTAACACTTAGCAAAAGATAACAGATTAAGCCAAGTGCAGAGATAATGAAATATAAATTAGTAGGCTTTCTAGCCTTTATCCACAGCCCTGTCAGAGTGTATTATCTGATAGACTGAGTTCAGAGCAAGTCAGTTAAATTTTCCCTTATCAGAAACTGAGTGTGAAGTGTGGTAATGTTGCTAAGTGCAGAACAAAAATCTCTCTCTTTTGCATCCCTTGACTGCTCCAGGCAACATTCTTGGAAACCTCTGAGTAGGAAGGAAGAGAAGACCCTGAGATATATACAGTGTGACAAGCCAGGAGGCTATGCTTCTCTGGTAACCATTCTATGAACGGCAGTCGCCTGTGGCTGTGACATTACCACACTTTGCTCAGCTTCAGAAAGGGAAATTTAACTGACGACTGCTATGAACTGAAGCCACAGCCTAAACCAGATAATACACCCTGACAATACTGTCAGGCAAAAAAGCTGTGTTCCCATTGATTTCATTGCATTAGAGACATATTACCCTGAGCAGTGTGTGTTCAAGGGTATATTGTGCACACTGTGGGAATATCAAAGGGGATGCACATTGATTCAGGCAGAAGCAGGCCTCCAAGAGAAGAATCTCCGGAGTGGCCTGCCTGAAACATGCAGCATTTGGTACAGTGGAGAAGATGATGCAATTGATGGTAATTATAACTTGGTTCTCCATCTGTATCAACCGTGACCTGCTGAGTTTATTTGAGAGAGAAAACCAAATTCAAATGTATGAAGAGCAACACTGAATCTCTGCTTTTTGCAGAAATGTTGTAGATGTACTATAAAATATGGAGGAAATCAGGAATGTAAAAACAATGTTTTAATCATCTCAAAGTTTACTAATTACTTCACTTGATTCCATTTGTAGATAAGAAGCTCTCTAGAAGTTTATTTCTTACTGTTTTAACTATCATATATAGCCTTTACCACAATACCACAAAACAATGTTGGCATATGGCCTTACAAATAAGTTAACATTTCATTGAACAATTGATTTGGCAAAATGTTAAAATTCACACACTAATGCAAAGACAAAAGAATCAGAGAAAAATATTTTATAATTTATATTTGTAAAAATCATAAAGATACCTCATAATTTTTAATGCATCTTTAATACTGTTTGTGCAAGCCCTATATGGATCAGGAGGTCAAAGAAAGCAAAGATGTAGCAGGAAAGAAGTATGTCTTTACTCCTTATAAAATAAAAAAGACGAAATTCTAAAAACATCTTGAGACTTAGGCTGGAAAATCAATTCATTAATACTTCAAAAAAAAAAAAAAAGGTAGTAAGTAATCTCTATTCAGGATTCCTAGAATGATTTTCTTAAATCTTTTGACTTTAAAGTCATCCAAAGTACTGATCTCAAGATGATTCCCCTCTCCCATCACTCTGTTCATAATTCTTCCCATTTCTAAGACCTTTCTGTTTTTGTACACCATCTGAGTTTTGGGCTTTTGTAGATCATTTGTTTTAACCATGGCCTATTGACATTTGAATGGTTATTAACATCAAAATCTTAGTCATTTTCTCTGTAATTGGGTTTATGGACTCTTTCAACTTAAATCATCTATACGGTAAGTTAACAATTCACTGTTTTCACAGAAAAAGCTGTCCATGCCTTTCTGAAGGAAGGATTAACTCATAATCAGGAGGGTGATTTATTGTTCAAAAGCCTCAGTTTTGATTGCATCATTTTTATTAGAATAATAAATGAATAATGTGGAAAATGAGAGCAAGTGGTAAAGGGGAGAACAAAAAGATTTGAGCATGCTTAAGTCTTTCATAACTTATTTCCTTACGGTTAAAGAATGACATCACTATTGAAAAACAAGAAGACTAACTTCTCCTTCACTAAAGGCCAAAATGATCCACTGTATAGGAAGGAAAGCAGGGAGGAAACAGCCCTGGAAAGTTCAGGCTCAAATCACTTCTCTTTCTCTCCAGTCCTGCCCTGGAGCCCCTCAGCCACATTTCTGCAATCTATGCAGACTTTTACCCTCAGTACCCATTTGTATGACCAAGTACTTTACTTTTTGAAATTAAAATATCTTATATATAAATAAGCAAATAAAGCATATTAAATTATTAGTATAAAGTTAAATTGTTACTGTTATAAAAAATATTAAGTATTGGGCCGGGCACAGTGGCTCATGCCTATAATCCCAGCACTTTGGGAGGCCGATGCTAGTGGATCACAAGGTCAAGAGATCAAGACCATCCTGGTCAACAAGGTGAAACCCCATCTCTACTAAAAATAAAAAAATTAGCCAGGCATGGTGGTGCACACCTGTAGTCTCAGCTACTCGGGAGGCTGAGGCAGGAGAATTGCTTGAACCCAGGAGGTGGAGGTTGCGGTGAGCCAAGATTGCACCATTGCACTCCAGTCTGGGTAACAACAGTGAAACTCCATCTGAAAAAAAATATTAAATATTATTAATATCGGCCAGGCATGGTGGCTCACGCCTGTAATCCCAGCACTTTAGGAGGCCGAGGTGGACAGATCATGAGGTCAGAAGTTTGAGACCAGTCTGGTCAACATAGTGAAACCCTGTCTCTACCAAAAATACAAAAAAATTAGCTGAGTATGGTGGTGTGTGCCTGTAACCCCAGCTACTCAGGAGGCTGAGGCAGGAGAATCAGGAGAACACCGGAGGCAGAGGTTGCAGAGAGCCAAGATCACGTCATTGCACTCCAGCCTGGGTGACAGTACAAGACTCCACCACAAAAAAATAATAATAATAATAATAATATTAAGATAGCATTAATTTAAAAATTCATCTAGTATAAAAAGTCAAGATTAACATAATAGTGAGTTACATCATTTATGACAACTCTTATGGATTCAGTTTTTTGCATTAGTTTCTATGTTCAACATTAAAGTTATTATGTTTACTTTTTTTCTTAGTATTGCCTGACATATTCCCTATACCCCTTTATTTCTAATTTTTAGTGTTCATTTGCTGTGTCTTTTGTTAATAGTGTACAGTTGAATATTTTTGAACACATTCTGTGTCTTCTGTTTTAAATATGTTAATTATTATTACATTTGAATGTATCTTTCCACCTTTTCTTCTGTGATCTTTGCTTTTGCCCCAGCTTTCTCTTTATGGTGAAATTGACAGACTTTTCTTTTGTTAAGTGGTGCAGAAATTTGTTCTTATATACAAACTATAATAGTGACCATTAGATTTTGAGCAAATTCATTAAAGTGCTACCAACACCTAGGTATTATCTGTAGCCTCTCCCTCATCCCAAGTGTGCCTAGGACTGCCATGTCTAGCTTAAACATCTTCCAGGTACAGACATTTGATTTTCTTTTCCAGTTTTACTTTTGATTTTGGGTGTGTGTTGAAGGCATTGAAGGAAGGAGCATTGAAGAAAGAGCTATTGTATGCATGTGTCTATAGTCACTTTGGAATTGTAAAGCATATCCTCCAATAACCTTTTCAGAAGGAGTATGCAAAATGACAAACCTTCTGAATTCATAGATATTTTTTAAAGTATTTTTATCCTCAAAATTGAATCTAACTTTAGGATTCTATGTTTAAAACTTTTTTCCTGCAGAACTTTTGAAAAAGTTATGCCATTTATTGAGAGTATCTAAGATGCCGATGGATACATTTTTTGTTAACATCACTGTTATTTGTTTGTAGATTACCTATTTATTCTCTCTTGGGGCATTTATAATTTTTCCTATACATTTTTAGAACTTAAAATTCTTTAAAAATGTACAGCTTCTTGTTACAAATTCTGGTTAAAACAATGGGTCAAGTGTCAAATATATTGTTGCGAATCATTCACTGAGTCAACAAATATGCACACACACACACACACACACACACAAACACACACACACAGTTTGCCACTATGGACTATAATATTGAACAATAAATATAGCTCCATCCTGGTTAATTCCACAATTTCCTGGTAGTGACACACATTAGTAATTCAAATATGCATATATTATATTTTGGGCTATAAAGGCAAAAAACACAATATAGGATGAGTATAAAATGGCCTGGGCAGAACAGAGTGAGGATTGAGAGACAAGTCAGAGAACATTTCCCCAAATTAATAATATATAACGCCATCCCTGAAACATGAAAAGATATACAGTTAGGTAGTTAGGTAAGGGGAAGAGAAGATGAGGAGATCTTTATCATTAACTTTACCCAGTAAAAATGTAAATGACACAAATAATAAACTAGAAAAAGTTGTAATCCTTAACTAAAAAGTACCATTGATTTAAGCTATAATCTATGATTTATAATGCCCTTCATATGCTCATATTCCACAACTTGCTTTATCATAAACTTGTCTATAGGATGAAACCAACAAGGTAGAAAAATGAAGAGTCTGGTGTTTTCAAACAACTTAATTGCTAACTCATACCATATCCCACTTGACTCAGTGATTTGTGCTCTATAAACAATTTCTTACACGTCAAAGCATCTTTCACTGACTGCCTTATATAGGAGCCTGGAGGGCCTATTAATATCAGAATTCATCTTCCACTTGTAGATTGACAAATTTAAAGATTGCGACTTATTTCTTGATAGAAAAACACTTTTTTAAAAAAATGGCTAATGAAGAGAAAGCAGAATGAGAATCTAAGATACTCTTCAGACTAAAGGTGGGGGACTCAGTTATATAATTTTGCAAGAATTTATTTGATTCTACAATTCAAACATTGGAGTCTGGGAAACAACAGAAGACTCAGAAGCCAATCTGATATAAAATTTACTTATGCTTTTTCCTTCCTGAACTGTGAAGTGGCTACTAGAGTACCATTACATGGTTTTTAGAACTAGGACGCTGGAAGGTATAATGAGATAAGTCTATGGGAGTGCAATTCCAGGATTCCCCCGGCATATCTGTATTCAAATCAAATTTTATACTTTAAGTGTGATGAGGTGTGTTCTTACTCACAAGTGGGAGTTGAACAATGAAAACACATGGCCACAGGGAGGGGAACATCACACACCAGTGCTTGTCGGGGGTTGGGGCACAAGGGGAGGGATAGCATTAGGAGAAATACCTAATATAGATGACGGGTTGATGGGTGATGCAAACCACCATGGCACATGTATACCTATGTAACAAACCTGCATGTGCTGCACATATATCCCAGAACTTAAAGTATAATAAAAAATAAGTAAATAAATGTGGTGCGGTGGCAACACAGTATACAGTCCAAGGTCAGAGAGGCAATTATTCCTTTGCTCCATCCCCATGGTCTTTCTCTATAGTCAGATCAAACAGGTCAAAAATTGGAGAATGGGCAAATTTGGCTTTCTGCTCCTTTACTGGAATAACCAGAAGGATCACAAGGTAAAATCAATGGCAAAATAATGACAGAAACCTTGTAATTGGGACAAAATCTCATTGAGACTAATCAGACTGTATCAGCAACTCACAAAGATCTTAGTGTTTTAGGACATCATATAATTTCTACATATTAAATAGTCATAATAATTATGCCCCATTGAAAAATAATTTTCCGTTCTCATTTTAATAAGGAGAAAAGTGGTAGAAGCAAACCCCTCAATTTGTTCCACCTGTTATATTCATGTGACTGTGTTTCTTTTTTCTTTTTTCTACAGATCAACAAGATAAACCTAACTGCCTAGCTGCAAAAAAAGGATGAAAGGGGCTCCACTGTGAACTGAAGTTTCAGTTAAGATGCCTTATACTGGCTCATGTTCTGAAATTAGCATGAAACAGCACCAGAGGAAACAGAGGGATTCTTTCCTGTTGTACAAAGGACCCTGTGAACTTTCCAAATGCCTGAGATCTCATTACTGACAACATTTTTTGCCCTCCAAGTTTTCACATAGTGACCTTATGGCTTCTATTGGAGCTCGGATGCAGATTTCCTCTCCAGTGAAATGGCATGACCAGAGTGAAAAACATAGTCTTTAAGAAGGCAAGCTGTGCACCACCGACATAATTAGGAAAGCTGCTTGGGAGGAGAGCGGTGGACATCTAATGGGCTAGCAAGGATAAGGTGGAAAATAAGAGCGTGGTAATGTAGTGGAAGCACTGTTTGAGTTTTCCTTTAGGTAGGCTGAAAAACAAAATATTAAGCCTACTGAAACCCTTTCGGAGTTTGGGGATTAAAAGCTCTAAGGAAGCTTAAACCACTACAGAAAGGAGAGGAGTGTTCTGCCTTTGGTAGCTGTTTCTGATTACTACTCTTTTGACCCAAATTCACTTAGAAAAGCAGCGTTAATGTCAGTGGGAGAGAGTCCTAGAAAATGTTGTTAATTATTTCAGTATAGAACATGGGATTTCAAGCAGGCTATGTGATATATTTTCATTAAAGTTCAAGAAAAATTTTAAAAATAAACATCTGATTTTAAGAGTAAACATCACAAGATCAAGGACTCTATTAGTCATTGTATTTTAAAGCCCTTATAGAATTCATGAATCCTGTAGTAGCTGTCAGTTTGGACACATTGCCAAACTTTCTTCATCTATTTAAAGACAATAATTGTCCCTATTTCAAAGAAATTTTCTGTAAGAATTAACCAAGATAACACATGTAAAATATGTTAATGAGTACTGTACCGTATCAATGTTAACTTTTTTTTGGTTGTTACAAATGATAAAAACCTAAATTGAGGCCAAGGTAGTGGCAACAGACAGAAACATGACATTTGAAAAACATTTAGACAGTAAAATTAGAAAATTCTGAAGACTCACTGGATGCTTGTATAACAAAGAAGGAGGAATCAAGGATACTTCTTAGAATTTATCATAGACAGCTGAGTAGATGGAATGTCAGCAACTAAAACTGAGAGTACCAAAAGAGGATAAAGGTTGAATGGGGAAGATGATGAAGACAAGTTAGGAGATCCTGAGAGCCTCATGAATTTTTTCAGGACAGGATAACCAACTGCCTGCTCTTAGAATATAAAGAGTTTTTAAAGGGGAAAAAACTGGTACCAGAAGCCTTCAAATAATCTGGTTGGGTTTAGTGACATGGAAACAAAATGTTAGAGAAGGTCAAAGAGAATGATTTAATGGTATCAAATACCACAAAAAGAGGGAGGTAAACAATTTCAGCAAGAGGGAACAATGTGAATAGAAGCCTGAAAGACAGAATAAGGTTCTGTGGCTAATACTAGAAAAAGATAAAAGAAATAATGTAAAATGAAAGTAAAGATGAAAGCGTAGCTATAATGAAGGGCCTATAATACTCTGATCTTTGCTTGAGGACAATAGGGGGCCATTGAATACCTCCACATAGCAGCGTGATATAATCACATTTGGTCATTAGGAAGACACTTTTTAAAATATGGACAATAGATTAGAGTGTAACAAGCTTGGAATCATAATGACCATTTAGGAGGCTGTAATAAGAATCCAGGGTAGGAAATAATAGTAGACAGACAAGTTTGTGACCCTGGCATAGTTAAGCAGAAATATCCAAGACATCTTTTAGAAGACTGAGGATATAGGGAAGATAAAGATGAAAACCCAGTTTGGGACCAGGCATCTGGGTGGAAGAAAATAGTGAACACAAGAGGAGAGATAGGTTTGTTGCAGAAGAAAAAACTATTCCATTTTAGATGGGTTGAAAATTTCCATTTCAATTAAACATCTGATTGGAGATGTTGGCATATGTGTATACAGATGCTCCTTAAATTATGTGGGGTTACATCCTCATAAACCCATTATGTGGGGTAACATCCTCATAAACCCATTGTAAGCTGAAAACTTTTTATTTTATTTTTCATTTTATATTTTTGAGATAAGAGTCTCATTCTGTTGCCCACGATTGAGTGCAGTGTGGTGATCTTGGCTCACTGCAACCTCCACCTCCCAGGTGCAAGTGATTCTCCTGTCTCACCTTCCCTAGTAGCCGGAATTACAGGCACCCACAACAATGCCCAGCTAATTTTTGTATTTTAGTAGAGACAGGGTTTCACCGTGTTGTCCATGCTGGTATCGAACTCCTGACCTCAAGCAATCTACCTGCCTCAGCCTTCTAGAAGTGCTGGGATTACAGGCATCAGCCACTGTGCCTGGTCAGAAAACTTTAGGCTTTTACAGTATTTTCAATTTATAATTGGTTTATCTGGACCAACTCCATTGAAGGTTGAGGAACATACTCAATGTTTATTGTTTTCATACCATCATAAAGTTGAAAAATGTTGAGTTGACCCACCATAAGTGGAGACTCTCTACAGATTTTGGTTTCAGGATAGAGAACTGTATTGGCAATATATATATATGGAAACCATTTGTCGATGTATTAAATTTGGAGTCACAGGAGAAGGTGACAAGTTATGGGGCATGGTAAAGAAAATAAAATGACCCAGGAAAGAACTTGAGGAGTGATAATATCAGGAACAGAAGAGAAAGAGTCTGAAAAAAAGAGCTGTGAAGGAATTACTACCAATAAAGGAGGGAAACCTTCAAAGGTCATATCACAGTGACATCGACAAGGAAACATTTCTGGAAGAAAGTAGCTCGATATTTAACAGGATAAAATAATTGTAAAAGTCAAGCAAGTTGAGCACAAGAAGTATTTATTGGCTCTAGAAACAAAGTCATCAATGACCTTGAGAAGAGAGAACTAGCGAAGTGGTAGGATTGCTTTAGATAGTGACCCCTCTTCAATGAGATATCCAAACCTGGGAAGAAGCACAATTTTTACTAGATTTTAAAAGATGAAAAATAAAGAGATCTAAAAGAATGAGAGTATAAGATTATAGGGTACCATATATAAAAGCAGTGTGAGAAAATCTTCTAAGTCACTTTACAAAAATTATGGGAGGTGAATTATTATATTCTTATGTTGTCCTTGTAGATACTTGTTTTATGAACATGAATGTCCATTTCCTCATACTTTTAACCCCTTGTTAATTTCTACTGGGAATGTACCTCCTTTTTTACTCAGCTTGTCGGAGTCTTAATCTTAGTCAAGATGCAACAGATGTTCTATAAAATTCCTTAAATAATAATAGCAAACACTTGTATTTGCCTAAGATAGCCCAGCAAAGTTCTATGTGCTTTATATACATTAACTCATTTAACCCTTATAAAAATATAGGGTAGATACTATTATTAGAATGAATGTAAAATCTGAGACATAGAGGATTCAGTAGCCTGCCAAGCGGTAGAGATGTCATCAACCCCTGAGGGATTTTGGCTTGATACTGTGTTATTAACCACCAGAAATACTACCTCTGTCTAGATATCATTATTAAGATTATTTATTTATCAGTTAGCAATTCTAGCTGGGATTTTTTATTAGTTATGCACATATGTAGGCATGTATGTATATATTATACATTTTCTCTAATCATTAAATTGTGAGCTCCTTAAAGAAAGAAAATGTATAAACATTTGTTGATTTTTGACAATCCAGCTTCCAGTGGTTTTTCTTCTTGTAAAGTTCCCCATATTACATTTAGGAAAATGCCTTAACTCATCTCTTTCATACATTTCCACTCCTGTCCTAGATGATGCAGGCCATGTCAGTCAGCACAACAAAATCTCCTGAACACTGATTGATTCAATAGACTCCAATTAAATTCAGAGCGAATACTTGAACTTGTGGGAGAAACAGAAATACTGTATTTTTATTGGACCTAGAGCTTGAAGTTCTAAAATGATCTTTATGGAGCTTAAGAACAAAAGACAGAGAAGGCTAATCTGAAAGAAGCAAGAAAGTAAAAAAGAAAAAAAAAAGGAGGAAAACTGAAGAAAAAGAAGGGAAAGGAAAAAAAACTAAAAAGGGGGATAGGAAAGATAGGAAAAGAGAAAGGAACGTAGGAATTGCAAAAGGAAAAAAATTATTTTGAGAAAATTCTTGTAACTCATCTAGTAGCTTTATATGTTTTCTTATTTAATGTTTTCATAAATATCATGTGCCAATAAATGGCATGACTAAGACTCAATCAGTTCTAATTCCAAATATTTGCTTTATTGACAACTTCATGCAGTTTCTCATAAGGTATGAAAAGCAGATAAAGTATTTTTTAATATTCAGTGTGTGATATGAATTTGGTTGATATTGATAATCACATTGATTATACAAGGCATACTTGTAAACATAATGTTGTGAAATTTTATTCTGAAAATAAAATATCTACTTTAATATACTGAAAATATCATGATTAAAGTTTAGAACTCCAAGAAAAGGCTAAATATTTATAGTAGCAACTTTAATTCCTAATGATTGTCACCATATTCCATTATCAATTAGATTATCTCCCAAAACCTAGAAAATAGATATGTGTATGCCAGAAAAATTGTAATGAATACTGATTTCATTTATTTAGTTTTGGGGAAATAAAAGTAGGGAGAATATGAATAAAGTAGTCTAGAAGAGATGAAGGGTTCAAGAGAAAACAGATAACTTTTAAATTACATCATTGTAGGTTGATATTATAAAATTTATTTGATAGGATTAAACCAAAAAAATTCATGTTCCCATTAGTTATCCTATGTATATTATGAGGAGGCTGATCAGGGTATACATTATACTTTCTATCTGATAACACTTAGAGAAAGTATTTGCAAAGGTCTTTTTTTCTGTCAATCAGAAAGCATGGTTCACTAAAAGATATCATATTCACTTTCTGAAAACACAAATATTTTAAATAGTTTAATGTACATTCTCTGGAAGTATATGTCAATTCTGGGATTCTTCCTAGATGTTCAATATGACAGGCAAATATAAAAGCAAATATGCCAAATTTAGGAGCACATCCAGGAGTTTAGGCTCAGTTGTTTTTCTAAAAACTGCATTCCTGGGTACTACAAGATAGAGTCAGATGGTTAAAAAAGGAATGTTATAAAATCCAAATATTTCACTTAGAGGAAAGTTACCTTCATTTTATACCTCAACTTTCTAAGATGCCAAAAAAGATTGTCATTGGCATCTGTTAATTTCCTTTCTCCAGAACCCTTGGCTCACTTTGTCTGGTACTAGAGAATTCTTTCCTGTGAAAAGCCCCACTCCATGTAGCTCAAGAAGGCCTGATACTTCTCCCACAGAGACAAGGGTGATTTAGTTGTGACTGATCAGAGTAACCCAGTTGCCCAAACAGAGTGAGCAAAACAGAATCTACATTTTTGCCAAAGATAGTGGTCATTTGGTTCACTTGTGAAGACACCATATAGTAGAGAAAGGCACAGGAAGTGAGTTCTGAATAATTTAATCCAGGCAGAGCTGATTCCAGCTGTATCTCTAAATCTTCCAGTCAAGCAAGCAAGAAATTTACCTTCTTTTTTAGTTAGTAAGTTATGTTTCTATAGTTTTCAATCAGAAGGAAACTTGACTAAAACATATAAACTAGTTGAAGTACAGTTAATATTCTTTTCAAATAACTTTTCTAAAACTTTAAGATACAGATTGAGCGTACTAAATACAAAAACTCAAAATCCCAAATGTCCCCAACCCATAATATTTTGAATGCTGGCTTGCTGATCAAAGAAAATGCTCATGGGAGGATTCTGGACTTCAGATATTTGGGTTTGAGATAGTCAACCAGAGTGTTATCCACAAATATTCCAAAATTCAAAACACATCTGGTCCAAAGCATTTCAGATATGGGATACTCAACCAACACTATCTCGAGGATTCATGCCTCATTAATTAGAAGTTATGCAATGAAAATATTACTGGCGACCTACAGAATTCTCTTGAAAAACTCAGGCTATAATATTCATTGAAGAGAAATTTTTACTCTTAAATAATATAGAGGTTCTTCTGTTGGAAACTGTTATAGAAAAATTATACATTTTTACAGTAAACCAAAGTCTTAATTTGTTTTTAAAAGATACATTTAAGAGTTTTCATTTGCTCCTGGGGTAATTACAGAATATATAGACATAATGACAAAATTAATTATTTATATCATTAAACCCTGCTTCCTCTCAACCTCCACTTCCTTGTCAAAGTTCACCTGCTATGTTTTGCTCGCTTCTTATTGTAATAAGGAGCAAGAGATTGCCCAAGTTCTTTTCTTTCAAATTAAACTGAAAAGCATCAAGAGATTTTAAAAAACTCTCTTAATTACATCTCACCTTACTTTAGATTAAAATAAGATCTATAAAGTTAAACTACACTCCATCTTTTAAAAATTCAGTAAAATGATGTGAAAGAGAATAATGTTTCTGTAGAGGCAGGTAATTCTATTGCTTTCAGGAAATTTTCTAAATGCTTCACTCTCTAAACTAAATTTGACCATCTAAGTTATTAGATCGTTTAAAATATCTCAACTGAAGTAAACCATCATAAATTGAGGCTTAATTAGGTGCCAAGAAGAGTGCTGGCACCTAGAACTAAGGAACTAATTAAACCACAGTCCCGGCCAGGTGTGGTGCTTGACAACTGTAATCCCAGCACCTTGGGAGGCCAAGGTGGGCAGACCACCTGAGGTCAGGAGTTCAAGATCAACCTAGCCAACATGGTGAAACCCTGTCTCTACTAAAAATACAAAAATTAGCCAGGTGTAGTAGTGCATACCTGTACTCCCAGCTACTTGGGAGGCTGAGGCAGGAGAATCACTTGCACCTGGGAGGCGGAGGTTGCAGTGAGCCAAGATCATACCACTGCACTCCAGCCTGGGTGACAGAGCAAGAAAACAAAACAAAACAAGACAAAAACACAGTCCCTAAATGCAAAAAGCTTGTATTCGAGTGTACAGCATAGACATATAAACCAAAATTTACAAAATAGGATAAGAGGAGCTGTAAAATAGGACTATAAACAGCAGAATCCAGGGAATGGTCAACTTTTTTAAACAAGAAATAAGGAAGAATAGATAGCTTTGAGCTGATTTTTAGACCGAGGAGTTCACTAAGGTGAGGGTATTCCTGACAGGGGAAAGAGTATGTATAAAGGCCTAATGTCACGCAATAACATGGTTTATTTTGAATTATAAACATGTTGGTATTACCACAATATGATGCACATTGAAAAACTAGCTGTGGATAATCCTGGAGAGGAAGTCAGGGATTTGTCCAGGAAGAATTCTTATTATTTTGAAAGTTTACTCTTAGGTAATAGAGACACTATGCTAACAATGAATTCTAAAGGCATGTATAAGGCTATCCTTTTCACTATTGATTATTTTATCGAAAAATTGGAAGCATTCAACCTATTTGAGATGACATGGTTAAAATTTACAGTTAATCAGTGTAATGATATACTATAGGCAACAGTAACTTTGTTTATAAATCAAACACAGAAAGATGTACATGATAATATGATAAGTTTAAAAAAGTAATGGAGTTTTAAGCATATACTGTACTAAATCCCTGTTCTAATTTCAGTATTGTATAGTTAGTAATATTTTTAATAATATTAGTAATATTATAGTTAGTAACATTTTTGAGGTAATGTTGAGGTGATGTTTTTTACTGTTTCCTGCAATTTCTTAGCTTTTTAAAACATGAAGAGTTGCTATTTTTATGAAGAGATAAAAATAATAAAGCCATCGCCATTTTCACTTTTGTAAAGCATTCAAAAGCTAAATTCTGTTCTCAAGTGCTTTTTTGAGCAAGTGGTACAGAAATATAAATATGTTTATAAAAAGATGATGCTACAAAGTATTAAGAAATCAATGAATGGTATCAAACATATGCTCATTTGATATCACAATCACTATCTAATTGACAAAACCAGAAATATCTGAGAGTTTGCATTCGTTCATTTCACATTGTTATAAAAACCTACCCAAGGCTCGCTAATTTATAAAGAGAAGTTTAATTGGCTCATAGTTCCACATGACTGGGGAGGCCTCAGAAAACTTAAAATAATCATGGAAGGGAAAGAAGCCCATCTTACATGACAGCAGGCAAGAGAGAGCAATGCATGAAGTGAGAAAAGCCCACACTTACCAAACAACCAAATCTCATGAGAATTCAGTCACTATCACAAGAACAGTATGGGGGAAACCACATGCATAATACAATCATCTCCCAGCAGGCTTTGCCCTTGTCATGACATGTGGGGATTATGAGGATTACAACTAGAGATGAGATTTGGGTGGGGACACAAAGCCAAACCATATCAGTTATTCTTGACTTTTTACTGAGTCACTATTCTTTCTGCATTAAGCCATCTACTAATTCCAGTCAATTACATTTACAAAATATTTATCATAATCTTCTCTTTCTCTTTATCTCCATTACACCACTTTAGCTTAAACTTTATTTCCTCACTGAAATCATTTCTAACTAGTCTCCTTTTCAACAAACTGGTTCTGATAAAATGTATCCCTTACGTGGTTGCTAAAATGGACAGCATAAAACACTAATCCAGCCATTTTACTTATAATTTTAAATCCCTTTTGGGCCAAGCTCTTCATTGCATAGAAATAGGGCTCTCAGCTCAAAATGTAAGATCTTTCATGCTTTGATCTCTGTTTTTTTTCCTTAACGTTTTCACTCACCAATCTATGTGTTATATTTCTTGTGTCAAGATCCTTTCTGCTGAAAACTTCCAAACGCACAAGCTTTTTTTACATCAATGCCTTTGTTTATATAGTTGGGCTCCATTTCTAGAGTTTTCTGTCCCCATGTCCATCTAGCTTAGTCATCATTCAAGTCTCAGTTCAATTACCATCTCTTTCTAATCCTAAACTCACAACTGGCCTAATTCAGGCTAGGCTTGGTACCCCTCCTTGCTGCTTTTATTCGAATATCCTGTTCCCAGCTCTATTACTACAGTAATATATTACTTCTAATTGTCTATTTATATATCTTCCTCATCTTTCTAAATTAATCTTTTTGAGAAAATGTACTGTGTGTTAATTCACTTTGTGTTTGAGCACCTAGCACAAAGCCTATAAGTGCTCAAGTAAGTACATAGGAAAACAAATTGGAAGGGCTCATATTAGCTTGGGCAGTTAGTAAACTGTTCATTCAGAAAGTGAGACTTCAATCTTTCTTAGGGACTGGCAAAGAGGGAGACAAGCAAAAGGAGGTAATTCCAATAAAACGGATGGATTAAAATTTTTCGGAAGTTTTCAGGTTTTCATGTCCAAACATGTTCAGAGGAATCTCAGTGCAACTGGAGTTGAAAAGTTTCTTAGGATGAAAAAGCTAGCTTGGAGTCCCGTACAGTTTCTCTAAGAAGTAACACTGCTGAAGAGAGTAAGGGGACATTAAATAATTTTTAGGCTCTACTGGCTACAATTTAAAAAAAAAGTAAAAACGTTCATATTGTGAAAGTCCCAATATAGAGAGTAGGGAAAATGAAATAATATGATCAAAAGGTTTTTGAAGTAGTTTAGCACTAATTAGGGTAATAAGATTAAAAAAATACATATGATAGTAAAAAATAATTTTCACTGGTTAATTGAATAAAAAGATCTGATAAAAGAAAATGTAAAGGGTAACTTAAAATGTTCAAAACTGATAGTGAAAATTATGTTCCTGGAACTTCTAAAAGCAAACCAATATTAGGAAGCCTATAGAGAGGTTTGGTATCTCCTATGCTGAGATTAATATGACTGTGAGATGTCTGAGTGGAAATATGAAGCAAGTTACTGAGAATGCAGAACTAGATCTGTAAAGGCAGGGCAGAGCTAATGATACTAACTTTGAAATTATATCCATAAAAGCAAGATAAAATACAAGTTAACCCACTTGTATTTTAAGATGGCTACAAACCAAAAGACAGGGAAAACTAAGTATTGGCATGTATATTGGAAAATCTAGATCCTCCTACATTCCTAGTAGGAATGTAAAATGGTATGGCAATTCTGGAAAACAGTTTGGAAGTTACTTCCAAAGTTTAACTTGAACTTACCAAGTTATCTGGAAACTATAAACTTTAAAAACTACCCAAGAAAAATGAAAATGTGTCCACATAAAGACTTGCATATTTATAGCAACATTATTCATAATAAACCAAAATGAGAAAAATCAATATATTCATTAACTAATTAATAGATAAACCAACTATGGTATTCCTATATAATGAGATACTATTCAACAAGAAAAAGGAATAAACTCTCTATACATGGATGAACTTCAAAAGCATAGTAAGTAAATGAAGCAAAACACAAAAGACTACGTATTATCTGATTCCATTTACAATATATGTCCAAAAAATGGGAAACTTACAGAAGCAAAAATAAGGGTGTCTGTTTCCTTGAATTGTAAATGGGAGCAGGAATTAACTACCAAGGGGCATGGAATAGTGATGAGGGGTCATGGAAGTGACCCTTAAAACTGCACTGTGGTAACATTTGCACAATTCTATAAATTTACCAAAAATCATTGAATTGTACACTTATGATGACTGAATATTATGGTATGTATATTCAATTTCAGTGAAGCTGTTAAAAATACTATTTTTGGAAATGGCAGGTGAAGTCTAGGAAGTTGGCGTAACCTCAAGAAAGAGAGGAGAAGATAATTGAAGCCAAGAATGAAATTTGGAGGATATTTTTAATTTTATTCTTGAGGACTGATATGGTTTGGCTGTGCCCTCACCCAAATCTCAACTTGAATTGTAACTCCCAGAATTCCCACCTGTTGTGGGAGGGACCCATGGAGAGGTAATTGAATCATGGGGGCTGGTCTTTCCCATGCTAGTCTCCTAATAGTAAGTCTCACACAATGTGATGGGTTTATCAGGGGTTTCTGCTTTTGCTTCTTCCTCATTTTCTCTTGCTGCTGCTATGTAAGTGCCTTCTATTCACTGAAGTGAGACTTCAATCATTCCTAGGGACTGTCAAAGAGGAAGACAAGCAAAGGAAGGCAATTCCAATAAAATGAATAGAGTGGAATTTTTACTAAAGTTTCCAGGTTGGCATATGCAAACATGTTCAGAGGAATCACGATACAACTGGAGTTGAACCAACCCAAATGCCCATCAGTGACAGACTGGATAAAGAAAATATGGCACATATACACCATGCAAACTATGCAGCCATAAAAAAGGATGAGTTCGTGTCCTTTGCAAGAACATGCATAAAGCTGGAAACTATGATTCTCAGCAAACTGACACAAGAACAGAAAACAAAACACAGCATGTTCTCACTCATAAGTGGGTGTTGAACAATGAGAACACATGAACACAAAGAGGAGAATATCATACACCAGGGCCTGTTGGGGGTTAGGGGGCTAGGGGAGGGATAGAAGGGAGTTGGGGAAAGGGAAGAGATAGCATTAGGAGAAATACCTAAAGTAGATGAGGGGGTGATGGATGAAGTAAACCGCCATGGCATGTGTATACCTATGTAACAAACCTCCACGTTCTGCACATGTACCCCAGAATTTAAAGTACAATACTAAACAAACAAACAAAAAAAGAATTTAAGATTGTATTAAAATCATATATTTAAAAAAAATGCTCAACAAATGCAAAACAACTGAAATCATAACAAACAGCCTCTCAGACCATAATGCAATCAAGTTAGAACTCAGAATTCAGAAACAGACCCAGAACCGCACAGCTTCATGGAAACTGAACAACTGGCTCTTGAATGTTGACTGGGTAAACAATGAAATGAACGCAGAAATAAAGAAGTTCTTCGAAACCAATGAGAACGAAGACACAACGTGCCAGAACCTCTGGGACACATTTAAAGCAGTCTCTAGAGGAAAGTATATAGCAATAAGTGCCCATATGAGGAGAGTGGAGAGATCCAAAATTGACACCCTATCGTCAAAATTGAAAGAGCTAGAGGAGCAAGATCAAAAAAACTCAAAACCCAGCAGAAGACAAGAAATAACTAAGATCAGAGCTGAGCTGAAGGAGATTGAGACACGAAAAACCCTTCAAAACATCAATAAATCCAAGAGCTGGTTTTTTGAAAAGATCAACAAAATAGACAGACCACAAGCCAGATTGATTAAAAATAAAAAAGAGAACAACCAAATAGATGCAATAAAAAATGATAAAGGGGAAATCACCACAGATTCCACAGAAATTCAAACCATCATCAGAGAATATTACAAACAACTCTATGTGCATAAACTAGTAAACCTGGAAGAAATGGATAAATTCCTGGATTCCTGTGTCCTCCCAAGCCTAAACCAGGAGGAAGCTGAAACTATGAATAGACCAATAACAAGGTCTGAAGTTGAGGCAGCAATTAAGAGCCTACCACACAAAAAAGCCCAGGTCCAGACGGGTTCACAGCCGAATTCTACCAGACACACAAGGAAGAGCTGGTACCATTTCTTCTAAAACTATTTCAAACAATCCAAAAAGAGGGAATCCTTCCCAAATCATTTTATGAGACCAACATCATTCTGATACCAAAACCCGGCAGAGACCCAACAAGAAAAGAAAACTTCAGGCCAATATCCATGATGAACATAGATGCAAAAATCTTCAATAAAATATTGGCAAGCCGATTGCAACAGCAAATCAAAAAACTTATTCATCATGATCAAGTAGGATTCATCCCGGGGATGCAAGGCTGGTTCAACATACGCAAGTCTATCAACGTAATTCACCACATAAACAGAATCAAAAACAAAAACCACATGATTATCTCATATGACGCAGAGAAGGCATTTGACAAAATTCCACAGCCCTTTATGCTAAAAACCCTCAATAAACTTGGTATTGATGGAACGTATCTCAAAGTAATAAAAGCTATTTATGACAAACCAACAGCCAATATCATACTGAATGGGCAAAAACTGGAAGCATTCCCTTTGAAATCTGGCACTAGACAAGGATGCCCTCTGTCACCACTCCTATTCAATATAGTACTGGAAGTTCTAGCCAGAGCAATCAGGCAAGAAAAAGAAATAAAGGGTATTCAAATAGGAAAGGTGGAAGCCAAATTGTCTCTATTTGCAGACGACATGATACCTAGGGAAAACTACAACAAAATCAGAGAGGACACAAACAGATGGAGAAACATTCCATGTTCATGGTTAGGAAGAATTAACATCGTGAAAATGGCTATACTGCCCAAAGTAATTTACAGAATCAACGCTATCCCCATCAAGCTACCATTGACTTTATTCACAGAACTGGAAAAAACCACCGTGAACTTCATATGGAACCAAAAGAGAGCCCGCATAGCCAAGTCAATTCTAAGCAAAAAGAACACAGCGGGGGGCATCACACTACCGGATTTCAAACTATACTACAAGGCTACAGTAATCAAAACAGCATGGTACTCGTACCAAAACAGAGATATAGACCAATGGAACAAAACAGAGGCACCGGAGGTAACACAACATACATACAACTATACAATCTTTGATAAACCTGACAAAAACAAGCAATGGGGAAAGGATTCCATGTTTAACAAATGGTGTTGGGAAAACTGGCTAGCCATGTGCAGAAAGCAGAAACTGGACCCCTTCCTGACACCTTACACTAAAATTAACTTCAGATGGATTAAAGACTTAAACATAAGACCTGGCATCATAAAAACCCTAGAAGAAAATCTAGGCAAAACTATCCAGGACATAGGAGTAGGCAAGGACTTCATGAACAAAACACCAAAAGCATTGGCAACAAAAGCCAAAATAGACAAATGGGACCTAATCAAACTCCACAGCTTCTGCACAGCAAAAGAAACAGTCACTAGAGTGGATCGGCAACCAACAGAATGGGAAAAAATTTTCGCAGTCTACCCATCTGACAAAGGGCTGATATCCAGAATTTACAAAGAACTCAAACGGATTTACAGGAAAAAAACAAACAAGCCCATTCAAAAGTGGGCAAAGGATATGAACAGATACTTTACGAAGGAAGACATATATGAGGCCAACAATCATATGAAAAAATGCTCATCGTCACTGGTCATCAGAGAGATGCAAATCAAAACCACATTGAGATACCATCTCATGCCAGTTAGAATGGCGATCATTAAAAAATCTGGAGACAACAGATGCTGGAGAGGATGTGGAGAAAAAGGAACACTTTTACACTGTTGGTGGGAGTGTAAATTAGTTCAACCATTGTGGAAGACAGTGTGGCGATTCCTCAAGGCCTTAGAAATAGAAATTCCATTTGACCCAGCAATCGCATTACTGGGTAAATATCCACAGGACTATAAATCGTTCTACTATAAGGACACATGTACACGAATGTTCATTGCAGCACTGTTTACAATAGCAAAGACCTGGAATCAACCCAAATGCCCATTGATAATAGACTGGATTGGAAAAATGTGGCACATATACACCATGGAATATTATGCAGCAATCAGAAATGATGAGTTTGTGTCATTTGTAGGGACATGGATGAATCTGGAGAACATCATCCTCAGCAAACTGACACAAGAACAGAAAATGAAACATCGCATATTCTCACTCATAGGTGGGTGATGAAAAATGAGAACACATGGACACAGAAAGGGGAGTACTAAACACTGGGGTCTATTGGGGGGAAAACGGGAGGGCCAGTGGGAGGGGGTGGTGGGGAGGGATAGCCTGCGGAGAAATGCCAAATGTGGGAGAAGGGAAGAAGAAAAGCAAAGCACACTGCCATGTGTGTACCTACGCAACTGTCTTGCATGCTCTGTTCATGTACCCCCAAACCTAAAATCCAATAAAAAATTAAAAAAAAAAAAAAAAAAAAAAAGAAGTGCCTTTTGCCTCCTGCCATGATTCTGAGGCCTCTCCAGCTATGTGGAACTGTAAGTCCAATTAAACCTCTTTATCTTCCCTGTCTCAGGTATGTCTTTTTCAGCAGCATGAAAAAGACTAACACAAGGACCAAAGATGAGAAGATGAACTGATTATGAAACCAAGGAGTAGGCTGAGAAGACAAAAAAAAAACAAAAAAACAAAAAAACTCTGAGGTTTAAAAAATATATAGAGAAGAAGAAATTCTAAGAATAATGTTCCGGCCGGACTCCGTGGCTCAAGGCTGTAATCCTAGCATTTCCGTAGGCATAGGTGAGCAGATTGCTTGAGGCTGGGAGCACCAAAACAGCCTGGCCAACATGGTGAAACCCCATCTCTACTAAAAATATAAAAGTTATCTGGGTGTGGTGGTGCACATCTGTAATCCCAGCTACTCGGGAGGTTGAGGCAAGACAATCACTTGAACTCAGGAGGGGTAGCTTGCATTGAGCAGAGAAAGTGCTACTGCATTCCATCCTGGGTGACAGATAGAGACTCCATCACCACCACCCCCGCCAAAAAAAAAAAGGCCAGGCGCTGTGGCTCACGCTTGTAATCCCAGCACCTTGTGAGGCCGAGGCAGACGGATCACGAAGTCAGAAGATAGAGACCATCCCGGCCAACGTGGTGAAACCCCGTGTGTACTAAAACACACACACACACACACACACACACACACACACACACACACAGAAAATAGCCGGTTGTGCTGACACACACCTGTAGTCCCAGCTACCTGGGAGGGGAGGGGAATCGTTTGAACCTGGGAGGCAGAGTTTGCAGTGAGCCAAGATGGCACCACTGCACTCCAGACTGGTGACAAAGCAAGACTCTTGTCTCAAAATAATAATAATAAAAGTTATGTTCAACAACACTAATTCAGAAAAATTAAGCAACATGGAAACTTAGGAAAACACATTGGCTTTGGCAATTAGAATATAGTGATGAGTTTCAACTCAAGAATCTAGAAAAATAAAGATAAGAGAAAATAAAAAAGGAAAATATAGAGTGATAAATTCAGAAGCTAAGCTTCAGAAAAAAATTATATTTTAAAAAACTAAATGAATCAAATTTATAACCAAAGGGAAAAAGGAAAACAATGCACTCATATACCCAGAGAAATGATTAAAACATCCCCTAATTATTCTAATAAAATGTAAAATTACTATGCCAAAAAATGTAATATCTCAAAGATACAACAGTTAAATTTTCTAAAAATATATATAAATTTTAAAAGTTGACTCCAGACATGTAAGAAAGTCATGAATAGACAATTATCATGTAAAATGAGGAAGACATTTTTTAATTGCCTCTAAGAACATTATGGGCCAAGGCCATTCCTCCAGAATATTTTCCCCCACCCCAACTAAGATACAATGTGATTTTGAGCCATTTACTTAACTTCTGCAAGCCTCCATTTACTCATTTATGAAATGAAGACACTTAACTTATAGGCAACGTGGTAGGACTGATAGGTCAACTTGTGGGTATTATTCATAGTTAACAATCAATAAAAAGAAATTTCCATCATTTTATTATATTTCTATACCTAGTGCATAGAGTAGTAATCAAGATTATACTACCTGGCTTCAAAATATACTACAAAGCTATAGCAGCCAAAGCAGCATGACACTGGCATAAAAATAGATACATAGACCATAGGAAGACAACAGAGAGCCCAGAAATAAATCCACATCTTTGCAGCAAACTGATTTTCTTTCTTAAAAAACGATTTTTCATTTAACTTTAAGTGCCAGGACATGTGTGCAGAATGTGCAGGTTTGTTATATAGGCAAACGTGTGCCATGGTGATTTGCTGCACCTATCATTACCTAGGTATTAATCCCCACACGTATTAGCTATTTATCCTGATGTTTTCCTTCCCCTCAAACTTCCCCCTGACAAACAGGCTCTGGTGTGTGTTATTTCCCTCCCTGTGTCCATGTGTTCTCATTGTTCAGCTCCCTTATGAGACAAAACATGCAGTGTTTGGTTTTCTGTTCCTGTGTTAGTTTGCTGAGGATGATAGCTTCCAGCTTTATTCATGTTCCTACAAAGGACATGATCTGATTTTTTTTATGACTGATTTTCAACAAAAGTGCCAAGAACACAAAATGAGGAAAGGACAGTCTCTTTAGTAAATGGTCCAGGAAAAAATGTATATCCATATGTAAAAGATTAAACTAGATATCTATGTCTCACCATATGCAAAACAGTAACATATAATGGATTAAAGACTTAAATGTAAGACCTGAAACTATGAAACTACTAAAAGAAAATATTGAGGAAATGCTTCAATAATTTGTCTAAACAGTCTTCTTAAGACCTCAAAAGCATGACAACAAAAACAAAAATAGACAAATAGGATTACCTCAAGCTAAAATGATTCTGCACAGCAAAGGAAACAATCAATAATTAAAAAGCAACCCACAGAATTGAAAAAATATTTACAATCTATCCATTTGATAAGGGGTTAGTAACTGGAATTCATGAGGTGCTTAAACAACTCAACAGCAATAAAAAATAATAATAATAACCTAATTAAAATATGGGCAATAGCACTATTCACAATAGCAAAGACATGGAATTAACCCAAATGCTCGAAAATGATAGACTAGATAAAGAAAATGTGGTACATACACATCATGGAATATTATGCAGCCATAAAAAAGAATGAGATCATGTCGTCCTTTGTAGGGAGATGGATAGAGCTGGAAGCCAATATTCTTAGCACACTAACACAGAAACAGTAAACCAAACTGAGGAGAGCATGTTGGGGGGCCTGGAGTAAGGAGAGGAGCATCAGTAAGGGTAAGGATAAATAGTGAATGCATGCAGGGCTTAATGCCTAGGTGATGTGTTGATAAGTGCAGCAAATCACCATGGCACACATTTACCTACGTAACAAACCTGTACATCCTGCTCATGTATCCCAGCACTTAAAATTAAATTATTTGTTTAAAAAAATGATTATTCATATCCCTGCTGTCCCAATTTGATTATGTGCAAAAAAACAAGGACTTTTTTAGTATACTATTATAATTTCCCCACATAAATAAGTTTTTAAGATAATAATAAATATAATAAAATATGGGCAAAAGATCGGAGTAGATGTTTCTCAGAAGACGATACAGAAATGGACAGCAAGTATATGAATAAATGCTCAAAATCAATAATCATTCCAAAAATACAAATTAAAACTACAGTGAGATATTCTCTCCTCAGTTAAAATGGCCATTATCTAAAAAATAATAACAGATATTGGCAAGGATGAAGAGAAAGGGAAATGCTCACAAACTATTGGTGAGAATATAAATTAGTGTAGACACTATGGAAAACAGCATGGTTATGTCTCAAAAAACTAAAGCTAGAAGTACCATATGATATCCTCTAGCAATCTCACTGCTAGGTATTTATCCAAAAGAAAGAACATCAGTGTATCAAAGAGACACTGCATTCTCATGTTTATTAAGCCTTATCTACAATAAGCAAGATATGGAATCAACTTAAGTGCCCGTCAACAGTTGAATCAATAAAGACAATGTGATATATACACTCAATGGAATATTATTAAGCCATAAAAAAGAATGAAATTTTGTTCATTTGCAGAAACATGGACGGAATTGGAGAACATTATTTTAAGTGAAATGAGCAAGTCACAGAAAGAAAAATGTTACATGATTTTACCCAAATATGTGAGCTAAAAAAGTGATCTCAGGGAGGAAGACGGTAGAATGGTGATTACAAAAGGCTGGGAAGGGTAGGGGTGGGTAAAAAGAGAGGTTGGCCAATGTGTACAAAAATATTGTTAGAAATAATAAGTATTAGTGCTCAATAGCATAGTAAAATGACTATAGCTAACAATAATTTATTATATATTTCAAATTGAGTGAAAGAAGATTTGAGATGTTTCTAGCAAAAGGAAGTGATAAATGTTTGAGGTGACGAATAACCCAATTATTTTGACTTGGTCACTTTACATTGTATGTATGTATCAAATTATCACATATACCCAAGAAATATGTACAATTATTAGTTATCAATAAAAATAATTAACAAAAGAAGAAATGGTAGACTAAATCATGTTTTTCACATTCAGAATTTCTCCTCACAGTCACTATGCAAACCTTGGTATCTAGGCTTAGAATGAAATGAAAATACTAAGTACATATGGGCTTTACAGTAAAAAATGTTCCTGAAAACTTTCTTAAAAATAATTATTGGCAAGCTTTATACTTCAATCTGTCATGTATGTCAAAGAATCTTGCTATCTGAGGAAATATGAGCACACGTTACATCCTAATGGGTAAAGAGTCATCAGGTCTGCAAATTACTCTTAAACATTTTAAGGAAAATTGTGTGTGTGTGTGTGTGTGTGTGTGTGTGTGTGTGTGTAGATAAGAAAATATGAAATGATGTAATACATATGATAAAATGTTTACAGTGGGGAATCTTAATTAAAGCATATACAGGAATTTTTGCAACTTTTCTGAAAATCTACAACATAAATTAGCCCCTATGTACCTATTATATTAAACCAGATTTCTTATATAGTGACTTTCTCTAAAAGCTATGTGATACAATTATCTTAAGTATCAAAAAAGACACAGAAGTATTTTGAATTTAGAGTGAAGCCCAGTGTTGGCTAACCTATTGGGGTTTTGTTGCCAAAGACCAGAAGTTCCGGGAAAATCAGCCTTGCACCCCCATATGTGAGTCCTTGCAGAAACCCTAGAGGCCAACAATCCTGTGAGTCAGATGCTCTCTGGGTCTAATTCCCTATGGTAGAATAGAAGCTTCAGAGAATGGTCCGAAGGAAATATTTGTGTGTCTCCATACGTCCTAAAATATCCACAGTGTTTGCTTTTTAGAATCTCAAATGGGAAACTCAAAACACTGCTGGAGATTAAATCTGACAAGAGGGCTGTAGTCTTGATGCCTTTTTCTTTTCTCTTGCATTTTAGCTTAAGTGTAGTCTAAATCCCACCACTTTATTGTATTCATGTTTATATGACTCATGGCTTTTAGTGCACCAATTTGTCTTCTTTCCTCTTTCCTCAAAATCAAACTAAGTTCGAATATCAAACCAGAGTCAATAAAGAGATTTCAATGCCATCAAATACAGAAGGGAAGAGAGGGAGGTAGATAAAACTTGATAACACTATAAATAGGGATGAGTGGGAAAATAGCAGAGAAATAAGAAAGAGATAAATTCTGGCTGTCTTATCACATCCTTTCATCTTCCATATGTTGTATATCACCTCTAGCAATTTACTACACTCCAACTCCAAGACAGTGGGAAGCTAAGGATTTCCTTAGATAACACGATTCTGCACTGGTTCTCACCTCTCTTTCCTGGGCCCACATTTAGAAAAACAGAAACGCTCAACAGCAACCAAAAGTTCACATTGGACTGCTTGTTCCCCCTCCAGACCTCATTTCAAGGCAGATATTTTTTCTTTTCAGCTTATGGAAGTGTTTTAGCATTAATTTGATCATGGTTTTTTTCACACTCCCTTACTAAGGTCCTAAAAAAGGGAATTCACAGAAATACATGTAATGCCGTTGGCGACATTTGCACAAGTGTTAAAAGAAATGAATATGATAACGGATTTCAGACTAAGTTCTTCAACTTACTTAGTTCACTCGGAGCTATAGATTAGTCATAGTCCAAGTATGTAAAATAAAAAAATTCTAATTTTTGGCCGGGTGTAGTGGCTCATGCCTGTAATCCCAACACTTTGGGAGGCCAAGGTGTGTAGATCACCTGAGGTCAGGAGTTCAAGACAAGCCTGGCCAACATAGCAAAATCCTGTCTCTACTAAAAATACAAAATTAGCCCGGCTTGGTGGCATGCCTCTGTAATACCAGCTACTCAGGAGGCTGAGGCAGGAGAATCACTTGAACCCAGGAGATGGAGGTTGCAGTGAGCCAAGATCACACCACTGCACTCCAGCCTAGGCAACAGGAGTGAAACTCCATCTCAAAAAGGAAAAAAAATTATAATTCCCAAATTAAACCATTACATTGATACTACATCTATGAACCCCTTTTATTTTTTCCATGTACAACTCTATCCCCAACCCTTATCCCCCAATACCTATGTAACTTGGCTCCTTAAGATGTGTATGTGTTGTATTTCATATCTTTGAATACCACTTTTTATTAATTATAAATATTTGTAGCATAAATATGCTGACCAGGGCATACTAGTCCTGCACACATGGATTAAACTGTTTGGTCAGACTTGTGTCCCTCTAAAAATGTATGTTCTCAGCTAGGCATGGTGGCTCACACCTGTATTCCCAGCACTTTGGGAGGCTGAGGTGGGTGGATCACAAGGTCAGGAGTTCAAGACTAGCCTGGGCAAGATGGTGAAACCACGTCTCTACTAAAAATACAAAAATTAGCTGGGTGCAGTGGCAGGTACCTGTAATATCAGCTACTCAGGAGGCTGAGCTTCAACCTGGGGGACAGAGGTTGCAGTGAGCCGAGATCACGCCACTATACTCCAGCCTGGGCAACAGAGTAAGACTCCATCTCAAAAAGAAAACAGAAGTATGTTCTCAATTACGGAGAGTAGGTCTGAGGCATGCTTGCCATATAATTAACCAATTGTAGTGAGTCTGAGGGATTCAATCAGAAAGAACATTATGAGCCAAGAACAACAGAAAATCTGTTAAAAACAAAATGAACTGCTTAAATGTAATTAAGTCTTTAAAAATATCAAGATCAGGAAATGCCTCTTAAGGAGGATAAGGTTATTAGTCAACTGACAATGCCATAATGAAATATGATAGACTGGGTAGATTCAACTAGAGAAATTTATTTTCTCACAGCTCTGGAGACTAGAAGCCCAAGATCAAAGATCTAATATGGTTAGGTTCTGGTGAGGGCTCTCTACTTCACTTGCAAACAGCCACCTTCTCCCTGTGTACTTACATGAGAAGAAGTAAGAGAGAGAGTGAAAGCTCTCAGGTATTTCTTCTCACAAGGGCACTAATTCCCTTAAGATGGCCCAACCCTCAGGACCTCATTTAAACTAATTTTCTCCTAAATAGTCCATCTCCAAATACCAGCACACTGGAGGTGAAGACATACACATATGAATAGCAGGGGGCAGGGGTCACAATTCAGTCCATAACAAGTAATTGGAATTAATTGTGTTTGGCTGCAATATTACACTGCCGAATTATTTTGAACACAGTAAAATCTGGAACACCCAAGTCTTTCCACATTTTGCTGCTGTCACTCCTCTCCCTCTCATCCTTTATTTGGACAGTTGGCTGAGTGCTACTAGTATACTATCACTAGTATAGACCACTAGAATAATCAATATTAACTTTTATCTTTTTGTATCTTACCAGTTAGTCCAGGATTTTTATACTGCAAAATTCTGGAAGGGTGAATTCTTCCAGCTTTGCATTATATTCAAATTTAATAAAGCTGGCTTTCTATAAGTTCATCTGTGTCCACAACTAAAATAATAAATATAAAAAGGAAGAGGAAAGTGCCTCCCCATGAAACTTTTATTGTTTATTATAAAATCCCATTATTGATGTCTTTGGGGTTCTCTCATCTAATAAGGCATGAATCTAACAAGATGTAACAATATGCATTTTGTATTTTATCTTGTCCAGAAGAAAATTGCCAAGTATCTTGTAGACTGCCTTCAAAATTCCAAGTACACTATGTATACCAAGTACACTTTATTTTTTCAATCTCTCATTTCAGTAACCTTAATAAAAACTTGAAAATAGATCGACTGACACATATTTCCTTAGTAAAGTAATGCTGATTCCTTTCGATAAGTACTTTTCTTCCCAACTCTGTGACTATTTCCTAATTAAATTCTGGTCTACAATGTCATTTAGTTTACTTTGAATATCTACAATGTTTAGATCTTAGTGAAGATTAACATTTCTATGATAGAAATGTTACTTATATGTTCTTTTCCTATTCTAGTTTTAATTTATTTAAATTATTTCCATAACATAATTTTGCATAATGTTGTAGCATTCACTCATTACATAAACAATTTTAAGGAGTTGTCTTCTGTCTTACTTAAAACTGGAATGAGCACATGAGAAGCTCTTCAAAGTGCTTATTAAAAGAATGAGAAAACAGCATTCTCTTATGAAGCAATTTTAGGGGAGTCAGTTCATAGTTATTGAAGATGCAAGAGCGAAGGAATTTTGAATAACAGTTACAGGTATTCAGGGAGGTTATCGTATTTTCATTATTTTCCCTTTTTTAAATTTTCCTTTTCCATTTAAGATTTTGAAAAAAAAAAGCCTAATTCTGAGAATGTAGATATTTGCAAACCATTGATTCCTAGTTTTAAATGCATAACCCAATTACATTCCATTCACAAGTAATGCCAGAGGAAAAAATGCAGAATTTTGAAGTTTAAAAGTAAAATAATCACACTCAGTACACATATTCAATAAAGAAGGAACTATACATCCGAATGAATGTATTTTTTTTTTAATTTATCTGGTCTTCATTAGATGTTACTTCTGTGAATGTTGTAGAATTCACTCACTTCAGGAACGATCCAAGATGGCCGATCACTATCATCTCGGGATTGCAGCTCCCAGTGAAAGGTCAGACAACGAGAGGACGCCACACTTTCCGACAAATTTTGGTCGCTCACAGAGCAGAAGATTTCCAGTGGAGGAGCTCCACGGGTCGCCAGCGTGACTCTTGTGGCTGGCGCAGCGGTTTCGCCACCACCTAGGCGCGGCAACTCTCGGTGCAGAGTAAACGGGACTGGTTCCCCTTCTGACCGAGGTTTGGAGCTCCGGGAAGGCAGAGTCCCCTATTACAGACACAAGAAGGAAGCCAGACTGGAGATTCCCAAGCAGAAAAGCACCATCAGTCTTAACGCTGCTGTTTTGGCTGGTGCGGTGTGTTGCTCATATTTCGGCCCTGGGAATTAACAACTTGGAAGTCCACTCAGAGACCTAATTTGAAAGTTGGTAATTACAAAGATGACAGGTGGATACATTTACAATGATGGGAAGAAACCAGCATAAAAAGGCTGAGAATACTCAAAATCAGAATGCCTCTCCCTCTACAGAGGATCACAGTTCCTCATCAACAAGGGAACAAGACTTGATCAAGAACGAGCACATTCCATTAACGGAATCAGGCTTCCAAAGATGGATAATAAGAAACTTCTGTGAGTTAAAAGAAAATGTTGCAGCCCAATGTAAAGAAACTAAGAACTTTGAAAAAAGGTTTGACGAAATCCTAATGAGAATAGACAACTTAGAGAGGAATATAAGTGAATTAATTGAACTGAAGAATACAATGCAGGAACTCCGAGAAGTATGCACAGGTTTAAACACTCGAATTGTTCAAGCAGAAGAAAGGATATCAGAGGTAGAATTCCAACTTAATGAAATAAAATAAGAAGACAAGATTAGAGAAAAAAGGATAAAAAGGAATGAGCAAAGTCTCCAAGAAATGTGGGACTATGTGAAAAGACCAAATTTATGTTTGACAGGTGTACCTGAATGCGACAGAGAGAATGAATCCAAGCTGGAAAATATTCTTCAGGATATTATTCAGGAAAATTTTCCTAAACTAGCAAAGCAGGACACTATTCAACCCCAGGTAATACAGAGAACACCACAAAGAAGAGCAACCCCAAGGCACATAATCATTAGATTTCACCAGGGTTGAAACGAAGGAGAAATTATTAAGGGCAGCCAGAGAGAAAGGTCAGGTTAATTACAAAGGGAAGCCTATGAGACTTACAGCAGATCTCTCAGCAGAAACTCTACAAGCCAGAAGAGAGTGGGGGCCCATATTCAACATCCTTAAAGAACAGAACTTTCAGCCCAGAATTTCATATCCAGCCAAACTAAGCTTCACAACTGAAGGGAAAATAAAATCTTTAATGAACAAGCAAGTACTCAGAGATTTTATTACCACCAGGCCTGCTTTACAAGAGCTTCTGAAAGAAGCATTACACATAGAAAGAAACAACCAGTATTAGCCTTTCTAAAAATATACCAAAAAGTAAAGAGCATCAACATAAAGAAGAATTTACATCAACGAATGGATAAAACAGCCAGTTAACATCAAATGGCAGTAATCCTAAATTTCAATTGGCTAAATCCCCCAATCAAAAGATACAGCCAAAACCCAACGGCATGTTACATCCAGACCCATTTCATTTGCAAGGATACACAAAGACTCAAAACAAAGGGATGGAGAAAGATTTACCAACCAAATGGAGAGCAAAAATAAATGAATAAATAAAAAGCAGGAGTTGCAATTCTCGTATCTGATAAAATAGGTCTTAAAGTAACAAAGATATAGTGGTAAAAGGATCAATGCAACAAGAAGAGCTAATGATCCTAACACCCAGATACATAAGACCTATAAAGAGACTTAGACTCAACGAGACAGAAAATTAATAAGGATATCAAGGACTCGAACTCAGATCTGGAACAAGTAAACTTAATAAATATTTATAGAGCTCTCCACTTTAAATATACAAAATATACATTCTGGTCAATACCACATCACACCTACTCATAGGTTTAAATGAAGCATTGATTGGCCATTATTAATACCCATATTTTTTAGAATAAAGCAACATTTCCCTTCTCTCTCCCTCTTTTTCTTCCTCTTTCTTCCTCTCCTTAACTCCTTTTTTTTCTTTCCTTTTCTCAAAAAAAGAAAAAAAAAGAATTCACTCACTTCATAAACATCTCTAAGGACTTGACCATATGTGAGACAATAACGTTCCTTAAAGTCACCCAGAAACTGGACATTTTGCCTCTGTTGGGTTTAATCTACCATTTAAAGTTCCATTAAAAAGGCATACATTTTTGTATGCCAGTCAAATGTTTAGTTTTACTTCACGGTGTTCCTCTTCTACATTACTGCAAATCACATTTAACATTCTCCTAGTTATTTTCATTTCTCCAAAGTATGCCTAACACAGGCTGTTTATCCACAGAGCTTATTTTTACCGAATATTTTTGGCAATTAAGGGTGATAATTATACCACATAATATAATAAAACTTTTAAATTGGTTAAAATTAGTTATTATATACTATTCGCTTACATTCTACTAGGCATTTCCTACCAAGAGTAATTTCTCATTGATCAAGGCCTTCTTTGACCCAACTTTCTGTGTTCTTCTCCTATCTCCTTCTATGTTCTTGTTCTATCCCAGACAGCCTCCAACTCACTATTACAGTTATTTTCTCATGCAGAGCAGTTCAATTCTCCATGCTCTACCCCAATCATAGTTTAGGTTCACATTTGCATTCTCTGAGATTCAAGATGATTTTCTAAACAAAGGATTGTCAACTTTAAATTTCCCCCATTTAACAAGGCTCCTGAGGATTCTTTGCTTGGTCTTTATATTCTAAGAAAGTTTCCTTCCAGCTGCTGCAGCAAGAACTTACATGTTCTGAATTTTATTTTTTCTTTTCCATACATCAATAAAACACCCTGATAGCATAGAATTATTCTCCAATCATCAAAACTCCACTTAATAGAGTTTTAGACAAACTAGTAATTGCTCAGCCCCATTACCAATCTGGTGAGACTGCCCAGAGCACAGATTTAAAAATGCAACTCTTCTATCACTTTATATAAATCACTTCTGATCACTCTGTGAAGGTAGGGGCTTACGAACCTAGAGTTCGAAAAGAAGCAGAAGGAAAGCAAAAAGTCTTTTCCCCCCTTAAGGGAAAAAAATTCACTAGCTTAATCTCTAGTCAGGAAAGGAGCATGATTCTCTTTTCTCTCTGTGGACCTATGTTGAGACTTGGACTTATGGTGACAATATATCCTGGGCCTCTAGAATTATGCCTGATTGTGAAGTTGCACAGGAATCCATTTACATTTCTTTAGAAGACTTTTTAAGTCTGTAGCTCTAACAAGTGCTTTTGAGCAAAGGGAAATTAGGCAACTTTGAAGATCAAAGTCTTGCATTTTTTGCTTCTTCCTTACTATTGCTATACTGTGTGTAGCCGACATAGCCTGATGGCACAGCATGATACACCATATGTGTTTAAAGGTACTAAAAATGTAGAATAAAGACTATTTTGAAGATTTGAATAAAGTGATGAAGTTGCATTACAAAAAAAAAAAAATAAATAAAGGTACGGAACAAAATCAACCTGAAGGAACTGACAGTCACCTTCAATATATCAACTTGTTCACCACCATTGATTTTCTCTCTCTTTTTCTTCCAGAGCCAGAAGGTGGCATCTTACTACTTATTTGTAATATTCATTAATCTATGTTATTCTTAGATTGAGGATTTTAACCCTTCCTTCCTTCCTTCCTTCCTTCCTTCCTTCCTTCCTTCCTTCCTTCCTTCCTTCCTTCCTTCCTTCCTTCCTGCTTTCTTTCTCTCTCTCTCTCTCTCTCTCTTTCTTCTTTTTTCCGAGACGGAATTTCACTGTTGTTACCCAGACTGAAGTGCAATGGCATGATCTCGGCTCACCACAACCTCTGCCTTCTGGGTTCAAGCAATTCTCCTGCCTCAGCCTCCGGAGTAGCTGGGACTACAGGAGTGCACCACCATGCCGAGCTAATTTTTGTATTTTTAGTAGAGACAGGGTTTCACCTTGTTGACCAGGATGGTCTCAATCTCTTGACCTCATGATCCACCCGCCTCGGCCTCCCAAAGTGCTGGGATTATAGGCGTGAGCCACCGCGCCCAGCCAACTGTTTTTTCTTTCTTACTTTGAGATGGAGTTTTGCTCTGTCATTCAGGCTGCAATGGCGCAGTCTCGGCTCAATGCAACCTCTGCTTCCTGTGTTCAAGCTATTCTCCTTCCTTAGCCACCCAATTAATTAAGATTACAGGTGCATGCCACCACACCCAGTTAATTTTTTTTTTTTTTTTTTTTGTATTTTAGTAGAGAAAGAATTTCACTGTGTTGCCCCAGCTGGTCTCGAACTCCTGAGCTCAGGCAATCCACCCAACTCGGCCTCCCAAAGTGCTAGGACTACAGTCGTGATCCACCACACAGGCCAATTTAGCCTTTTAAATTAAGTATGTGATTAAGTACAACAAATTAATCTTCTGGAAAAAAATCCAAAGCAAAAAATATAAAAAGGTAATAAAGGACTATCCTTTCCATCATTAGATTCACGGATCAGATCAGACTTGTCTTCAAATGATTATGATCGAAATATGTTTATAAAGACTTTTTACAGTGATTTTGAAATATTCAAAGAGTAGTAAGACTAGTAAAATGGGAAATTTAAAAAAACATACATTATCTTTCAAATTACGCTGACTTGGGCTTAAACTTCAGAAATCTAGAAATGTAGAGAAATGCAAATACATGTAGAGAAATTTCTTCAAACAAGAAGGCCAGACATTTTTTTCTCTAGTTACCCTATGATTTTGCTCATTGTGACTTCTTGATCAAAATGTTAGTGAAATTGAGAAATAGCAAATAGTAATAATAACTGAAGTACTTAGCAATACTTTTAGTTCCTCTTTCTCTAATTTTATTGCACCTTTATATATTTATCCATTCATTGAAAATTTGTTTTTTGTTACTACTTTGTATTAGATTCTGTATGCTAAGCACGTTGGCTATAAAGAACAATCCACAGTCCCTGTTCTCAAGTCACCCACAACATAGCCTGGGAGGCTGTCACAAAAAGATAATTAATTGTTTTGATTTTTAAAGGCAACACAGTGAGGGCAATGATAGACATGCATAAAACTGTTTTAAAAGTTGAGAACAAGGCATCTCCTGAGGTACACCCTGAGAACAAGTATGAAAGTCAGGGAAGGTTTCCTTAAAAAGGTGACCTGAATTGAATTTCATAACATTAGTAGGAATTCAGCAAAGTGGGGTGGATTAAGGAGGTAGGAGTGGCATTCTAGGCAATGGACAACAGAAGATAGCATGTGGGGATGGAGCTGGCAGGTGTCAGATATGGAGTTCTTCATATGTAATATTAAAGAATTAGAAATTTACCTTCTGGCCAGATGTGGTGGCTCATACCTGTAATCCCAGCACTTTGAGAGGCTGAGGTGGGCGGAGCACCAGGTCAGTAGATCAAGACCATCCTGGCCAACATGGTGAAACCGCATCTCTACTAAAACACAAAAAAATTAGCCAGGTGTGGTGGTGCACACCTGTAGGCCCAAGTACTCTGGAGGCTGAGGCAGGGGAATAACTTGAACATGGGAGGCAGAGATTGCAGTGAGCCGAGATCCCGCCACTGTACTCCAGCCTGGCTACAGAGCAAGACTCTGTCTTAGAAAAAAGAAAGAAAGAAAGAAAGAAATTTACCTCCTACAAGCTAAGACTCCTTTGAAGGGTTGTACATTAATAGGTTACATGGTCAGATTTAAGTTTTATAAAGTTCACTGTAGTGTCAGGATTGAGAATTAACTCTAGCAGAATAAGACTACAGACAGGCAAAGAAGTTAAGAGCCTATTGCATAAGATGAAGCTTAAACTAAAGCAATGTTATAAGGACAAAGAGAACGGACACGTCCCAGAGCTATCTAGGTAGGAAAGTTGGCTAGATTTTATGACACATACACTGTGATGTGGAAGAAAGATATGTTCTGTAGTGACTACCCGACTTCTTGCATGACTGCTGTATGGAAAGTGATAGCATCAAATAAGACAGAAAAACATAGGAGGAAGTAAAATTTATAAAAGGAAATGAATGTGCACGCAATTTGAAGCATTGAGATTGAAGAGTCTGTATGGCCTCCAGGTAAAGACATCCAGTTGGCAGATGAATATAATTCAAAAAGATAGAGGTTTAGAATAGAGACATTGACTTGGGTGTCTTTAGTAGGTTAGAGACATGAGAATGGCCAAGATCTCTCACACAGAACATGAGCAGATAATTAGGGGCTCAAGAAAAATCTCTAGTCAATTTTTAACCTTTAGGAAGCAGTCAGAAGAATTTCCTGGGACAGAAATTGAAACGTTAACATCCATTTTTCAAAACTGCACAAATGATTTAAAAGGAGAGTATTGATAATCCTAATAGCATGCATTTTCCTTTAGCAGTGGCTCACACTGAAGTTCTGAGCAGTGGCTCAGAACTTTGGCAGTCTGAGGCAGGAGGATCATGTGAGGTCAGGAGTTCAAGATTTGACTGAAAAGTGAGACTGTATCTCTAGAAAAAATAAATAAATTAGCTGGACATGGTGGTTCACAGCTGCAGTCCTAACTACGCTGGAAGCTGAGGTGGGAAGATGGCTTGAGCCCAGGAGTTTGAGGCTGCAGTGAGTGGTGATGGTGCCATTGCACTCAGGCCTGGGTGATAGAGTGAAACACTCTCTTAAATAAATGATAATAAGGCAGTACATTTGTGGTCAACTATTAGTCTCTCTAAAGCAAGGCATTGGGCAAGCCTGGACCAGCTGAGTACCTCTGTATTCGATCTTCCCAATCTACCTGTATCTTTGTGACAGCTTTTTGTTGTTTCTGCTGGTCTACATCTCAAGTTGCCCAGGATGAGCAACCCCCTTTCTCATCAACCACTTTCTTAGATTAGAGTTGACGTTCACATTGCGAAGAGTTCTTATTTTTATGTTACTCTAATTGATCTGACCTAATAGGAATAAGACTAAGGAACCTTTCAATGACAGATTTTGCATTTGATCTTATAGTTGATGAAGATTATTGAGCTGGGTACTAGAAATAATGGCAGTAAGGGTTGCAGATATTGAAATGCTTAGAATGTAAACCCTACAAATTGGAACTCTCAGTTCTTGCTGATTGTTCCCTGCCTGAATTCCCATTTTAACAATTTCCATCCTTAAGATCACTTTTCAGTGTAAATTCTAATGCATGATGGTTAATAGTCCTTTTACAAATAAAGATTTTCTCTTGAAAAATTACACGCTTTTTTGGTACACATTTCTCACTTACTGAAAAGAATTTATTAAAGAGTAACAGTGAAGAATTGGAAAAATTGAAAGGAGGAGAATTGAGATTTTGGCTGCAATAAAGCAAAATACAACAACAGGTTTATTACCAGATGAACAAAATTAATAAACAACTTATTCTCTGCCTTATTAGTCAGAAATTAGTTGTAAGTAAAAGACCATATTGCAAAATTCTACACACAAAGGCAAGCTGAACAGTATTTTCCTTTGGAAAATCAGTAATACGTTTCTAGCACTTATTATTTTTCCACAGTCAAATCTCTGCTCCTGCCCTTGTCATTTCACATCTGGTATTCCAAACCCCATTCTTCACCACCTGTCTTAGCCTTCTCTTCAATCTGTCCAAAATGTTATAGCAAAAATCATCTTTTAAATCTCTTCTTTAACCACATTACTACCTTTCTTAAGAGTACTTTTCAATGTAATTATGATGTCTTAAATTAATATTTTCTGTGAGACCTGGAGAATATTCTAGTAACATCTTCTTATGCTCAAACAAAATAATTGAACCTAATGACATGTACATTTTTAAAAATTGTGAGAAATAATGATTTATTGTACTGTGCACAATGAAAACATAAAAATCAGAACACCTTTTATGCACATAGAGATCAAAATTTTTCTTTTTTTTTTTGAGATCAAAATTTTTCAAAAGACTTCCATTTTATTCTTTTTACCACCTCCTATTATTCATCTGATAGATCTGATTCTTATCTTAAGATGGAAAACACTAAGACACAGAGAGTCTGAAGGAATTATATTAATTCATTCAGGGTCAGAATGAATATCAGAACTCAGTTTCCTCAACTATCAATCCAGTGCTTTCTCCGCTACAGTAAAATGGTAGGCGTCACACTGTCTGGTATTCATGCTGCTAAGAAAGTGGACTAAATCACTGTGTGCCTGTAGGATGGCTGGCACTAAGCTAAATAGATTAGACACATAGTTTCCGTGAATCTTCTCAATGACCCATTATTTATCTTTTTTTTAAACTGAGTTTTGGGATACAGATAGTATAAGAGCGAGTTGCTTTACTCACTATATAAGTAATAAAGCAGCATAATGTATTTTATAAGTAAAGAGGAATAACTTAAAACTAAGTTTCTAACCCAAACATCTGAGCTGTTTCCACCGTATTGTACTTTTCCACCTATTGCTGTATCTCACACAATAAGATTAAAGTCTATATCTGCCTATCATATTTACCCAATAGATTTTAATAAGTGGCCTGACTCATAATAGGCCTTTAATAAACATTTATTTGTAATTGAGTTCCACAAATAGAATGACTTTTATGGGATTCTGATTAAATTTATTATTGTACCTTAGAAAGATGAAAATAATTTAGCAGCAAGATGGTCAATAGTAGTGAAAGATATTTTTAAATGTAGTTATAATGTCTTATATCAACATTTTCTGTGAGACCTGGAGGATATTCTAAATACATCTTCTTACCCTCAAATGAAATAATTAAACCTAATAACAAGTACTTATTTATATATTTATTTGTTGAGAACAAGTCTTGCTCTGTCACCCAGGCTGGAGTGCAGTGGCACAATTTCAGTTCACTGCAACCTCTGCCTCCCAGGTTCAAGAGATTCTCCTACCTGAGTCTCCCAAGTAGCTGAAACTACAGGTGCTCACCATGATATCCAGCTAATTTTTGTATTTTTAATAAATATGGGGTTTCACCATGTTGGCCAGAGTGGTCTCAAACTCCTGACTTCAAGTGATCCTCCCACCTTGGCCTCCCAAAGTGCTTGGCTTACAGGCAGGAGTCACCACATCTAGCCCAACAAGTACATTTTTGTAAATTGTGAGAAATAATGATTTATCATATTGTCTGCAATTAAAACATAAAAAATCAGAACACCTTTTATGCACACAGTGATTAAAGTTTTTCAAAAGCCTGTCATTTTATTCATTTTTGTTAGCAAAAGTTTTCTTGACAAATAAACAAAATTTTGAAAAGATTGATCCCACTGATTACAGAAATGATGTCCTATTCTTTATTACTTTCATACCTATTAAATAAATCCACATGTAGAACAAGTTTAGATAGAATATTATATGTGAATTTAAGAACTCTTATTCTTGGTAAATTCAGAATCAATTGAAACCATAAGGGTTCATTATTTCAATTCAAATTCACCTTTTTCAAGTTTAAATGAATTGGTTTTGAAACATGAATTAAGAAAGACAAAAAGACTAATCAAAGAGACTCCTAAGACGTCTCGCCCCTGAAGAAACATATGGATGCTATTTTAAATAAATGCAGAAAAAAAGAAAGGTTTAAATTTTTTATTTAAATAAAAGCTTGCTTTTGCACCACCACATACTGCATGATAAATTAGAAGATGTGCACATTAGCAATCAACACAAAACTGACTCTGGCTACCATTGCCCACCATGACACCCAGTTCATTTTCGAGCTGAGAGTCAGTTTGTGTTGATATAAGCAAATACAGTTAAGAAGAGTGTTTTAGCTCAGTCTTAAAATCCAAAAAAAGGCTTGAAATAACATTAGAGAAAAAAATGAAGAAAACCTCATTAAAAAAAAAGAAGAGTTATTTAAAAGCTGTTGTATAGCTCCTAGATTTGAACTACTAAGAAAACTGGGAAAGGAAAAGAATCAACCAGTGCCAACATAACCAGAACTATAGCAAAAGTCCAATCAAGGAAATCCTGCAATGAAGAACCCTGTAGTGGCTACCACTAATTTTGCAATCCTACATCTAACTGTACCTACGTTGTTGGTTACTGTATTAGTCAGTTCTCACACAGTTACAAAGGAATACCCAAAACTGTAATTTATAAAGAAAAAAGGTTTAACTGTTTTATGGTTCCACAAGTTGTGCAGGAAGTATGCCCGGAGATGCCTCAGGAAATTTACAATTATGGAGGAAGTAGGAGCAGACACATATTACATGGACAGAGCAAGAAGAGAGAGAAGGGGGAGGTGCTGCACACTTTTAAACAACCAGACCTCATGAGAACTCATTCACTGTTATGAGAACAGCAAGAGAAAAATCTGCCCTCATGATCCAATTACCTGCCACCAGGTCCCTCTTCCAACACTGAGGATTACAGTTTAACATAAGATTTGGCTGGAAACCATATCAGCTACTATGATCTGAATTTTTGTGTCCTCCCAAAATGTTGAAACCCAATTCCCAGTATGATGGTATTAAGAAGTGAGGCCTTTGGGAAGCAATTAGGTTATAAGGCCAAGGGAGCTTATTTCCTTTCTTATATAGGACGTTGCATTGAGGAGACATCTGTCTATGAAGGAAGTGGGACCTCATAGACAGTAAATATGCCAGCACCTTGAACCTGCACTTCTCAGCCTGTGAGAAGTAAATTTCTGCTGTGTATAAGATGCTCAGTCTGTGGTATTCTGGTATAGCAGCCCAAACATACTCAAAAATTGGCACTGCATGCTGGCTGACACCACTTTCCACTGGCTCATCCAGGAAGGAATTTCTACTGCTCTTGGCATCTTTTGCTTCTGATTTAAGGCCAAGGATGAGTGATCTGGTTGGATGAGAGATCTGGTTGGATGAGATTGCAATACTCTATGCTCGCAAAGGAAAGAAACTCAGATGCTGTCTGAAAGTTCCAAAGATAAATATTATCAACAAGATGATATGCATGTTTGACACTGATACAATTGTCCTTTCTTTACTTCTTACTCTCTGGTCTTGCTCAATTCTTCCATTTCTATTTTCTTTCATAAGTCCAGAAGGTACATCCTCTAACAGCATTTAAAGTCATTTTCTCATCTTGTAGGATTTGAATATATCTCTATTAGATATGATTAGGTTCATCTACACTGAACAGCAAACCTCCAAAATCGCGCTGATTTAAACAAGATAGAATTTTTCTTGTTTGTCAGAAAAAAATTTTGGAGATAGGCTGCCTTTGTTTTTAATCATAATAAAAACAAGGGTCTCTCCTTCTATTAAACCACTGAGGGCAACTCATGGCACAAGATGGTTGCTAGAACTCCAGTTATCACTTCTGTGTTGCAGGCCAGCAGAGTGAAAAAGTGGAGGAGTCAAAATATTTGCCTCGTCTCTTTTAAGGAACTCTTTGGAAGTCAGACACAAAATTTCTGCTTACATTTGATTGGTCTTAAGTTAGTCACCTGGTTATACCTAGCTGCTAGAAAGTTAGGAAATACATCTTTAACTTGGGCAGCAATGTACTTAGGCTATAAATTGTGATTCTGATGCTGATGAAGAATGAGAGAGTGACTAATGGGGAAAGAGAAAGTGCAAACTGCATTGCCTCAAATAATTTCTTTTTACTGTTTGTCAATATTCCTTATGTGTGATTTTTGTCTGACAACAGAATTAGCTGAAGCCAGTGAGTACTATCTCTTAGGTTGCACAAAATTCTTTTAAAGTAGTATTCTCTACCAAATATGCATTTTCTTCTCCTGGTACTATTTTCCTGATCTCCACAAACAGTATCTAAATTGCTTTTTTCCCCCCATCAATCTCAGCCATATGGTTTAGTATGCTCTAACTTTATTTCCTGGGCTTAGTGTAGCCCATTACTTTAGTCACAATACTTGAGTCAGTAACTGATGCCTAATTAGGACTAATTTTATTTGACAAAACACAGGAAAAGTTTGGATACAGGTTTCTGTGGTAAAATTTCAGCTAGGTAACAAATAAGTTGTGTATATATACAATGTGCCAAGTGTTGTTGTAGGCATTCAGAATATAGGAGGGCATTGTTTCAGATGCAGAGGACAGTAACTATTCTAGATGGTTAAACAGAAAGCAATTACAAAATGCTTGTAACATCATCAGAGGAGCTGTAGGAACCAGACCAAGGCTTAGCTGTTAGAAATGATTACAAGAGCACTACGGAAGAATTGGTCTAATAAAGCACTGCTTTCCCTCCTAACAGAAAGCCAAGTCATCAGGAGGCTGCTGGTTCAACTACTGGCTTCAATATTACAGTGTTTCCGCCAAAATGCTGGCATCAGAAAGCCAGCGGTTTCCTCCAATATCACATCACATCCACTACAATTCAAGCCCCATGTCCTGCCTCTTATATTCATGAGGAAGGTATTGGCTACATGACACTCTGATACCATTAAATGTGGAGCCAAAAAAACAAAATCTCAACTGTGCTTACCTGCAGAACAAGCAAAAGTGATGAAGGGAGACGTTGGCGTCTCTCTGTCTTGTACATTATGTTTTGGTGGTTCTTCTTGGCAGGCATTGATCACCTGAAAGAGATTCTAGAAACTGTCTCAAACTTCTTGGCATCAAAAGTAAGCATATTATATAGGAACAGGTATGGAGTTTTTGTTGACACTCTGAAATAATTCATAGACGTCAACAAGATAGAATCTTTATCTTCAGTGAAGTTCAAATAAAGTGAAAAGTTTATGTCCTCATAAGGAGCCTCTTCTCCTTCTGGGAAGGAACTAAAACAGGTATGTGGTATACTTCATCTAGATAGTTTGGTGAGTACAGATAAGTCTCTAACTTTTGTCAGCAATTTAATTACCTTGAAGGAAGACAGCCTAAAGATAAAACCAATGAATAAAAAATAGTGAGCTAATCAATTCATAGAGAAATATATAACTGGAGGTCTGATGACATCATGAATCTTTAAGCAGTGCCTGAATCCAGTCTTCCTTGAAATTCTTCGTTAACCCAGCCAGTAAGTTCTTCTCTTTGGCTAAGGCACGTTGATGTGGATCTTCTATCTTTGCAACAAAATGATTCTTATGTATGTGACATTTAGAAACAGAAATGGAGTATTGAAAGAGATATAACCTAACATACAGAATTGGCTAAATTAAAGAGAAAGCAATTATAACTCAAGATAGAAAACTGGCAATCTTTGCTATATGCTATAAAAATTTCTTGTTAAACTGACTGGTAGCAGTGGGGTAGTTTTGGCTCAAACAATGTACCTACTGAAGCTGAAGCATTAAGTGGGAAAATTTCAAGATATTAGTGTGTTGGCTTTCTCTTCTAGCATTTTTTTTTGCCATCATGTACTAACTATATATGCTGCAGCAGGCAATATTCTGTTTACTTTTGTTCTCTTTTAAGTCTCAAAATAACTGATTACATAGGTACAAACATTATCCCCATTTTGCTGATAAAGAAACTAAGACGTTCTACCATGTAAGTACCCACACAAAAGAACAATATGGACCAAAACTTAACTGTCTAAAATCAAAAAAAGAATATCTACTTTTCTCAGGGTGATCCTTTGTCCTGTGTCAAAGTTACTGAAAGTGAAGTTATATAGAACTTTGCACTGTGGGTGGGGAGGTGGGGGAACCATCAGCCCCATTCTAAAATTATTTACAATAAAATAATGAGAAAAGGATATTAACAAGCTATAAAATTGGGGCCTGAGAGAAGTCTTATTGTCTAGGCACCTCTTCAGTAAACTCTTGTGCTTTTACCCATCTCCCTAATTGTAAAGATGCAAATGAATGACCCTCTCCTCCATTTCACCCTATAAACTTATCGCCCTAACATTTTCTGAAAAAAATGATTCTTTTTAATGAGGCCATTGAACCAATGCCTGTTTTTGAAAACAATTTTTTTTAGTGACAGGTGAGAGGAGCAAAGACCATGATCTAATAACATCCCTAGTTTTGTTTACAATCCCTTGGAGCAAAGAAAAAAATATGGTTAAAGCAGTAAGAAAGTAGCTTAAGGGCAAAGCCCCCAACTGAGAGGAATTAATGAGGAATTAACATGTTGATGATTCTACCCTTTAGGCAATTCTCAGTCTCCACTTGAAGGGAAGGTAAGCTTCTGAAGCCCCAAAAGTAGGTAACACCCAAATTCTTACTCAAGATGTAGTCATAATGACAGTGGACAAAGATTTCTTCCAGGGACTATAGAAGCAACAGAATGGCCAAGAACTTACTTGGTTCTCAGAAGTCCATGTTACTCTGATCCGGTGGAAAATAGTATGTGTTACAGATCACTGATTAATATGTATTTTTATTTCCTTTATATGGTGATACAGTTTGGCTCTGCGACCCGACCCAAATCTCACCTAAATTGCAATTCCCATAATCCCCACATGTTGAGGAAGGGACCTGGTGGGAGATGATTGGATCGTGGAGGTAGTTTCCCCCATGCTGTTCTCTTGAGAGTAAGTTCTCACAAGATTTGATGGTTTTATAAGGCAGTTTTCCTTGCCCTTGCTCTCTCTTTTCTGCCATCATGTGAGATGTGCATCTTACCCTCTGCCATGATTATAATCTTCCTGAGGTCTCCCCATCCATGTAGAACTGTGAGTCAATTAAACTTCTTTTCTTTATAATTTATCCAGTCTCTGGTATGTTTTTATAGCAGTGTGAAAATGGACTAACACACATGATATAGTGATTGTATTGAAAGAAATCAAACTTCCAAGATCACTCCAAAAGAAGCTTAATCTAAACAAATATAAGAATATGGCTCATTACCTAGAGCAAGGGTGAAGAAATTGCAGTGTTTGGGCCAAACCCACCTGCTTTCCCTACCAGTGTTTATAAACAAAATCTTATTGTAACACAACCATATGAATTGTTCACGTATTGTTTAAGGCTGCTTTAACACTGCAGTTCAAAAGCTAGCAGAGACAAATAATTGCTACAGAGACAGTAAGATTCACAAAGCCCAAAATATTTCAGAATTGTTTTGTTGACCCCCAATCTAGAGAATCCTATATTGGATCTGGATACAGCAGTGTGATTGTTTCAGGAGTTGCACAATCACAAACACATCCAATGATTCACTGTAAGGATTCATGAGACTCAAAAGCAGTTGTACTCACAATAATTTTTATTACAGTGAAAGATACAAAGCAGGATCTGCAAAGGAAAAAGACACATCAAGTGGAGTCTGTTGGTAACGAGACACTTATTTCTAAAGTTGTTATGGAAGTCACACAGAATATGCTCTTCCTACAGCAACGAACTGTGGCACTCAAAAAGTGTTTTCGCCAGTGAAGATGCTTGAGTCTTAGAGTGCAAGATTTGTTGAGGGTTGGTCACATAGGTACGTTGACCCGCATGACCAGCCATGATGAACTCCAGACTCCCAGAAGGAAACCAGTGCTCATCAGAAATCACATTGTGTACCAGATACACTGTTCTGTATCTTGCCAAGTCAGTGCACCATGGTTCAGTGCCCTAGGTGTACAAAACAACCTTATAATTAGTAACAGAGGGAGCATCCAAGCTCTATGTTACCAGGAGTTGGTCAAGAGTCAGCCACACAATCAGGCCTTCCTGAAGATGTTCTAGCATTGAAGAGCCAAGCCTGAGTTGTTAACTCTTTCTTATTCAATATACAGGTACGGATGGCCTTCTTGGAAGGAAGATGAGATGACTACATTAGACATAGACCTCAACCTACCTTAATGGGAAGAAGGATGTATACAAATGTGGGCTAACGAAGCAATAAAAAGCAGATGTTTGCCTCTCTAGCATCTTTTTCCCCTAGACAAAAGCTGGATTTTGGTGAACTATATCTCAGCTATAAATTTTTGCGGGATAGACTGACCCTTCTCTTCAGAGTTGAACCCTAAATGGCTTGAGATTATAAGCTTATCTCACTTATCTGGCCACAGTGACTGTTTCAGAGATAGTCATGTGATCAAATTTGTGGCAAAAAGAGCTTTTTGTAGAAGATTTCTAGGTAAGAAAGTTTTTCTTTCTTCTGTGTGAACTACTTTACATACATAAGCTCTCTCCTCTCTCTGGGATGCTGTTTGATTATGTAACTTGGAAGTTTTCTACTCATTTCTGCTACCATTAAGACAAAAGGTGAAGTATAACTGTGGGGGGAAAACTTGCATAATAGTGAAGCTCACAAGTAGATAACAGCAAAACTGGGCTGGGTGTGGTGGCTTATGCCTGGAATCCCAGCACTTTGGGATGCCAAGGTGGGTGGATCACTGGAGGTCTGGAATTTGATACAAACATGCCCAACATGGTGCAACCCAGACTCTACTAACAATACAAATATTAGCCAGGCATAGTGGCAGGCACCTTTAATCCCAGCTACTCAGAAGGCTGAGGCAGGAGAATCGCTTGAACCCAGGAGGCAGAGGCTGTAGTGAGCCAAGATTGCATCATTGCACTCCAAGCCTAGACAATAAGAGTGAAAGAACATCTCAAAAAAAAAAAAAAAAAAAAAGATGACAGCAAAACTGTAGGAAATGTAAAGAAAGAGATCTGAAACCTTGAAGGCTCCTGACCTTAAATGAAACCTTTCCTTAGATACTGACATGCTCTAGGTTTTCTATTAGGAAGGCCCCACCCAACCTCCCAAAAAATTTCTCAAATTCTGTCTAAGCCAATCTGAGTTGGGATCATTGTCAAAACAATAAATAGTTTTAATTGATAAAGTATCATTATTCCTATTTTGCAAGTGAGAAAAACAAGATGTAGAAAAGTTGATTAACTTGCCTATAGTCAAAACAAAAATAAATGGCAGAGCCAGGATTCAATACGACTCTCTTTGTATCCAAAACACATATATTACTTTTCCTAATTCATACAGTCATGAGATTATAAGTTTCTTGTTGAATTCATCTTGCATCTTCCACCAAAAATCACTGGGCACCTGGAACCTACCATACATTCTGATAACACATGAGAATTTATTGTGACATCATTGGTTTTTATAGCTATACCGTTCCTACAAATTGGGAATAGATGAACCTCAATGTGAAAAGGCTTATCTATTCTCAATTTGTAGGGATGGAATAGCTATCCCAACACAGGATATCTTAGAGTGGAGACCAAACTGACACTTCTTTTAATTTTGTATTCTCTTCTTTCTTAACTACTTCATACATTTTATTTCATTTTTCCTGAAGCATATAAGATGTGAAACAGATCTTTATAATTCTGGGGTAACTGAAGAACTTCAGAGTTTAAGTTCAAAAGTTAGATCCAAGTAAAAAGTTAGTTGGATTTAGCTCCTAATGGAAATCATTTCAAATGATTTTACTAGGCTTGTCTATAATTGTATTTATCAAATATTCATGCTTATGTACCATTTCAATTACTTTTATAGAGAAAAAAAACTACTACATATGTCCCTAGAAAGAAAAAGGTGAAGTATAACTGTGGGGGAAAATCTTTTCAAATATTCTCATACTGTGAACGTATTATAAGTGCAAAAAGATTAAAGATAGAGTATAAAGGTGTGTATTTAAATGACTGCAAATAACTGTTTAACTGGAGCTGCCTAGGGTACATCAGTAGCCCCTTAACGATCAAAAGCTATTGCTGCAGGCAAGGTCCAAAACCACCTGCTTATATAAAAAACTTTAGATGACAGCACTGATATTGTGCATTTATATTGATACTTCCTGAAACAATGATTTTTAAAAAATATCTATCCAAAACTGACAGAAGGCAAACAGATTGAGAGTTAAGTCTATAATTCTCCTATAGATTCATTCTTTGCCTTGTATAGAAATATGTTAATTTCTTAAAATGTTTTCCTACTTTATCATAGTTATTTACAGGAGGAAGAAAATTCAGGTTATACTGAAACTTAAAAGGTTATTCTTTCACTCAGAACAGCCAACCCCAAGAAAAACTGTGGAATACGATAGCTTGATTTTCTTTTCTATGTCCACTTTTAAGTTCTACCTTTGTATGAAAATGCAAGTAAAAGTGAAACTATTATTTCACTTTTTGAAAACAAACCACAGAAAGAAATGCATGCAACATACTTATTAATCCATATATGTAGTCCAGATAGATAACATATAATTTTTGTTGTAATTATATATACATCATCTGTTTTATATATTATGTAATTATAATATGGAGTTTATGTAATATATAATTGAAACAGAAGTTATAGAAAATTATATTTGCCTATACTTTATGTAATGCACTGTGACATTTTTATTCTATCCTGTTCTTTTTCATCTTTGTTAAATGCAGGTTACAATGTGACTTACTAAATTAATTTAAAAAACTATTAATGAGTTACAACTCACAAATTTAGGAGTGATAATTTACACTAACAGATAAATATCCATCGATGTGCCAAATTTCTAATTCTATTATTTACATAGCAACAGGGATACAAACCGATGAAAGATGGTTAATAATAGAATATCAGGCATCAGTGAAGTCACAGGGAATAATTATTTCAAAGATTTATCTGCATTTGGTTGATTGGTCCACCACTAGAGTTTTTTTTTGTTTTCCTTACAAAGCTCAGTGAGACCACTTATCAGCATTATGTGTGCAACTCATAAAGCGGCATGTGTCACTTTCAGTCCTGATCATAAATCTACCCATGAGTGATCCCCCATCCTCCATCCTATGACTTGAGACAGATTCGCTTAACAGTATTGAAAGCCAATTGTTCAAAATGGCAAAATATAAGATAGAAGGAGTCCAAATATCTTAAACATTGCTAAAAAATTTTTTTTAAATCATCAAGTAAAAACACCAGTTTTGGACTTTATGTAAGAGATAAAGAAATGTCTATAGTGCTAAGTCCCAAAGATCTGGGGGTTTGCTTATTGGAGCAGATATTATTTCAACTAATGCATAAGCTATCATTTTGGAACAGCCTTCTAAGAGAACAGACTTCTAAGAATGGCCTTCTAAGAGAATACAATAGAAGTCTTCCTCTTCAAGAAATGATACAACGTGTAAGGCATCCCCATCAAGAAAAAGTAGAGACACCCATTTTGTGATCATAGATAATGCAAGTTCTGGTTATACCCAGGTCCCTTTCTATATGAGCTCTTCTCAGTCTACTTTTTCATATTTCTTTTAGGGTCTCCTTTTTCACTTTACTTTACATCCCTATATAAACTTTTCCCAAACCCATATCTCTATTCCAGACTTTCTTCCATATTTCAAATCCAAATTTTTTTCTCCCCTCAGCAATGATAAACATATTTAGATATAAACGAGATGATAAAAAGCAAGTGCAAAAAGGATCAGTTAAACTAGAATAGTCCATTTCCCGAACTGGCTGAATGTGGGCCCAAAATAGATATGTGCTTGTTTTCTTTGGTGGACAGAGAATATGCTGATCAGCAGTTCTTACTTCATCATTAAGGTGGTTTTCTGTTTTATTGTTATTGATACTTTGTCTTTAGGAATTTTGGGGAGTCATGAACTCATTTACTCATTTGGTTGACATTCTTGGAAGAGACTATCACTGAAAACCAGGCAGCAGGGCAGAGAGCACAAATGTGTACAACAAAAAGAAATTTTGACCCATTTGATTACTTGTACATGACATACTATGTAGTACATGGGGAAATATCAAAGTCTCAATTGACAGAATACATCAAATACCACCCTCCCAAAATCCAAGAACAGTTAAGCTTGTTGTAAGAAAATATATGCTAAGCATTATTGGCCATGGAGATAATTTGTTTAATGAAGAAAGACAGTGCACTAGTGCATTTTTGCTTCAAGTGTCTGTGTGCGAAGGTATAATGCAGTGGACAGGGTCTGGTCCAAATCTTTGGTTCAAACAACATTACTCGTAGAGCACTGATCATTGAATGAAGATTTTTGAAACTCAAAGTTTTCTTGTCATTGGAGGTAGGCATTAGCTTGCTGAGTGTTTAAATTATTACACTACATGTGGTTTTTTTTTTCAGCAAATAGGTGCTCAATAAATAAACCATATTACCATTAAAAACAGAAAACCACTGTCAGACTAAAAACTCTTAGGACTTAAAATAGATTTTCTTTAAATAACAAATGTGAATTGGGCATTTAGAACTATAGAAAAGAATATGTTCTTGCTGTATACTATATATTAATACTGTATTTTGTAGGCATTTTTATTGGCAAAACAAACTATTTTGGTTGAGGAAAAGGCTAATATGTATCTAATCCATTTATATTTACAGAAAAACTTCCAAAAGCGGGAATCTTCAAGGAGTACACAGCTATTATAAATTTAATTTTTAACTTAATTTCAGATTCACAGAATAACTCTTTTAACACTTATACAAAAATTTCCCGGAGTATATTTGTCCAATTTTCCACTAAAGTAAGAACACAATAGGCATAATAGATTATTTTTCTAATGACTGAAGGTTTTGCATGACTCAGGATCACCACCGTAAAAATATAAATTATATAAACTTACAAAATTGGGAACTACAGTATGATTCTGTAGATGTAAGAGTTGTAGACTTCAGAGAAATATTTGGCTAAATGTGTGCTAACCAGGACCATATCCTAAAAATGGGTTTATTTTGTGTAATATATTTAATGTGAGCCTGTGTTCTTGTGATTCCTTTTCATTTATCTTTATTTATGAAATATTTTAAATATATAAGATAGTTTTAGGTATTGAGAAAATAAAACATCACATGGTTAGTTGAAGCAGCTCCTTTGTCCTGAGATGTAATTAATAACTGGAATATCCTGTGTCTCTCCTCCAAACCATGTCTTCGTGCCTTACTGCATATATGGTAACTATAAGTCATTAATAATAATGTTGTATTTTACAGCTCCAAATACTATATTTGGGACTTTTATTGATCTGATAATTTCTATTTTTAAGAATTTTTAAAGAGTTTTTTTAAAATAAAGACAGGGTCTCACTCTGTCACCAAGGCTGGAGTGCAGTGGCACAATCATAGTTCACTATAACTTTCAACTCCTGAGCTCAAGCAATCTTCTTCCCTGGCTAGGACAATAGGCATATTCCAACATGCACAGATAACTTTTTTATTTATTTTGTAGTGAAGGAGTCTCACTATGGTACCCAAGCTGGTCTTGAACTCTTGGCTTCAGGCAATCCTCCTGCCTTTGCCTCCTGAAACATTGGGATTACAGACATGAGCCACCATGCCCAGTTTGTACATTTTTTATTGCTGTTGATACATTTAAATTTATTTTTACAATTTTATTTTATGGTTTCTCTTTTCTATGATTTTCTCTTACTTATGTTTTCCTCCTCTCTGCCTTATATTTGAATAATCAAATCTTATTCTTCTTTTTCCTCTATTAAATTGGAAAACATATTTGGTATTTCTATTCTTAAGTGGTTGCACTGAAAATCTAACAGGCATAACTAACTTGAATTTAACCAGCATCACTGCCAAGGCCCTGCTTTCTCTGTTTGTTTTCCCTTATAAGGAATCAATTTTTTAGTACTTATTTCACTGAGAATCCATACATAGTAAATTGTCTTAGATTTTGTTTGGCATAACATTGTTTTTTTACATATCTCTCAAGTGACAGTCTTGCAGGATAAAATCTTCCATGTTAACACTTTTTACCCTGCAAAACTGTCATTTAGGAGAGAATTTCAGTACACTATTTTTTTGTGTTCTGGTCATTAGTTTTGTATGAAAAAAATGTTCCCGAAGTCTGTTTGGGGTTTCTGTTTGTTCTTGTAGGTAAATCGTATTTTACTTCTATTGGCCTTTAACATTTTTCCTATCTTTGGTGTTTTCAAACCTTTAATAGCACATGCAGTGATTTTTAAATATGTTGCTTTAGACTTGTGTTTCTTTATCTGAGATTCTTTATGTCCAACAATTCATGAAACTTCTCAACTATTATCTCTGAGTAGCAGCCCTTCCCATGTCTATGCTTATGTCTGGAAAAGTTATTTTGTCAGACATAACAGAATTTATTATTCTACTCACTGTTAATCTCTTTTACATAATTTCTATTTCTTAATCACCTTTTTGCTAGGATCCCAATGAACTTCTCAAATCTGTCTTTTCGTTCACTACTAAATGCTTCTGAGTAATCTGGTACTCATTTAACCTGTCTATTGTAATTCTAGATTTATTTTTAATATGCCATATCTTTGTCTATGGTGTTCTATTATTTCATGATGCTTTATGTATTGGTTTGATGTTCATGTTCAGATTTTTGGCGTTTTTTTTTCCCCTTCTATGTTCTTTTAAATTTCTATGAAAAATAATACTTTGGTTATATTTTATCCAGAACTGCAAATGTTTATAATTGAAAGTGGCTTTATATGAATTTAGGCTATGGCCTTATATGAATTTAGGCTACCATGCAAGAAAAATGGGTTTATTGTCTTCTTTTTCTCATTAGTGAAGTAACATAAAAAGTCTTGGTTAATCAAATTTTCTAGTTAGGTTGGGTCTAATTCAAAAGTTTATTCTGGTAAAAAAAATCAGTATAAAAATTATCAAAAAAATGAAGGTAAAGGCAAACCTACCATACTGAAATATTGAATTTCATGACTTAAATAAACATAAAAATTGATAACTTTGATTTAATCAAAATTTAAAACTTCAAAGGCACTATTAATTTAAAAAGTAAGCCATGAGCTGGGAGAAAATACATGCGATGCATATATCTGGCAAAGGACTTGTATTCAGAATGTACAAATCCCTTACAAAACATTAACTTAAAAAATTATAAGAAGGGCAGAAGACAAGCAGGTGCTTTGCAAAAGAAGATATATTCATGGGTAATAAGCACATGAAAAAGACTCGATATCATTATTTGTCAGAGAAATGAAAAGTAACCTCACAACTAGATAAAACTTTATACCTACTAGATTGGCTAAATTAAAAAATGAAAAAAAGAAAGCAAAAAACTGGCAACACCACCAAATGTCAGTGGGAATATGTGGCAGTGGAAACTCTCCAAAACTTTGGTGGCAATGTAAATGTAAACCTCTTTTAAAAATGGTTTGGCTGTCTCTTATAAATTAATTGTATATCTTCCTCATGGCCCAGCAATTCCACTCTTAAATACTTTCCTTGAAGAAATGAAAACATATCCACCAAAAGATCAGCAGAAGATTATCTCTAATAGGCTTATTTCTAATAATAAACAAAATAAAGAACCCAGATGTTCATGAGCAGGAGAATAAAAAACTGAGCTATATTTATACAATGAAATACTACTTCAATCGTAAAAATAAGTAAGCTACCAGTATACACAATAGCAGGTATGACTCTTAAAAATGTGTTGAGTGAAAGGATATAAACACAAATAATGTATATAAATTACATAAATTTCAAAAACAGATGAAAAGAAATGTATTGTGATAGGAAATAGAGTAGTGGTTCCCTCTCCATGCCCAATTGGGGTAGGTGGTTAACTGGAAAGAGGGCATTAGAAAGCTTACTGCAGTGAGGTAGAAATGTTCTATACCTGGACCGGAAAGTTGGGTTACATCGGTGCATATGTTTGATAAAACATATTAAATTGTTCACTTAGTAATGCTTGTAAATTTTAGCTTAGGTTAAAATAAGTTTAATCTGGAGGTTATCAAGTATTGAGGCCAGATATTTTAAAATCTTAACAACAAAGATGAGGGAAAATGTGTTACTCTAAAATAGTTTTTCTGGACTTCCTCTTTGTTCAGAGGAAGCTCTCTGGAGCTTTATCTGGCATCAAAATTCTGTATTGCTTCTTAAGTCTTCTAAAAGACGATATGAAACTTTTACAAATAATAAAGAATTAACCCTAAAATAATTACATACCATTCAGCGATTTCACTCTTCCAACTAAAGGCCATTAAATAAAATGCTTGCATTGCTAATGCTGCAGGCTTCAACCAAGTAGCTGAAACCATGATATTTTTTCACTATCAGCTATAAAGATTATGGAAAATGAACTAAAAGGCAATTCTGTTGTTGATGTGTAAGGCAGACCCAAACACAGCTTGTCCATCTGTAGCTTTTGTGTTTCTGTACTGCCATCAGGAAGAACAGTGTGGATTTTGTCAATAAATTTAGCACACTTGACATGGATATTTAAGGCACACAGGGAGTAGAGATTTACAGCATGCTGCTGCTTTTACACAAAAGTCTCTCTTATGCCTATAAAGTCAATGGGAGAGTAATAGGAGCATTCTCCCCGAGGAACTGGTCTTTTCACACACACTGTCATAGCAGATGCAGCCAGTGTTTCAATTGCTTCACCTTCAGAAACTGAGTGAAAACTCTCTGGGAGACTTTGCAAGGTGCTGCATGCAAAGAAGGGCATGAAAAATAATATAGAAAAAAAACACAAAAACAAACAAGTCATAAGACTCAATGATGAGTCATGGTTTCCACTTAGTTAAAGATTTACAAAAATTTTTCTTCAAAACTTAAGCCTGTCTCTAACGTAAAAGAAAAGGGGTTCATTGATTTTATTTGGTTTTATGTCATTTCATACATAAAATGAAAGTAAAGAAGCTGAAAATAATGGGCCATTCCTCCTTTCTCTCCTCTAATGACAGAGTTTAGCAGTCTGTGTCCAGCTCTAAGTCAGAAGCCAAATGTGCAAAATGAAGAGAGTTGCATCCTGGCCTGTCTCCTTGTCTACTTTAGCTCTTTTGTTTATTTCTCCTATTACCACTTTAGTGTTGGTCACTTTTGAATCTCTGAACCTCTGAAAACAACTGCCTAATTTGTCTGTCTGCTACCACTTTTGTGTCTTCAATATATTCACCATTCCGCATTCAGACTTGTTTCATTAAGACACATGATCTGGTGTCATTTATCCTGTGAACAGCCTGTGAAGCTTCTGATTGCTCGAGGATCTCTGTAAGGCCATAAGACTTTAGTAGATATTATTCTGCGTCTTATCTTCCCTGTAGAAAATAAGGCTTAGATTTGGGGCAGATGTTAAGTTTAATTCGATGTCCCTTGATATCAGAGAAGGTGGTCACTGCCTGAGGTATATAGAAGAGGCCAGCACTGTCTGATAAGCATAATATGAAGTCCTCTAAGGGGCTTCTAGGAAAGTCCTCAATTTGTCCTCCCTAAATTGAAGAAGGAGGAGAAGGAAGAGTAAGAAAGAGAAGGAAGATGAGGAGATGGAGGAGAGAAGAAAAGAAAGTGGGGAGAGGAAAAGAAGAGGAAGCAAGAAAAGGGAGTAAAGAGAACAGGGAAGCAAAACAGGGAAAATAATAAATCAAATAGTATGAAAAATTCTCTTCCCCAACTATTCCCCATGTCTTGCATTTGAAATAAATTGTGTAAATATGCTATACATGGAGATGGTGCAGTCATTCTGCTGCCATTTGCATAAGACAGAGGACAGTGGAGAAATATATTCTCGATGTTGTGACATGGTTGACTTGCTGAGGGGAAAAAATTCTCCATGATTCTGATTCCTGCCTATTTCTCCATCATGTTGAGTAGAATCTAGTATCATGAGATATATTTTACTTTTATGAACATGCAAATGTCTTTCCTAACTCAGGGTCTTTGCCAGGCTGCAACATAAAATGGTACAGAATATACATTGAACATATTAGGGATTAAGCTCGCATTTGAATTATTCACATATTCGTGTCCTTATTGCAGTAATTTTCCATCAGTGTCTTGAGAAAGAGGCATCATTTTCTACATCTTACGAAGTACCGTTTGGACGATAGTAGCCTTCCCTGTGACAACTATTTGTTATTCCCTCTGATGGAAGCATTTCCCCTGAAGTGTATTTGGCTCTTTCTTTCTTATCCTTCAGTTTTCAACTGAAATAGCATTTTTCAGATATCCAGTCCCTGGGAATTCTATGTAAAATGGTATTTTACTTTCTCACTGATCATGGTGTTTTTTCCTGATAATCCTGATTAATATTTGAAATTATTTTGATAATGTCTTCTGTCTACTACATGTAAGAGCTATAAGAAAAAGGACTCATTTTCACTCTTATGTCACCAGTGTCCAGGCTGGCCCTTATATTTGTTGGATAAAACGATGGAAGACTAAAGGAAAGCAGCAAGGCAGGAAAGCAAGAAGCCATGAGGGTAGGCAGCTATGGAAGAGGGAAGGGTTTTATTAAACCAAGGCAAACCAGTATTCTGTAATAACCAAATTTGAGCATGGTGGTGTATGCCTGTAGTCTCAGCTACTCAGGAGGCCAAGGTAGGAGGATTGCTTGAACTCAGGAGCTCAAGCTACGGTAGCATCACTGCACTCCAGCCTGAGTGACAGACCCTACTCTAAAAACATTTAAATAAAAATAAAGTAATAGTAATAATTTTTAAAATCTTGTCAGAAAACGGGATGATCTGGTGGTTATAATTAATCTCAACCATTTTATACATATTACCTTGTATATAGGCAGCAATAAAAAATGTGTCTTTCTAAATATACCATGGGACACATGAGTAATAATTCTTATTTTGCAGAGTAAAGAAATCCTTCTGATATGAAAAGAAAAATGCATTCTGGAAATACATCAATGGGAAGGAGTAAATTCAAGAACTCAGAGCCACTGAGATTACTACCAAAAGTAAGCCAGTGCAGGGTATGCACTGTTTAAATGCACCAAGGAAGTTTAAAAAAAAAAGCAAGGGAGGCAGGGGCAAATTGGCAGGGTAAATTCTATTTGTACTGTTTCCAGTGCTAAGCATGTTGTGTTTATTAGGCAATTTTGGCAATCAACAGATTCATTTTTCCTAAAGATATTTAAATGCCATTAGCAGTGAACTACAAGGCCTGACTTGGGTATGCATTCTTGGAATGACAACACAAATATTTTCCTTTAAAATTCCTCCTTAATTGCCTAAAGAATAGACATTAGACATCTTTACATGAAGTGCTTTTGGTGATGGATTGAATCTTTTTTTAAGCCATTTTTTCAAGGAGTCCAGAAGGTTCAGTGTGATATTATCTATTCTATTACATTTTTTGTTCTATAAAAATTGGCGTTTTCCCCTTACTGCCATATCTACTCTATGAACTCATCCTGTTGATCCAATTTTGAGTCCGTTATTGCCACCGCCAGCCTGCCTCTCCATGCCATCAGCTCTCAGTGGAGCCACTGCCACCACTTCCCAATTGCCTTCCCTGCTCCCACTCTTGGCTGCAGCCCATTCATTCTCCACAGAGTAGCAAATGTGCACCTGTAAATATGTCATTCTGCTGTGTAAAGTATTGCAAAATTTTCCACTATCCTGGGAAAAGGAATAGAGTATCTGCGTGAACTGGATCCTAGCCTTTTTTTTACACCCTCTTTACTTTAGTCATTGATCTTTCAATTCCAAAAAAAAGAAAATAGCTTCAACTCTGACTCTTTGCAAAGGGGTAGAGCTCACAGCTCTGTCCAAGGAAATCATCTTCAAAAAATCTTCTCCAGTTTCCAATGACCTGATCCTTTCTATGCTCTCCACATTTATGGCAGATTTAAGATTCATTGAGTATTTAAAACCACCAGTCACATGTGATATACCTCAAAACTTCCTTTGATACAATACATATCACTTTAGTGTCTAAACTGAAGCTTTGACTGTAGCATCTTATCTCATTACTAAAGCTCTCTCTATATCAGCTTCTTCATTTGTCAAATGCCAGTAACAGTATCTTCCCTTTAGGACTTTTGTAAGGTTTAAATGAGTGTGTGTGTGTGTGTGTGTGCGCGCGCGCGCGTGCATGTACACACACTCATCAAGCACAGTGTCTAACTCAAAGTAAGCATTCAGTGTGCATGTAGACCTGAAAATACAGTCATGCCTCCATGACCTCCTAATACTGTTTAAACTACAGTCTGAGCTAACTTCAGCCCTTCTCTCCTCAGCCATGTCTGAGTATTACATAGGCCAACCATTCAGTGCATCTGACGGAAAGGAAAGCAAATAGACTAAAGAAGAGATAACAAATGAAGACATTTCTATAGCATTCTGGTTATCTGACTTTATCTTGTATTTTTTCTATTTTGGGGATATAGAATTTCTCAAATACTTCTAGAATGGGTGTATGCTTTTCCTTTTCTCCTTGGTATGCTAATCAGCATTGGTTTTGTTTTGTCTTTTCTTTGATCAAAGTATTGTTATTAGCCTGAAACATAGTTGCCTTTGAGATTTATTAGTGCTAAGTTGTTTACTAATTCTTGTGTATCAAGGAATTAATTTACCCTCACAAAATAATTGATTCACTTTATTTTTTTCTGTGGCTGAAATTATTTTTAAATGAGGTAGAAGAAAAAGCAATAAACATAATGTTATAAGAACATGAATGATTCTATTCTCAGAGCTTTTTTATGTACAAAAAATAGATATTAGTACTTATACTACAGTTAATTATAAAAGTACCTACCACTCCATTCTTCATTTAAATTTTGTGTTTAGAGTTCTATACATAAATACACATAAAATAATAATCACAGGCAAATCTTATCACTGATAAAACACTGTTTATATTACAGATGGATCTGAATTAATAGAGGAAAATTTTTCCAGATCATCTCCCTACTTCATTAAAGGTCTGGGCTTAACATACAGATGATTCTGTCTTAATAATAGAGTTTATTTTCAGAGTCCACACAAATAATATCACATTAAATATCATTCTCATCTTGAAGATTTCCTGATCCCCACATCAGATGCCAATCAGAATTTTTATAATATTTTCTTCATCTATTCTGGTGCTTACTTAGGTTCCTTGAGTTATAATTATAAAATTGCCTTTCTTTCCCACATCCTCCACCACTACTATGTCACTTAAATGTAGGAATTTTTGTCTCCTAAGTTTTCTATCACCCTTCACACAGTTTTAAACTATGCACTTAAATTAGTAGATTCTCAGTAACTTTATTGAATTGTAAGTTAGGCAAGTCATGCATTTTACTGCCTGGCTGCAAAGCTACACAGTTTATAAAATCAGTCATAAAAATGATTTAGTACTCAAATAAAGGGAAAGATTTTTGTTAAAGCAGATTCATTTGGTAAGTCAAGAAACAACGGGCAATATTTCCTACTATTTACAATGTTTTGTCCATCATTTGTGTCTCTTTTCTTTCAAGACGTATCTTTACCTACCACACACCTTTAAGAAGAGATTATGGGAGACAAAAGCAAATATCTATTGTCAATACTGCAAACTCCAAACACCACCTATGGTGTCTGACTGCCATGACATATACCTTTAACAAGAGCTGTCTTACAGACTACAGGAAAGAGACAGGCAGACAGACTTCAGACAGCAGCTGAAAATGACTGGCATTCTTTTTTTGACAATTTCATTTGACTCTAGCTCACGTCAACTTATCTTCTTATTGCATATACATTTCTTATTTACAAGTGACAAGCATTTTAGGAAAAAGGGGGAAAGGAAAGGAAATATTAGCAAAGTTTAGGGAAGCAGATTAGTAGAGTTTAGCACTTCAGGTTTTTCAGGAAACAATACCTATTGCTTGCATTTTAACTTTGGATCATATAAGATTAGAAGAGTTTTTCTGGCTGGATGTGGTGGCTCATACCTGTAATCCCATCACTCTGAGAGGCCAAGGCGGGTGGATCACTAGTGGCGACGAGTTTGAGACTAGCCTGCCCAACATGGTGAAACCCCATCTCTACTAAAAATGCAAAAATGTGCCAGGTGTGGTAGTGCATGCCTGGAATCCCAGCTACTCAGGAGGCTGAGGCAGGAGAATTGGTTGAACCCAGAAGGTGGAGATTGCATTAAGCTGATATCATGCCATTGTACCCTAGCCCGGGAGATGAAGCAAGACTCCGTGTCAAAAAAAAAAAAAAGTATTTTAGATTCCATGTGACATTGATTGGTGTTATTTTTATCTAAATGTGTGTTCTCCTTCTTTTAATAATTGTACTTCTGTTTTCCTTTGGGTAATGAATGCAGCCCGACCTGTATCAGTCTATGACTATTCAACCATATACACACACTATCTCTGGAATGAAGCATGCAATTGCCATTTAGCCTCTCAGTTTGTTCCATTCTCTGTCAGTAGAGAAGCATTCATCTAAAAAATGAAACAAAACTCAAGTAACTAAGTCATAATCAATAACATGTTTCAGGTTTTTTAGCAACTTCATAATTTCACACTGTTGTATAGGTTTCCTAAAAATTCTCTTAGCTTGTCCTTCATAGTCACATGACTGTACCTGCAAGAAGCTGGGGCCAGGGTGCATGCTAGGGTGGAATAAGAAATTCACCTTCCCCCGACTTTACCAATTATTGGAGAGAAAGTCCTTTCTCAGAAATCCTGACTAGACTTTTGTTTACGTCTCAATAGTTACAACTTGATCACATATCTATCCGTAATTGCAGTAGGGAATAGGAAATCAAGTATTTGGATTATTCAGTTTCTATAGGAGGAGGAAGGTAAAAAGGTCAAGGGAAATAGAGATTGCTGCAATTGACTGATGGGGAACCACCCAAAGTTATCTGTGTTATATCCCTTTGGCTGTAGTGATGATGTCAAGCACAGGCATGTCCACCAAGCCAGGCCAACGGAACCTAATGCCTAGATGTGTGTTGGTGCTATAGTATGTGTTATCTTAATTGATCTCTATTCCAAAAATATTTGGATTTACTCTTCATGCCTTCATTAAAACATTGTAAGGTAACCATGCACTCTGAATGTGGTTCTGTCTAGCTTAACAATATCATAATTAAGAGTCATCAATATTTCTTCTCAAACATATTGTAATTCTAAAATTTTATTGAATATTGAATACATTAATGAAATATGAGAGAAAAGAAGAAAAGGTATCACCTTTGTGAAAAGTTGAATGCTTTGGAAAGACTAGAAAAAAGAAAATCCCATAGAATTAGAAATATACGAGACACCAAGTGTGTGAGGGGGGACAGAAAAAAGTCCATAAATTTTTGTGGTCAGTCCACTTCACTAGTTTATGCATCATTTTATGCTAAATCATAGATGTTTCATTATGAGATTTACACAAGGATGAATATATTAACTCAAATCAGAAAGAAAAATGGATTCAGTTCTACCTGAACCAGAAATAAACATATAAATAACCTATATCATTTTCTGATTGTTGCTGTAAAAATTACCACAATTTAGTTGCTTAAAACAGCACACATTTATTACTTCATAATTCTAAAGTTCAGAGGCTAAAATCAAGATGTCTACAAGACTGTTTTCCTTTTAGGCTCTTCAGGGAGAGTCTCTTTCTTTCCTTTTTCAGCTTCTAAAGACCATCTATATCCTTTGGCTTGTGGTCCGTTCCTCTCATCTTTCAACCCTTTGCTTCCATCACATTTTCTATTTCTGACACTGATCCTCCTTCCCGTCTCTTTTAAGAATCATTGTGATTACTTTGGGTCCACCTAGATAGTCTAATCTCCTTATCTCAAAGTCCTTAACTTAACTATGTTTGCAAAGTCCCTTCTACCACATAAGGTAACATATTCACAGGTTCTGGGGATGATGGCATAGACAACTTTAGGAGGGGCATTATTCAGCTTATCATAGTCCCTTCTTTGTTTACTCCAGTTCAAATTTTCCCCTTTGCAGCAAATATCATAAGGACAAGCAAAAGAAGAAAAGCACACCTAAGAAATTAATAATACCAAGGTGGAATCTGTTTTTTAAATCATAGGAGTATAGAATAAAATATAGAAGGACAAATGCCAGCTCATAAGATCCCCATCAATAGTTGAAGGCAATATGTAAATGAAGAGATAAAGACAGAAAGAGATATTCCAGCAGAATTAGTAATTGCATTGAAGTCCATTGAAGTAAAGAGAGGTCCGGTCTTTAAAAGTCAAAATGCATTTTAGAATGCTATTCTAAAGCTAAATTGTAACCAAGGGTAATTTTAGTAGAAAGGGGATCTATCACCATCAAACTTTTTTCTCCCATACTCACCATCTTTCTTTTTGTTCTTCTATAAGGAGAAAGCGATTTTAGACAAGTCAATAAGTTTCAAAAATTAGACAGGGGTCCTTAGTCAGTGAAAATTTTCTTTGTAATCAAAGGCTATAAGGAAGATAACTTACAACTGGACTGACAGGTATAAATTTTATTTAACTATTATTCAGTAGCTACATACTGTCTGCAGTCTTAGAGATAATACAGTGTGTGTGTGTATGTGTGTGTGTGTGTGTGTGTGTTTCACTCCTCTTGTCTGGAGCATGTAGTACACAAATATATGCCAATTTAAAGCAAAGATGTAAGAATTCTTCCATAACACCCATTCCTAGTGTCCAGGGGTTGTTTTAAAGCTAAAGATAATGGGAGGAGGCATTATCTCAGTATAAGAAACAATTTGATATATTAGAATTTGATATGCACATACAGCACTAATCCCCCTCACATATTGATCACTTGGCTTATAAAGCAAAACAAACTCTAGAAATAACTATTTTTCCCTAACAAATGGTCACCAAAGCCTCACCAAAAATGGAAAAGAGCCAACCCTCTTCAGTTATTTTCTAGTCTGGAGAGACTGCTGTTGACCATTCCCATGAAGAAGCAATGAAGCACTGAACCTTGTTCTTCTGTCAATCCTAGTTATGTAATCACTTGTGGGACCACAGACCCTTCATACAAAGTGGCGAGTGTGCCTTCATAACAGGAGTCAGTATGAAGAAATGTAAATATATCTCTCTGTTTTAGGCTTTGTAGATATAGACAGTTATCCAAAATCACTTTCTCCTTATAGTGTTGGTGGGTGGAGGACGGATATGTATACTGTTTTTTAATGATCACCATTCTAACTGGCATGAGATGGTATCTCAGTGTGGTTTTGATTTGCATTTCTCTAATGACCAGTGAAGATAAACATTTTTCATGTTTGTTGGTCTCATATCTGTCCTCTTTTGGAAAGTGTCTGTTCATATCCCTCATGCACTTTTGGTTGGATTGTTTGTTTGTTTATGTAAATATGCTTTAGTTGTTTGTAGATTCATTAGTCCTTTGTCAGATGAGTAGCTTGTGTAAATTTTTTCCCATTCTATTGGTTTCTGGTTCATGCTAATGATTGTTTGTTTTGCTGTACAGAAGCTCTTAGGTTTAATTAGATCCTATTTGTCTATTTTGGCTTTTGTGCCAATGCTTTTGGTGTTTTAGTCATGAAGTTCTCACCTATGCCTATGTCCTGAATGGTTTTGCCTAGGTTTTCTTCTAGAGTTTTATGGTGTTAGGTCTTATGTTTAAATATTTAATCCATCTGGAGTTAATTTTTGTGTGAGGTGTCAGGAAGGGGTCTAGTTTCTGCTTTCTGCACATGGCTAGCCAGTTTCCCCAACACCATTTATTAAACTGGGAATCCTTTCCCCATTGCTTGTTTTGTCACATTTGTCAAAGATCAGATGGTTGTAGATCTCCAACTTTGTTCTTTTTGCTTAGGATTGTCTTGGCTATGTGGGCTATTTTTTTTGGTTCCGTATGAAATTTAAGGTGTTTTTTTCCAGTTCTGTGAAGGAGGTCAATGGTAGCTTCATGGAGATAGCATTGAATCTATAAATTACTTTAGGCAGTATGGTCATTTTTATGATATTGATTCTTCCTAACCAAGAGCATGGAATGTTTCTCCATCTGTTTGTGTCCTCCCTTATTTCCTTGAGCAGAGGCTTGTAGCTCTCCTTGAAGAGGTCATTCACGTCCTTTGTTAGTTGTATTCCTAGGTATTTTATTACCTTTGTAGCAATTGCGAATGGGAGTTTGCTCATGATTTGGCTCTCTGTTAGTGGTGTATAGAAATGCTTGTGATTTTTGCACATTGATTTTGTAACCTGAGACTTTGCTGAAGTTGCTCATCATCTTAAGGAGATTTTGGGCTGAGACAATGGGGTCTTCTAAATATACACTCATGTCATCTGCAAATAGAGACAATTTGACTTCCTCTTTTCCTAATTGAATACCTTTTATTTCTTTTTCTTGCCTGATTGTTCTGGCTAGAAATTCCAATACTATATTGAATAGCAGTGGTGAGAGAGGGCAACCTTGTCTAGTGCCATATTTCAAAGGGAATGCTTCCAGTTTTTGCCTGTTCAGTATGATATTGGCTGTGGGTTTGCCATAAATAGCTTTTATTATTTTGAGATACATTCCACTGATACCTAGTTTATTGAGAGTTTTTAGTATAAAGGGCTGTAGAATGTTGTCAAATGCCTTCTCTGCATCTACTGAGATGATCATGTGGTTTTTGTCTTTGGTTCTCTTTATGTAATGGATTATGTTTATAGATTTGCATGTGTTGAACCAGTCTTGCACCCCTAGAATGAAGTGTACTTCATCATGATGGATGAGTTTTTGATGTGCTGTTGCAATCGGTTTGCCAGTATTTTATTGAAGATTTTTGCATCTATGCTCATCATGGCTATTGGCCTGAACTTTTACTTTTTAGTTGAGTTTCTGCCAGGTTTTGGTATCAGATGATGTTGGTCTCATAAAATGTATTAGGGAGAATTTTCACTCTTCGTATTGTTTGGAGTAGTTTCAGAAGGAATGGTACCAGCTCCTCTTTGTAAGTCTGGTTGATTTCCTCTGTGAACCCGTCTGTACCTGGACTTTTTTTTTTGGTTGGTAGGCTATTAATTGCTGCCTCAACTTCAGCTCTTATTATTGGTCTATTCAGGGATTCAACTTCTTCCTGGTTTAGTTTTGGGACACATGTAAGTGTCCAGGAATTTATCAATTCCTTCTACATTTACTGGTTTATGTGCATAGAGTTGATTTTAACAATCTCGAATGATAGTTTGTATTTCCCTGAAATCAGTGGTGATATCCCTTTATGAATTTTTATTGCATATATTCAATTATCCTCTCTTTCCTTTATTATTAGTCTGGCTAGCAGTCTGTCTATTTTGCTGATCTTTCCAAGAAAACAGTTCCCGGATTTATTGACTTTTTGGAAAAAAGTTCTCTAGCTCCTTCAGTTCTGCTCTGATCTTAGTTATTTCTTGTCTTCTCCTGGCTTTTGAATTTGTTTCATCTTGCTCCTCTAGGTCTTTCAATTTTGAAGATAGAATGTTGATTTTAGATCTTTCCTCTCTTCTCCTGTGGGCATTTATTGCTGTAAATTTCCCTCTAGACACTGATTTAAATGTGTCCCAGAGATTCTGGTACATTGTCTTAATTCTCATTGGTTTCAAAGAACATTTTTATTTCTGCCTTCATTTCATTGTTTAACCAGTCATGATTCAGGAGCAAGTTGTTCAGTTTCCATGTAGTTGTGCGGTTTTCAGTGAGTTTCTTAATCTTGGGTTCTAATTTGATTGTACTGTGGTCTGAGAGACTGGTTGTTATGATTTCCATCTTTAAATATTCTTGTCAATGAGATCACTCTAATTAAAACCAATAACAACAACAACAGCATACAAGTTAATTTCTATACTAACTAATTAATAACATCTTCTGCAGCCAGTTCATCCAGTGACACCATGCCCCAGGCATTATGGTAGGTGCCAAAACATAATGGTAAATAAGACTGTTGGATATTCTGCTTTCACAGAGTTTCAGCTCTAGTGTAAGAAACAGGTAGTAAAAGCAGAAAAATAATAATGACAATTGCAAAACATTTTTTAACTTTGTACCTTTGCTCCTTAATCTTAGTCATTTCATCCATTCTCATAACTTCCAATGCTAATATAGTGATGAAATCTGTATCTATCTTTCCAATATATCCTTTTTAAACTTGACATTGCTGATTCCAGCTGTGTGCTGGATCAATATATATGAATATGCATAGTCTGCCATTATCATAGCTGTTCAAAACTGATTCCACCATTCCCCTAACCAAACCTTTCTTATAGGTGTTTATGTGTTTAAGTTTATTGCTGTTAACTCTTTTTAAGCTGTTCCTTGATCTAACACTATATTGAGCAGTCATTTTTTCAGACATGTGCTATTCCCATATGGAATAGGTAGGTGCTGTCTTGTTTATTTCATGGATTGTTTTACACACACACACACACACACACACACACTATATTTTCCTTCAGCATTTATTTTCATCTTCTCTTTGGCATCATATCTGAGAAGCCCAATCTCATATTTTAATTTGAAAGAACTGGAAAGAAAGGAAGAATAAATGAATGTCGAATAAGATGGCTGAGGGTAGATGTTTTTTGATCCATTTTATTATTGATTTTGTAAGTTGTCAATCTGCAATCTTGAACTTAGCAAGCATAGTGTTAACAGGCAAGAGGGTTGGGATATCTTCCATTCTGATTCAGATGTTAGCTTGCAATAATTTTCGGAAATCCACAGAAGATGGTTCAGAGAGAATATGTGAGACAGCTAATCACAAAAATATATTCTAATGTTTAGTTATATTACAGTGTAGCAGAAGCTCCTAGGGAATATGACACAACCCCATTGGTTGATTCATTCTACCAAAGTTGAAGAAAGCAGAGAAAACAACTATGAGAGGAAGTCTGGCACTGGAAATTCTTGAAATACCCTTACATAGGTATTTCCTAAGTTCTTTTTTTTTTTTTTTGAAAAATTCACTTTGACTTTACTTTATTTTCTCCTTTCTTTTTTAACTTTACATTTCATATCCACCAACATCTAAGATTTATTTTATTTACAATGTGAATACTGAGATATGGACATAGGGAACAAAAGCATTCAGAAAATGCAAGTAAAAATAATTCAAGTTAAGTATCTTAATTTCCCCTGTTTACTTTCTAGGTGTAAATAGATGGCATGTATATACTAGGCCTTGCTTTTAGAACATCACAAGCCAGAAAGTTGCCATGGCAACTTCAGGCACTGATAACCTCCATGAGAAATAAATTCCCAATGGGTGTGGAGTCCTTGGCAGTCTACACAGCACTTTCAAGCCATAAATTCACTCATTATTATTACAATCATGCCATTAAGTAGGGCTTTTAATATTATCGTTCTTTTCAGATGACAAAACTTTAGCTTTAAGGGGTTAAAAGACTTGTCCAGAGTCCTGGTAACAGGTAAGTGGCAGACACAGACACAAAAGCACATCTTCTGATCCTAAGAATCATATATCTTCCAGAGTCAGCCTAATTATTGAAAATAAGAATAGGTCTATGTCTGCAGTAAATATTTTTTAAATGCGGAACTTTTGGAATAATCTGCCTAAGCAGTTTTTTATTGTTTTAAGATAAACTTACAGTCTAGAGCTTATGGTCTTGGAGGCACAAGTCTTCCCCTGATAGCTTTGGAAGTACAAGTCTTCCCCTGATAACTTTGGAAGCACAAGCTTGGAGGCACAAGTCTTCCCCTGATGGCTTTGATTTTAGCAACTAGCCATTTTAGCAACTAGCCATGTTAACATACAACCCTTTAAAATCCAGTGTTCTAAATCATTCACACTTTGTCAAATACTTTGGCCCAATTTCTAAGCTGGGGCTTTCTGAAGGGAAGAAAATTCAACTTATCCTTCAAGATAAAGGCATGAAAAGGGAATTATTACAAGGAGCATAAAATGTAAGAGCAAATCAGTGTTCCACATATGGATTAAGAATCATGATACATGAAATCAATCAAGCAATACCTATAAGTCAGTTCTTAACTGGGGTTTAATTTTGTCCACTAGGGGGTCCTATGGCAATGTTTACAGACATTTTGGTTGTCACAGTGAAGGAATGTTACTGGCATGAGGTGGGTAGAGGCCAGGGATACTATGAAATATTCCACAATACACAGGAGAGCTTCCACAGAGAAATGTTTGAACCAAAATGTTTATAGTTAAGCTTTGAGAAATCCTGCTATAAATAATGCAAATATTAATTTTTAAATGTATTTACTTACCTTACAAAAGTAATTTCTGCACGTGATTTGTCTAATGTTTTTGATTTAAAATATTTTTTCCTTTTTGAATGAACTAGTAAATATTACCTTGCCCTCATAAAAAATAAGAAAATACAAGTAAGCATACAGAAAAAAATATCGAGCCACTCCATAACAAATTATATTAATCTCTTCTTAGATATTTACATTAACTTCATCTTTTCTAGCTATTATGAACAATATTGTCATGAATGTCCTTGTGCATTAATTCTTGTACAAATATTTCACTATTTTCTAATATTCTATAAATAAAATGTTCAGGTCAAAGTAAATATGTAATTGTATTTAATATACTTTGCTAAATTTCACAATATAATTAACGCTAATTAACTAACTCATAAGAAAAGTTCATTGTAAACATGTTGAATGGCCTATATGATATGTTGAAAATCATTTCTTCAAGTTCTGTGAAAAATAAAAGATCTCATAATACAGAAGTATATATTTAGATGAATGGTCTAAATCTGTGATCTCAGGGAAGATCATAATCTTTCATTTGTAGAGGTAAATAAAGAGATCGCTAAATTGCTCTAATCCCTATCAATAGTATAACAAGTCATTAAAGTAAAATGGCTGACTTCCATATATAAGTCCATTTAGGTCATTTTATAAAAGGAGAGATGAATGAGATCAGAAATTCAGTAGAAATAGAAATTGAATGGATAAATGTAAGTCTCTAAAAGCCCTCAAAAATATTGGGAACTGTGCGGATATTCCTATTGTTTATAGGATGGGGTTATAAGACATTTTTTCTAAATTTGAAAAGGAAAGTGTGTTCTTATAATACCGGAAGATTTGAGAACACCCAGACCACTAACATCTGGGTTACACATTACAAAACATTCAAAGAGAAAAAAAAAGAAGCCAAGGAAAATGTCAGGGCTGTATGTTACTTTTCGTTTTCCCAAGCCAGAGGGAAAATGCCACTGTGACAGCAAGCAAAAACGTTTTTCAGTTTTTTTCTCACTGATGCCTGCTTTTGTTGAATATTAGGAAGATATTTGCAAAATGTAATTTAATGCATTTGCTAAAAAATTAACACAGAGATGGATTTTGGGCTAATTAACCTACTCTTCATAAAAAGGCAGTAGGGAAATGCTTGTTAATGTTTAAGCCATAAGATACACAAAAAATGCAGGCAATATTTCATCGTGACACCCAGGAGACCCATGTGTGACACAATATAGAGTCTATGTGTATCTCACTCTCCACAGGAACTAATTTTGAAGCACCAGAATGCTGTGAATTGGCTGTAAAACAATGTTGAAGAAACTCAACATAGAACAGAAGGCACACTTTCCTTAGGAAGAATGCTGATAAAATTTTAATGAACTAACATGTTGTCATGGGGATTTGTTGCTATTCATTAATTCATTGTGCTATTCCTCTATAGTTTTGCTGAAGTTGAGTGACAAATTGTCAAGTTGTGGTTCTGGTGGTTACATTGCCTCATTGATACCCTAAATTTAGGGAGCAAATTCTTTTAGAGACTCACCCCACTACATTTGGGGCAACACATTTTTCAGGACTATGTGTGCTCAATTGTATTTCAAATGAAACTCCATCTCTAGGGTAGGTCTTTGACTCTGCAAAACAGTGGAAATAATCACAGAATGATTGACAGCTCTGGTCACAGATGGGGACTACCATGGAAGCCAGGGCTGAGGAAGGCTCTACCATACAAAATAGTCAACTGGCCGCCTATGAATTGGGATAAAAATCTCAGTGGAAAAGAATAATTCAATCATAAAAACCATAGAATGCCAGAAGCTTGGAGGGACCTCAAAATCAGTCTAACTGTTTTGTTTTGCAAATAAGAAAATGAATGACTCCCGGAGAGGTGAAGAGTTATAAAGAATATGAATGGCAAAACAAGGATCAGAAACTCAGTATTTTAGCTTAAGTCAATTTTCTTATCATCGTGGCTCCCTGGATTTCTTCTCTTGTTCTTTTCGCTTCTAATTGATTTCATACTTTTCCCCCTGAAATTAGCTGTAATCACAAAATAACTTGAAACAATATCCCTGGTGTTTAGGAACATAGCCAGCATCGGCCAGTCATAAGCTCACATGTTATTTTTTAAATGTACGTGAAGTTTATGCTTTAAATAATCCATGTTTGTATTAATAGAATTTTTCCAAATCTTTGAGTGAAATTATGTTCTAGAAAAATTTAGCAAACTTGACCAATACTTTATATACCTCCAGGCACTGCTGCATACCCAGATTGTGATAAGCAAATAAGGATCACTGGCAAAAAGCACAATCAGAGCAAGAAATATGAGAGATGTCCTTATCACAGTCATCATTAAACAATATTGATAGGACTTAATGCCTACTTCTGTACCTTGATGGAGGCCAACTGAAAGGAAAGGCATAGGATGTTTTGTTCTGTGGTGGGCTGTGGCATGGAGAAGCAGCCAGAGGTGAAAAATATCACAGCCTGGAACAAAATATTCATGTCACATCTGCAAAGACAGCCAAAGATCAGTGGATAGAAGGTTTGTATGCTTGTTTTTTCCTTCTTAAATCCTATTCTCCCCACTTTCAAACGTTTGAGACTATTAGCTTTAAATAAACTTATTGATTGTCCTCTTTTGCACAACCCTGAGGGGATTCTAATTTATAATATGCAAATACACTAAATCCCCAACACAAGATGCTAAACAGTAAACCGACAAAAACAAAACAAAACAAAACAAAAACTCCTTCTCATTATTAAACTCCAACAGCTTCATTTTACATTCTAAATCATTGCTACTCAAAAGCATACCCATTGCATCATCAGTATCCCCTTGGATCGCTAGAAACATGGAATCTCAAGTCCCACCTCAGACTTGACAAATCAGAATCTGCTTTTTAATAAGATCCCCAGATGATACATACGAATGTGAAACTTTGAGAAGCTTTGGGCTACATTACATAATACCAACATAGTACCCTAATATTTATGCTAATAACACACATACCACAACCCAAACAGAGATGCTTACTAGTACTTTACCTTTACGTTGTTCCCAACAAGCAAGAATAATTACTACTATATTTAACTATGCTTCTTTTAAAAAAAACCTTTTATTGACACAACTGAAAGTTTGTTTAAGAACATAATGAAAACAATTGCTATCCTTTACTTCGTCACAAGAAATGCAATGCCTGCAAAATCAGCCAACACATTTTTATTTACTAACGGCTATATTCAAATAATAGCAATAAAAAAACATTCACTGAGGGCTCTATAATGGGCCAGGAGCTGTACTACACAATTGAGCACTCTCCACAATGCAAAGATGTGGGCAATAATATAATCTTCATTTTACAGGGGGAAAAAAAAGCATATAAGTAGTCTGTCTGGGAACTAACACAGTTAGTATGAAGTGAAAGTGAGATCAGAACCCATGAAGTTGGGACTGGTCACCCACCACATTAGTTTTGATTAGACTACTAGCACTGGGGCAAAAAAAAAAAAAAAAAAAAAAAAAATTCCTAAACCAAACACAAATATGTCTTATTCTAGGATTAGTCTTCAGTTAGGAATTGATTTTATTTTATGGAATACCTATTGACTAATAATTATATGCCTGCCATAAATGTAACAGCCTAAAAAAAAAAGCAACTAGCAATATATTTAGAAGCTAAGGTAATTTATTATGCTAATAATTAACCTTAAAAAAGATTTGAAGTCCTCCTAGATGATCATAATAATTGCCATTTTTGACTGAGTAATTTTACTTGAAAGAATCCATTTAAAATAAAAATTAAAATTAAAAAATAAACAGAAACAGGAATTATTTTTTATAGTCATCTTAAGCCTTTTCAAAATTAACTAATACAAAATCCAACATTACAGTATTACATAAGCAAATTACATATATTCATATATTAAAATGTTATGATGCCATTAAAATTATAATTGCAAAGAAGTTGCTACAAGAATATATTCCTTAAATTTAAAAAGTTGGATACAAAATGATATGTCTTCCAAATTCAAAGAGAGACAATGAGACAGAAAATGTGAAAACACATCAGAATATATATATATATGTGTATATCTCCAAAGAAAATAAACCGCATTCTAAAATTAATTATACATGACTATTTTTTTATATTTAGACTTTTCTTTTTTATATATTCTGGACTATTGACCAAAATAAATACACACTACTTAAAAGTTACTTTACAACTTCTCAAACCAGGAAAAATATGTTTTTTATTCAGTATATTTATTGGAATTTCATAAAATATATTTAAATTTCAAGCTTTTTGGACTTTACAGAGCAAGAACTTTGCTCTGTAACTCAGGGAATTCAACATTTTCCTGAGTAAACACGTGCAAGTAAAAAAGTCTCATTGGACTCTAACCAACACATCCTTATTTGGAGATTCCAGGGTTGATTTGTTAATTATCTACTTTCATTTAGTGTATGTATATGGCAGATACTTGAATTGGTACATACTGAAACACAGAGAGATTATAAACTAAAGCAAATGAAATCATATATGATGTTGCTTGAGAGTTTAATTGAGCCATATTCAACAGAAGTTACAGATTTAAAGATTTATCATTTTCTCATTGCAAGATGAATACCATTGTCACTTAAAAGTCCCTTTTATTTCATTCATTAAATTCTGTTAAAAGTCATATTGTTGAAAAGCAAATTTTCTTTGAAATTTTTTATTTTTGAAAGCATTTTTTTTATCATTCACAAAACACAATTCCCTCCCCAGATTTGTGTCAATTTCCCTCTATCTGGGACTCCTAGTAACATTAAAAATTATTCCATGAGCAGCATACAAATAGTCCCTACCCAGGTGCGTTATATATGTATTTTTAAAGATCTGCAGTAAACATGAGACAAATGAAAAAAATCACCATCAAATTAGGCTCAGGTGACCTAGCTATTTTTAGCATAGGGTTATATTTCAGAACCTCATGTTCCCAAAATTCACACAGGCAGTCGAATCTTTGCTTTTAAATTTAGACACAAAAGAATTTCCAAAGCAATGGATGGCATTTTATCATGTGATTCCCAATAATTAATTTGTTATGGGTCCCCATAAATAAAATAAATGCTGAGTGATACATTGACTTCTGTTATTGAAAGCATCCCCACTCTCACTCCTGCCTCTCTGGCTCCTGACATCATTTCTTGGTTATTGGTTGACAGTTCAGTGCCTTGAGTGTTGCTCTCGCTGTAGGGTTAGCAGGATAATTGACAAACCACAGGGATTGGAGCCCTGGATTAGGATGACCGGACTGTCAAAACAACCATGACAAACTCTCACATCAACTTCAACTGCAAGTCAAGGCTGTGAGGGAAAAATTCACCTTGGCAGGGCCAGATGGGAAGTCTTTAATTTAAAATATTTCCCACTGAAAAATGTATTTCAGCAAGAAAGAACAATATAACATAGTTTTTAAAGTACAATTCATACTTCAAAATATGGTCCTGTTAATTAGAACATTTATTATAATTAAATATCCCAGTCTTATTTCATTTACCCAATGTGTCTTTTGAATTTCATGAAACATATTTAACTTTTGGTAGAAGATTGACATATGTTTAGGAGAACTCTATCTGTACTGATAGAATGTTTATGAAATATTATATATGTATGTACTATGTATGTACACAAAGGGAATTGTGTTAAATATCCAGTTTTACGCTTTGTGTATAATTTTGTTTAAAAATGTCTTGTAAATTTTAAATCAAATTGATGCATACATGTAGTTCCTATTAATAAGCAGCATACCACAAGTTGTGATTAGCAAATAGGGAGCTATATACATTTCCATCTCAAGCAACACAGTTAAAAAAATTTAAAAAACTCTAACTAAATTTGCCACTTTCAACATTGTCTCCAGACCTTCAGATTTCTATCATAGATCTTTGAAATGACAGCTCAAGTGACATCTATTTATAATGCAGGCATATTCTCTGTATGAAAACATAGATTGCAAACCGTTAAAGGGAAATTAAAATGCAAATACAAAAAAGGGTTATTTACTTAGTTCTGTGCCAGTTAACACATGGGATATGGACACCTAGGATTAGAAAGATCCAATTATTTTTAAAATATAAAACTTAAAGAACTTATTCATGCACCACTTGGGTCTTGGAATATGATCAAAATAGTTTTGGAATAGTTAATCAGTATTTTTCCATCAGAGTCAAATTTTTCACAACATTAAAAAGAGCAAGAAGCGGGAGTGAATATTATTTACTGACAGACACTTCAGCTTAACAAATGCTGAAATGTTCAAAAACAAGGGCTGGAATAAGAAAACGTTAAACTATCAATTTTTATCTTAGAAAACTGACATTTTTTGAAAGTTTCATTAACATCTGTGAAGAAAAAAACACAAAATGTTGTTAGTCTCAACAAATTTCGTCTTATTTTTCTAGTACTATGCGTCAAAATATCATTCTGGAGAAAACTGTAAATATTCTCATATTTTCATGCATATTTTGCTTGTTTGGTTTTTTTTAAAGGGATCTAGATTTGGAAGAAATAAGGCAAGTAGGATATTCCAAAGGATACAGAAATTTTCAGAAGCTGGTTACTATATGATGGCAAATGCCAATCTAAATAAAAAGAAACAATGAGCAATCAGAAAAATTATTTCACATGCTAAAGCAACTCCTATATTCTTATATGTCAAAGTGATCTTGTTCACTGTTAGTTAAAACACTTGAATATAAATAAATTTAATTTTAATGATGTCACCATGAATTAGGCAGGACAGGTATTAATGACATTACTTTAAAATTGAGAGGATAAATGAACTCCTATGCCAGAGTTAGGACTTGTACCCACTTTGAGAAGTGTACTTAGCTCCTTTTCCTATAACATATTAAAGAATGTTCCCCCACACATGAAAGCAGAAATAAGTCTTTTATATTGCTGTTTTTCCATTTGCAGTGATGGCTTTTGTTCCACATATGAGCCATATTAGAAACAGTAATTTACAGTAAATTATCAGAAAGCCAAATTCCCTCTTTTCTGCTTGGAATAAAGGCATACACCAGATTATTTGATGGCAATAATAGTAAATTTAAAGAACACACGAAAAGTTACATATGGCTATAATCTTTGTAATGCAAGTAAGAAAGCAATAAGTATATCATTTCATTCTGCATATTGCTGCCTCCCATTTTACAGATGAGAAATAGAAGCTTCAGACTGTTCAAGACTATTCCAAGGTTACATAATTAGAATGGAGATAAACCATGAGGAATCTTCTTCCTATTAAATCAGTCTACTCATCTATAAAATTCACAACATTTTTCGCCATTATCACATTATCTCACATTACCATTATCATATTACTGTCTAAGATGGAGTTCAAGATGTTTAAGATATTGTTCTAATAGAGATCTTAAACTTTTATTTAGGTACTCTTCACCTTTGAGAGGACTGTATTTTAACTACTTGAGTATAATCAGGAAGTTGTCAGCTAGTCATGTTCTTGAGTATCCACTCATACGTAGAATGGACATTTGTTTCCTCCTAGAAAGTGGCTGAAATACAGTGGATGTTCTACAAAGGTTACCTTTCTTTCTTTGCTTTTCTCAGTTACGTTCTTGGGAATTTTTTTTAACATTATGAAAATCTTAATAATCGAGTCTTAGAAATTTAAAAATCACGAGCTACAAAAGAATATATCAAGTGGAAGTCAAGTTATACCAAAGAATAAAATCCATGATGACATGGCTATTTTATTCTCTAGTCAGCAAAAAACTGATTCCATTGTAAGGAGGCATTTGGTATTTGTGGATTGTCAGTGGAATTGTCTATCCTGGGTAACATAGCCTTTTCCAAAAAAAATGTACAAACCTCGTAATTCAAAGTAACGTATCATGGAATGGCACTAATAAAGACAATAAAGAATTCTAAATGGCTTAGATTAAACAACAAAAACAACTGTTTTTCTTGTGCTACAGAAAGAAAAAAAAAAGAAAAAACACTTACCCGTCTCTGATCCTTAACACAACTGCAATACTTTCAGTGAAAGAAGATTGGAGAGGGGAAGAAACCTGATGTAGAAAACAGTTAAACAACAAAGGTACAAGGATAGCCATAAAAAGAGAGAGAATAGAAAATAATTGCAGATTTAAACCTACAAAAGGACCTTAAAGAACAAACTTGATTCTTTAAAGTGGAAATAACAAAAATTAAAAGTGATTGAATAACTTCTATACATTCAGCATTGGTAACAACAAAGATTGACCTGGTAGGATCCACGCATTTTGATTTGCTACTCAGCACCTCTCTGGGAAAGACAGAAAGAAAACATGGAGAAACAGAACCTTCAGCATGGCAGAAAATGCAGGCATTCAAGGAAGAGTCGTGAGAATGGCCCACGTCATCTCCATCTCCTCTTCTCTTCTCTTCTTCATTTCTACTCCCTGTTCTTTTGACTTCCTCCAACGAAGAGGAAAGAGGTGAGAGTGAGGCAGGTAAAGCTGGAGTATGAAACCACAGGAGCACTTAGAATAATTGGTTTCTCATAGTCCTAGACAGAATTTATACACTGAAAACTTGTATATCATATTTATATAAATACACTTATTTATGTATATTAACACATATATGTATTGCACAAATGCATATCCCGTTTAGTTAGGGAAAATATTTCACTCAAATATTACTATTAACACTTAGGGATACATGTACCCTTGGGTGTGAAACAAACGTCACCAAAGCAGTTATACATATGACACATTAGAATTTCTCAAGTTGATCTTGTCTGTGTTATTTTCAAAAGAGTCCTAGGCAAAAAATTCAAATAAGCTTTAACTTTTACAGCCTGGGAACCAATATAGAGTAAGAAAGTTAGCTCTAAAATGCCTGAGGGGGCAAACAGTTGTTTAATGAGGACAAATGGAATAAAATTTAAATGCAGCCTAATGAAATAACTTCTAAATGTAATGTTAGCTCAGTCATGTGGTTCCAATAATATTTTTGCTTAAAGGTACATAAATGTAATCTTAGCAAAATAAAAATATAAAATGAAAGAGAAGAAGAACAGAAGAGAATCCCTAGCCATCACAATGTATAAATAAGGAGAGGGCAGAAACATATAAGTAAGATGATAAAAATAAGATTTTTATTATATTGTCTTCTCCACCCCACAATAAGGGTTTCTCATGAAAACTCTTGATGCTTAAGATCTAGAAGGGGTTTGGGTATAAATCTCAGATGGGAAAACTATAATTCTCAGTTGCAAAGAGAGCTTCAATACAAAATTTTTTTTAATGGTTCATTAGCTTCAAGGCTTATTAAAATTCTAGAGACCTAGTCCCTACAATTATTATTTGATTTTAGTTAGTTGAGGTAGTAACAAAGTAGGTCTCCATAGTCTTTAAATGTCACTGAGTTTCCCAAAATGCCAAGAGTCTCTCACCATCTTCCGGTTCAGTCTAAAGTGGCCGCTGGCAGATCAAGAAAAAGCCCAGAAAAATCAAAGAATTCAAGAAACCCTGGTCAGTCACATTAATTAACATTTAGACCTGCTAACTATCTCTTTAACTCATACTACCTAATTACTTTTAGAGAAAGACATGCTGATAGCTCCATAAATAGTCATTACAATATGGGACATGTAGTCTGGGGGCTAAGCCCAGCCTCTCTGCCATAGTCAATTGATAAGACAATCTACAGAGAAAAGCCCATATCTTTTAACTCTCAGCATGCACATTTGCCAGGGCCTTTCAACCCACACTGAAAAGACTTCAGAAAACCAGGGCAGTCATGTGCTGCCTGTTCTACACATCCATGCTGTAACCCAATGGTGGTGATGCTGTAGTTTTGTTTGACAGTGCAGCCCTGAGATAGTGTCCAGGCCCTCTCCTAGATCTACCAGGCATAGCTTCTCCTTCTCCTAGCAGCTTTTGCCTATTAATGCCACAGAAGATAGCACGTATATAATATACTTCTCTGAGATGTATGTATCAACCCAGCATTGAACAGTTTCCTATTCTGTTATCCAAAGCCTAAGTAGCCACTCAGCAGTCTGAATGAAATTAGACTTTATGTGTTCACATGGATGGATTTCAAAATTATTTTCAAGCAAATAAATCACCATAGTATAATTATAGAAATAAAAATAAATCAATTAATAAAAATGAAAAACCAGAGAAAGGGAAATGAGACTAGGGAAGAAATACAGAAAGATTCCAACAAATCTACATTTATTATTTTTTTTAAGCTCAAACTTATTCTACAGAAGATGGAGTTGGCATACTCTTCCCCATTCCTCCTGCTAAGTACAAAGAAAAGCCTTTGGCATTACATATAAGGAAAACATAAGAAGACCTTCAATGATAGAGAGAAAAAGGCAGACTAGCTAGGGATTTCAGTATCAAAAAATAGACAAGGTGGCAAGATCTCTGGGTTTTCTATTTATCTCATGTATTCCAGATGTGGTGATGAAGATGGTGGCAACTGACAAATGCCAAATAATGCAGACCAAAAAACAGCCCAGAAAATCCTGCTCTCCATAGGCAAAAGACCAGAAAGGGGGCATCTTAGCATAAGAGAAAACATGAAAACATTACCTCACTAACCTCTCTACTATATCTGAACACCATGAAAGAAACTCTAAATTTGTTCCCACTTGTGCCAGCAAAAGCCAAGTGGAGAGCCTAGATGTCCACCTCCCCGGGGTTTAATGAGGTATACCAATTCCCTCCATCCAGCCCCCCAAACTCCAACCCCAACCCCAACAGTGTGATAATATAAGGGAAGGCTGAGTAGAGAGCCAGAACTTTCATCCATGCTGAGCCATAAGGAGGCTCCTCACCTCAGAGTTTCAGTGGAGACCAAGCAGAGATGCTGGAGTTCACCTCCATCTGATAATAATTGGGCCCCACCCTCACTGTTTGAGTGGTATCAAAAGAGATCTAGTAAAAGATCAAGACTTCACCACTACTCAGCAGTAATAAGGCCAACCTCTATAGTATCATTAGGACCATGTTGTGAGTAAAAAGAGACAATCCTATCACACTCAGCCCAGATGTAACAGTGGAAGCCTAGTGGACAGTCAACACTCTCAGCTGAGCCTGAAGTTAAAAGAGGTCAAGTGGGAAAACTGGACTTCTATTCCTAAATGGCTGTAAGGAGGTCACACCTGACCCTGGCAGAATGTTATCAGTGGAATTAAGCTAAAATAGTCAATTTAAATAAGATCCAGAGTCTTATCATACAATGTCCTTGTTTCAAACAAAATCTTATCATATGAGGACCTTGTTTCAAACAAAAGTCAATTCTCATTCCAAGAACCAAGAAGATCTTATCTTGAGTAGATGCCAAAACCAATGTGACAGAGGCATAAAAATTATTGGACAAAGATTTTAAGCAACAATTATAAAAATGCTTTAACAAGCAATTATTCAAATAAATGAAACAAATGGGTAAAAAGAAAGTTTTAACAAACAAAAGGAAGTTATCCAGAATTAGATGCAAACTATGGAACTGAAAAATGCAACATCTTTTTTTTTTTTTTTTAAACTGAATGGATTCTGCTAAATAGCAGAATGGAGCAGGAAGAGAAAATAATTAGTGATCTTAAAGTCAGAGCAATGAAAATTACCCAATCTAAACAACAGAGAGAAAACAGACTTTTTAAAAAAAGGCACAAAAGGTATAGAGCCTCTGGCACCTATAAGACAATATCAAAAGATTTAATGTTTATGTCATACAGAGTACAAAGGAGGACAAGACCACAGGTAGAGAAGTACTTGAAAAAATAATGGCTGTAAGCCTCCAAATTTTGGCAGAAGTCATAAATCTACAGATTGAACTGAGTAATTCTCAAACAAAATAAGCCCCTCAAAAATCCATACAAAGACACATCTTAGTCAAACTTCTCAAAACTAAAGACGAAGAAAATAGTCTTGAAAGCAGCAAGAGAAAAATGACACGTTAGGTGAAAACCTATTTAAATGGCAGTGTATTTCTCATCAGAGATCATGAAGGCCAAAGTGAAACAATATTTTTAGATACTGAAAGAAAAGAATTGTGAACTAAAACTTTATTATCTGAAAAAAAATCTGTCAGGAATGAAGGTAAATTAAGTCAAACTCAAATGAAGAAAAAAAACCCTAAAAGAATTGCTCTAAGCAGAAAGAAAATGATAAACAAAATCTTGGAATATTGGAAAGAAAATAAGAGTAATCAAAAGAATAAAAATATAATACATTTTATTTCTCCTCAAGTTTCGTACATTAGATTTAATGGTTGAACATATAACACTGTCTGTTGTGACTTTAAAAGTATATAAGTAAAATATTTAAAGCATTTGCATTGTAAACAAGATAAGTCAAAGAAAGGTTAAAGAAGGTAATGTTTCTAAATTTCACTGGAAGTGGTGAAATATCTACCCAAGTATACTGTGATGTTATGTACATGTAATGTAATACTTAGAGCAAAGAAATAAACCAAAACACTATAGATAAATCAAAATGGTATTCTAACAAATGTTTAAGCACAACACAGGAAGGCAGGAAGGTGAAAACAAGGAAAAGAAAAACAGACAAAACAAACAGAAAACTAAAAATAGAATGACAGATGTAAGTTCCAACATACTGACAATTACATTAAATGTAAGTTATGTGACTATGTCAACTAAAAGAGTGAATTTAAAAATGTGACCCAACTGTGTGCTGTATATAAAATGTATATTTAAAGTAAAATGATATAGGTAGGTTGAAAGTAAAAGAATAGAAAAATATATATCATGCAAACATTAATCAAATAAAACAGGAGGTTGGCTGGAGTGGTTCACACCTATAATCCTAGCACTTTGGGAGGTCAAATCAGGATCACTTGAGGCCAGGAGTTTATGATCAGCCTGGGCAAATAGCAACATCCTGTCTCTACAAAAAATAAGAAAAAAAAAATTAGCCAGGCATGGTGGTGCCTACCCATAGCACTATCTACTTAGGAGATTGAGGTGAGAGAATCACTTGAGCCCAGGAGTTTAAAGTAACAGTAAGCTACAGTCATGCCACTGCACTCTAGATTGAGCTATAGATCACTAGAATTAGGATGGCTCTTACTACTCCAAATGGTTTATATTTTAGATATTTCATTGTATACTCACAGTAGTGAAATGACAGTTCTCTTCATGTCCATTGTGAAGTGAGGAAAACTGGAGTTAGAAATTGTGTCGTCAAGCTAATTTATTATAATTAGTTAATAAGCCAAATTGGATCAGAATCCCATTTTTATAGAATCCCTATCCAGAGTTACCAACACCAGAGTAGGATATTTTGCCAGTAGGAGCATAAAATAGTACAGGTCCTACAAACACCAATTTGGCAATATATTTAAAAACTAAACATGCAACTACCATAGGACTGGGAGGATAAATGTTAGAAAGAAAGAGGATAAGAGCCATTCTAGTTCTAGTGCATATGTGAAAGAGAGAGAGAGAAAAACTAGATCAAGAGATCAGTCATGACTATCATCAAGGGAGATGGATGTCAGGGATATGAAAACATCCACATGGATCTACGGAAAACATAAGTCCATGAATAGCAGCACCCTACTTCCTCACATAAGGCATAGAGAAGACAGCAAACTTTTCTGAGATGGCAGGTGCTGAAAACGATGCTACAGTCAACCTGACAGCAGGGGGCAGTTTACAAATATGAAACAGCTGCCTAACGGTTAAGCCTTGAGGAATCTAACAACTCCAGAATAGTGCAGAGGTCATTGCCTTGGGAAGAGCATGGAAATTCTAGGAAAGTCAGAGTTCTGGAGTAACTCTAAGACCTGGATAGATCACGAGCTAGCTTCCATAAACCGTGCGACCAGAGACTGAGATAGTGACTGCATGCTTCGGCAACAAGAGTTGGAGTGATATCCAAGAGAAACAAGTGACATCAGCTCCCACGATGAACACCATTGCCAAAAGTCCAAAGATGAGACAAGACAAATTATTCCAAACTGGCAGTACTTTAACTGAGACTAAGGAAGATTAAGAAGATGCATGTGGATGCATGCCCATGGATCCATGGTATGTTAACTTTCCCCTGCACCAGACATCATTCTGGGGAAAGAGTAAGAGAAAGGAAAAAAAAAACACCCTCAATATATGTGAACTTTGAATTGCCTCAAAAGTCACCCAAATAAAATTAAACATTTATCTGGAAGACTTCATCTTAAGTCAAGAAGATCTAATTATATTTATTTGGAAAAATATCTCTTCATTCCCCATAAGGAACACGGAGCTTCCAGATCAAAATGACAAATCAAATAAATCAACATTATTTTCAAAACCTGGAATAATCTACAATATGTGTGATACCAGGTTCCTGTCCTAAAGAAGCTTATAATAGGTTTCAAGTGATGACACCTGTATTTTACTAACGATTTGGCCAAATAATTAAATCAACAATCAAAATGTGGAATGCTTTGCTTGATGCCCTCTAACAATGGCCAGTGCTAAATGTAACAAGTACAGGCTATAAGTAAGAAGGGAGGTTTAAAGTTCAAGCTATTCTTTGTGCTTGTCAGGATAAACCACTCTGGTAAAGAGGAAAACTTAACCTAATGAAAATAATTTTCCACTATCACTTAGTTGACACATAATCACTCCTTAAAAGAAATCACTTTCTTGTCCTTAAAGCTCTAGAGTTTCTCCATGTGTATGTATGTATTTCAGATACATACTAAAGCCTCAGGGAACGTAGAAGGAAACCATTAACAGTGATAATTCTTCCTAGGCTCAGATATGCTCCTGAGCATATACCTAGGTTGTTCTTAGGCAAATGACTTTGACAGCACTAATTACTGCAATCATTTTCCCCATGAAGTAACAGAATTTGGCAGAGTCTGCTTGGCAAGAATTTGATGCAAATATATATAGATACAGGGTATCACAAGATGTAAACAAAACGGTTTTTCTTTCACCACAAATATTGTGTCCAACAGATAATTCTGATCCATCCTCCATTTTCAACTACCCCTAATCCACTAATAACTCCAAAATTCATAAGCACTTCACAAAACTCCCTTCTTAGATCTGAACAATCTCTTTATTTGATATTTCCACTCAGATGTGTCTCAAGCAACTCATTTAATTCAAAACTGAATTGTTTTATTCTTCAAAATTTCCTTCTCCAATTTTCTCTATCTCTTACCATCAACCACTCAGGCATTCACAATGCAGAATTCACATTTGACACTTTCCCTCTTTTTATGTATTTATACCTATTATCAAGTTACATCACTTTCACATTAAAAGTAGGTCTTAAATCCACCTATTTTTCCCTACATTCACCACTAGCATTCTGGTCTAATCTACCATCGATTCTCATCTGAGCTCATACTAGCCTCATAGATCTTCCTAAAGCCCTAATAGGTTTCCCAATTCATTTTTTATAACTACTAAAGCAATTTTTAAAAAACATTATCACTCCTCTGCTCAAATTCCTAAATGAATTTTCATTGACCTTGGATGGAATCTAAGCTACCTTTAAGAGCTTTCGTGATTAGGCCCTACCTACATTTTCACCCTGTCTCCTCCCTTCTCCCCTCAACTTTCTTGGCTTAGTCATGCTGGCCTTCTCGAGGTCTACCAATGGTCCAAGTATTTTCTTCTCTCAGGGTCCCTTTACAAAGGCTGCCCTTCCCCCACTCTTGGTTTTCCTAATTTTTAATCAACCACTAGGTTGCAGTTTCACTCCCCTATATAAAGCAGGTCTTTCCTGATCCTGCATTCTAAACCCTGATATTTTTCTCTAAAGCAAGTTTTCCTTATTGTATAATTATTTGTTTGTGTGATTATTTATTTGTCTCTCTCATTAGCTTAAATTCTATCAGCATAGGGACAGTGTTTTATATACTATTTCAATTCCACAGTTTGGCACAAGGAATTTCTCAATATATGTTTAATAAATAAATGAATAAATTAATAATAAAATAATGAAGTTTGCCACCTACAGTGGGTAGAAACATCAATTTAAAAAGATAAATAAAAATGCCATCAAAGTTTTCTATTCTTAAAACTTGGGACACCAACACATACTCAGCTCCTTTAAAACCTGACTGATACCCTGTCAGTGAACATTAAATAAATGAATAGATGATCAATTGCACATTTACAAGATGTCCAAATATATACAAAATTAGGAGACTATTTTTGATAACCAGCACAAAACTTAGTCAACTTGGTAACTAACCCACATTAACATATAGAAGTAAAACATGTTGTATGGTGCTATTGAATACACATATTGTTTTTGTTACAATTTTTAAAATCTTTGTGAAAAATACATTTCAAATCAACCTTTTGTGGAGCCCTTGGTGGGAGTCTCACAGAGGTGAAATTTATGCTCAAATATAAAGATGTTTCTCTAGAGGGAAAAACAGTTCTAATAAAAACTTCCTTATATAAAGTATGAGCAATACTTACAGAAGAGTTCATGCATTAGTGGGTATAATAAAATCACAGTACAGTATTTATATTTCACTCATGAATACTCATATTAAAACCTTGCTAAGATGATAAAATAACTTTAAAAACTGAACCAATTAGAATGCAAAAGGTTAATTCAAAAAGAAAACTGAGTTCTTTTTCAGATTATTGTTTTCAGTAGCAGAGAAAGAATCAACATTTTAGTGCACAAAATGATGATAATTTTGTCTTAATCCCACTATTTAGCCAATACAAATCTCCTCTGATTAAAGATAATTCCAGCATTTTAAAGATCAAAGCTTCTCTGCTGGTTGATTAGTTTCTAGGTCCTAATTTTACACTCCTAGTCAAACCATACAGTCTTAAATTAAGAAAAAAAAAAAAGAGGATTTTCTTTTCCAACAAATAAAATTTAACAGTTGTACTTACATGAGATCACATTTCCAGTAAGTGATAAATGCTAATCAAATTACTTATTAAACATCACACGCCATGCCCTATGACCAGACCTCCCTGCTTTCCTTAGTGTGCCGATAACCTTTACATTGGACACATTAAGCTGTGCAAATGCCACTGTTTTCACCAAAGACTCCAAATCCCAGAATATATCAAAAATATCTCCCCTTATACTATTTTATCTTTTAAAATATAAGAATCATAGCTCAGGAGGGATTATTTCAAAGTAGGTCTTCTAAATCCATAATTCTGCAAATGAGAAAACAACTATTTTCTTTAAATCACATGGTTATTTTTGTCTTATTCCCAACTAACATATACAGAAATTGAGACTCAAAGAGAGTAGCCAATTTCTTAGGACCACTACAACCAGGATTCTCTAGGACTCTAAAATGCATTCTTTATTTTTCTCCACTACAAATTGCCTCCTGAAATATTACCGCATCCTTCTTTTCCCAGGTCTAAGGACCATACTTCCTCTTCACATGGAACTTGCAAACCTTTAACTGATTTAATTTATTCTTTGCTGTAGTCTCTTCAAACCATTTCATACAATTATTTTTAAAAATTATAATTAACATCAAGATACACATATTCTACTGAGGCCAGTGGCATCTGTTAACAACAAAATCCATGTTACTAACCTTGCACAGCATCAGGACAAAGAGCTTGGCACTTATCAAACACTTTTTGATGTGATTGACGATTCTAAGACCTCCTAGAAGATTTAAGAAAGACTCAGTATTTGGAGCTTCCACAAATTCTGACATGTAAGGGGATTCATGGGCTCCAAACCAATTCTGAAACTCCATGATACCAATTCAATTTCTTACAATGTGAATATTCTCAAGTTTCCTACTTTTTTCTTTATAGTGAAAGTTTTAGGAAGTTTATATGAATTAATAAAAATCCTGGGCTCTATGAAGCCAATCTAGCTTTGAACATGCTTTTATTGATCTTTCAGGTAAATCTACTGTGAATGTTATGAGCCAAGCCCAGATCACCAACTTCAAACAGAATTGGAGGTACCTGTAGAGAGTTATGCTGGCAGACAGGCTTTTACTAAAGCCAGCAGAGCAGAGGTGAAGATTTAAAAAAAAAGTTGCTTAATTAACATTTTAGATGTGTTGTAGGTTGAGTGATTTAAGACAGCTTATTAAACTCTCCCTGTTGCATCCTGGAGGGTATAATTTTTCTCTTTTCTATTTTACAGATGTAATCAATTTGTTTCTAATATCATAACACATTAGCATAAGGAAGATTTTTAATATGCTGGAGTTCTTTTTATATTAATTCTTATGAGTCAGTTACCTTGCTTGAAGATTCCAAACAATCTTGCTACAGCCAATGCAATGAAAAAACATTTTCTAGATTCTTGCTTTTTAGAGGCAGAAAGCATGCTCAACATAAAAGGAAATATTTTCATTCTCTATTTTGCGTATGGATGAAGGGAACAATGACATGACTACCCATTCTTACCATTTCAAAAATTCATACTTTAATATCCATATGGTGGAGCTGTGATCATTCCTGTATTTTGTTATGTATCCAAACAGGTTCAGCTCATATGTGGTGAGACTCTAGAGACATAAACCATTGGCATCTATGTCACATGACCTTGCTTCTTGGTCTTGACCAAATTTTGAATATGGACCCTCTAAATAAGCCATGAAGTTATTTATAAGTTCCATATGAAGAAAATGTTGCCAATTGTGCTAGCTCAAAATAGACTCATAAAAATCTCAACCCAAAGATATGCATCCTTGTGGTTAAGTACAAGGGTCTTGGGTCCAAGTGCTGAATTTGGAAATTGGCTTCATGGCAGCCTATAGTGTGTGACCTTGTACAATTCACTTTATCTCAGCTTGAGTTTCCTCAACTGTAAAATTCAGGTAGTTATAGTAACAACTTCATAGGTTTCTTCTTTTTTAACAAGAGCTGTATGTAGCATATCCTCAAAAAACAATACTGAGAATGTTTTTACTTTCTCGTTCCAGGCTATGTTTTAATTGCTCTACTAAAAGTAGACAATCAATACAATTTATATTTTTAAAAAGGAAAGTTGCCTATCACCTAAATTCAAATATTATCAACCCTTGGAAAGTCTTATGTCATCCACCTTCTCTTCCCTTTCCATATTATTATGGAACATATCATTTTTTCTGTAGTTACTTCAGCGTATATCTCCAAAAAAAATAAAAATTCAAAAATAAAAGTCACATAATCACAATAACACTATACCACAAAAACACAGCCTTAATGCTTTCAAATAGTCAGTAAATGCTCAAATGTCTCATCATTTTATAAAAATATTATTTGTAACAGGATCCAAATAAGGTCTACATATAACAACTAGAAAATATGTCTTTTAAGACTTGTTTGGTCTATAGTTTTCCCCCCCATCTCATTTGCATTTCATTGGTTGACAAAACTAAGTTTTCTTTTCTAGATTTTCCCATAGTTTGAATTTTTATGACTGTATCCCATGAAGTTTTGTTTTGATTTGAATATGTTCCTCTAACTTGTATGTTTTTTGTAAATTTGTAGTTGAATCTAAAAGGTTTGATTAGAAATAAGGGTTGATACTTTTGGCAAGAATATTTTCCTAGTAGGTGGTATATTCATCTATTAAGGGGCTGTATAATTGCTTGTGTTTAAAAACAAGGTTCAAAGTTGACAGATAACACTGTAAGTTTTTATTATGTACAATATGAGGAGAAGTATATATGCCTTGTGGAATAGTTAAATATAGCTAATTAACAAATTTATTACCTCACATTGTTATTGTTTTTGTGGTTGGTTGTCTCTTTTTATGATGTTAGCAACCACTGATGTGTAATACCTAGATCCATTAATTCATTACAGGTTGCAAATTACTGATATTTTAGTTTTATCACTTCAGGTTCATTGGGTATAGGCTAACATAGATCTATAAAGAGAAATGTCCCTTCATTTACTATTTACTAACCCAGTAGTACAGTTGTATAGAAAAGGCAAAATAAATGATTAGTTCTCACTTTTGTTTATCAATCTTCAAAATATTACATCCTCCAAGGATAATCTAATATTTTTTAGTGTATCACTAAGAACTAATGAATTTGAACAGTTTACATGTTTAAATTGATGAAGTAATCATCCTTACTGATGTAAAAGTTTTCCATGTTTGGGTAGAGGAAAGCTTTCAAGTTGTCTTACTGGTCTTTTAATACAAACCTAGTAGTCTTTGATAGCTTCCTTGACATGAGCCATAATATATGTTGAGGCCCATCTTGTACATTTCTACCCCAACCATATCTCCAAGGACATCTTGTTCATTTTAGTAGTAAATAGTATACTTCATAGGGTTTTCTGCAATATTTTTTCTCCTTTTCCCTATATGCATCTACATGTATGTGTACATATATAAAACTCGACCATTTGAAAGTGGCAACATCATGGCACTTGATCCTCAAATATTTCAGCACATATCTTCCAAAAATAAGAACCAGAAACAAAGTGCCATCATGACCTAACAAAATTAATAATTGTTCTAAAATAACATATATTTAATTTATATTCAGGTATCTTCAATTCTCCTAAGATTTTCTTTTATAGCTGTTTTATTTTGACTAGAATCCAACCTTAATCTGCACACTGCATTTGGCTTTGTCTGTTTAGTCTCTTGTAGCCTAGAACAATTTTGATTCTTATCTTTACCATAGCAATTTTTTCAAGAGTCCAAGATTATTGTCCTGTGGAATGTTCTATCTTTTGAATTTTTTTATTGTTTCATCATGATACTCAATTTCCTTCAAATATTGACTTTCCAAAAAATTCTCACCTTGAGCTATTGAGGTTAGCAATACATCTAAAACCTTTCCTGAAGCAATATTGATTTTCTCTTCATAGAAAGTACATTGGAGTCACATGACTATTGCAGTTCACTGATATAGAATTACTTGCTCTCTTTATGAGGTACAGAGTATTCTAAAATCCGTATCTCCCGTATATATAATGAGTTAAGGAATTTAGTACAAAAAGAATATTATATTGAACATTTCAGCAAAAGTTTACACCTGTGAATGTCTAGTCACAAAGGACCCCTTACCTGGCTATGACGAGGTGTCAGAACTCTTGGTAGATGTTTAACAGAAGCAAAGATAAGAGAAGTTACAATATCATCTTCCAATCTCCCCTCTATTATCAATCCATCTCCAATATTCTATTTTATATATGTAATTCTTATTTTTGATTAAATGTGAATTGCTTCCATTCAGACCAACAGGAAGCTCTTCCTTGTTGGTCTCCTGAGCTTCCTCTCTTCCTTGTTTTATGAAAATAAAAGAAAGAACCTCATTTTAATCAATTCTAAGCTACATAACGAGGCCATATATTCACATCTTTTAATATCTCTTAAAGCATTTGTTTAAAGCATTGCTGTTAAGAATTATTGTAAAGCTTCTTAAACTCAGATCCCTAGTATTGACCCCAAGGGAAAGGACCTGAAAGGAACATTTTTTAACAATTTTTCTAGATGATGCAAATCACAGACAAGCCTAGGAAATACTGCTCTTATGTCTTGTGTGTAGATAGATGCTAATCACAAAAATCCTCTCTAGTATGACACAGCAGTTCAAATCCAAAGTCCTTTTTTTTTCTGACAGAGTCTTACTCTGTCACTCAGGCTGGAATGCAGTAGTGGAGTCTCAGCTCACTGCAACCTCCTCCTCTCTATTTCAAGTGATTCTCCTGTCTCAGCCTTTCAAGTAGCTGGGATTACAGGTGAGTGCCACTATTCCCAGCTAATTTTTTGTGTTTTTACTAGAGATGGGGTTTTACCACGTTGGCCAGGCTTGTCTCAAATTCCTTACCTCAAGTGATTCACCCACCTTGGCCTCCCAAAGTGCTGGGATTACAGGTGTGAGCCGCCACACCCAGCCAAAATCCAGAGTTCTGAAATCCACACTACCTGAAGTCAGACTTTAGCTCTTAATATTTTTCTAACCAGCACAGAGACCATGTGTGTTAGAGTCTCTGGAACTCTGCTTCCTCATCTTTATAATAATGAAAAGAAAATAGAGCCTGCCTCATAGGTGACAGCCAAGAAGGACACTCATATTAAATGTTTATTAAATGCTTAGTACAACTCAGTAAATGCTAATCATTAATTATTATAATTATTATGTTTTTTCCTATAAGATGACTTAATTATTTTTTGTCTTGAATTGATATGTGAAACATTAGTTATGATTCACTCCAAGAGCTGTATCCCTCATCTAAAAGGGTACACTCTTTGCTCAGGTGACTAGTCACATTTTGATAATATTTTGCTCATTTAAAAATATATCCCTTGGCAGGCATACTTATCTCTAAACACATGAAGTATAGGCTCTTCTGTGGAAAAACTGAGGACCTACATGAACTACTGAGAAAAAAAGAATGTGCTCCCACAGACCACTTTTGTTGAGGTGAAGAAACTACAAAGGCAACATAGTCCAGAAGTACATGGTCAATAGAATACTATTATAAAGAACATGGGCATACCAAAAGGTAATTTTATTCTTGGGGAGGGAAAGAAAAACTATGTCATAGGGGAACCAGCTGAGGCACAGAAGGAGATGAAAGCAAGTGACCAACTCAACCAAGATCAACCAGGACCTCAAAGGGGGTTTGTACTATGGGGAAAATGTAAGTAAAAGAACTTCAGCAGTCCATGAACTACCGCAATCTAAACCACGGAAAAGCTTCTCTATACACATGAACCTGGCACTAGAATGGACAGTGTTTTGGAAACCCCACAAGGGCATTGCACCAAACAGAAAAGTCATGCTGGGTCATTTACCCTACCCACACCCTCACCAAGGCCTAAGCAGCTGCAGTAGGGTGGAGCACAGCCATCATAGGACTGTGGTAGTATGAGAGCATTGCTATCATAGGACTATATCCTGCCCTGCAGATCACAGCCAACATATGCCCACATCTCTCCACATCTAAAATGTCCCTGGTGACATTCCCCAGTGTCCATCCAAAGGGCTACAATGGCATTGATCTGTCTGGACCCAAAGGTGCTATGGAGTCTTCAGTACTCTAGCCCACAGGAAGTGCTTCTCCCAGGGAAAGGATGGTGCCGTGCATCAGAAATGCAGTTCCTGGGACAAAGGAAACTCAAGCATGCACTTTATAGAGTCCAAGAGTTCCCTGGCTGAGACTATGAGACATGACTCTGTTATCAACAGTGGTAGAAGCTCTGTGCTCAGCTTGCAAGTGTAAACTGAAATCTCCTCCCAATGGTAAGCAGCTTCTGTGCTCAGCCTCATGCATAGATGGCAGGATCCCCCTCCTCTGTACACTGCTGTAGGCACAGCCACTGCTGTTGATGCCAGAAGCAGGGGTAGTTGATTCAGAGGACTGCCTGTCTGAGGCTGTGAGTGGTAACTACACCTTCACTGGTAGTGGCTTCTGTTTCCCAGAGTGTCTTATGCATGAAGTGTGGGGTTCTTCCCAACTCTGTGTGGGGCATTGTGTACTTCTGCCACACATAGTAAGAGAGGCTGAGAGCTGCGTGTCTGGAACTATGGGTGGTGACACCACACTGCAGCTACCACCAATACCATGTGCATCACTTAGTACCCAAAGGGTTGTCCTACTACTGCTGCCACTGTCCACATCACACCAGCTGCCTAGGGACCCAAGAATCTTCTCACCCACCTAGCTTACCACTGCAAAAACTGGCATCCAAGCAAGCAACCTGGAGGCCCAAGAATTGGCCCCCTTGGTCACATTGACACTAGTGTCACAATATGCCATCCTGGGGCCCATGATCAGGCATGCTTGGTCCACCACTACTGGAGACAGAAGACTGGCACACTTGGAATCCCTGCCCCCACATGATGATTTACATGCTAAACCACCAAAAAATTACAAATATAACTGATATTATTTACAGCTAAAGAAATCATAAAGAGACTACACTATCACATATACCCAGAATCAAAGCTGAAGAGCTTTACACAACCAACACCACTGATATATCTTCAGGAAAAAGTTTTTCCACAATAAAGCAAATTCTTACAACTGGAAGAAGAAGTAACAATTATACCAGATGTGTGGACATAAAAATAAGGACACAGGAAACATGAAAAAGCAAGGAAATATGATACCTTCAAGAGAACATAATAATTTCCCAGCAACAGATCCCAATCAAAAAGAAGTTAATAAAATCCCAGGAAAAGAATTCAAAATTATGATACAAAAGAAGCTCAGTGAGATATAAGAGAAATCCAAAAAAATACAAATAAATCAGAAAAATAATTTAGGGTATTTAGGGTATGAATGAGAAATTTTCCTAGGAGATAGATATAATAAAAAAGAACCAAAGAGCAATTTTGGAACTAAAGGATTTCTCAAATAAAATACAAACATATTTGAAAGCTTCAACAACAGACTTGATTAAACAAAAGCAAAAATCTCAGAAATTGAAAACAAATTTTTAAAAATAAACAAAAATAAAAAGAAAATAATAAAAAATAGAGAACAAAGTCTTTGCAATAATGGGACACCATGAAGTGGCTAAATAAACAAATTATTGGTATCTCTGAAGGTGAAGAGAGAACAAAAGGATTTGAAACCCCATTTAATGAAAGAATGGATGAAAACTTCCAAAATCCAGAAAGAGATTTAAATATCTGTATGAGAGGTGCAGCAATTCCCAATCCTATACAATGAAAAAATGACTTTTCCATGGCACATTATATCAAACTATCTAAAGTCGATTAAAGAGAAAATTCTAAAAACTACAATAAAACATTAGCTAGTATCTGTAAAGGAGATTCAGTCAGAATAACAGTGGTCTTTTCAGTAAAAACCTTACAGAATGGAATGGAAGGATATAAGGAAAAAGCCTGCCACCCAAGGATAACTATGTCCAGAAAAATTATCTCTCACAAATGAAAGAGAAATAAGAATAATTTGCTTTTCCAGGCAAGCAAATACCAAGGAAATTCATCACCACTAGACCTCCTTTACTAGAAACGTTCAAGGAAATTTTAAACCTGGAAGTGAAATGATGACAGTTACTCTCATAAAAAATACACAAAAATATAAAACCTACTGGTAAAGTGAACAAATAAGAGAAAATACTCAAATGGCACCACCACAGAAAATCAGCAAACAACAAGGACAATCAAGTAAAAATGAAAGAAAAAAGGAACATAAAAACAAACAGAAAACAATTAACAATACTACAGGCACAAAACTGCACATATCAGTAATAACCTTGAATGTAAATAAATTAAATTATCCACTTAAAAGAGACTGAAAGGATTTTTTTTTTAGTGATCCACCTATATTCTGCCTAGAAGAAACAGTCTTATCTATAAAGACACATATAGACTGAAAGTAAAGGGATGGAAAATTTTATTCCATGTAAATGGAATCCAAAAGTGAGCAGGAGTAGCTATACTTATAACAGATAAAATCAACTTTAAGTCAAAAACACTAAGAAAAAAATAGAAAGAAGGTTATGATTAAAGGAACAATCCAGAAAGAGGATATAACAATTCTAAATATGTATGCGCCCGACACTGGAGCACCCTGATTTATAAAGCAAATATTACTGGATCTAAACAAGGTGATATATTCTAACACAATAAGAGTGGGAGACTTCAACACCCCAGTCTCAACATTAGACAAATCATCAAGACAAAATCAATAAAAGCATTAGACTTAAACTGGAATTCATATCAAATGAACATAACAGGCATTACCAGAACATTTTATCCAACACTTCAGAATGCACATTCTTATCAGAACATGGAACATTCTCTAGGATTGACCATATATTAAAACAGAAAACAAGTCTAAATTAAAATAGAAAACGTATCAGGTATCTTCTCAGACCACAATGAAATAAAACTGGAAACTGATACCAGGAGGAACTTTGGAAACTATACAATCACAGGTAAATTAAACAACGTACTTCTGACCATGACTGGGTCAATGAAGAAATAAAAATGGAAATTAAAAATGTTATTAAAATAAATGAAAATTGAAACACAAGAAACCGGAAGCAATGGGACACAGCAAAAGCAGTGTTAAGAGGGAAGTTTATAGCAATAAATGCCTATATTAAAAAAATTCAAATAAACAATTATATGACACACCTCAGGGAACTAGAAAAGCAAGAATAAACCAAACCAAAAATTAGCCTAAGAAAATAAATAAGAAACATCAGAGCAGGACTAGATGAAATAGAGACTAGAGAAACAATACAAAGGAACAATTAATGAAGTTTGTTCTTTGAAAAGATAAACAAAATAAAGCTCTAACTAGACTAAGCAAAAAGAGAGAAGACTCATATAAACACTCATATGTGAAAGAAAAGACATTACGACAAATATTCCAGAAATAAAAAAGATCATCAGAGACTGTAGTGAAAACCATACATTCACAAACTAGGAAACCTAGAGAAAACTGACAATTCCTGGAAATAACAACCTATCCTGATTGGATCAGGCATAAATAGAAAACCTGAACCTACCAATAACAAGTAACAAGATTGAATTAGTAATTTAGTCTCCCACTAAAAACAAAAAGAGGTCAGGACTTGATTGATTCACTGAAGAATTCTATCAAATACTAAAAAAGAACTAATACCAATTCTCCTCAATCTATTCTCCCAAAAAATAGATGACAAAATTCTACCTGTTCCTGTGAGGCCAGCATTCTCCTAATGTCAAAACCAGACAAAGATACTCAAATAAAGAAAGCTGAAGACAAATATCCCTTATGAATATAGATGGAAAAATCCTCAACAAAATACTAGCATCTGAATCCAACAGCATACCAAAAAGATGACATCAAACAATCATGTGAGATTTTACATAGAGATGCAATGATGGTTCCATATATGCCAAATAATAAATGTAATACGTCACATCAACAGAATGAAGAAAAAAATTATATGATCATCTCAACAGAAAAAGCATTTGACAAAATTCAACATGGATTTATGATAGAAGCTCTTAACAAGCTAGGCATACAAAAACCATACCTTAAAACAACAAAGGCTATGTATAACAAACCTATAGCTAGCATCATACTGAATGGGGGAAAGCCAAAAGCCTTTCCTCTAAGTTCTGGAACAAGATAATGATTCCTACTTTCACTATTACTATTCAACATGGTACTGAAAGTCCTAGCCACAGCAATCAGGCGAGAAAAAAATAAACAAATAAAAGACATCTAAATTGGAAAATAGAAAGTCAAATTTGACTCTCTTTGCAGAGGACATGAGCTCTCCAGAAAAAAACAAAATAGTCCACCAGAAAGCTCTCAGAATCTCATAAAAGTTTTCAGTAAAATTGCAGGGTACAAAACAACATATGAAAATTAGTAACATATCTATACACCACTAATCAAACAGTCAAAAAAAATCAAGATGTCCCATTTATAACAGCTACCAAACAAAAACAAAATATCCAAGAATAAATTTAGCCAAGGAGGTAAAATATCTCTTCAAGGAAAACTACAAAACACTGATGAAAGAAATTATAGAGGACACAAACAAATGGAAAGATATCTCGTGGTGATGGGTCAGAAGAATTAATCTCATTAAAACAACTGTACTACCCCAAAGAATCTACAGCTTCAATTCAATCGCGATAAAAATAACAATGTCATTTTTATATAAATAGAAAAATTAATCCTAAAATTTATATGAAACCAAAAAAGAGTCCACTAGCCAAAGCAATCGTGGGCAAAAAGAACAAAGCTGGAATCTTCATACTACCTGATTACAAAATATATTACAAGATCATAGTAACCCAAGCAACATGGTATTGGTATAAAAATAGGCATATAGCCCAATGGAACAGAATACAAAACCCATAAACAAATCTACATATTTATAGCCAACTGATCTTCAAAATGTTGCCAAGAATATTCAGCGGGGAAAGAGCGTCCTCTTTAATAAATGATGCTGGTAAAACTGGAATGAAGTTTAAAACTGAAGTTGAGCAGAAGAACAAAACTGTATTTCTATCTCTCACCATATACAAATATACAAATGTAAAATATAAAAATCACTCAAGATGGATTTAAGATGCAAACATAAGACATAAAACTGTAAAAATACTAGAAGGAAACATAGGGACAACTGTCCTGGACATTGGCCTAGGCAAAGAATCTGTGACATACCTGAAAAGCACAGGCAATAATAGCAAAAATAGACAAATGGGACTATATTAAACTGAAAAGTTTCTGCACAACGAAAGAAATAATCAACAGGTGAAGAAACAACCTTTTGAATAGGAAAAAATATTTGAAAATTATTCATCCAACAGGGGACAAATGTCCAGAATATACGTGGAACCCAAACATCTCAAGAGTAAAAACAAAAAACACAAAGCACAAAAGGCAAATAATCCTTTTAAAAATGGGCCAAGAATATGAATAGATGTTTCTCAATAGAAGACATACAAATGTCCAACAGGTATGTGAAAAGTGTTCAACATCAAGGGAATGCAAATCAAAAACACAATGAGGTATCATATCACCCCAATTAGGACAGCTATTATTAACAACACACACAAAAAATCAGGTGCTGGCAAGGATGCAGAGAAAAGGGAACTGTTACACATTGTGCATGGAACTATAAATTAGTACAACCACTGTGGAAAACAATATAGAGATTTCTCACAGGACTAAAAATAGAATTACCATTTGATCCAGCAATTTCATTACTATGTATCTATCCAAAAGGAAAAGATCAGAATATCAAATGTCAAAGGGATACCTGCATTCACATGTTTATTACAGTACTCTTCACAATAGCAAAGATATGGAATCAACCCAAGTGCCTAGTGAATGGATGAATGGATAAAAATATGATATATATATATATTCATATATATATTTATATATATATTCATATATATATTTATATATATATTCATATATATATATTTATATATAATACACAATGGAATACAACACACCCATTAAAAAATGAAATCATGTCATTTACAGCAACATGGATGGAACTGGAGGTCATTATATCAACTGAAATAAGCCAGGCAGAGAAAGACAAATACCGTGTCTTTTCCCTCATATATGGAAGCTAAAAAAAACTTGATTTCATGGTTATAGAGAGCAGATATATTGATACCAGTGACTGAGAAGGGTGGGTGGTGGGGTGAGTAAAAAGAGATAGGTTATGGGTTCAAACATACAGTTAGATAGAAGAAATAAGTGCTAATGTTTGATAGCAGACTAGAGCAATTATAGTTAGCAATAATATTATATACAGCAAAGTAATTAGAAAAGAGGGCTTAAAATGATAGCAAGACATAAAAATGATAAACACACTGAATATGGTGACCCATGTCTGTAATCCAAACTCTTTGGGAAGCTGAGGTGAGAGAAGTGCTTGAGTGCAGGAGTTGGAGCCCAGCAGGGCATGGTGGCACACACCTGTCGTCCCAGCTACTTGCAAAGCTGAGATGGAAGGATCACTTGAGCCAGGGAGGCAGAGGCTGCTGTGAGCTATGATTGTGTCACTGCACTACTGCCTGGAAGACTAAGCAAGGCCTGTCTCAAAAAACAAAATGATTAAAACTCAAGGTGATGGGGTAACTGGATACCCCAATTACTCCTACTTGATCATTACATATTCTTTGCACATAGCAAACACTCACATTTACCTCATAAATATGTAAATTGTTATATATGTATTATATATAAAGGGGGGGAAGAAAAATAAAAATTATGTTATAGTTCATTCCTCTTAAGTTGTATGTTTTACATTAGGAATAAAGTGTACTGTTGTCTCTGGCCTCATGACACGACTGTTGCAAAGCCTATTTTTTCTCATAATCGGAGGAATATAGTAAAAAATTTAAAATTTTTATTTTCCATGATTCTCTTGGAACTTAGTCTGAGTCCTCAAGATACAGCATCTCAAACCTTAATATGTATGGGAATTATCAGAAGACCATGTTAAAATGCCAATGCTTAGCCTATCCATCTGGAGGGTTTTTTTTTGATCAGAGGTGTAGAGGGAGTGCGCCAGAGAAGGAACTTTGAAAACCAAGGCCTTAAAGAAGTTGTTTCCCTTCCATTACAGGCAGATTGTGAATAAACAAAACTGAGTCTGATTCTTGCCAATTGCTTTTCTACTACAGTGCTTGTGAGCCCATCTGCAGGGACTCAAAATACAGCCTGTTTCATTTTGTTTTACTTTGCTTTGCATTTTTATGGGTAATTTTCTATTGGGAAATCACAACACAATATAAGAACAGTCACCAGAAAATCTCCCCTCCCTGGCATAGGACTAAAGCAGTTTACTGCTTACACTATTCCATAAGTGGGAAGAGACATGTGAGCGGGGAATCCAAAGATTGACCAACAAGATATAGGACCCAAACTTGCACACCCCATGCAGTATGCAACTAGAAACCCTGAGTAAAGCAGACATAACTTCATGTCTGAACTAGATAATGCCACAGGTCTCAGTCAGGCAAAAGGAACTTGAAAAACCACATAAATTATCATTCATAACCAGAATAATTTGAAGGGTGGCTGTAGAATAAGTGTGTTTTAATTTTTTATAGAGCTAAAAAAAGACCAAAATCCAGAAAAGAGCTTAAGAAAAAAGACTGATTTTCAAACGAATGAAATAAAATCTCTAGAAGTGAAAAATGTAGCAGAAATGAAAATAGCATTTTTGTTTCTGTAGAATGGAAGTTACTAGAATAACTTCACATGTTGATGAAAATAATCCAGAAGAGTGGAAGAGACTAATTATGCAGGAGAGAAGAAAAGCTGAGTAAGCCAAAGTCTTTCATAGCTACTGGCAGATGGACTGCAGAACACAAGAAGGGAGATGACCACTGAAATGGAGAGAAGAGGCCTATAACTGTAATAAAAGAGAACAAGAAAATATGCATAGATGGAGTGTGGTATGCAGGTTTCACAGCGGAAAATAAAGGGGTTTCCATCTAATGGCTTGTTTTTCCCCAATGAAGTATGGCATGAAGTCTCCAGTAAGAATGAGAAGAAGGGATGTGTGATGTCCAAGGAGATTAGAGAAGGAAAAAAATAGTGTGTTCCACAAGATACACAAATTTCTAGGTCAGCAGTAAGATTACCAGAAATTGCTGAATGTTCACGTGACTTTTCTGAAAATTAATTAATACAAAATAATCCGGCCTAGTGTATGATGTTCTCTAAAAATGTTTTTTTCTTTTTCTTTTCTTTCTTTTCTTTTCTTTTCTTTTTTTTTTTTTCGAGACAGGGTCTCTCTCTGTCATCCAGGCTGGAGTTCAGTGGCGCAATGTTTGCTCACTGCACCCTCTGCCTCCAGGGCTCAAGAGATTCTCCTGCTTCAGCCTCTTAAGTAGATGGGTTTACAAGCGTGCACCACCATGCTCAGCTGATTTTCTGTATTTTTACTCGAGATAGGGTTTCACCATGTTGCCCAAGATAGCCTTGAACTCCTGGACTCAAACTATTCGCCCACTTCAGCCTCCCAAAGTGCTGGGATTACAGGTGCAAACCACTGCCCCTAGACGAATGTTTGGTTTTCTTAAGGAGAGGCAACAAGAAGGTCAATGTATAGTTTCATTCAGGTTGGAACTTTACCAGTTGAGTATAATGAAACGAAAAGTAAAATAAGAGTTGAATATTCAATTAAGAAGTGCCATTCAAGCTGAGAAAAGAGAATAATAAAACTAGTGAGGCTCTGATAGAAGAGAGTAGAGTCCATGGAATTGATGGAACCATGAGGTTAATGAATTTAACAGTGAAGAATTTTAGAGCAAAAGAACTAGAAGGATAAGAGTTAGTAGAAAGTAGAGAGATGTACTTTGGATCTAAAGTAGAGCAGCATGGACTTAGGATGTGAATGAAAAACTAGTCACCACATGAGAGGGTGTCAGGGGAGGCAATCTTCAGAAGGAAGGCAGGTATGAGTTCAGGTAAGGTGAAGGGAGTATTTTTAGAAGTTAATGGTAGACACAAAGTTTTTTGTTACATCCTAGGAGATCTAGAAGGCAGAGTGGAAAAGATTAGCAGGAAAGGGTGAAGCATCCATTCTATTTGAGGGATATAAAGATCACTTTGTCAGTAAGAGACAAGTAAGATTTTTAAAAATGCTTAACAATGCTGCTTTTATAGGTGTGAAAATTAGTCTCTGAATTGTAGGGGATGGGGGCATAAATATAGAGGGATGCTGGGTCTATGGTAGTGTGGGTCATTGGGGGGCATCTAAAAAAAGATATTGGAATGCAAGATAAGGAAGTACTGTATTTCAGTATTTTAGGAACAAGCATTCGCCAGCTGAATAGCAACTCTAAAGTAAGCATAATTGATCTCTCCAGTTTTCAGCCAATTTTTTTTTTGTTTGTTTTTTGAGACAGAGTCTCACTCTGTAGCCCAGGCTGGAGCACTGTGGCATGATCTCGGCTCACTGCAGCCTCTGCCTCCTGGGTTCAAGTGATTCTCCAGCCTCAGCCTCCTGAGTAGTTGGGACTACAGATGCGCACCACTGCACCCAGCTAATTTTTTTGTATTTTTAATAGAGATGGGGTTTCACCATGTTGGCCAAGATGGTCTCAATCTCCTGACCTCATGATTCACCTGCCTTGGCCTCCCAAAGTGCTGCGATTACAGGTGTGAGCGACTGCGCTCCAGCCTTTCTTCACTAGAATTCTATAGTGTCCAATTGATCAATCAAATGTGAAATATCATTATAGATACTTTTAGAGATGTGAGGAAACAGAAAATGCCTTTTCAATCCAACATTTCTTAAGAGGATGTACTTCAGACAAATGAGGGTGTAATAAAAACAAACACTGCAAGTAAAAAAATAGGCACTTAGAAACTCTTAGGAAAAAAGTCTCAATGAGAAAATATATTTATGACACACTTTTTTGCTTCTGTAAGTGATCAACAAGAAATAAATTAGAATAAACAAAGTGTTGGATTGTCAAATCAGACAGTTAAACAATAGAGATCTTACCTAGTATCAAACTTTAGTATTCATTCAAGGAATACTGATTACAGTGAGACACAGAAGGACATGGAGAAATCCAGGACCACCAGAAATGCTTCCCAGTTCCTCTCTACAACATTAGTTCAATACCTGGCCCAGATTGAACAGCTGTAGTCTCAAAGTCACACATGTGGGCATTGCTTACCCAAAGGGAGCCCTTTCACTCATGCAATATCTTTTTATACTCTGATAATTGTAAAGCCAATATTGACACTTTCTAACAGGTCATGACTTGTAAATCTATAAAGTCTAATTTTATAATGAAATGAGTTGTTTTTCCCTCTCTACCAGTGTCCCCCGGGGTTGGGAGGATACAAATCAGCTACTAACCTATTTCATTCTCTTTGGTCACAAAAATGTAAATGATATTTATTAATTTTTCAACTTTTAGAAACAACCTATAACAAATAAGATACTTAATTATCATTAATAAAGACAAGCAATGTTATCAAGCTTGACATTTAAGAATAAAGAGGACAAAATGTGGGTTAGGATGAAAGATGAAAGCTGAAAGAAATGTCTGAAGTGCTAATATCCTCAACTTCAAAGTAGAGAATCAAGAAATACTTTCTATAATTTACCAAATAAGAGGTAAATATGTAAGTATATTACTTAAGATTACAGTGACAATGGATAGAGTCACTAAAATTTTAATGTATTTATATTGGGTGGGAGGTATGCCATTATTGGTCAGTGAGCCAAGACTCAATGTTGTTTACATTTATAAACTATAACAATTAGACATAAACATGGTCTTTTGAGGAAGGTATATAATTGCCAGAAGACATGGTTAAAGAAATTAAAGAGGTGTTCCCTTTTCAGAAAGGCTCTGTGCAGCAGAAGAGTACTGCTTTCCCTTCTAAGTCTACCTGTGCTCTGTTTTTATCCATGTCCTGGAATTCTTTTTCTATTACTTTCATTTTTAAAATATTAAAATAAAGACATAAGTGTTTCAACCTGGTCACATCTGAGTCCACACTGGGGACATAGAACTAAAGAAGAAGCATAACTGACTAGGGACAGATCCATAGCCATGGAGGTAATCAAGAAAGTTTTCCCAAAGAGAAGGTGGGCATAGCAATCAATAGCTAAGGCTCTACAGCCCCACTGTTTTTCCCAATGGGTCAGAAACTCCTATTGTCCCTCAAAATGCATTTTTCATTTGTTTGAGAACAGTGTTTTAAAGTTTTATAAGTGCATGTGCTCTTCATCTACTGAGGACACTTCCCAGCACCTTTCAACCAGGTGTGGCCATATGACTTAGATCTGCTATGAAGAAATGAGCATAGTTGATGTTAATTACTTCAAGGCTATGCCCTTAAAAGGAATGGGTATAAACTTCCTTTGTCCTCTTTATTTTCCCATTGCAAGAACTGGATGTAGAGCAGGAAGCCATATTTTGAGGATGGCAAGACTCTAGCAGCCTTTCAGTATCTCTATTTTGTAAGTGAAAAGTACACTTATGAATTACATAAACCACTTTTTTTGCATCTCCCTTATAGAAGCATAGGCTGTACCATAACTAATGCCTCCTACTTCATTGCCAACCTTATAGATTCAAGGGTTGTTGTTGTTGTTGTTGTTGTTTGTTTTGTGTTTTTGTTTTTTTGAGATGGAGTTTCATTTTTGTTTCCCAGGCTGGAGCGCAGTGGCATGATCTGGGCTCACTGCAAAATCTCTACCTCCCGGGTTCAAGTGATTCTCATGCCTCAGCCCCTCGAGTAGCTGGGATTACAGGAATGCACCACCATGCCTGAATAATTTTGTATTTTTTTTTAGATTTTTTATTGCATTTTAGGTTTGGGGGTACATGTGCAGAACATGCAAGACAGTTGCATAGGTACACACATGGGAGTGTGTTTTGCTTCCTTTCTCCCCTTCACCCACATTTGGCATTTCTCCCCAGGCTATCCCTCCCCAGCTAGACGGGGTTTCAATATGTTGGCCAGGCTTGTCTCAAACTCATGACCTTAGGTGATCCACCCACCGTGGCCTCCCAAAGTGTTGATTACAGGCATGAGCCACTGTGCCCTGCCAGAGGCTTTTTTAAAAGAAATTTTGTAGTTTGTCTCATTACATTTGATGATTATAATTGTTATATGTACACATGTCTTAAAAAGCTGTATGAGAACTGTGCACACTATACTATATACAGAGGTATTTAAATTTTGACACTGTAATTTTAAATGAGGAAGCTTTCCTGTCACTTGATGTGTGATTGCTCTAAAACCTCTACAAATGCTTTTATGTCAATCCATGCATTCAAGCAATCATTTACCCATTAATTCATAAATTCAGATTGAATGTTCATAATTTGCATTGCACTGAGCACCTGAGAGAAGGGGAAGGAAAAATTAAAAACATATAAGCATTTTCTTCCCTCTCTACAAAGAACAAGAATTAGGGAAATGCCATGATTAAGAGGAGGCCCTGAAGTCAGGATTCTTGGATTCAATTCTGGACCTGCTGTTTACAAGCTATATGATTTCAGATAAAGTTATTTAACTTCACTGTAACTCATATATATCATAGTGTAAATGGAGATAGTATTAGCCATACCATTGATTGATTGTGAGATTTAAACAAGTTAATAAAATGAGGCACCTAGAACAGTGCCTGTTCCATAGTAAGCACTAAATAAATGTTAAATTTTATTATTATTCTACTTGAAAAGATAAGACATATATACATACTAACAAATAATTTTTGAAAAGATGTAATATAGAAATCTTTGACTAATAGCCATTAAATGATGATTTTAGGAAATTTTTAGGTATGGAAAATGTAAAGGAATATTCTTATTCTGATTTTGTCAATCACATAGTCAAGGCACTAATTTAAAGTCCAGATCATCAATAAATATGTTAATTTTTAGTTGTGTGCCATTTCAGACATTATCTTGTTTTGTTCATTCTGTTTGTATAGGTTTCTCTTTCCTGAATTACTTAAATTAGTCTGTCTAGTGCCAAATTCTGTTTGTCTACTGACACAGCCACATATAATTTTATCAGTATCCACAAATTTACTTTCATTTTCAAATATATAAATTGCCAAATAAGTTTTCAATTCTATTTTTGTCAGGTGTGTTCCCTTATTTCCCTACTCATGTTAAAGCACTATGCCTTGATAAATCATATTTTTTAATTTGAAGTTGAATATACTTCATATTTGTTACAATCAAGAGCTTTAATTTTAAAACTTTTTAAAATTAAATTATGTTGCCCATCTGTGTTATATATGTACAGTGTTTCTTGTCTTTGTCTTGTTTTCTTTCTTTTTTCATTCCTGTAAACTAGAACAAAAACATTATTGAAGGCTGAATTTGTTTTCTAACAGAGTGTGTACATAGGCTTCAGTTCAGATTTTCCATTAAATGCCTAACTTGTGACCTTCCTTTGGTCTTTAATATTATGAAATTCTGGCTTTTCTAACATGTATTTGTACCACTTGATATCATACTTCTTATGTAAATTTTATTGGGATAGGCATCCTATCCATATTAGGTATAACAACTTTTGTCCTTGCTTGCAGAATTGTCAGCTATCAATTGAGCTTTTCTTCTTAGTTTGTCTAGTTTTATTATTGATGATTAAATACAACTAGAGGATTTCCAAATCTTGAGTCTTCTTTTAAACGTTATAGAGCTAGCCTTCTTTGTTCCTGCAGCACTGGCCAAATTATCAGTTAAGATATTTTTGATTGAAAAAAATAGAATCATCAACTGAAAATGATTCCATTATTAGGTGTTTATTACTATTTCACAGAAGAAAAGTACTAAGGTAGACTGTTCCAGGGTTGACTCAATGGCTCCTGATATCATTGAATACCCAGATTTTTCTGAATCCTTCTGCTCTGTTAATGATATCTCTTTGTGGTTTCAAACAGTGGCTAATGATATCTCCTTGTGCTTTCAAACAGTGTGCAGTAGTTCAAAGTATTACATCTTCACACAAAACATGTACAGAATCAATAAAGGAAGATGGGAGCTTACATTTGTACACCTTTCTCCTTTTATCAAGAAGAAATAATTTTCCAGAAGTCTCCAGCATAATCCTCTTCATGTGTCATTGGTCAGGTCTAGTTCAAATAATATCTTCAGCTGGAAGAATGTTAAGAAAATAAATAACTGATGTTTTTAGCCTTTCTCCTGGTTGGCCAATGGAAAAAGCAGAGAAGAATCACTTTTAGATGTTTACCCATCAATGTCAGCCTCAATGAAGAAATAACTTTTGCAAGAAGACACAGGAGAGTTCAAAATAGCAGGTGTGTCTTTACAGGGCTCTTTCCAACTTCTGCCTTGAGACCACAGCTATGTGAATTAGAGAAATAACTTTTTCTTCACTAACAAATTGTAAAGCAGAACATGTAGTTTCATTGTGTGATTTTATGTAACTAGTTTGTCAAAATCCAGCAACTAGTCTGGAAGCATCATTTTACATAATACTTTATTATAACTTCCATACAGGTCAAGAGAGTGGTTGATTATTTAAAGGATATTAAGGATAGAACTATAATATTTTTCATGTTTTACTATGTGCCATAACTTCTCTAATACTTGAAAATACAGCTTGCTATGTATAGTTTCTAGAATTTTATAAGCCTTTGTTAAAGAAATGAATCCATATATTATTAATTTCATGCAAACCTAAATAAATTAAATCACAATGTTACATAAGCATAGGCTTTTTGTTCCTTTCATGCTATCGTATTCTAAGTTGAAACAAATAGAACATAACATTTTCAGCCGTTAGTATGCTAGATTCAAGAAGAAAACAGCTAGTAAACCAAGAAAACGTATTAGTCAATATATCAGCAAATGCCAATGTAGGAGAGTACTTAATTGCAAAAGTTCTGTTACAGTCACTTACAATAGTACTTTCTTTGCAGTTAGAAAGGGATATAAAACAAAGGGGAAAGTGAGACATTAAAAAGCATTATAAAACAAGCTCTTGCATATAAAGTGTTTTGTCCATTATCTGAAACTTAATGCTCTGTGGTAAAGCTGTCATCAGACTCAGGGATTACCAGATTACAGGATGAGGTTAACATTTGAGAGAAACGGGGAAGAATGCAACCTTTTCCTCAGTTGCAATCACCTGAGCTGGAAAGGCTGTCCACAAGTAAAGAGCACCAGCAACCTTCATCCCAACAGCAGCTGGTACGCAGCAAGGCTTGAATTCCTAATAGACCACAAAAAAGCTACTGATCCTTGTGGAAAATGCTGAGAAGCATTCTAATTCAACTCATAGAGCTTAAATTTTAAGTATTTTTCTCCCTCTCAGCAGCAGGAACAGATGAACTCTCAAGAAGTAAAGATCTCATTTTCATGGAAATCATTTCCCAAGAACAAGATTAAAAAAATAAAGAAAATGTATGAGAGACTTGGGATTGCTGTAAAAGACAACAGGTGTCAGAGTTTTCTATGAGGACTTATCTATTCCTGGAGGTATATTTTAATGACTTTCTAACAGTTGACACAGTTTATCTTCTCTTTGGGGTAAATGGGATTCTAGTAACCAGGTGCAAAATAATCTGCTCTAAAAAACAAAGTTTAGCTACAAAACTACCACAAACGCAAGACTATGTCTAAAATTAACACATTACAATATACAAAACTCTGGGTACAGACAAAATTCTTACTGGCATGTGGTTCATATTAACTAGGCTGATTTTTCTAAATGCTGATGTGACAGACCCATCTCAAATCAAATAACAAATACTTAAAATTTCAAATGATCGGCTGGGTGCAGTGGCTTATGCCTGTAATCCCAGCACGTTGGGAGGACAAGGTGGGCATATCACAATGTCAGGAGATCAAGACCATCCTAGCTCACACAGTGAAATCCTCTCCCCACTAAAAATACAAAAAATTAGCTGGGCGTGGTGGCATGTGCCTGTAGTCCCAGCTAAGAGGCTGAGACAGGAGAAGATCTTTAACCCTGGAGGCAGAGGTTACAGTGAGCCGAGATCATGCCACTACACTCCACCTTGGGTGACAGAGCAAGACTCTGTCAAAAAAACAAAATAAAAAACCTCCAAACAATCTCAGTGTATAGCACATAGAAGCACTGTGAAGCTCCTCAAAATGCACACACCAGGACACCATGTCCAGAATTACTGATTCAAAAGCTCTGAATGCAGCTCCAAGCAACTGTATATTTAAAAGACTGCAAGGTGATCTGATAGATGCCAAAATTGCAAATCACTGAAGTACCCACTGCCTTGTCATAGATGTGTCAAGTGTTTACATTATAATCTCAAAGATGGGATTGACATGAGAGTTTGATATAAAATAGTAAACTCTTATAAGCTATTTTCTCATAAGCCTCTCTCTCTCTCTCTCTCTCTCTCTCTCTCTCTCTCTCTCTCTCTCTCTCTCTCCCTCTCTCTCTCTCTCCCTCTCTCTCTCTCTCTCTCTGAGATGGGGTCACTCTGTAAACCAGTCTGGGGTGCAGTGGCACCATCACAACTCACTGCAGCCTCTACCCCCCAGGCTCAGGTGATCCTCCCACCTCAACTTCCAAAGTAGCTGGGACTACAGACACGTGCCACCACACCTGGCTAGTTTTTGTAGAGACAGAATTTCACCATGTTGCCCAGACTGGTCTCAAACTCCTGGGCTAAAGCAATCCCCCTGCTTTGGCCTTCCAAACTGCTGGGATTACAGGTGTGAGCCATAGTGCCCAGCCTTTCTGTCTCTCTTAACCCCCACCCCCATTAATCTATGAGCACTACAAAGACAGATCGTGTCATATTCATCTTTGTATGAAGAAAAACAAACTCAGTTACTGACACATGGAAACCATTTTGCAAATAAATGTCAATGAAAAAGTAATAAATTCTGAATGCATTGAATTCCCATATATTCATCTTAGTATGTTCAAGGAAATAAGATGTGAATTGGGGGTGCCACATATTCAATGTCTAGATCTTATTGACAAACTCAGAAGGGCAACAAGGATGGAAACACAAACACTAGCACAACATATTTTAACCTCTAATGATTACAGATTTTAGGGCAGCTTAATGAAGGGTTCCTGTGGAGATTATTTCCAGGAAGTCCTGGAAGGAAATATCTACAAGGGTAAACATGTTAAATTTATTCAGGTGTACTCGGTTAGTATGGAACATTTGTAGCTTTGAAAGATAGACACAGTCCACTGTGCCTTGTTACAGTGATGAGCATTACCTTTACCTTAAATAACCAGGAATTTCTATAAGCACGGCTTTAGAAGCTGCAAAAAGCCTTCTGGGCCTGTTTCTTCCCATGCCCTCCTAGCTACGCACTCTATGCAGGTTTTTTGACTGCTCCATAGAGTTTGCCAGACAATACTAACTTGACAATTTGTGTGCATATCAATAAAGTACACTTATATAAGAGTTACATTCATCACATTAAGAATTTAATGAATACTGTGGGTTCTTCAATAGAGGTAAACTAAAAATTCAAGAAAAACCTTCTATTCAATTCCAAAAGGTTCACAGATATCCTGAAGTCCATCTACAATCTAAGGATCTTTAAAACCTACGTTGAGAAACCACACAGTTGAGTAATCAAGTAAAAATCACACAGCCTGTTTATACCAATGGCTACACTAAACACAGTCAGATATATCAAAGGTATATACATGGCTTCCTGCCACACTAAATCACTGCTCTCCATCAGCCCATAACAAAATGCTTTAATTGCCACTGTTAAACTTCAGACTCTCTCCTCACTCATTTCTTTTAGCTTTTTACCTTCCCACATGGCAAAACAAGGAGAAGCTTGCACTCTGTTCACATATTGCCAATCCATGTGCATCGATTAACTACAATTAACTAATGCATCCAACATGTCTGCTAGAGGACTCAGTAATACAGTGGGTAAATTAATCAGGGCAATTACCTTTGGAGCTGAAGTACAGCCAACAACATGAAATTTTTCATGGCATTTGTATACATCTTTCATAATTCATTGCAAAAAACTATTGAGAAAAAGAGCTTTTCAGGATGGAATTTTCTTATACCTGCATTTCATTTTCTTTCTTTTTTTTTTCTTGCTCTTATCACCCAGGCTGGAGTGCAATGGTGCAATCTCAGCTCATTGCAACCCCCACCTCCCAGGTTCAAGCAATTCTCCTGCCTCAGTCTCCCAAGTAGCTAGGATTACAGGCACACACCACCTCGCCAAGCTAATTATTGTGTTTTTAGTAGACACAGGGTTTCACCATGTTGGCCAGGATGGTCTCAATCTGTTGACCTTGTGATCTGCCCTCCTTGGTCTCCCAAAGTGCTGGAATTACAGGGATGAGCCATTGCATCCGGCCTCATTTTCAATATTTATCTTTATATAAATTAAAGAAATTTACCCTTTTAACATTAACAACACAATTGTTGAGGGATTTAGGAGCACCTCTATGATTTCAGCTAATCGCAGCAGCCAAGCATTTAGTACAGCTGAGAAATGAATGACAATAGTCATATGGGAGCTGCACCTTTAATGTGGAAGCAACAAGGCACTTAAAAGGTATCCACAGTGCCTCTGCAGGCAGACAAGGAAAAGGCTGCCTCCTCAAGCATCTACCTGAGATCAAAACTATGTAAATCCAAGAGATAGGGAGAAACCAGTGCAAGAAGAATGAAACCATCAAAAACCACAATGTCTCTCCCCCAAACAAGTTCAAGACGCCTCACCAGCAAGGGAACAAAGCGGGAAGGAGAACAAATTTGATGGATTGACAGAAGCAGGTTTCAGAAGGTGGGTAATAATAAACTTCTCCGAGTTAAAGAAACATGTTCTATCCCAATGCAAACAAGCTAAAAACCTTGAAAAAAAATTAGATGAAATGCTGACTAGAATAAACAGCTTAGAGAAGAACATAAATGACTTGATGAAGCTGAAAAACATAGCATGAGAACTTCATGAAGCATACACAAGTTTCAATAGCCAAATAGACCAAGCAGAAGAAAGGATACCAGAGATTGAAGATCAAATCAGTGAAATAAAAAGAGAAGGCAAGAAAAGAGAACAAAGAGTGAAAAGAAATGAACAAAGCCTTCAAGAAATATGAGATTACGTGAAAAGACCTAATCTACTTCTGATCAGTGTACCGGAAGATGATGGGGAGAATGAATTCAAGGTGGAAAACACTCTTCAGGTTATTATCCAGGAGAACTTCCCCAACCTAGCAAGGCAGGCCAACATTCAAATACAGGAAATACAGAGAACACCACAACAATACTCCTCTAGAAGAGCAACCCCAAGGCACATAATCGTCAGGTTCACCAGGGTTGAAATAAGGGAAAAAATACTAAGGGCAGCCAGGGAGAAAGATCGGGTCACCCACAAAGGGAAGTACATCAGACTCAGAGCAGATCTCTCCACAGAAACCCTACAAGCCAGAAGAGAGTGGGGGTCAATATTCAACATCCTTAAAAAAAGAACTTTCAACCTAGAATTTCATGTCCAGTCAAACTAAGCTTCGTAAGTGAAGGAGATATGAAATCCTTTATGGACAAGCAATTGCTGAGGAATTTTGTCACTACCATACCTGCCCTGCAAGAGCTCCTGAAGGAAGCAATAAACACAGAAAGGAAAAACCAGTACCAGCCACTGTAAAAAAAGAACCAAATGGTAAAGACCAACGATGAAATGAAGAAATTATGCCAACCAAAGGGCAAAACAACCAACCAGTAATAAAATGGCAGGATCAAATTCACACATAACAATATTAACATTAAATGTAAATGGACTAAATGCCCCAATCAAAAGACACAGACTGGCAAATTGAATAAAAACACAAGAACCATCAGTGTGCTGTATTCAGGAAACCCATCTCAGGTAAAAAGACACACATAGACTCAAAATAAAGGGATGGAGGAAGATTTACCAAGCAAACGGAGAGCAGAAAGAAAAAAAGCAGGGGTGGCAATCCTAGTTTTTGATAAAACAGACTTTAAACCAACAAAAATTAAAAGAGATAAAGAAGGGCATTACATAATGGTAAAAGGATCCATACAACAAGAAGAGCTAACTATCCTAAATATATATGCACCCAATACAGGAGCACCTAAATACACAATGCAGGTCATTAATGACCTACAAAGAGACTTAGACTCCTGCACAATAATAGTGGAAGATGTTGACACTCCACTGTCAATATTAGATCAATGAGACAGAAAATCAACAAAGAAATTCAGGACTTTAATGCAGATCTTGACCAAGCTAATTTAATAGACATTTACAGAATTCTTAACCCCAAATCCACAGAATATACATTCTTCTCAGCACCACATCACACCTACTCTAAAACTGACCACATCACTGGAAGTAAATCACTCCTCAGCAAATGCAAAAGAACGGAAATCATAACAAACAGTCTCTCAGACCACATTGCAATCAAATTAGAACTCAGGATTAAGAAACTAACTCAATACTGCACAACTTCATGGGAAATGAACAACTGGCTCCTTAATGTCGACTGGATAAATAAGGAAATGAAGGCAGAAATAAAGATGTTCTTCAAATCCAATGAGAATGAAGACACAACATACCAAAATCTCTGGGACACATTCAAAGCAGTATCTAGAGGGAAATTCATAGCAATAAATGCCCACATGAGAAGTGATGAAAGATCTGAAATCGACACCCTATCTTCAAAATTGAAAGAGTTAGAGGAGCAAGATCAACAAAACTCAAAAGCTATCAGAAGACAAGAAATAACTAAGATCAGAGCAGAACTGAAGGAGGCAGAGACACAAAAAAACCTTCAAAAAATCAACAAATCCAGGAGCTGTTTTTTTTAAAAAAAAGATCAACAAAATAGATAGACTGCTAGCCAGACTAATAAAAAAGAAAAGAGAGAAGAATCAAATAGATACAATAAACTATGAAGGGGACATCACCAGTTCCTAGAAATACAAACTACCATCTGAGATTACTACAAACAACTCTATGCACAAAAACCAGTAAATCTGGAAGAAGTGGATAAATTCCTGGACACTTGCCTCCTTCCAAGCCTAAACCAGGAAGAAGTAGAAACACTCTATAGACCAATAAGAAGGGCTGAAGTTGAGGAAGCAATTTATAGCCTACCAACTAAAAAAAGGCCAGGTTCAGATGGGTTTACAGCTGAATACTATTCCTTCTGAAACAATTCCAAACAATACAAAAAGAGGGAATTCTCCCCAACTCATTTTATGAGACCAACATCATTCTGATACTAAAACTGGACAGAGATGCAACTAAAAAAGAAAACTTCAGGCCAACATCCATGATGAACACTGATGCAAAAATCTTCAATAAAATACTGGCAAACAGAATGCAACAGCAAATCAAAAAGCTTATTCATCATGAACAAGCAGGCTTCATCCCAGTGATGCAAGGCTGGCTCAACATACACAAGTCTACAAATGTAATACATCACATAAACAGAACCAAAGACAAAAACCACATGATTATCTCAATAGATGCAGAAAAGGCCTTTGACAAAATTCAACAGCCCTTTACACTAAAAACCCTCAATAAACTAGGCATCGATGGTACATATCACAAAATGATAAAAGCTATTTACAACAAACCCACAGCTAGTATCATACTGAATGGGCAAAAACTGGAAGCATTTCCTTTTAAATCAGGCACAAGACAAGGATGCCCTCTCTCATCACTCCTATTCAATATAGTGTTGGAAGTTCTAGCCAGGGCAATCAGACAATAGAAAGAAATAAAGAGTATTCAAATGGGAAGTCAAATTGTGTCTATTCAAAGGTGACATGATTGTATATTTAGAAGACCTCATGGTCTCAGCCCAAAATCTCCTGAAACTGATAAGCAAGTTCAGCAAAGCCTCAGGATACAAAATCAATGTGCAGAAATCACAAGTATTTCTATATACCAATAACAGACTTAAAGAGAGCCAAATCAAGACCAAACTGCCATTCACAATTGCCACAAAGAGAATAAAATACCTAGGAAAACAACTAACAAAGGATATAAAGGACCTCTTCAAGGAGAACTACAAACAACTTTTCAATGAAATAAGAGAAGACACAAACAGATGGAAAAACATTCCATGCTCATGGTTGGGAAGAATCAACATCATGAAAATGGCCATACTGCCCAAAGAAACTTATAGATTCAATGCTATCCCCATCAAGCTACCAATGACCTTTTTCACAGAACTGGAAAAAACACTTCAAACTTCATATGAAACCAAAAGAGAGCCCTCGTAGCCAAAATGATCCTAAGCAAAAAGAACAAAGCTGGAGGCATCATGCTGCCTGACTTCAAACTATACTACAAGGCTACAATAATCAAAGCAGCATGGTACTGGTACCAAAACAGAGATATAGACCAATGGAACATAACAGAGGCCTCAGAAGCAACACCACACATCTAAAATCAGCTGATCTTTGACAAACCTGAAAAAAACAAGCAATGGAGAAGTGATTCCCTGTTTAATAAATGGTGTTGGGAAAACTGGCTAGCCATGTGCAGAAAGCAGAAACTGAACCCCTTCCTGACACCTTACTAAAATAAACTCTAGATGGATTAAAGATCTAAACATAACACCTAACACCATAAAATCCTCGAAGAAAACCTAGGGAAAACCATTCAAGATATAGGCATAGGCATAGGCAAGGACGTCATGGCTAAAACACTGAAAGCAATGGCAACAAAATCCAAAATAGACAAATGGGATCTAATTAAACTCCAGAGCTTCTGCACAGCAAGAGAAACAATCATTAGAGTGAACCAGCAACCAATAGAATGGTAAAAAATTTTTGCAATCTACCCATTTGACAAAGGGCTAATATCCAGAATCTACAAAGAACTAAAACATATTTACGGGAAAAAAACAAGCAAACCCATTTAAAAGTGGGCAAAGGATATGAACAGACACTTTAGAAAAGAAGACATATAAGAGGCCAACAAACATATGAAAAAATGCTTATTATCACTGGTCATTAGAGAAATGCAAATCAAAACCACATTGAGATAGCATCTTACACCTGTTAGAATGGTCATCATTAAAAAATCAGGAGACAACAGATGCTGGAGAGGATGTGAAAAAATAGAAACACTTTTACACTGTTGGTGGGCATGTAAATTAGTTTAACCATTGTGGAAGACAGTGTGATGATTCCTCAAGGACCTAGAAACAGAAATACCATTTGACCCAGCAGTCCCATTACTGGGTATATACCCAAAGAATTGTAAATTGTTCTATTATAAAGACACATGCACACCTATGTTCATTGTGACACTGTTTCAGCAAAGACCTGAGACAAACCCAAACATCCATCATTGATAGACTGGATAAAGAAAATGTGGCACATATACACCATGGAATACTACACAGCCATAAAAAATGATGAGTCTGTGTCCTTCATGGGGACATGGATGAATCTGGAAACTGTCATTCTCAGCAAACTGACACAAGAACAGAAAACCAAACACCATATGTTATCACTTATAGGTGGGTGTTGAACAATTAGAACACGTGGACACAGAGAGGGGAGCATCACACACTTTCGTCAGTGGGGTGGGGCGGGGGCGCTAGGGGAGGGATAGCTGCATGGGGAGGGTGGAGAGGAATAATAAGAGGAGAAATACCAAATATAGATGATGGTGGGGGATGAAGGCAGCAAACCACCTTGCCATGTATGTACCTATGCAACAATCCTGCATGACCTGCACATGTACCCCATAACCTAAATTACAATTAAAAAAAAAATAAAGGCAGCCACCATCATTCACACTCAGTGTGAGCCCATTAACCTCATCCAGGTTATGCCATTCATTCCTTTAATGACTAAAAGAATGAAATATTCATTTTATAAAAGAATAATAAACTTTTTCAAGTTCCTAAGACAATATTAATTTCACTAGAACAGTCATTCTACAACAATAGCACTTTGATGGCCCAAAAGTTCCACATATGGGAAAAACGTTTACATATAACATCCAAAAATATAACACCATTATTAGTAAATATCCCTAGATAACTTCCAGTGTTTGCAAATGTGACTAAAATTTAGGGTTGTCTTATAGATTGCTTGAAGACTAAATCAGGTTTAATTAGCTGTCACTAACCTCACTATGATATACACTTATATACAAAACAACACATATTCTCAATCTTTTCTAGATGCTATAAAGCATATTTTTAAATGCACAAAGTGAATAAAGAATATTCACTGTCTCCCCATCAGACTTTTTTTTGGTTTGGTCTTCTTCTCATTTCCCTTCTACTTTCCACCAGTAGTTAGGAGTACATGGCTTTGTTTTCAGTGGCTTCATAATTTCCCATAATATAAGTATGCTACAACTTATTTAACCAATCTTATCTTACTGATTGATGATTAGATGGACTATTTTCAGTAGTGTCATCCCTCTGTTTGTATGAGGAATTTGTTCCAGGGCCCCTGTGGATACCAATATCCTCAGTTGATCAAGTCTCCTATATAAAATTGTGTAGTATTTCTGTATAACCTACACAAATATTTTTGTGTACTTTAAATAATCTCTAGATTACTTATAATACCTAATGCTATGCAAATGCTATATAAATCATCATTATATTGTATTAGTTTTTATTTGTATTGTTTTCATTGTTGTATTTTCTTTTTAATATTGTGCATCTGAGGTTGGTTGAATCCATCAATGCAGAACCACATCACAAAGGGCCAATGGTATTTGGCTACTGCAGGCAACATTACATAAAATTTACTTGATTATTCTTAAACATACAATTTTATACATAGTTACAAATGTATTCATAATTTCCTAGATGTGGAATTGCGAAGTGAAAGCACATGAGATTGTATTTTTGATTTAACGGGGTATTACTAAGTTGCCTTTGAGATAGGATGCAGCAATTTATACCTCACAATAATGCAGGACAGTTCCTATTTCTTCATTCCTTTACACTTGGCATATTATAAAACTTTTTGCTGTTTGTTAGTGTACTATGTGAATATATGACATTTTGTCAGATATTTAGTTAGCCTCCCTTTTATTAAATATAAAGTTGAGCATATTTTGCTTTCTTTTCTATTAATTTTGGTGAGCTTTTATGTATTGAAAAAATGGCCCTTAGCTTACAAATATATTTTAATTTTTTCTACTTTGAGATTGGTATTTTGACTTTTTTTTAAGAGCGAGAGAGACAGAGAGAGAGAGAGAGAGAGTGTGTGTGTGTGTGTGTGTGTGTGTGTGTGTGTGTGTGTGTTTAGCCAGGCAGAGTTTTGATTTCCATATTTATTTATTGTTATAGATAGGGTGTCTCTCTCTTGCCCAAGCTGGAGTGCAGTGGCATAATCATAGCTTACTGCAGCCTCAACTTCTGGGGCTCAAGCAATCCTCCCACCTCAGCCTCCACCGTAGCTGGTATTATAGGCACATTCCATCATGCCCTACTAAAATTGTTTTTTTGTTTTGTTTTGTTTTTGTTTTTTGTTTTTGTAGAGCTGCAGTATCGCTATGTTGCCTGGTCTGGTCTCAAACTCCTGACCGCAAGTAGTCTTCCTGCCTCAGCCGCCTGAAGTATTGGGATTACAGGCATGAGTCATTGTACTCAGCCTCCCTTCCCATTCTTAAGGAGAAGTTTTTGGAGATGTTTTGATCAAGAACTCTAGGTAAAGTTCAAGTTTTACATTTAAATCCACAAAAATTAACATTCTTTCTGGAGTTTTAGTAACAAATTCTTCCTGTAATCTCCATTTGAATAATAAAAATACAGTTAGGTATCTGAATTAACTTATTTAGCAAGGTTTATTGAGCAACTACTATGTAACCAGACTTCTTTTTGGGCACTTGGAATACAGAAATGAATAAAATAGACCAGGATTCCTATCCTCATGAAATCAGGAATAAGAGTACTGATAAAAATTTCCATTTATTAATGAGAATTACAATGATCACTTCTATGAAGTAAAATAAAGATATGCAATTATATTTTCAAATAATTCAAGAAAGAATTACTTCTCAGAAGGGAATTTTTTATGATCCTAAAATTTTAATTTCCCAAAGGTTTTTTTAATGGTCATGTCTATGATGATTCCTAAAGAGTGCTCACAGATTTAAAGTATGTAATGTGCAACATATGTTAAAAGAGTGGGTCTTTTCAGACTTTTCCCAATTCAAAATTTAGAAAACTACATAGTAAAATGGAAATATGTATTGCTGTCCTTAAAACCTTAAAGAGACTTGCATATAAAATAGGAATAAATCTGTGGCACTACACTCAACACAGTGCTAGACACAAAGAGCTACACTATCTATACAAAGAGATCACTCACGGGAGCACAGGAAATAAAGCCATATATCCCATTCAATCTTAAGACAGAATTCTTTTATCAAGTGACCCATTTTTCCAGAAAACAGCTTATTACAGCCCTATTTAGATACTGGTGTTATATCAGTAAATTTATTTGCAAATTAAATGAAAAGACCATTAGAAAACATTTCTGTTTAAAGAGCTAAATGGGCTGCAACTTTCAAAACTAACCAGCCTGCCAAATTGTGATTTAAAGTGAAATTGGCATGAGCAGACATTTCCACATCAGCCTGTAGCACATCTGGTCCAGACCAAACAAACAGAAGATTTATTCTGTCAGGGAGATCATTTAGCATTCCTTTTCATGCTTCAGAAGGAGCCTGTACCTGTCACTCACCAAAGCGGTCGGCTTTTGGTGGCTAGGCTCTGTTGCTCTCCCTGACTAGCCTTGATCTAATACTTCTAAGGAGGCTCATGTGCACCGCTCCACCTGGGAGCCCAGTACCCATGCCAAGTTCATTTCCATAGTCTTATAGAAACCTCCTGGAGGATTTCAAACATCTGCTCATAAGTAAAGAAACATTGTCTTGAGCTCTAACAGTAAAATAAAGGGCAACTGAACCTTCTTTTGCAAATAAAGCAGTTGATAAATGATCTTATTTCATAAGACTGGGGGCAAGTATATTTGTGTCTTTCTGAGTTCAAATATTTAAAATAAATATAGTCCATTAATCATGGGGAATATCAGATGTATCCAAAGTTTTGCTGTTAAGTTATATATAGTAAGGACTGTAAAACTGGTTTAAAAGTCTGTCATTTTTCTAAAACTAAATAAATATATTTACAAAAACTATGACATTATTCCTAAAATAAATAACTCTCTCTCTCTGTCTCTCTCTCTTTCTCTCTCTCTCTCTCTCTGTCTCTCTCTCTCTGTCTCTCTCTCTGTCTCTCTCTCTGTCTCTCTCTCTCTCTCTCTCTCTCTCTCTCTCTCTCTCTCTCTCTCTCTCTCTCTCTCGCTCTCTCTCTCTCTCGCTATGGCCTCGGACACAGCCAAACATAATGCTCTTGCTGCATGAAGGCAAACAGCCACTTTCTTCTCTAGAATGTTAATATGCTCTTACTGGAGTTAGCACTCCCAGGAGGATCACTTCCTGACTTGTCTCATCAAAAAAAAAAAAAAAAAAAAAATCTACTCTTTCCCACCTCTGGAGTGCTGTGAATACTCAGAAGGGATAGATACACCACCACTTAGATTTCTCACATTTTCTTACGATGTTACTCTACAAGGATATGAAAGATTCTGTTTTAATCTAAACAAAAACTGAAAAGGGAAGAGGCAGATTTTTGTGTATGTTGATGCACATGTTCTTTCTAATTTTCTGCTAAAATTTACCTCTGCTTCTTTCTTTAAGAAATAAATGAGTTGGGCGTAATGTCCTCCAATGCCCCTCCAATTGCAACATATTTATCGTGAATTCCTGGTGGTTCCTTTGTCCTTGAGGAATTTATTTAATTCATAGACACTATTACTTTGCTTTCATCCTGACCTGTGAATTGAGGTCTAGGAAAACAGGAAGTGTACCACATAAACATAGAGAAGTTATTTATCTTACTTAACTTATAAGAAATGCAAATTCTCTTAATCTGGAGATTTTCAAGGCAGTTTTTTAAGTATGCATCAAAGAAGGCACACAGTTTATACAAATATTTTAATCCTGTTTGGTTTGCTATAGAACCAAAATAGTATGAAGAGTGAATTAACTCTACACTTGTTTCATGTCTGTCCCTCCTACTGAGGCATTAATAGATGTGATACCATGAGTACTGCATTGTTAATACTCAGCTTCGTCTCTAGAGCTCAGAAAATGCTCTTCTCAAATGCATATAGAATATTCTTATATAGGTTATGCTGTAGCTACTGCATTTGTCAATGAAAAATGAGTATCTACACTGAATCCTACTTCTTCAGAAGGAAACGACAAAATGAGCTTTCCATAACAATAAAAATTAGTTGCAACCAATCTTGAAATATCTTGACATGAAATGTTGGAAATTTCTTAGAATATCTGAATATTCTATCTACTTAAAATATGTTAAGTCAGAGAAAAAGACCTATAATGATATTCAGTACCTAAATAATTCACTTATTGTGTTCTTATTTGAAGATATAACATTAACATTGAAAATAGTATGCATATATACTTTTACAATACCATATATACTTGCATATATACTTTCACAAAATAGAGTAATATCATATAGAGAAACAAAGATTTCATCCTTCATTAGTGAACCTGAAGAACTTCAAAATAAGACAGAACCCTTCTTATTTTAAAAAGTTATTGTCAGCCAGGTGAAGTGTCTCATGCCTGTAATCCTAGTACTTTGGGAGGCCAAGGTGGGCAGATGGCCTGATCTCAGGAGTTCGAGTCCACCGTGGGCAACATGGTGAAACCCCGTCTCTAAGAAAATACAAAAGATTAGCTGGTTGTGGTGGTAAGTGCCTGTAGTTCCAGCTACTCGAGAGGCTGAGTAGCCTCTTGAATTGCTTGAACCCACTAGAGAATAATAGGAATTAGAAAGTTACTTTATTTTCCTGGTTTTAAAATTAAAGAAGAGAAGGTCAAAGCAGACAGGAGTTGACTGTTTTAACAGCTCATTGGATTGACTGGTAGGTTGAAGAGATAAAAAGTAAATCTACTTATAAAATATAGAGATTGAGTTCATACAAAAATCATGTGCAACTTATAAACTGTGTCTCAATGAGATCATGCAGTGTCATTTGACTATTAGAATTCTCTAATCAGAAATAATTGATAATATAAAAAGCCAAGAAACAAAAAAGAAAACAAGGAAAAGTAAACAACCTCGGTTATCAAAATAATGGGTAATATACTTGGAATTACTGAAAAAACAGCAGAAACAAAATACGGTCAGAATACATAAAAAGAAAGAATAATTGAAAATAACACAATTTTTTTGAATAGGCTCTTAAAGTGGGGCACTCTGAAACTTTTAAGAATATCCTTGTAGATGTATTATTTCAGGTTCGGTTTTCCAAATATTTAACACATTTCAAATAGAATTAACTGTCTATAAAGCTAATTTTTATCAAAGTTTTCACTCTATTTAAATAACATTATCAGAATTTTTAAAAATATTGATTGTACCACACTCAAACACTGATTTGTGCTGTTCGCAGTTTCCTAACAATCTCAACTCATAGATGTTAAAATCATAATCTTTACAAAGTGACTGAAAACATGGATATAATGATAAGGTTCCACAAATGACAGAAAGTCCTACTGTCTAACAAGACCACAGCAAGGTTTTTTTCAATGTATGGGAGGTGATTTAAGTCACTGTAGATAGCGAGTTTGGGTTGAGAAGGAAAACATTCCCTCAGAAACTCAGCAAAAAAATTTTTGAGGACATTCTGCTTTTGAAGTCATGTACTTGATACTTGGGCACATTCAAAAGTCTGAAGAGAGGTAAAAACACACACAAAAAAACAAAAGTCTGAAGAGATTAGACTGAAGAGAGAGATTAGACTGAATAAGGCAATTACTAATGCCTAACCAAATGCTACATATGCTGCATAGCATATGCCAAAAGGCCAAAAATAAATTAAAATTTAATTAAATGTAAGAGTATTAGTTTATTAAGACCTAAATATACAAAAAGCAAATATACTTGAAGACAAATTAAATTTTATTAAATAAGAATTATCAGAATAGTCTAGTTTGAAACTTTGAAAAGCAACCTTTTAGATTTGTTGTATTATTTGGGGTTTATGTTTCTAAATTTCAACACATACCATATGTATTTAATTACTTATCAATCTAACTGTCTGCTGCCCCCATTAATTAATACTCAATGTTACCCTTGTAGTCATTCATGGACATGTGCATAGACTGTGGTCTATTTAGCTTCGTGGTTTTTGCATTTTTGTCATTTTTTGTTCGGGATTTCACTGCTTAAAATGGTACCCCACTGTTGTACTAAAGAGCTATTTAGTGTTCCTAAGCACGAGAAACCTCGTGCCTCATGGAGAAGATGTGTCTTGGATAAGCTTCATTCAGGCATAAGTTATATAGTACTGGTGGCCCTAAATTCTACATTAATGAATCAACAAAATATTAAATATAGTGTTTTAAGCAGAAATACACATAAAACAGGGTTATATATTGATCTGTTGACAAAAATGTAAAAAATGTGACCTGAGGCTCACAGGAACCTAATCCTGCATTTCACCTAGTTACAATGGCTCTGTTTTAGCTACATCAGTGACTTTATAGAACATAACTAATAATATTGAGAATTGACGGTGTATGTCTGTATGTGTGTTTGTGTGTGTATATATGGGTTCTTTTTCCAAAATAAAACAAAACCCAGAAATTATCAAACTTGAAAACTACTTCAAATTTTACTATTTGGGAAAATATTATAGGAGAAAAGCAGAAATAACATTGGATTTTAATATATTGTGCATAATATTTTTAGCCATTGAAATTTTCATAAGGAGTTTTAGCACATGCAGTTAATTTGCATGAGAGGCAGCTGGAGCATATTGGCTCTTTCAAAGCCACTATGATTTATCAATTCAATAATGCACGAGCTTAGACAAAGTTATACAACTAACTGTGTTTTTAACAAGGAGATCGAGTAAGAAATTTGTTAAAACAGCCACTCCAGACCCAGGTGACTAAAAGAAGGTTAGAAAAGTTACACAAGCTGGAATACAATTTTACAGTCCTACTTTATTTTTGGCCTTGGATTTTTTTTTCCTAAAAATAATATTTTGTTTGCAAAAAGTGCCAAACTTACAAACAGACAGTCTGGGACACTGAAGTCATGTGTTCTTATAAGCTGTCATTACAACATGAAGAGAGTCAGAATAAAATCTCTACTCAAGTTACCTCTGGAATTAGTTTCAACCTGCAGAGGCAGCCTCTATAAAAGACTGAAGAGTTTTTCTCTGTTTATTCAATAAAATGTAATGGCCATTATTTATTAAACTACAAATGGCAAAAATGGTTCATAAAAAAAGTCTCCCTTTTTAGATTTATGGTCTTTGTCAGGATTTGAGGAGAATGAAGCCAAGTACAATTAAGAAGTTACTGTGTAGTAAGAAAAAAAACAAACATTTTCTACCTTTTTCATAAGGTTTCCATGGGGTGCCAATGATGTAATTCCCCTGACATGCTTGAAATACTACTGGGTTTCTATTTTTAAAAAAGAAGCTATTGTTATAGTAAACACATAGGTTACAAAAGCCAATATGTGCAGTTTGAAGTCATGTGTAGCAACACAGAGAATATAAAGGAAATAGAATTTAAAACATTGTAAACGAAAAGATACTGTTATGACTTAGTATCCAATGATTACTGAGATAAAAAGGAAAGAAATTGTTTGAAGACTCAAAAGTTTCTACCCCTAGGTGACTAGAAGAATAACTGTATCTATTTGACAACAAATGGAAAAGTTTGAATTTAACCATTAGAATTCATTTTGGGCATTCACATATACAGGTCATAAACTTCAATATCCAATATGCTAACTCTATGAGTTATCAAATGTCTGTTCTACAGATTTCTATCATGTCCTCACTAATGAGATACAAGAAGAAGGACAGTAAAGGATAAATTTCATGACAGTCATTTGTACCCAGCCATATTCCTCACCAGAATGTCTTGGACTGGAAGGCTGAAGCCAGGAATTGGCTGATAACATCAAACAACCGGTTTGCTGATGTGATGCCAAAAATTTTAGTAAGCCTCTCACTGAAAAGGCTACTGAAGTATACAAATAAATCAAGCATCAGGCTATAAACTTGCTTGGTTTCAGTTAGGCCAATCCTACTTTAAATGCCAAGTCAAGTGAGGACAGGGAAACCAGAAACAGTATACTATAAAGTAACCAAAGGAGTAACTGGGAAAAACCTCCTCCTCAAATAGTTAGGTCTGGAGAGGCATCCATATTGTCAGAGTTTAAAATTAGGTGTATTACCTATAACCTTGTAAAAATCCCTTATTTTATGGCTGAGGAAACCAAGATTAAATATTGTACATTTAGTCAATGCAGAAATGAAAATAGGAACCAAGTCCTCAAACTCATACAATCTCAATATTGAACAATCTCTTTAAGAGATCAATCGGTCTCTAGAACAGCAGTTCTCAAACTTTTTTGTTTGTTTGTTTTTGCATTAGAATTACCTAGAGGGCTTATTAAAACACATATTGCAAGGCTCTACCCCCAGTCCTTCTTATTCCATAAGTCTGGTGTAAGACCAGACAATTTGCGTTTTTAAAAGTTCCCTGGTGCTGCCAACCCTGCTGGTTTTGGAAGTGCACTCTGACAGCCACTGTTCTATACCTTCTAGCGTAATATTCATTCTGTTCTAACAAATTGCCTCCCAGGAGAAAGTAAAGCCTGCTCTGATATGACTAGTCATATCAGTTAAAAAAAAGATACATCTGAGATATCATGACAGTATGGGCTTATGATCACATAGCTATAGCAATTCTTTATTCTACTCAAAAACCAAAGTGTTCTTCACCTGATGTATGTATTATGGCCATTCTATAATTAAGAGTCATTGATCCTCTGCTTCTTATTCCATTGTGAAAACTTCCTGGACTTAAAGCAAAGATTGTTATTAGGATTTCTCTGGAAGCAACGAAGATGAGATCATTTAGCTGTCTTTTTTTCCCCAGAAATTGAAATAATATGATAAAAATTATACAGTGGCAGCATTGATTATCCAAAGTCTAGGTATGAAATTTAGCAAGCAGAAATATATATACACACAAAAAAAATGGTCAACACAACGTCGACAGAAGCACCTGAGCGCCATTGGAATAGAACACTTCAGTATATCTATTATATTTAATTAGTATATACAAATTACTGTGTGTGACGTGAGTGAGTGGGGAGGATAATGAAAAAAAACCTAGCCCTGTGTTCAAAGGGCTTTCAGTAACTAGCATTCAGAATCTAAATCTAATAAGATGCTGAATGTAATAGCATGTTTATTATAGTATATTTGTGCAAATGTGTATGTGTGCATATGCATATTAAAGTGAGTAAATTCAAGCAAGTTTCTCAGAATGAATATTGAAAGAGTTTTTAAGAAATACAACATTCTGAGAAAGAAGCAACAGTGGCAAATCTGGCATTCTGTAATCACGATGAATTTTAAGTGAAGATGTCATGCAGTATCGAAGGAGAATCAATACCTTTGAGTAACAGGCAACAAAAGCAGTTTAGAAATTATTGTAAACTTCACGTAATTTTTCAGTCATTCTATAACTTTTTATCCACTTTCTTATCTGCATTATCAGAAACTTGATGTTTGGTCATGAATATTTTAAACTATACCATAGTCTGTTTATATATCCCAAATTTGAAGGTAAACATCAAATCTAAATTGCCGACCCTTATACTTTACTTTGAATTATGTTTATGGAATCACATAACATACATAAAGAATTCAATTTTAAACTCTCAATCAATTAAATATCTAATAATCTATTAGAGTGAAATAACATCAAACAATATCACATCATATGCCCTTCATTTAATATAAGTGCACTATGAATACAAAGGTGTCTCCTGGCATATATACATGAATTTCTTGATAGTACTATAGAGATAGACATAATTTCTTCCTGAGGTTGGAATCTGCCAAGGCCTTCTCTGTCTGTCATGTAGAAGAACTGTGATGTTGAATATCTTTGCAAGAGCAAGAAAGCAATTCAGCATATACAGAAAAAAATTGCAAGCCAACTGTCAAAAGGAAAAATGTGTCTTACCCACCAGTCACAAAAGGACCTATCAGTGTAACAAAACTGTATCAACTATGAATGACAATAGTTTTAAATGTAAGATAAAATGGAACTTTGTACAGATGTACTACAAGGAATTCACTGAGTACTTAAAAAAAAAAAGTAAATTTAAAGGGAGGGTCTGTCTAGAGGATACTTGCTTGTCCCAAGAGAGAACTTGATGAAAACATCAACATTCACCTTTTCAGAAATGAATCTCTAATCTGCATGTCTATACTGTCCTTTTTCCAAGGCTAGTCCTGAATCTTTAAATGCCTTCTTAGATTTCCACTGGAATTTCTAGCCAGTGTGAAGCACAAAACAGAAATATTTTTCATGCTGCTTACCTAAACTGCCATGACTTTGATGCTGTTACTGATACTACAAGCCTAGGTTAAGCCTAGGCACATTGGCAGATGAGTGATAACAAACATCTATCATGAATCATTCTCTTTTTAAACAGTTTCATTGGACCCTGATTACTATGCAATAAAATCTAAATTCCTTAACAGCCTTCATTTAAGGGCTTTTCCAACAATCTAGCCAACATACTTTCTTTTTCTCCCCATTATTCTACAGAAGACTTGTGCCTTGGTCAAAAAATCTGCTCACTATATAGAACACCCTTAAATTCCACCCTTATTTTATGACACATTCCCTTGCTTAGAGTGTTTGTCTTTACTCTTCAATAAATACCGAGGCTTTCCTTGTTCAATAACAATAAATACTGCAGATAAAACTAACAAAATAAAGGTGAACATGTAATGGATTTAGCCATGAAAAGCTAATCAGCGGCCTTTACTAGAACAATTTCAGTAGCATTTCAGAGGCAATATTTAACTGGTAGAAATTGAGGGGGGAGGGGGAGACTGGAAACCAAAGAGAGCAAGTACAACTCAGGAACATAGTTAAGAGCAGAATGGAGGAAAAGTGAGTACAAGCTAGCTAAGAACAAAAGTCAAGAAATGATGCTTTGTTTTCTTTGTAATGTTGAAAACAATCGAGCATATTTAAAGACTGATTCAAAAGAAGAGAGTGGAGATACAGAAATGAGCTATACATGGGCCAAATGTCTGAGAAGGTGAGACTGGACTACAACTAGAACACTGGTAAGGAAATCAGTCTCAAAACAGCTGTTTTTCACTATTTCAAAACAAGAAGAAAAGATAGATGCAAGTAACTATAAACTACCGGAAGTGTTTCGAGTACCATTAAGAAAATTCTTGATTGCCTCTAATTTCTTGTTTTTGTTTTGCCTTATTTTGATTTCAGTAATACTGACAGTGAGAAAAAGATAGAAGGGTAAGTAGCTTTTAAAAAGCAGGGAAGATTTCAAAATTTAGCTGTGGGGAACTGGTGAAAAAGTGCTTGCAAGAACCTATGGAAAATCAGGCAGTGTGGAGTGCCCAGATGATGCTGAAGTGTGGTATCTGTGTGGTGATTATTCTGTAGCAGTATTCAGAAAAATTGGGGCCCAGATGTAGAAGCTGGAGACGCAATGAGTAGGATCTATCTAGGACTGGATTTTGCTGACATGGAAAGATAATAAAGAAAATAAGTTGAAAAAAATTGGAGACAATGTTAAAAGTGATAGATCCTAGGTAAATAATTATAAAATAGTCATGCAAGACTGCAGAGAGCTAATAAAACAGAAAGAAAATTTGAGACATCAACTACATAATTAGAGACCACTATTCTAAGTGAAATAATTCAAGAATGAACACCCTAACATTGTACGTCCTCACTTATAAGTGGGAGCTAAACTCTGAGGATGCAAAGACATAAGAAGAATACAATGGACTTTGGGACCTCAGAGGAAAGGGTGAGAGAGGGTTGAGGAATAAAAGGCTACAAGTTGTGAGTACAGTGTACACTGCTTGTGTGATGGGTGCAAGAAAATCTCAGAAATTGCCACTAAGGAACTTACCCATGTAACAAAAACCCACCTGTTCCCCTAAAACCTATTGAAATAAACAATAAAACAAAATACAAATACGATGGGACTAAAAAAACTGAGGCAGCTGGAAATTAATGACATGCAATCAGAGAACTGGGAGTCTGCATTAAAGTTTCAGAATTAGAAACTTCTCCAGTCCTGAGAAGTTCTAATTACCGAATTATTGTTGACAAACCCTATGCTGTTTCCCACTTTCTTTGCTCCTATCCTGTTCCCCACTTTTCAAGCAGGAATCCAATATTTGCTTGTTCTTCAACCCTTCTCCTATACCATCTGACCCTCTCATGAAATATAAAACAAGAAAAATATTTACCACATTGTGTCCACTTTTGTATCTTAACCCAAACCTGGTGCCTCCATGGAAATCTGAGGGAAAACTTAATCTCTCACCATGCATGGACCTCAAAGTTAAAGAGAAGATTGGCTATTGGTTTTCAGTCCTATGTCTGTCCACTAATTTTCTCCTAATGTCTCAAAATCTGCTCTCCAGAGGCTTTTGCTATTCAGCTATAGTACCCTCCTTTTTCTCCTCACTCTAGTCATCCTACTTTCTAATTCAACTCACAACTCAAATGCCGTGTTTCTCCTATACTAAAATCTAAAATCCAGACAACCTCCCAAAAGCGTTTAGTATCTGTGTGGATTCTCTAGTCTGCATGCTAGAATCTCAGTAACTTGAGGTTTCTATTCTCCAGAAAGACCAAGTCTTGTTGCTCAAAGAAAATGGAGTTTATTAATTTTACTGTGGCTCAAGAGAACACTACCTGAATAGAGTCCTGATTTTGTTCCAAAAGAGAAAGAAATTTAAGGGTCTTTGTAAAATTTGGGAGTCTGGGCCCAAGTAATTGAAGATGGGTGTTTCAAGAGGTCATTCATTAGGACGGGGCAAAGTTGGGACAGAATTGTTTTGCATTGGTGACACAAGGAGGCAAGGATCTTGAAGTAAGTCTTGATGAGATCATTGTTGCCCTGATAAATATGTTCTTAGTCAGGTGAGCAACTGATTATTCTGTATAGATAGACATTTGCCCAGTTAAACATGTTTGCCTGGATAAATTGATGTACAAGAATTTCCTGAGGCAACTAGCGAAGATATATATTGTATGCAGTCTTAACTTCCTTGCTAAGAATTTTTCAGAACGAATGATTAAGTTATATTGACACAGATGTTCTCAGTTTTCACAGAGATGACCAAAAGGAAGAAAGATCCTTCTTGAATTACTTCCCCAAGACAAAAATCACTCCTTGTAAGGAGTAAGAAATTGTAGCATCAAATCAAACATATTATTTAGCTCTTGAACATAAGGCAAACTGTTTCCATTACTGTGTAATTTGATCTCACAACCAAAGTCAGTTCACTTTGACTGTTTGTCAAAGAAAAACAGATGACATAAATTTTCTGTATGGTCCAGGACCATCAGCTGTTAGTTATTCTTGCAGACAGACCTGTTCCTATGAAAGAAACAGCATTAGCCAGGTGAAGCTCTCATAAGAGTTTTCCTGTCCATCACAATTTGCACTATTTGGACTCTACAGTTCTAAATCAAGAAGACTCCTCAGCAAACCTACCATTTCTCCCTCTTTTTTTTGATTCAATTTCATTAATTCTGGCGTGAATCAGCTCCCCAACTTATTCCTTTCCCTGGAGTCATTTCTTAATCTCTCTTCTCCTTCCCTGATTTATAGGAGAGGTTTGCCTCCTCCTTTGCACTCAACAGCGCAGTATTTCATCCTCTTGGCTTTCGTAATGAAAATGTTAAGTTTTCCATAGAGGACGTTCCCTGGAGGGGACTTTTGCTCACACCCTAGAATGGATGTCAGTTAATATTTAGACACAATTAATTAACGGTAAACCCTAAGGCAAACTTTGCTGTTAGGAAAATCAGACTATATCCCTGATTAAATGAAGGGTTGCTTCCCTGACCAAGTCAGCAGATGTTTGTTCTATTATCAGCAAAAACTGACTTCACATGCCTGGTGGATGCAGACATAGGTTAATTAAGAATATTTAAAACCTATGGCAGAAACCGTGTCAAGTTTTCTCAAGCTAATTTGCCAATGTTTCCCTACCTCCTGAATTTCTCTTTACATAGTTCCTTTTTTCTACCACACCTCAGATTTCAGTCCATGATGTCATAACAAGCTTCCAGATTTCTGTAAAGCTCTTTGAGTCACTCTGAGATCTTTTCAAGACCTTCCTCAATAATTTAGCCTACAGGAACTTGAAACTTTTATCATCTTCTTCATTGAGAACCATTAAAAGATATATTCATGTTTTTGTTCAGTGAATATAGAAACCTGGATATGGCTGAATCTAATAACTGAAGGTTTCATCTTGACATTGTAAATATAATGAAACCATGTACAAAATGGAATATACCATTAATGATATAGTAAATAACAAAATGGACTCAGCCCAAGAATGTTTGTTCATTTCTTCATTTTCAGTTAAATGCCTGAAATGAATTTATTTCTGAATAAATTTGTTTAATAAATATTTACCAAATGCTCAGTGTGTTTTAACTACCTGAAGGATTAAAAAAAAATTCGAAAGGGAATTCTGAGTAGGGAAATAAATGAAGTTTGTTGAGATGAGAACATTTCTTCCTTCCCCAGATGTGAAGTGAGCCACACTCAACACCTCTCATTTACCCATGGTCAGCCTGAGAAGACAGACTGGTTACATAGCCCATTCCCTTTCTTATCCCTTTTTCTGGGAACCCAGGCCCTCTTGCTTGTAAGTTTCAGGGCTTGCTGGTTGTTCATTGCCATATTGCCTCATCCCTAAGCAGAGTTGGCCCATGGTAGTGTTTGCCTACTCCAGCGTGCTTTTAACTGGGTAAGTAACTGTCCAGTTCTGGAATTCTCTTAGGAAACCCACTTGCCCATAGTATCAACTTCATCAAAAATAAGTATGTCATTTTATATGCCTTTCACCTTATTGTTTTATCTCAACTGGCTCAGAACATAGATAGGTGTAAAGAGGGTCTTATTTGATTTATCACAACATTCAAATTCTAATAAAGTAGAAAAATAACTATAATAAACATTTAAGTTGTTTGTTTGTTTGTTTTTTGTTTGTTTTTTCTGTTTTTGTTTTTGTTTCTGAAACGAAGTCTCACTCTGTCGCCAGGCTGGAGTGCAGTGGTGCGATCTTGGCTCACTGCCATCTCCGCCTCTCAGGTTCGAGTGATTCTTCTGCCTCAACATCCCAAATAGCTGGGATTAAAGGTGTGTCCCACCACACAAAGTCAAGATCCTGCACTTGACCCTGGATGTGAGCCCCCTTAAGGCAAAATCATTTTGATTTCTGATATTTGTTTCATCTGAAGGTGAACTCCTCAGATCATCAATACTCTGGCTGTGTCTATGCTAGCATTATTAGGCAATGAAGAATTGAAAAAGAAATCTAGCAAATTACAATAAGGGAGGCCATGAGACAAATGCACTTTAAAATATTTACATAATGAAGAAAAATGGCCTTGTTAGCTAAAAGATATAGATTTGATTGAGTTTTCAATTTTAGTCTTGGATAGACTAAGTTTCATTCTCTGTTCAGGTATACCGGTCAGTCCATTAACAATAAACAGACTATCAAGAGGGTGTTTCAGACCAACTTCTTACACATTCAATGTTGCATTTTTGCTAGTGGTCATTAAACTAAGAAAAATTTAAGAAAGTAGCAATTACTGTGAATTTTCTTTCTCATTCAAAATCCTAATATAAAAGATTTTAAATCTACTAAAATGTTAAAACTATGCAATCATTTTCATATTGAAATGAAACCATTGTGATAAATGTAAGTCTATGTAAATGCTGTAGAATAAAAAGCAAGTTAATAATTCATTTATTCTGATTTTTTTATGCTACCTTCTGAATATGGCAGAGATGTCTAATCAGCATTTCTGGTACTCAACCAATTGTTTTAATGAATTATGACCTCTAGTCTATAATACTTATATGACTATAACCGCAAAAGGTACCAGAGTAGAGGCAAATGTTATGCCAAACTTTGTAGCAAGGTTCATAAAAGGAGATATTGGGAAATATTAAATTAGCATTCCTTCTCATTGTATTTTCTCATTTAGCTTCATTTTAAAATGAGGCGACCACCACTTTTGACCAAATTCCTCCTAATTTCATAGTCAGCAAACAAGTAGGCCTAGGAACTCCTGCTCACTGAGGATCCTCCTGAGTTAGGGTACAGAGTGACATGCTCACTGAAATAACAGGGCCAGTGAGGCCCTGTTTTGTTCTGCAGAGTTGTAAGCAACAAGCCTCTGAAACATGATCAACGAAAATTTTATTTTGTTTGTTGCCCTTAAAAAAAAAACAAAAAACAAAAACAAAAATCAGTATTTTTGAAAGAATAAAAAATGAACTCTCCAAAGAACAAAGGAACCAGTGGTTCCAGATATATTTTAAGCCTAAGGAAAGTTAGAAGCCAGAAGAGAATATGAGTGGCAGGACACATACAGTCGACCTTTAAAGGTTTGATTTCTGTTTTAAGTTCTGCAAACGCCCCCGGCTTTCCCCCACATAAAATAAAAAAACCTGACTTATGTTCAAATGTGGCCTTCGCCCTTCACCCTAACACCAAACACCAATGAGGAAAAAAATTAGGGGTGGGAAGGCGACATGTCTATAAAGATATGAATATCCATCCTGCTGTATCAACTGAATCAAAGATGAAGCTCTGAGATTTGAGCTTGGTGCAGAATCACGATGTAGTGTGATGATTCTGAAGCATGGGGGTCAGATTCAGACAGCACTTTACTGCAGAGCTGGTGAAGAAACTGCCACTCCCACCTCCTCCCCAGACCATCCTTCAGGAAGGCCTACCAAGATCCTGCACTTGACCCTGGATGTGAGCACCCTTAAGGCAAAATCACTTTGATTTCTGATACTTTTTTCATCTGAAGGTGAACTCCTCAGATCATCAATACTCTGGCTGTGTCTATGCTAGCATTATTAGGCAATGCAGAATTGAAAAAGAAATCTAGAAAATTAAAATAAGGGAGGCCATGAGACAAATGTACTTTAAAATATTTGCATAATGAAGAAAAATGGCCTTGTTAACTAAAAGATACACATTTGATTCAGTTTTCAATTTTAGTCTTGGATAGACTAGTTTTATTCTCTGCTCAGGTATACCGGTTAGTCCATTAACAATAAAGACAGACTATCAAGAGGGTGTTTCAGACCAACTTCTTACACATTCGATGTTGTATTTTTGCTAGTGGTCATTAAACTAGCAAATTAAAAAAAAAAAACAATTTTAAAAAGTAGCAATAACTGTGGATTTTCATTCTCATTCAAAATCCCAGTATAGAAGATTTTAAATCTACTAAAATGTTAAAACTCACACAGTCAAGTGAGTTCATATGTTTAATACACAGAATTATTTTAATCAATGAGAAATAGATATAATAATAGAAAAAGTAATAAAAATCTGAATATGCAATGCATATATCAAGTAATACAAATGGTCAATAAACACATGTTCAAACTAACTAGTAAAATTTAAATATCAAATTAAAATGAGATACAACAGCACGTTTATTAAACTGGCAATGATGAAAAATAAAGGAAGAAAAAAGGATAGTACCAAGTGACAATAGGACTTCCTGGACTTGCACACACAGCTGTTAGAACGGAAACAGCTATAACCCTTCTGGAAGGCAACTCAGCAAGCTACAGCTTATAATAATGAGCACATTGGCCGGGAGCCGTGGCTCAAGCCTGTAATCCCAGCACTTTGGGAGGCTGAGGCGGGTGGATCACGAGGTCAAGAGATTGAGACCCTCCTGGTCAACATGGTGAAACCCCGTCTCTACTAAAAATACAAAAAATTAGCTGGGCATGGTGGCGCCTGCCTGTAATCCCAGCTACTCAGGAGGCTGAGGCAGGAGAATTGCCTGAACCCAGGAGGCGGAGGTTGCGGTGAGCCGAGATTGCGCCATTGCACTCCAGCCTGGGTAACAAGAGCGAAACTCCGTCTCAAAAAAAAAATAAATAAATAAAAATAATAATAATAATAATGAGCACATTATTTGTCCCTGCAATAGCATTTTTCAAGGTTAATTTCAAATAAATTATTAAGGATAAATTAAACATAGCTCAAAGGATATTGTTTTATTTCTTTATATTGTTATAAAATTTGGAAACAGATGTTATATCCCAAAAAAGAATGGATTAAGTAACTTATGTTAAAACCATGCAATAGGAAACAACTGAAAATTATGTATCTATATGTTTTATAAAAAATCATTTATTGAATAGAAAGAATATCACAACATATTGTGTGAAAAATAAAGTCATTTTATAAAAGAGTACATATAAATATTCTCTTTTGTGTTTTATGAAGGTGTAAATATCACCAAAATGTTAACAGGCTGACTTCAGGCAGTAGAATTTTACATATTTTTAATTTTTGACAACAAAAATATGTGTAATAAAATTTCTTTTTATTTTATAGTAAAAAGTTCAAAAGGAAGTGATGATATACGTATAAGCTCAAATAAGGGGCCCAAAAGTAAAATCGTGAGCTCCACAAAATGAAGTTCACCAAGATATTTAGTTAAAACTATGTGAACAAAATTGACAAATGTGATTTAATTAAACTAAAGAGCTTCTGTACAACAAAAGAAACTATCAACAGAGTGAACAGACAACCTACAGAATGGGTGAAAAATTTTGCAAACTATGCATCTGACAAAGGTCTAATAACCAACATAAGGAACTTAAACAAATTTACTTACAAAAATTAAAAAGTAGGTAAAGGACATGAACAGATATTTTTCAGAAGACACATGTGCAGCCAGCAATCATATGCAAAGTGCTTAATGTTTATCATTGGAGAACTGCAAATCAAAACCACAGTGAGAACTGTCTCATACCAGCAAGATAAGTATTATCAAAAAGTCAAAAAAGAAAAAAGAAAAAAAAACAGATGCTGGTGAGGTTTCAGGGGAAAAGGAATGATTAAACACTGTTGGTGGAGGGTAAATTAGTTCAACCATTGGAAGACAGTGTAGTGACTCCTCAAAGACATAGACAGAAATATCATTTGGCCCAGTAATTCTATTACTGGATATATTCCCAAAGGAATATAAATCATTCTAACATAGAGATCCATGCATGCACATGTTCATTGCAGAACGATTCACAATAGCAAAGACATGGAAACAACCTAAATACCCATCAATGGAAAACTGGATAAAGATAATGTGGTACATATACACCATGAACTACTATGCAACCATAACAAACAGTGAGATCAACGTCCTTTGCAGAAACACAGATGGAGCTGGAGGCCATTATCCTTAGCAAACTAACACAGGAAGAGAAAACCAAATACCTCGTGTTCTCACAAGTAGGAGTTAAAGGATGAGAACACTTGGACACATAGGGAGAAACAACACACACTGGGTCTATGAGAGGGTGGATTGTGGAAGGGGGAAGAAGATTGGGAAAAGTAACTATTGGGTACTATGCCTAATACCTGGGTAATGAAATAGTCTGCACAATAAACCCCATGACACAAGTTTATGTGTATAACAAACCTACACATGTATGCCTGAAATTGAAATAAAAGTTAAATGAAAAAAATATGTGACCATAACCCCAAATAGCTTTGTGAAAATACAAAATGAAGGCATTCTTTGTTGGTTACATATTTTCTTCTTCAATATAAAATCTAAAGCGTAGTCCTTTTCACTAAAATGATTTAGTCAAACTATTACTGATATGGAGCTTATCCCAATACTTGTCCCAATAACTTAGAAAGAAGAGCTCAAGTTTTCTAACAAATGTATTTTAATGTTAACCTACATTGTATTGTACTTTCAGTAATAGTTTATAAACATTGATGAAATTCCACTAATAACTTCCCTAAGTGAAAGATGTCATATAAATTCATAAAGATGATAATGGCATGCCATTATTTTTTTAAACACATTTTTATTTATAATTCTATTTCCTAGTGGTATTTTCTGTACCCTAAACAGAAGTGGAGGTTTTGCCTGAATTATCAGGATATTGCCACACTTCTAATCTTTGCTTTGCTAGTAAATACCTGACATATGGGGCTTGCCCAAGGTTGTTTAAAAACGAAGGAAATGCCATGAGGGGAATACAGACATTCTGACTAATTCAGGTGTACCTCTCATTATTTATTCATTCATTCATCCATCCATGCCAATCCAGTTGAGTTTGTAAGATCCATTTTTCCCCTAGTGGGGTCCCCTCTTTTTTCTCTGGTGTTCAACTGCATTTCACAGGCCTGCTTCACCACATGTATCTGTCCCTTACTCTCTTACTTAAGAGTGACATGTCTCTAATTTCACAATATCTTTAGCCTTGTACTATAGTGATAAATGGATTTCAAGTTCTATAAATTCTATTTAGTTGATAGTGGCCACACAAAATGATTTGTTTTGAGAAGAATTCTAGGAGAAATAGGAAAACAAATTCTAAATTGGTAGCCCAATTCATTTGGAAAGACTTCCATGATTGACTAATCATTCCTACCACTCACAAAATTGGAAGGACAGGTGGGGATAGCAACAGTAAACTATCGTTTTTCAGGGTGGGTGCTTCTATTAATAGTTCGGTCCTTCACTCTCCTCTGTTTCTTCCTAACTATAAATATTTACAATTTTTTTTAATCTTTAGCAGAGCTCACCTTGGCATTTTCCAGCACAACACATATCCCTCTCCCGTAACAACCCCTTCCTCAAACTCTCCTGTATTACAGTTCTCTCTTAAGTCCAATCCATTCACTCTATTACATTTAGAGTATTAACTAAGTGCTAAGCATACTGCTGGGACTTTAAGAAATATCATCAGGACCTGAACTAGAACCATGAGCCACTGTAGCCAGCCATACTCACTGTTAAACCCTCAGAGAGACTCCACATTGGATTTACACAAAAAGCAATGTCTTTCAGGCTGATCGTATCTCTGGTTCATGCTTAGGAAAAAGACTTCCTAAACATTTAATGGATAACGAATGACAATGTCTCCTATCCTTTTTTTTCTCCTTTTTCTTTTTCTTTTTTCTCCCCAATGTTGGTAGCTTAAACAATAATATTATGCAGAAAGTCACCCCAGGAAGCTAGCTAAACTCCTGTCTTCAAGTACTTGAATATAAATGATCACAAAACAGGAGTTAAATGTCACTGAAGACTATTAACCATCTGAACTGAGTAAGATTTTAAGCAATTGCATAATATTGCCTCCAGCAACAAACTTTACCTAATCATATGAGTCCACACCACTTCAGTGCAAATATAAACACTGCAAAAAAAAGCCACATTCAGCCTTGAACCAAAGCAGTAAGATGTAACCCGAAAAATACTCCCCTAATGTACAAGGAAGGAGCTTAAAGCACAAAGTAATATGAGGAAATGATTTATCCAGAGCATTCTAAACAAATAAAACCAAATGGTGCTAATGTGCTACAAACGATTCCATTTTCTATTAATTAACAAAATCTAAATTTTACATTTACCACAAGGGAAAAATTATAAATGTTAATTCCATTTTAAATACTAAATTAAATTTTATGTGCATTAATATATATTGGCACTTAGAACAATGCCTTGTATATGATAAGCAGTATATGATTTTATTATTTTTTATTTATTATTATTTCATTATTATCATATAATCATTATTAATAATTTAGAAGTGCCTATGACTACTTCATCAATTGGACCCTGAATTAATACAGCTCTGAAAAGCTGTATAGGCGGAAGTTCACTAGACTGAGAAACGCAGATTCTTCCTGAAGATTAGGACAATGAAGAAAGAAAATTAAATCTCAAATTCTAGCCTATGTATGTATATACATATATATATATATATATATATATATATATATATGTATATACACACATATACATATTGCTGCGACATTAGCATCTCATTTTGCTTCACCAGATCTCAGTTATATTTATCTTTAAAATGGGAAACCTGAGTAACATGATTAAACTATAGATGACCTGCTGCAGTTTCTGTAAGAAGAGAAGCCAATTGAGCTAAGGCTCCTGAAAGGACAGCAAATGCCAGTTGGTGCTTTACAAGCAAGAGACGTTGCAGCTACCAACCCAGCAAACCTCATGCACTTGCATATAATTTCAATGTCAACTAGATCCAGAGTCTGAGAATTTCATCATTAAAACAAATATGGAGAGAAGAGGAGCAAGAGGAGAAACCTTTATACAGACAGAAAGAATATGGACAGGATCTTTTAACAAGGCTCAAAGAATAAAAATAGCAAAATGCTGGTTTGGAGGGCAAGTGCTTTTACAGTAAATCCCTCTCTTCCCAACTCAAACTAATGGTCTTCCTCCAATATTCCCATTGAATCTTCTCATACTGAGGACACAACATCACTTCTTGGTATTCCTGCCGAGATTCATGCCTGGTATGCACAAGCTAAATTTAACCACTGGCAAATATTAAACAATCCCAAATCGAAAGATAATCTGTTCTCTTCTAAAATACTGAGGAATTGCCTGTATTCTGAAATATTAATGTTATAAAAGAAATAGATTTGCTTTTTGTTATGAAAGACAAAGAAGAACTGTTTTCTATCAGCAAAAATATAAAAATAAAAGAACCCAGGGCATGTTCACAAATGCAGCAGATGATGTTCTGCTGCATTGTACCTCTGACAAAACCCTGTTTCTACTGAAAACACAAAAAAATTGCCAGGTATGGTGGTGAGCGCCTGTAGTCCCAGCTATTTAAGAGACTGAGGTAAGAAGATCACCTGAGTCCAGGAAGTCAAGGCTGCAGTGAGCTGTGATCGTGCTGCTGCTCTCCAGCCTGGGTGACCAGGGCAATACCTTTCTTTCAAAAATAAATAAATAGCTTTGTGTTCTCATGCTCTCTCTCTCTGCAGCACCTTGCCTCTCCTTCTAGACACATCCAGGGTTCCTGATAACATAGACAGGCAGAGATGTATCTAAGTGCATTAAATTTAACCCAAAATTAAAGCTTACAGGTCAAATTCAACTCCTAAACATGTTTCATTTGTCCTCCATGGTCTGCCCGCTGAGATTTTCAGCAGATGTTTACAACTCTGGAGTTTTCACATATTTTTTCCAAAAATTTAGATTTTGGGGCTTCTCTGAAAAAATCAGAAAATCTGGTACTATTGGGCTCACATGGCAGGAATTGACCACAGTTAAGGAGCAGCCACCTCGGTCATGTGGGTGCCAGTTCCCGAAAGGCCCTATCCCTGTTTATTTTCTCTCAAACAGAGATTTGATGTGAATAGCCATTCATGACTACACTGGCACAATTATTTGCCTATGAGAAGAACAGTATATTTCTGTAGCCATATCTTTACCTAGAGTGATGAATAAGAGAGACTGATGTGTTTTTTTACTCTAGCTGGCTTCACTCATTCAGGAAACCTGACTGGCACCTATGAGCGTTTGAGTCTGAAACCCTTGGCTTCATCCATTGCCACCGTCCGGACTTAGTTTTAAGGGCAGTGAAATACTTTGGCCCAAACCAAGCCCTCTCACATTGCTGAGAATTAAAGTTAATTCCCTGTTTGAACAAGCTTGAGGGAACCTTCAATACATCAATACCTACTAGTGATAGAGCAGATGCTGACAAGGAAGTCAGTACAGGGAAAGATCATTACATAGATTTCTTTTTTCCTATTTTCTCTGACAGAAGCTAGGAGTCAGATAATAAGATAATGGGAAAGAAGACTTGGCAGGAAATGGAGAGATGGAAGAGGTTTATCACCTCTCCTTCGGTCCTGGAATCTAACAGAATACTTACAATAGTTTCTTTAATTAGCTTATCTAACCCCCCACGGGTGAAAATGAGAGAAAACACGTTTCAAAGCAATCTTACTTCAATAATGATATCAAACACTTCTGTAGCAGTTAACTGTGTGTGGGGCTCTATTTCTTTATACTGTACATGATTAATGCATTCGGTATTTGCAACAACCCTATGACATAAATACTATTATTATCCATTTTATGGAAAAGGAAACTGAGGCAGAAAAATGTTAAGTAATTTGCACACAGTCACACAAGTTAGGAAGTCAGAATTCTGGCCCAGAGACTATTCTCTTAATTACCACATATTTCCTGCTAAAATGTCTCTGATTAACTATTAAAAATGAAGTCTGAGTGATTCTGTTAAGGTTGAAAGACCAAAATATTCTGAGGCTCACCACTATGAATGCTTTTAATCAATTTTAACATTGTAAGCTGAGAACAGAACACAGTCATTCTATCCTGTTAAGAATTGAAGCCATGACCTAAACAAGTGACAGTTGGTTTTAAGTAACTCAGAGCTGAGCAGACGTCTGACTGTTGAGGCTCCTCAGAGTGTGGCTACAATGGACTGTCCTAACATTGGCCTGGGGCTTTTCATGTGGTTCTCTGGGGCCCAGTCTTCTAGAAAGTAGCCTTCTGGCCATATTTCTGCGGGTTATAGCTGCGTTTTTCGGTCTGAATCTGCTTTCAAAAATAATAAACAGTTGACTATGGATGCTTTGTGGAATTAGAAGCAATAGCCTAGCCAGAAACTTGGAAACACAGGTGTCCTTTCAGAAATGTAACAATCTTCATTCCAACAGGTACTCATAGCAGGCTTACCGTGTACGATTTGCTTTGCAGGAAGAAGCTGGTCAGCAGAAAATGTATGTGCCCCTGCTTCCTAAGGAATCTCTCTCCCTTTGCAGGGCAGCTCACAGAGCACAAGGTCAGGAAATTAAAAGGCTGCTTTGGGCCTCAGAAGCTTGACCTGCTTCACTCATTCCGCCTTTCTCTGAAACTCAACCCTCTGGATTCCCAAGGTCTGTTTTATTTTGTGCTTTTCTACCACTTTGCAGATTTCCCTCGGTGTGTTGGCCTGACTTCACGGTCACCAGGTGTCCTCCGTCTTCCCATCAACTGACACTTAATGAGCAGATGGTGCAAATGGCCTGGCAGTAATGTGATGCCTGAACGGGTGGGCTGCGAAAGGGGAAGGCAAGCAGCTTCAAGGAAACGGACAGATTGATTTGGTGTTTATGCCACATAGAATCAGCAACCACAGAAAGAGGTTTGGAGCAACTATTTTTCAATGTAAAAATAAGATAGTATTCCTTAAAATGAGGAAATGGATATGAGAATGCAGGACTCTCATGCTTCTATGTGAGGAAAATGACTGAAACCTACTATATAACTTACAAAAAGGTTTTCCAAGATTTCAAGGTCCTATTGGCCAAGATAACTTGTCTTTGAAATTAGGATGGGTGAGAATGACTTCCTATTCATTTGTTTATCCCATAATGTACTCCATGCCAGATACTCTACTGGGGCTTGTAGAACAGTTGCTGTACTCAAGTTGATAGGATGTTGTAACTGGAAGGAATCTTTAAGGTCCCAAAATCTAGGCCTTCTTAAACTGTAGTGATCATAGGAATTACCTAGATCTTTTTCAAATGCATGTTCTGATTCTGAGTGTCTGGGGTGAGACCTGAAAGTCTATAGTTCTAACAAGCCACCAGGTGACGCCAATACTGCTGATCCATAGGACCATACTTTAAGTAGGAAAGATCTAATCTACTCTGTTCTATTATAGCTTAGTAAACGAAGCTTCAAATATTCAGAGATATGTTCAGGATCACAAAGCCATTTAGTAGAAAAGCCAGGCTTGCAACCCTAGACTGGAACTCATTCCACAATGACACATTGCTTCAGCAATGAGTGAGTCACCATTTTGGTTCTTCAGTTCCTTCGTCTCATAAAAATGAGTTGATAATAACGATATCTACCATCTGTCATCAGGGTTAGTGAGGTAAAATCATTTAGGCTATTCAAACAAAAGATTATCTTTACCAATTATCTTTTGTAGTCTGACTACAAACCACAGAAATCATGACAGTCTTCCTATTGCCAGATGCTCCATCTATCTGCAAATTTTCACTGAAGCACAACTTGTTTGCAAAATGTAAAATTAGAAGTGACAGACAAATCTATTTTTATAAATCTTAGCCTGTCTATTTTGAGTCTCTGAATTTTAAAAGAAGGATTGAGGGCTGCTGTTGAACTTGACTGAAATGTTTAATGATGCTACTCTATTTACTTCTAATTTATAAGGTACAACCATTTCCCCCCAGTATTATAAATATGCAGTGTGATGTAGGGCACTTATGGGAGCATTTCAGCCCTGTGAAATAAATGCTTTAGCTTACTGTTTGTTGGATATAAGGGTAGGAAAGTAGTTGTGGTCGAGTAATCTACGCTTGATTACCTAGAAATGAGAGTCCCAACTTACATTTACTTAATATGTGACCCTAAAACACCGTACTGCCTAGATTTCAGTTTTTTCATCTGTTAAATAGAGATGAAATAAATTATTTCCTTGATCACACAATTATTACATTTGAATATCTTGTAGTTAAAAATAATGCTTTGTACTTAAACAAAGTTAGTCACCACAAAAGGAAATTTAAACTCAGAAGAGCAGTTTTAACTATGTACTGGACTCCAGGTACTGTGCCGCAGGATCAACTGATATTGAATAAGCTGTTCCTACATGAAAAGTAATGTAATCCAGTATAGTACTTAATAGTATATATACCATGGGCCTTGTTCTCTAAGTAAAACAAGAAAGTCTCAGATCATTCCTATTTAAAGCGTAATTAACATCAGAAGCTAATGATGAAAAAATTAGGTAAGTGATCCAATCCCTAACAAGTCATTTATAATGTCAACAGATTTAAAATTGCCAACGAAATTTAACAAGAAAAAGGTGTACAGTGAGAGGGGAACACTCTAAAACCAACCATACAGAGCCTATTAACAGAATTGGAGGGCACTCAAACAGAAATCTTTCCCTTCTCTCTGTTTTGTATTTGTTTTTTGTCTCAACCAGGAATCAACATTTCTCCCCTAAAGCTAAATGGCTTTAATTTTGCATAATGGCTTTTCTTTTTTATGACTACTTTTTAAAATCCACTTAGCTGATTGTTTCAAAATATCTCTTCTTTGTTGCTCATTCATTCCATTCTTTAACCAAGCTAAGCTCCTCTAATAGTAACCCATTTCATCTCCTCCTCACCTATTCCAAATCTCCCTAACACAACCTTCAAACATATATGTAAAATTTAGCTAAATTAGAGTCTTCAGAGCAGAAAGTCTACGTTCCCTTTGGGCTTCCATGTTAAAAATATATGGCAGAATTGGGAAAACTTTAAAAAGTACATTAAATGTGCATGCTCATTTAAAACTGTTAAAATATGCCTTAATACTAAATGTAGCATATCATTTAATTCTGATCATAACCTACACTAATGGCAATGATTATTCTTTCCATTCTAGAGACGATGTAATATTTCATGTACAATTAACCTGGGTTCTTGTGGTTTGACCTGATTGTCTGTGACTCCAAATCTGCTAATTTTCCTGTTTTATCCCATTGATTCTTGCTCCAAGTCCCTCTTTTCTCTCTTCTGACATTTTTCCCTCTTCTCCCCCTCTTCTCTCTTCTCTTCCTCATCATCGTCCTAAGGGCGAAAACAGACTTTTTGGTGTGCCTTATTATATTTTCTGGCAGAGCTCAGCTTCGAGATTTAGAGGGGGCTAGGATTCCTTCTAGATTTAGCATCATTGATTCCTAAATATGGAGTTTATCTGAAGCCATTTGAAGCTTTGACATGTCTCTGAATAAAGGTGTTCAGAGTTGGTCCAGGGCAGAGACAGGAATAAATGGTTAACTGCTTTCTTTTTATTTCAGTATCAAATATTCCTCAGAATTCTTTATTATATTTAGATATATTAATTATGTCACCCCTCAATATTTTCTTGCCCACACAAAAATCTTAGACTCTCTAATGGTTCTCTCTCTCTCTCTCTCTATATATATATATATATATTTTAAAGCTTCTTTATGGATGCAGAATTACAAACTGCACTCAGTGAATACCTGACTGGCCTTACTCATCTTCATACCACCCCTTCCCCAGACAAGCTAGTGATGTGTCCAACATACAGTAAGTAATCAATTCATGTTGAAAGAATTGATGATTATTGTGCAGTACACACCAAGAAGAAGAATTTGTACCATTTTTGTTATTTGGATGTAAGGCAGTTGGCTCTTAACTGGATCTGTTTTTGTATGTATACACATAACCCCAAAGATATTTGACATTGTCTGGAGACATTTTTGATTTTCACAATTGGGGGAATTATGCATCCAATGAGTAGAGGCCAGAGGTGCTCCTAAACCACTATTTAGTGGCAATATTGAAAATCTGACATAAACGTACGACAGTAAAGAGACCCTAGAAAGACAGTAGTCTTCTTGACTCAATCCTGAAATTGTGTGTCCTGTCCTCTGTACTCAAGCACCTTCATCCAGCCCCAGAGGTTCCAACTGACACTCTCCAGGCAGCCCGCGCATCCTCGCATAACACAGATTTTGTTACGATCTCATGAGTTAAGGTAGCTGTCAGACCTGCCACATCTTCAAAGGCAGTGAGTGCATTAGAAGAGTGCATTTTATGACAGAGCTGGGTTGGAATCCCGGTGTTGTCACTTACTTAGCTGTGGAGGCTTGAGCAAATCAAAATCCCTGTGCCATGATTTACATAGAATGGAGATGATAATCCCAAGGCTTCAGTGTTGCTATGAGGGTAAACACAAAAATATTAAGTATCTGGCACATAGGACATATCTGAAAAAAAATAGCAGGTAGTGCTTTATTTAATTCTGATAATAGAACACTCATTTAGACAAAATAGTATCTGTATTCTCACCACAGCAAGCAAACTGTATGTAGATTCTGTCTGCGTCTTTGTAGTTGATTTTATTTTTGTTCAAAGTATTCACTGCTCTCCTCAAAAGAGGATTATGCATTCTGCCTTATTGATGCCATGGCACATCAAGTGGAAGAGATGAAGACCACCCCAAATCCTGCCATGTTGTTTCCTCTGTCACAAGATGAGTAATGTCCCCAAGGGGGACTGTTTCTTTAACTTAAGGCTTATAATGAACTCAGTATGAAGCCTATGGCCAACCCAAAAGACATGTACTGTGAGTGAAAAATATACACCTTTGTTTTTGTAAGCGTCTGAGGTTTAGGGGTTGCTTTTACCATAACATTAATGTAACTAAGTTAAATGATATTGCCACCAATTGCTCAACTGGAAATATAAAACTCCTTGGTACCATAGGAAATTTGCCAACAAGTAGGTGATAGTTTACAGGAAGCCTAAGGTTTAGGGGTTGCTTTTACCATAACATTAATGTAACTAAGTTAAATGATATTGCCACCAATTGCTCAACTGGAAATATAAAACTCCTTGGTACCATAGGAAATTTGCCAACAAGTAGGTGATAGTTTACAGGAAGCCTAAATGCTAAGTCCTAGAAAGGACAGTATATAAGGTTTTCTCAAAGCTATGGTAAATTTTAAGATCTGTTAATTGGAATAGAAGGAATGTCTTTGTACAGAAAACTTGACTATTAAAGCCAGAATCTGAATCTGGCACACAGCCTTGTCCTTTATTCCTTGCTCAGGAAGTTGGTTTTTCACCTTCTCCGAGCTTAGCAAGTTTCTGTAGTCTTAAACAGACTACGCTGTATGCAGTAATTCAAAAAGTTGCCAATGACTAAAGCCAATATATTATGCATAACCTCATGTGCCTAGTAAGTCTACTTCCAAATATCTGTAAGTGCATAATTCTCCGAACAACCTGACTATTTAATATTCCTCCAAACGTCCATCACCTATTTCTTGAAGAATTGTAATTAACAACTTCTAAGCAACTCCTGATTGCCTCACAGAAACTGTTGCTAAAACTTTTATATAGTCCTTTTACCAAAATCCACAACATGATGAGAAAAAATTGGTTTTGTAGATGCCCTTTTTCCTGACTCTATCGCAAAAAAAAAAAAAAAAAATCATTTTTCACTCTGCCAACTGATTATGCAGCCACGTTGTTTGAAAGCTTGCATAATTTACATTAGCATGCTTAAGATCTCAGGTGACTATGCCTTTGAGGCCAGCATGCTAACCCCAGTGGACCGATTTGATATTCTTCCCAATATCTGACCCTTTTTTCCTTGTTAATTACAGGCAGACTTCCCTGGTCTGGCCCTGGATCTGCACCTGTTTCCCATCTTTGAGCAGCTGCTAATTAGGTTGAAAATAGTAGGGCTGGGCAGTGCAGGCCACACATGCCTCATCAGGCTATTGATCAGACTGGCATACCACACATGCAGTAACGGCTATCTTCACAACCCAATTCCAAAATAAAAGCCATTCCTGGAATTGCATGTTTGAATCCAAACACACCAGACTACCTCAAATATTAGGACATGTGAAAGGAAAAATGACACTGTACTTTTAGAATAATGTTTTTCTTTTTGAAATGGCAGTTATGACCTCAAAGACTTTGTACTTCTCATTTGACTCTTTTACTTCAGAACGGGAAAAAAAATCTTCTTGTAGGGGAGACACACGTGTATGTGAAAGTAATTTAAAAAGTAGATTCTATGAGTATGAATTATATATTTGTAAACGCTCCAAGCAACATCCCTATCCTGAATTTCCATTTGGCCTTGTGAATGACATAGCTATATAGAGTTTTAGAGTACATTGTGATTTATGATTTGAGTAACTATGAACATCTAGAACTCTGATTATCAAATAGGGCGTTACAGCTATCTATGGATAGTATTAAAAATGGGCAGGGATGTTTGAGGATGTCACAGTAATTGAAGAGTGCCACTGGCAGTGGTAGCTCCAACATCTGTTACAAATCATAAATAAGAGACCAGCTAAAAAATCATTTTATAAGTAGCTGTACCCAGATCCTAATTTTATTTTACATAAAAAGATAAAATATTTTGCAACCTCATATATTGAAATTTAATATCCTAAAATTTCCAAGAATGTAAATCCAGGAAAGATTAGATTTTATTTGATTTGAAATTTTTGAAGAGTTAGCATTGTTTTGAGAATCACTAATGGTGAAAACATTCTCACATTTGAATTGCCAATTAATCATACCATGTTCTTTCTCTATTTGTTCCTTCTGCACTCACCATTTTATGAACCTGTGGACCCTTGACCATCTAGTATATCATTTGCTGTATGTCATCTAGTGTAGGTGAGCCTCATTTTTACATACTGAAATTTGCAATATATTTAATATGTAATTTTATATAGTTTTTTTGGATATTACAGTTAGACAATTGTATTTTTAATTCCATGCATAATTAAGTTATAGCATCTATTATTTGCATTCAAGGATATTAAGGGGCAGATTACCAAACAGCTATTATGAAAAGAAAAGGTTGGGTCTGTTAGGGTAAAAGTCATTATTCTAGGGTGATAGGTCTGGGTATAATTGTTATTTGTACATGCTTTGGAGGGACTTTGAACTTTTCGCGCCTGCCATTTGATAGTCAATGATTTGTTTCTTTAAGCTCTATTCCTCACTTCTTCTCCTGAAATTGTCACACTGCTGTTGTTGTCTATAACCCAAAAACATTGCCCAGCAGAGCTGCCCTAAAATAAACACATAATAATCTAAATGCAGAGCAGCCTCTGATATACCAGAAATGAGTCATGATCTGCTTCTAACTTGGAGTTAACTTCATGCTTAAGCCTTGTAGAGGCCAAGGAGATAGAATACTCATTCAAAATGGTATCAGTTATTTTTAACTTTCCTGAGGTCTCTTGTCGTAAGAATCTGATGATTAGTTCTTCACTTTATTCTTTCAAGCAACCAAGAGACCCTATAGAAAGTCATGACGTTAGGGATTTTTGGTTTGGGTTTTTTTCTTTTGCTCCACTTCCTATATTTTATCAGCGGGGAACATTATAAAATTAGGTACTTACGGTAATGTGAAATTTCTTAAAGCAGGTTATAACAGTTTTCAAGGTTCTTTGGTAATATACTCAAAGACATACTGACTCTATCTCTGTCATATAAACTGAATATGGCTCAATTTTATTAAATTTGCTATAAAAGCACATCCATCATTTACCTTGATCGTAGTCTTAAACCAGCTTCTCTAATAAATTCCCTGTCATATTTAGAATCTTGAATGATCCATTTGTATTAATAATATCATCTACATTATTATATAAGCAACTTCAGATTGTTGAAGATCAAAGTGTATATATTGTCCACTGACATGATTATTAAGTGCCAATAGAAGATTAGTTAATAACTAAATTAGCTAACAGACTTGAAAATACAGGGAAATGCAATTAACATTGTCACAAAGACCCAGCATCCCTGTGCTGACTTCAAGCTTTATCACTGATTTTACACGGTGATTCCCCCAAGAACCATCAACCATCCATGAAAATAAAAAAGATGCATCAATTCTAGGCCTCATGTCTTTCTCCTCTGCCACCATCTAGAAGAAGACTTAGAATTACCCCACTTAGCACCTTTAGAAGGCATAATAGGGGGCTTTCTTTCCAAGAAACCTTATCTAACTCTTCTTGGCAGTTTGGATAATGTCCCCAAACCTAAACTGATCATTGTCATCAGGGAGATGGGCTCTGCTGATTGCCTTATTACAATCAGGGCACATCCCTAGGGAGAGATGTGGATTATATCCATCCAATCATACTGCTGAGAGTAAGAGAAAGGGTGGTTTCCCAAAGGAAATTTTTATAAAAGAAGGTTGTATGAATGCTGACTGGCAAAACCAACAGATGTTCATTGCAATGATTTTCCTCTAATTAGATTGATGATTGTTATTGTTTCATGTTTTAATAAACCCTGAAAAAAATCAAGGAAGTACATAATTCAATCTCTATAACCTTTCGCATTTCAAATAAAAGGAAACTCCCATTCCTTTTGCAATTTAAATACATACTGAATTCAAAGCATTTCTTCATCTTTGACTTTTTATTAGCAGAAGATAATTAATGGTGATTCATGGGATTCCTTTCCTCACATACCCTTGCTTGTTTCACATTTTTCGGCAATTTTTGAAATTTCACTATAAAATCAAGACATATTGACTAATTTAGAGTCTCTCTAGAATTTAGATGAAACTCTTGTTGCAAAGCCACATTTGCAAAAAGACAGTGTTCTTCATAATTAAAAATGTGTATACTTTAATTAAATATCAACAAATGCCTTGAAAAAGTCATGTTTATAAAATACGTAAGGACACATTTCTCATCTTTATTATAGTGAAGAGTGGGCTTTCAAAATATGTGGTTGAATCTCTCCTCTCATCTAGATCTTGAATTTATAATTGGTGTCGAATATATACTGGTCATAAGCACTGTCATAAGCCCTGGCCATTTATTCTATTGTCCTAGCTTCATGCCATCTTCTCCACTGTCCTTAGCTTCTTTCTTTCTGTTTGGAAAACACTGCTCTGGATTTTGTCTCTTCATCCAGAAAATTTGCTCAAGGTCTATCAACTCACACCAGATAGGCTTCTTGGAAAGAGATATCCTGTAATTTCATAGCTTTGTAGTCCCTGATACAGCCCAGATAAATCACCTGTTAGACTAACGGCTGGTGCCACTATCTACCCACTTACCTAATGCAGAAACTGTGTAATATTCCTATATGCCTCCACTTCCTCACCCTCTTTGCCTTGTAGTTTACTTAATGTCTCTCATAGCTCTATTTCAGTTACCACACCATGATACAATATTCTACCACACCATGGTACAGCTAGACTTACCTTTGTCACTACAAGATATTTTTTACATTGTGTCTAAAGTAAAGCAATAAAACAAAAATTTGAGTTTAGAATTCTTCCATATTGAACCCTTCCAAAACATGTCAAGAACATGACTGGTGAGGGTCTGGTCTCTCTACTTCCAAGGTGGCACCTTGAACGCTTTGTCTTCCCCAGGAAGAATGCTGTGTCCTCATGTGACAGAAATCAGAGGGGAAAAAAGGGAGGAAACCCCTTCCATCAAGCCCTTTTATAAGAACCCTTGGTCCCATCATGGGGGAAGAGCCCTCATGGCCCAATCATCTCCTAAAGGTCTTACCTCCTGATACTATCACATTGGCAATATCTAAATTTTGGAAGAGACTCACTTAAACTGCAGCAGCCTTCTTGGCTCCTCCAAGCAGATTCCACATTTTCTTCTTTGTATGGTTTTATGTTATGCAAGTTATGAAATTGTGTTCTATTTCTTATTATGCTATTGGTTTTCTTATTAGACTATAAACTTCAGGGTTAAGTCTATTTTTTCCCTTCTTTTTAAATGTATCCTCAGAACACAGCATAATAACTACAATGTAAACACCTAATAAAAGTCCTTGGTATAAGCGGATAGTTAGACATTGCATCACTTACAAAGACTTCTTCCTAGTTTAAAAATTACTCTGCAAACCACCACCAACTTAACCTAGTCTCGATTTTTAGCTATCCCTGTCATGCATCCCCTGTTTAGTTGAGGAAACTACAATTCTCACTTATTATTATGGCTTATAATTACTGTCTTATGTTTTAGCTTATGATGGCTTTCTAGCCTTCAATGTCCATTTTTCCTGTATATCCCCCCTCATTAAAATAGTACTACATCCAAGTCTCAACTTAAGTGCCATTTCTTTTTATAAAATCATCCTTAACCACCAAACTCAGTGTTATAGAAGTGATGATCAGAACAAATCAATGATGTCAGTAAATAAATTATACAATTAAGATAAATCTTAGGTCAATATTTCTTTTTCCTCCCTAATGCAGGTTAATTTACTACAATAGTATTGTCTTCTCTAATATCATATTACTCACTGCACAGTTCTGCTATATTGTAATGATAATTGTATTGTAATGATCACTTGATATGCCTATTTTTTCCTCTCCTGTACTAACCCTAAACTGAAAGCGTCTAAAAATCAGAATCCAAGTTTTTGTTAATATGTTGTTAGAATTCCTCACAGCACTTAATACATAGCAAATGCTTAATAACTTCTTTAACAAAATGAATACATACATTTGCCATATTCCGTAAGGTAATAAGCTGTATTAAAATAGGGATTTTTTTAAAATTTTGATTCACTATCTGTCACACTTGGTGTGGAGTGTGCCACACAGTAGGATCAAATGGATAATTACTGAGTGAATGAAATAATGTCATGTAACAAGAAGTATTTTGCTATAACTGCTTCCTGTGTGTACTGTGGCTCAGAACCTATCACATTCCATCAGAAAGGCAAAACCAAAATAATACTAATATTAATACTAACAGTTTTCCACAAGTGTACACATATACCTAGAATGCTATGTGAAATGGTGACCACGGACTGAATCAGCCTGGGAGAATAACAATGCCCAATCAAATATACACTTATAACTTTACATGCTTTGCAAAAGAGAGATAAAGAGCACAACTTATTAAGTGTAGTGGCTATATCTGACATTCCAGAGGTAATATATTCTCCTTTAGTCTCAGCACCCTTATCCTGTGTTAGATGTCTTGACTCGTTATGCATGTTTCTCATCTTTAAAGTTACTTACTTTGTATACAACTTGGCCTTTAAGATCAAGCCATTACTTCATCTGGGCCTGAGTAGTGATTGGTTTCAATATTGGAGAAAAAGACTATAGACTTATTGAGCTATGGTATATTGACACATTAATGTGGCATTTTCTCAGGAGATTTTCATGGGTAACTCTGTCTAATAATCAGTTCATGTATGTTGCTATGCTGCATACAACGATAAACACAGTGCGCCAAGAACAAAATCGTGAAATGAGCTGGGAAAGAGAAGCTACCAGAGACTTTAAAAAAAGTGGCCAGAGGATTATAGGGAGAATCAGCAAATATCAGTGTTTTATAAGCCAAAAAAGGTAGGCAATTTCTAGAAAGAAAAAATATTAATGGGTTTCAAATACACCAGAGATCCAGTGGGTATATTAAGATGACCAAACCTTATTCAAGGCAAAGTTTTGATTAACTGTGTCAATGAGAGTATAAACAAAACTACAGAGTTCTCTATTTTTCAGTTCTTTTATTTATAGAAACATGAGACTTTACATATATGGAAAAAATGAAATTTTTAAAAGATTCTTCTTTGACAGTTAATGAGCATAGAACATGTTCTGTTTGGAAAAAAGAACATATTCTGAATTTCTCAAGATAGATGTCAAATCAGATCTAAGAGACATAAGGAAGTTTTAGGGATATATTGGAGGAACTGGCCCTAGACCTAGTTAGGAACTAAATGAAATTGTAATGAGAGACAGCAACTCCCCCTACAATTAAACTGGTACTGCAAAAATGTTTGCAGAATTGATGGTGAAAGGAAACCTAGAACTTAAGGGGTGGTAAGTAAAAACATCTTTAAAATAATTATATGTCATCATGCCTATAGCCTAGGGAATGTATTTGGATGACTAAAAATTAGTCCATGATCAGACTATGATTAGAAGCAGCATCCTTACAATGAGCTATCCCAGCCATTTGAAATCACTCTTAAATATACTATATTCACAGGAACAAAGGAAACAAGTAAAAAGGCAAAGGAGAAAGTTGAACTCAAGCAGCCTTGTTTTCTTATCCTTAGTCTTGAGGAAATTGGTGCCTAAATTGAAAGTGCCCTGAAGGTGGCTTTAACTTATCTGACCAGACCTTACCCCAGGGATTGCCTCAGGTCCTGCTGACCTAGGCAACTATTTGAGGGTCAAGCTTCCACTCAACTCAACTATTCCTGAAGAAACCCTCCTGTGTATTCAAAGTGGACAGCATCATTTTCCTCTCTCTCAGTCTCTCTCTCACAATTGTTTGTTCTTTAATGGCTATGACTCTTTCTGTGCTGCTGGCAAAGGTAGTTCTTCCAGAGGGTGAATTAGTGCAAGTGGTGTTCAGTACTTCTCTCCTGGGGAGTAACAGGTGCATCTCTGTTTGTTTGTTATTTTCTTGGTGGTACTCTGCCAGAGTCTCAAATTATAATTTGTGAAATTGACTTTATATGTTCACTGAAGTCAGAATTCCAAGTAATAGCACCATTTGTATTTAAGACCAAGGATGTTGAGGTGAGTTTGGTCAGATGATTGGTTGGTTGGTTGGCCAACAGGAAATTATGATGGAAAAAAAGGTTAGGAGAAAATAAGTTGCGTGGGGGGAATTTGCTTTAGAAACCCCAGTTTCTTAGATACAAAGAGTGGCCCCTTTGCATCTTCTTATGTTACTAAGCACTCTGACAGAAACTAGTTTTTTAATATACATTTTTGGTGGGAGGGCAACATTGATATGCCTAACTATAATAGGCACTCTTGGAGCTGGAGGGTAGAATAATATGAAAAGAGTTATAGGGCATGTGAAAATAATTTTTAAACAGACGCTACATAAAATGTAAATTTCATGATGGAATCACTTTAGTTTAACTGGAAAAACAATATGGACCACTAAAAAAGCTGGGGTTCATTTCCTGTGTTCATGAATTATTTTGAGTCATTCTGAGGGAAGAGACCCAACCCTTAACTTAATCCAATGTGTATATTCATGTATGCTTGCTTATAAGTGTGAGATGGATACAATTTTATCACCTTTGCTAATAAAAGAAAAGAAGTAGAACATATTCCCAAATGACTGTGGTCCATAGTGAGGTCTTTCATTATATACAAGATGACCATATGTCCCAGTTTGCCTGGGAGAGCCTCTATGTAGTCTTGTGAGCCCACTATTATTATAGATAAAACACCTTTCATTCTTAAAAGTATTGCAGTTTTGACATTAAATTATAAGCTCATCCTGTAAAATATGGTGGGTTTAAATGACTGTAGACATCAAGACTTCCAAAAGAGAAAACTCGAAATTTTCACTCATTATCTTTGAACTTATATAGTTTCTGTGACTACCTTACAATTCTATAAGATCTACCCTCTAGCAATATAAGTCTTTATGAAGTTTTTGTAAACTTAAATTATGTTAATTTTACTCTTAAGGAAGCAGAAGATTCTATGAGTCAATGTGAGAAAATCTACCTTGTGTACTGGTGGAAATAAAAAATAATGAAGATGCTTCAGAAAATAGTCTGAATTTTTTTGAAATAATTAAACAAAGTTACTATATGACTCAGTGATACACTCCTAGACAAGAGATATGAAAACATGTTCACAAAAAAATTGATAGCAGTATTATTCATAATAGCCAAAAAGTGAAAACAATTTAAATGTCTCTCAACTGCTGAATGGATAAACAAAATGTGGTACAGGCTGGATATCCATATTTGACATTCTTGGAACCAGGAATGTGTTGTATTTTGTATTTTTTCAGATGTTGGAATATATGCATTATACTTACTGGTTGATCATCCCTAATCTTAAAATCTAGAACCTGAAATGCTTCAATGAGCATTTTCTTTGAGTGACATATTGGTACTCAAAACGTTTCAGATTTTGAAGCATTGCAGATTTCAGAGTTTTTTGTATTTGGGATGTTCAACCTGTGCAATTGAATTCTACACCACAGAATCCTGTACAATTGAATACTGCTCAGCCATAAAAAGAGATAAAGTGCTGATACATGCTACAACATGAATTAACCTTTAAAATATTCTCTTAAGTGAAAGAAACAGGTCTCAGAAAGCCATATATTATATGCTTCCATTCACATGAAACATCCAGAATAGGCAAATTTATATAAGCAGAAAGTAGATTAGTAGCTGCTTAGGTGTGGTGGAAAGGGGTAATTGGGGAAATAGTGGAGTGCTAGCTAAAGGGTACAGAGTTTCTTTTTGAAGTGATGAATATGTTCTGTAATTAACTATGGTGATGGTTGCTCATATCTGTGAATATATTAATAACCATTGAACTGTGCGCTTCAAGTTGGTGAGTCATCTGATATAATAATGATATATTAATAAAGCTGTTCAAATAGAAAAAAGAATAAAGACTCTCCCAGCCAGAATAGTGACCAATTATCACTAATAACAATAACCAACATTTACAGAGAATTCACATGCCTTATCTCAATGAACCCTCACAAAATGACCTATGGCATTTGCTCAATAATTGTCCCCATTTTGAATATAAAATATTAAACATGAAATGTCAAGTATATTGTCCAAGTTCACAAAAAATGTAGCAGATGACATTGAGTACAGGCCAGCTGGAGATGAGTAATTCCAAAGGTAAACCATAGAGGTATCTGATTACCTAAGCCCAGCCTTGTGATTGAAACCTATGACACATAGAACTTTGCTTCAGTTTGGCGACTGCTTTTTAGCAGAAGGTAGAAGGAAACCATATCTTGTCTCTGTAGGTCAGAGAGAACGTAGAACTTCAATGAGTGCCAAATCCACACTGAGCTCTTGCACTTGCTTTTCTGCTGGATTGGTCCTCTGTCAACTGGCACTCTTTCATTGCCTGTCTCCTCATCATGCTTTATTTATTTATTTATTTATTTATTTATTTTCAGTTTGAACTCCCTCTAAATTTCCCTTCTGCTCTCGACCAGTAGTTAGGGTTACATGGAAAGCATTATAATTTAGGTCTCACCTTTAGGTTTGGTCCTTGTGTAAGAAATATATATATAGGGGGAAGATTCAAGATGGTGGTTTAGGAGCAGCTCAGGATTGCAGCTCCCAGTGAAAGCGCAGAGGGTGAGTGGACGCCGCATTTCCAGATGTACCTTTATTGCCCACAGACCAGGAGATTCCCAGGCGGAAGATCCCCATGGGTCGCCAATGCAGCTCTTTTGGCCGGTGAGGCTATTTTGCTGGAGCTGCAGCACAGTGGTTCTTCGTACAAAATACATTGGTCTGGTTGCCCTTTTAAGCTGGCGATTGGAGCTCTGGGAAGGCAGAGTCACCCATTCATCTGATTAAACAGGGGACAGAAACAGGGAGCCAGACCAGGAGATGCCCAGGCAGCACTGTTGTTTCAGCTGGTGCAGTGGGTCACTGCACAGGAAATCACACAGATCCTGGCGCCTTTTCAGCAGGCAACTGGAACACCTGGGAGAGAGTCAACCATTCAACTTAAAAAAAAAAAAAAAGGCTCTGAGGCAGGGAGCCAGGTGATCAGGCTCGGCAGGTGCCACCCCTACAAAAAAAAAAAAAGAAAAGAAACATCAATTGGAAACGCCCTGGGTTGAGAGTTTCACGGCAAGCACAGCTGAGCCCGGGATGGCGCAGCTCTGTCGGGGAGGGGCATCTGCCATTACCTAGGCAATGCACCCCTAAAGAGGTAGTCCGCCATTGCTGAGGCAGCCTGTCATTGCCAAGGCAACCCACCATAACAGAGAGAGTCCGCCATTAAGGAGGTGGGCCACCACAGCCAAGGCAGTTCTAACCACACTCATATAAACAGGACTGCAGGTAAGTTCACACGGCAGCAGGGCAGAGCCCACAGAAGCTCAGCAAAGCCTTTGCAGGCAGACAGTGACTAGGCTGCCTCCTTGCTGGGCAGGGCAACCCTGAAAAAAAAGGCAGCAGAACAATGGAAACTCATACTAACTCCCCAGACAGAGCACCTGGGAAATAAAAAAGGGGTTTTTGAGTTCTGCTGCAGCAGACTTAAATGTACCTACCTAGCAGCTCTGAATGAACAATGGAGCTCACAGATCAACACTTGAGCTCCTTTAAAGGACATACTGTCTCCTCAAACAGCTCCCTGACCCCCATATATCCAAAGAATCGCCTCACAAAGGACTGATCAGACTGACACTTGGCGGGCATCATTCTGGGACAAAGATAGCAGAAGAAGAAACTGGTAGCAACCCTTACTGTTCTGCAGCTGCTGCAGGTGATCCTCAGGCAAGCAGAGCCTGGAGTGGACCTCAGCAGTCTTATAGCAGAGGGGCCAGACTGTTAAAGGAAAACTAAGAAACAGAAATAACTTAATCATCAACTGGACATCCACTCAGAGACCTAATCTGAAAATCAGCAACTACAAAAATGACAGGTGGATAAATCCACAAAGATAGGAAGAAACCAGCACAAAAAGGAGGAAAACACCTGAAACCAGAGCACCTCTCCTCCTAAAAGGGATTACAACTCCTCACCAGCAAGGTAACAAGGCTGGATGGGGAATGAGTGTGATAAAATGACAGAATCAGATTTCAGAACGTGGGTAATGAGAAACTTCTGTGAGTTAAAAGAACATGGTCTTTTCAGTAAAGAGCATCAACATAAAGAAGAATTTACATCAATGAATGGAACACAGCCAGTTAACATCAAATGGCAGTAATCCTAAATTTAAATTGACTAAATCCCCCAATTAAAAGACACAGCCAAAACCCAACGGTATGCTACATCTAGACCCATTTCATGTGCAAGGATATACAAAGACTCAAAACAAAGGGATGGAGAAACATTCACCAATCAAATGGAGAGCAATAATAAATAAATAAATAAATAAATAAATAAATAAAAAGCAGGAGTTGCAATTCTCACATATGATAAAAAAGATTTTAAAGCAACAAAGATACAGTGGTAAAAGGATCAATGCAACAATAAGAGCTAACAATCCTAACACCCAGATACATAAGACCTGTAAAGAGACTTAGACTCCCTAGAATCCCACACAATAATAGTGGGAGACTTCAACTTCAATATTAGATAGATCAACAAGACAGAAAATTAATAAGGATATCCAGGACTTGAACTCAGATCCGGAACAAGTAAACTTAATAAACATTTATAGAGCTCTCCATTTTAAATACACAAAATATACATTCTTGTCAGTACCACGTCACACCTACTCATAGGTTTAAATGAAATATTGATTGGCCATTATTAAGCACAATTATTGGCATTAAAGAGGTTTTCAATACCCAATTTAGAGTAAAGTAACATTCCCATTCTCTCTTTTTCTTCTTATTTCTTCCTCTCCTACTTCACTCCTTTTTTTTTCTTTCTTTCCTTCTCTCCTTTCTTAAAAAAAAATGGTCTAGAAAAAAATGGGGGTTCCTCCCAGGTTAAAAGTTCCCTTCTTCCACACCCCTTGGGACTCCATGTTTTAATCCCCTTTCACACACACTCTCCCTCTCAAGTGGAAGTTTTCTTTCTTCTTCTCCTTTTTTTCTCTTTTTCTCTAAAAAAAAAAAAAAGGAACATGTTCTAACCCAATGCAAAGAAACTAAGAACCTTGAAAAATGATTTGATGAAATGCTAATGAGAATGGACAACTTAGCAAGGCATATAAGTGAATTGTTGGAGCTGAAAAACACAACAAGAGACCTTCGGGAAGCATGCACAAGTTTCAACAGCCAAATTGACCAAGCAGAAGAAAGGATATCAGAGGTCGAGAATCAACTCAATGAAATAAAACAAGAAGGCAAGATTAGAGAAAAAAGAATAAAAAGGAATGAACAAAGTCTCCAAGAAATGTGGGACTATGTGACAGAAGCTAATCTACATTTGATAGGTGTACCTGAATGTGACAAAGAGAATGAATCCAAGCTGGAAAATACTCTTCAGGATATTATCAAGGAAAACTTCCCCAACCTAGCAAGGCAGGCCAATATTCAAGTCCAGGAAATACAGAGAACACCACAACAATACTCCTCTAGAAGAGCAACCCCAAGGCACATAATCATCAGATTCACCAGGGTTGAAATGAAGGAGAAAATGCTTAGGGCAGCCAGAGAGAAAGGTCGGGTTACCACAAAGGGAGGCCCATAAAACTCACAGCAGATCTCTCAGCAGAAACCCTACAAGCCAGGAGAGCGGGGGCCAATATTCAACATCCTTAAAGAAAAGAACTTTCAACCCAGAATTTCATATTCAGCCAAACTGAGCTTCATAAGTGAAGGAAAAATAAAATACTTTGTGAACAATCAAGTACTCAGAGATTTTGTCACCACCAGGCCTGCTTTACAAGAGCTCCTGAAAGAGGCACTACACATAGAAAGGAACAACCAGTACCAGCCATTCCAAAAACATACCAAACGGTAAAGAGCATCAATAAAATAAAGAATCTGCATCAACTAAGAGGCAAAACAGCCAGCTAGCATCAAAATGGCAGTATCAAATTCACACATAACAATAGTAACCCTAAATGAAAATGGGCTAAATGCACCAATCAAAAGACACAGACTGGCAAACTGAATAAAAAGCCAAAACCCATTGGTGTGTTGTATCCAGGAAACCCATCTCACATGCATGGATACACAAAGGCTCAAAATAAAGGGATGGAGGAAGATTTACCAAGCAAATGGAGAGAGAAAAAAGCAGGAGTTGTAATTCTCGTCTCTGATAAAATAGACTTTAAAGCAATAAAGATCAAAAGAGACAAAGAAGGACATTACATAATGGTAAAAGGATCAATGCAGCAAGAGCTAATGATCCTAAACATATATGGACCCAAAACAGGAGCACCCTGATAGATAAGGCAAGTTCTTAATGACTTACAAAGAGACTTAGACTCCCACAAAATAATAATGGAAGACTTTAACACCCCATTGTCAATATAAGACAGATCAACCAGACAGAAAATTAACAAGGATATCCAGGACTTGAACTCAGACCTGGAACAACTAAACCTGATAGACATTTATAGAACTCTCCACCCCAAATCCACAGAATAGACATTCTTCTCAGCACCACATCACACCTACTCTAAAATTGACCACATAATTGAAAGTAAATCATTCCTCAGCAAATGCAAAAGAACAGAAATCATAACAAACAGTCTGTCAGACCACAATGCAATCAAGTTAGAACTCAGAATTCAGAAAGTAACTCAGAACCACACAGCTTCATAGAAACTGAACAACTAGCTCTTGAATGTTGACTGGATAAACAATGAAATGAAGGCAGAAATAAAAATGTTCTTCAAAACCAATGAGAATGAAGACACAACATACCAGAATCTCTGGGACACATTTAAAGCAGTCTCTAGAGGAAAATATATAGCAATAAATACCCACATGAGAAGCAAGGAGAGATCCAAAATTAACACCCTATTGTGAAAAATGAAAGAGCTAGAGTAGCAAGATAAAAAAAACTCAAAACCTTGCAGAAGACAAAAAATAACTAAGATCAGAGTAGAACTGAAGGAGATAGAGACACGAAAAACCCTTCAAAAAATCAATATATCCAGGAGCTGGTTTTTTGAAAAAATGAACAAAATAGACAGACCACTAGCCAGATTAATAAAAGAGAAAAAAGAGAATAACCAAATAGATGCAATAAAAAAAACGATAAAGGGGAAATCACCACAGATCCCACAGAAATTCAAACCATCATCAGAGATTATTACAAACAACTCTTTGCACATAAACTAGTAAAGCTGGAAGAAATGGATAAATTCTTGGACACTTGTGTCCTCCCAAGCCTAAACCAGGAAGAAGTTGAAACCCTGAATAGACCAATAACAAGATCTGAAGTTGAGGCAGCAATTAAGAGCCTACCACAGAAAAAAAGCCCAGGTCCAGATGGGTTCACAGCTGAATTCTACCAGACGCACAAAGAGGAACTGTTACCATTCCTTCTGAAACTATTCCAAACAATACAAAAAGAGGGAATTCTTCCCAAATAATTTTATGAGACCAACATCATTCTGATACCAAAACCCAGCAGAGACTCAACAAGAAAAGAAAACTTCAGGCCAATATCCATGATGAACGTAGTCACAAAAATCTTCAATAAAATACTGGCAAGCCAATTGCAACAGCACATCGAAAAGCTTATCCACCATCAAAAAGTAGGATTCATCCCAGGGATACAAGACTGGTTCAACATACACAAGTCTATAAATGTAATTTGCCACTTAAACAGCACCAAAGACAAAAACCACATGATTATCTCAATTGATGCAGAGAAGGCCTTTGACGAAATTCAGCAGCCCTTTATGCTAACAACCCTCAATAAACTAGGTAGTGATGGAGCATATCTCAAAATAATAAAAGCTATTTACGACAAACCAACAGCCAATATCACACTGAATGGGCAAAAACTAGAAGCATTCCCTTTGAAATTTGACACTAGACAAGGATGCCCTCTTTCACCACTCCTATTCAATATAGTATGGGAAGTTCTAGCCAGAACAATCAGGCAAGAAAAAGAAATAAAGGGTATTCAAATAGGAAAGGAGGAAGCCAAACTGTCTCTATTTGCAGATAATGTGATTGTATATCTACAAGATTCCATCATTTCAGCGCTAAATCTCCTGAAACTGATAAGCAACTTCAGCAAAGTCTCGGGATACAAAATCAATGTGCAAAAATCACAAGCATTCCTATATATCAATAACAGACTTAAAGAGAGCCAAATCAAGAATGAACTGCCATTCACAATTGCTACAAAGACAATAAAATACCTAGAAATACAACTAACAAGGACTGTAAAGGACCGCTTCAAGGAGAACTACAAACCACTGCTCAACAAAGTAAGAGAGGACACAAACAGATGGAGAAACATTCCATGTTCATGGTTAGGAAGAATCAATATTGTGAAAATGGCTATACTGCCCAAAGTAATCTACAGATTCAATGCTATCCCCATCAAGCTAACAATGACCTTCTTTACAAAACTGGAAAAAAACCACCTTAAGCTTTATTTGAAACCAAAAGAGAGCCCTCATAGCCAAGTCAATTCTAAGCAAAAAGAACACAGCAGGAGGCATCACACTACCAGACTTCAAACTATACTACAAGGCTACAGTAATCAAAACAGCATGGTACTGGTACCAAAACAGAGATATAGACCAACGGAACAGAGCAGAGGTCTCGGAGGCAACACAACACATCTACAACCATCCGATCTTTGACAATCCTGACAAAAACAAGCGATGGGGAAAGGATCCCCTGTTTAATAAATGGTGTTGGAAAAACTGGCTAGCCATGTGCAGAAAGCAGAGACTGGACCCCTTCCTGACACCTTACACTGAAATTAACTCCAGATGGATTAAAGACTTAACCATAAGACCTAATACCATAAAAACCCTAGAAGAAAATCTAGGCAAAACCATTCAGGACATAGGAGTAGGCAAGGACTTCATAACCAAAACAGCAAAAGCTTTGGCAACAAAAGCCAAAATAGACAAATGGGACCTAATCAAACTCCACAGCTTCGGCAAGGCAAAAGAAACAGTCATTAGAGTGAATCGGCAACCAACAGAATGGGGAAAAATTTTTGCAGTTTACCCATCTGACAAAGGGCTGATATCCAGAATTTACGAAGAACTAAAACAGATTTACAAGAACAAAACAAGCAGTCCCATTCAAAAGTGGGCAAAGGATATGAACAGACACTTTACAAAAGAAGACATACGTGAGGCCAACAAACATATGAAAAAATGCTCATCATCACTGGTCATTAGAGAAATGCAAATCAAAGCTACATTAAAATACCATCTCACACCATTTAGAATGGCGATCATTAAAGAATCTGGAGACAACAGATGCTGGAGAGGATGTGGAGAAATAGGAACACTTTTATACTGCTGGTGGGAGTGTAAATTAGTTCAACCATTGTGGAAGACAGTGTGGTGATTCCTCAAGGACCTAGAAATAGGAATTCCATTTGTCCCAGCAATCCCATTACTTGGTATATATCCAAAGGACTATAAATCATTCTACTATAAGGACACATGCACACGAATGTTCATTGCAGCACTGTTTACAGTAGCAAAGACCTGGAACCAACCCAAATTCCCATCGATGATAGGCTGGACAGGAAAAATGTGGCATATATTTACCATGGAATATTATGCAGCCATCAAAAATGGTGAGTTAGTGTCTTTTGTAGGGACATAGATGAACATGGAGACCATTATTCTCAGCAAACTGACACAAGAACGGAGAATGAAAAACCGCACGTTCTCACTCATATGTGGGTGTTGAACAATGAGAGCACATGGACACAAGGAGGGAAATGCTACATACTGGGGTCTGTTGGGGGGAGTACGGGAGGGACAGCGAGGGGTGGGGAGTTGGGGAGAGAGAGCATGGGGAGAAATGCCAGATATAGGTGAAGGGGAGGAAGGCAGCAAATCACACTGCCACGTGTGTACCCTTGCAACTATCTTGCATGTTCTTCACACGTACTCCAAATCCTAAAATGCAATATAAAAAAAAAAACTTAAAAAAAAGAAAAAAAAATTTAAAAAGAAACATATATATATATTATAGAATACTTAAAATATTTATTTGTAACAAAAAGGAGTCAATTGCTTTGGTCAATTTAAATGAAAAGGAACATTAGTGCAAAAGATGAAATTGAAAGGAAGAAGTAATTGAAGAGATTTTTCTTTTAAATGACTTGAGAGAAATTTAATCAAGCTACTTAGATTTATATACTAGGAAAAGCTGGCTTTTGTGGTTTTAGGAACAGTAACGTATGCACATGATAAAAATAAAATCAAGCAGGACAGATGGTTTTTAAACAGTTAAGGCATCACTGGTAATTCAGGGTGTGTAATAAAAGTCTTGGAGGAGCAATGTCACCTTACTCTACATGCTAGACTTTATCCCAATAGTGACCTCAAATCACTTTAGGAATTATTTTCCATATGGAGATTCAGTAAATGGTAGGATCAGGTACAACTGGCATCACGCTATGATTTTAATATTTATCCCTTCAAAACTAATGTGAAATTTAATCCCCAATGTGGCAGTTTTGAGAGGTGGGGCTTTTAAGAAATGATTGGGTTATGAGAGCAGAGCCTACTTAATGGATTCATGGGTTAGTGGATTAATGGGTTATCATAGGCATGGGACTGGTAGCTTTATAGGAGAGGAAGAGAGACTTGAGCTATGATGTTCAGCCTCCTCAACATGTGATGACACCCTGTACTACCTTGTGACTCTGTACAGAATCCCCTCCATCAGAAGTCCCTTGACCTTGAACTTCCCTGCCTCCAGAAGTGTAAGGAATAATTTTTCTTTCTAATAAGTTACCTAGGTTCAGCTATTTTGTTATAAGAATCAGAAAATAGACTAAGACAGAGCCTAAAGGCTATTTTCTACCAGGAATTATTAAGTAGGTAAAGCATACTTAGATTTCACTCTCCATGAAAAGTCAATGTATATGTGAGTATGTATAAGTTAAAGGGAAAGGAAAAAGAGAAAAATTATTCTGATTAATAGTCTGAGTACTTTTTCACTTGAAAGTCGTATTATGACCTTAAAGTTATGGATCTAATAGTGCTCTTCAACAAAGAAGTTATTTCTTTACCATGAAAAACTGTTTAGCAGGTTTTTAAAATGTTGAATATAAATTTACCATACAACTCAACAATTCAACCCCTAAATGTCTAGCCAAGAGAAATAAATGCATATATCCACATAAATATTTTATTCAAATGGTCATTACTGCATTGCTTGTAATACCAATAACTAGAAATAAGCTGAAGGCTCACTAACTGATGAATCGATAAACAAAATGTGGCATATTTATACAGTGTAATCTTATTCAACAATAGAAAGAAAAGAAATGCTGATGCATATTCCAACATGGATGAAACTTGAAAGTATGATGCTAACTGAAAGAAGACAGTCATAAAAAAACACATATTGTATGATTTGTTTATATGAAATGTACAGAAAAAATAAATCTGCAAATATAGAAAATAGATCAATGGTTGCTTGGGGCTGAAGGTGGGAATGTGAAATGACAGCCAAATGATATTAGACTTTTTTAGGGAGATGAAAGTTTTCTGAAATTATACTGAGGCAGTGATTGTACAACTCTATAAATATATTTAAATCTCTAAATTGCACACTTTAAACAAGTAAAATATAGGGTATGTGAGTAATCAATAAAGCAGTTAAAAACAATCAGGGTAGCATACCATATTAAGAAAATTAAAGAAAAATCAATAGATTCAGAAAAGGTAGATGAAAAAATTCAACATCTAATTTAAAATTCTTCTCCCTATGAACCACGTTCCAAGCAACTGAAAGCATGGTATGTGAATTAGTCTGTAGTGAGTTACGTTCTAGTAACTGGCAATCCAAAAATTTCGGTGGCTTAATGTAATAAAAGTGCATTTTTCTCTCATTCTAAATAGCCAACGGTGTCATCATCAGAGGTTGGGGAAACAAAGACAGACTGTACTCATCATTGTGTTCAAAAGCAAAATCTGTCAGAAGATACATCTCAATACCTATTTCTGATATTTCAAAAAAAGAAGAAAGGAACATGGAAAATCCTGCCCTGGCTCTTATATCTTCTTCCAAGAAGTGAAGCACATCACTTATGCTCATATTTCATTGGCCAAAGTAAGGCAGATGACCACAGCTACTTTCAAAATATACTGAAAAAAATGCAATACTTGCACGTATTGCTACCATATAAGCAGAAGGAGGGAAAGGAAAATATCTGTAAGCAGTCTGATCACTCCCACAACATGATACACTTTAATCTTTCTGTTTCACTGAATAAACTAAGCAGAGTGCAAGATAGCCCAGAACTCACTAACAAAGAATATGATAGGTTAAGAAAAGTAGATATGATGGGTTTAGGGGCCAAAGGATCAGAATTTATATTTAACAAGTCAATACTTTAGAGGAAAATTTGAAAACCATGGTTAGGCCCTAGATATTAAAGATTTAAAGCAACGTTTTAAGAGAGACTTACATCTTAGGACTTAAAAGTTATGCTTCAGTAGTTGTCAAGACTTTAGTGGAAAAAAATTTCTACAATATTAATGGTAAGAATATTGCTGGAGTAAGTAGTGAGCTTTTGCCCAGGCTGAGACCTGGTCACATATAAAAATTAGAGCTGTTAAAATAGCAGTGGTGTTCAGAACTTTGTTGAAATATTAAAATCATTCAATAAATGTTAAATTTTATTACACAATTCTATCTGCATCTCTCGTAAAGATAATGTGATTTTGCACAATATTTTCTTCACTATTGATAATGGTGATCTACCTGCTCAAACACCATCTGTTACATAACCATGCCTATCTGTGTTTGTTTTAGCATTCAGGAGAATAAATATAAATCTAAAAGATGAAGAAATATGTATAAAAATATTTTTTGTAAACTATAAGGCAAAAAATAGAACAGCATTTTCCTGTAACAGTAATGAGTAAGGGCAGCAACATAAGGGCAAAATTTCTAAAGTCATAGGTAAAATACAAAGAAGTATTGAGTACAAAGTGACAGCACACTGTCATACTTTTGAGCTGACTTACAATGTCTTTCTCTGTTTATTCATGTCAAGAAATATTTTGGGTATGGGGTGATGGTTTGAAAATTATCAGTCAGAGTATCACAGATACCATTAGAATTCTTGTTACTTTTTCATCACTGGCTATTGGCTCGATAGATTTTAATATTGTTTCATATACCCCTTGACCAAATACCACTGTGTATATTACTGATTTGTCTTTACCTTAGAGTTTTTTAAAGGTAAGACGTAAATCCTAAAAGTTTCTCTTACACATTTAAATTAGAGTATATTTAAGAAAAAAAAGGGACAAGACAGTGCAGTTTTAAAGTCCTTTGGCAAACTGATTCTGTCAACAAAGCTTAGTTTCATTCTGTTTGCTGCAACAGCTTTTTTTCCCCCATAACTCCACTCTTCTTGTTCTTGTAATCCATTTGGGAGGCCTGTCAAGGCCTATCCACTCTCTAAATAGCTTTGCAGATTAAATTTTTAACTCTCTTCTCTTCATGCAGATGTATATTTCTGGCAAAGAATTGCCCTGAGATGTCAGCTTCCATTTTTCTCATTGGAGAGAAGCATATAGGTGCAAGTGTGGATTCTCAAGTCTCATCCTTATCAGGAGACACATGCATACACGTAGATACTCCCCTCTAGGACTAGGCATCAGGGTTTGTGTGGCTTCTTCCTTTTGGATTTTTTACTCATACTTTTTTCTCTCTTTTTATCCTTCCATAGGGCTTGAAGGTAATATTATAAGAGAAAACTAAAACAAGAAAATAAATATAATATTTTAATTTTGTGAGCTGTTAATCTTAATAATAAAGACATGCCATTGTGCTGAGGTAATACCAAAGAATAGCATAAAGTCAAACCTGAGACTTGGGAGTTGGTTTCCTTTTGCAGATAATGTCTAAGATGAACTTTAAAAGATGAGTTTGTAAGGGAGGAAACAGAAAAAAAGCAAAACAATAATTTTAAGAAAAGAAAACAACATAAGTAAAACTATGAATTTGTAGAAACAGCATGGTCTGTATAATAAAATCTTTAAAAATGTGAATATTACTAAATTTCAAAAAATGGAGGCTGAAAGCAGGTATGATCTGTAATGTCCCACAGAGGTAAAATGCATTTAGTCCTAGAAAAGCAGATAACATTCTTTTCGCCTTTGGCAGGACCCCTTTTTGGCCACATTGCTTTGGCATTCCTATACACTTCTTCATTCTTGTTGCTTAGCATCCAATTTGTAGAAACAGTCTATCTGGTGCCAGAATAATTTTTAAAAAGTCGTCTTCATTATCCATAGTGAGAAGTTAAAAATTAATTTTGTTGCACTAAGTATGACTTTCAATTAAAATTAACCTAACACCAAAAAATAGAGTAATAGTGAAATGAGCACTTAATTTGTTAGAGGACATCAGCTTTAGTCTGAGGTTAGTCAACAACTAGCCATAGGCCTTGAGCAAATCACTTTAATCTTACTGCCCCTTAGTTTCCCTATCTGTAAAATAGAGTTAAATTACATGATTTTCTAAAGTCTGTGCTAAAATCTTATGTTGCCACTCAGGTTGTAGATATGTATGTATGTATATATATATATATATATATATATATTTTTTTTTTTTTTTTTTTTTTTTTTGAGCCAGAGTCTCACTCTGTTGCCCAGGCTGGAGTGCAGTAGCACCATCTCATCTCACTGCAACCTTTGCTTCCCAGGTTCAATGATTCTTGTACCTCAGCCTCCCGAGTGGCTGGGATTACAAGCACATGACACTATGCCTGGCTAATATTTGTATTTTTAGTAGAGACAGGGTTTCCCCATGTTGGCCAGGCTGGTCTCGAACTCCTGACCTCAAGTGATCCGTCCACCTTGGCCTTCCAAAGTGATAGGATTACAGGCATGAGCCACTGTGCCCAACCTAGATTAATTCTTACACTTTCCCAACTTTAAACATATTTGAATAAATGATAAAAAGCAAAACTCCATTCTTTTGAAACTCTTATCGAAAGAGTATCCAAATTATCAGCTTTGGAAGGCAAGTGCAGGCTACCACACCCAGCTAATTTTTTTTTGTTATTTTTTGAGACAGGGTTTCACCATGTTGGCCAGGCTGATCTTAAACTCCTGGCAGCAAGTGATCCGCCCCTCTCTGCCTCCCAAAGTGCTGGGATTATAGACATTCGCCACTGCACCTGGTGTTGTAAATTTTAACTAGTGATCACAGCAAAGGATATCTGAGTAAAAATAATATGAAATACATTACCCAAAAGTCATTTTTAAAATTATAAGTTTATATAAATTTACAAACATACAACTAAAAACATCATGCCAATATTATGTTTATGTGTTTAAAAAGAGTCCTTTTTATTTAGAAATGCATAATAATAATGGATGAAATTATATGGTATCTGAGATTGACTTCATGATAATTCAACACACTGGGAGATGGGTAGCATTGGGTATAAAAAAAAGAAGCAAGAGTAGACATTAATTGGTAAATATTGTGGTTGAAGAATGGCCACTAGGGGGTTCATTATTCTCCACATTTGAATATGTTTTAATTTTACATGGGGATATTTTTAAGTTTTTGTTTCTATGTTTAATAAAAACACAAAGGTACAGAATGCTGTATTTGTGTTTGAAAGGGACAGGCCATAATAAAATATTTGTATTTATTTTCATAAAGAAATATTGGAGACTAATAAAAGCAGCTATTTATGATGATGGGAACAAAAAGAACAGTGTGGGAGCAAGAATTCCCAATATATAACATTTGGTATCATTTTGACTTTTAAATCATATAAACATATTACCAATTCAAGAAGCTATAATTGTTCCACTAAAATATAATAGTGATATAGTATTTTTTTCAATACATATCATGTTGTTAATTAGATATCCATATAGGAGAACAAAGTAACCTTAACTCCTACCTCATACCATGTACAAAGATCAATTCCACATGGTTTGTAAATCTAAATTTAAAGGGTATAATAACAAAGGTTTTGGAAGAAAATGTGGGTGAATATATTCATAGTTTTAGGGTAGACAATGACTTATTAAATAGGATGCAAAAATTATAAACCATAAAATAACAAAGTGGTAAATTGGAATTCATTAATATTAAGAATGTCTTTATCAAATAACATAATTAAAAAGGAAAAGTCACAGTCTGACAGAAGATACTTACTATATATATGATACACATGTTGAATCAAAAATAATATCCAGGATATATATTTTAAAATTGTGTAGCCCTAAAAATGGAAGACAAGTCGATTTAAAATATAATAGAACTCATTCTTCATTCTTTAAGTGTAACTGCAGGAAGTGTCTTCCTTTCAATGAGTTTGGATAGAGAGGAAAAGAGTAATTGTAGAGTAGAAAAATTTGACAAATACTATATCAGCCAGGTGATCAAAGTCAACATCAACAGTGATATCTCATATTGGTAATATATATTCTTGATATGATAGGACGAAAATGACAGTTTACTTCGGTGGTCTTCTTCCACAAAACCCATAGCCTCAGATGAGAAAAATATCAGACAGATGCAAATTAGGGACACTCTACAATATACCTTATCAGCACTTCTCAAAATTATCATGGTCACCAAAAGCAAAATCTAAGAAACTCTTACAGCTATGAAGATCCTAGGGAAACATGATCAGTGTAAGACAGCATCCTTCATTGGCTCCTGGAATATGAAAAATATATTAGGTAATTACTAAGAAAATATAAATAAACTGTGGACTTTAGTTAATAATATTGTATCAGTATCAATTCATTAATTGTAACAAATGTACAATACTAATTTATGAGAGAGAGAAAGCATGTTAAACATGTTTTCAAAACCCTCTCTTCCCCAAACCCTTTCCTTCTGTCGCCCTTAGAGCCCAGACGCCCCCCATGTAGAAAGCCCAGCTATCCTGAAGCTCCCATGGTGGAGAGAATACACTGAGAAAGAGATGCCAAGGAGTCCCAGCTGTTTCAGCCCTTACCTGTTTCAATGTTTCCAGACTAGGCACCAAGAAAGTGAGTAACGAACCCTTTCTTATGGACATCCCACCCTCTGTAGCCACTGCAACCTCATGAAAGACCTGAGCAACAAATGCCTAGCTAACCCCTTTCTGAATTCTTGACCCACACTAACCATAATAAATAATTGTGGGGTTTTAAATGCTAGTTTTTGGGGTGATGTGTAATTCAGCAAATGTAACTGGAAGGAATTTCCAGAGAAGGTGATAGTTGCAGAAAACAGAAGTTAGAGGGAACAGTTTCCAAGAGCAAGGTGAGGCTATGCCCTCTCAACCTCTGGACCATCTCCCCACCTTGAGGATGCTTGTACACTCTAGTAAACAAAGGAATGTATTGAGTCCCAGTGCAGATAATCAAGAGAAGCAGATACAGCTTTTCTGCTATTTAAAGAGAAGGTAAGCTTCAAGGTGAACAGGTCAAGAGAGTTGGCAACAGCCCAGGCAGGGGCAGGAAGAGTATACTTGGTTAGGAGGGTGGGAATAACTTCTGGAAGAGAAGTTAAAATGAAGCACAGTAATTGCAGATCTGCGGTCAGCAGCTTTAGTTGTCTATTAGAACCTTTGTGTCTCCCCAAGGAAAGCCTGGGGTCACATTCCAGTTTCACCACTTGCTAACTCCAGAAACGCAGGCAAGTTACTTAGCTTCTCTGTGCCTCAGTTTCCTCAGATGAAAAAGGCAGGATAATAATAGTGCCTAATTCCTAAGTTAGGATTTGGGGGATTAAATGAATATTTACATGTGACTTCCTTTGAAAGTGACTGATAGCAAGTAAATTTAAGCTCTTATTATTATTGTTACCAGGTTGAGAGATAAAATTAGGGATGTAAATCCAGGAAAAAGAAAATTTCCTGCCAAGCAAATGAGTATTAACATTGGAGTATTGCTGTGCATGTCACCCTTTTGTAATACATAGCCATGAAACCTTGGACCTACATACTGGTTAAAGTAGTAAGAGGAATGCAGATTTGAAAAACAGTAAGACATTTTTTTGTTACCTGTCAAATTGACAGATTTGTTAAAATATAATCATCAATGCTGGTGAAAAGGCAATAAAGTGGATGCTCATACATGGCTAGCTGATATCTAAAGTATAATATTCCTTCTAGAAACAACTTAGAAACCTGCGTAAAATAACATAATAATGTTTCTACACTCTGCATTGTAAATGTGCATCAATATATCTATCCTAAGCTAACAAGTAGGAATCCCAGAACATGTTTGTATACTAATGTGTTACTTGTAATTTTAAAAAGTTTAAACAGACAAAAATATAAAACTACATTTCTGACAATGGCAGAACCATATAACAGAATACTATGTAGGCATTGAAGATGATGGTTTCTAAGAATTCCTCAGAAGCGGAAATATTTTTTACATAAAACCCTGAGTAATGTTGAAACCAAGAAAACCACCAAGAATGCACAAAATTGGGTTTATTTTTATTTCCCATGATGCATCAAAGGAAAACACACTGAAGAAAAATTTAGGAGCATCTTCACAATGGGAAGTTGATAGACACTATTTATAGAAGCCGGTTTTAGATTGTATACAGTCATCTACGTGAACAATTTGGTTGTTTGAAATAGTAATTATTTTGTAAAATTTTCTGAAATATTATTGGGTTATAATTTTTATCTAGGAGGTGAGAAGGTTAAAGTGGGTCTAGATTTGTTGCTGGTAAAGGAGGAGTGATTTCAAAACTTGAGTGTTGTTTTTCTTTGGTCATGTGTGTGCTAGTCTTTGTCTTGTTATGAGCATCTGTATTTTGAGCAAAGTATTGAAATTTTATTTAAAAAATTGTATTGGATTCTTTACCAATGTTTTTCTTTTCCCTAGTTATTAGCAGGGCCAATTTTTATTTCTCACTGCAATGTAAATCCCAGTTAAGAAATAAGAATAATAGAAAAAAGAAATCCATGCAGACAAAGCGAAAATACTGAAAAAAAATATCAACTGTTTATGGGGAGAAAAACTCTCATAAACTGTGTTTTTCCTCTACTTTCACACTACCACAACAATCATCAACACCAGAAGACTACTGTAATCAAATATGTAGAAGTTTTTGCCCACCCTAAACAGTGGATACCAACTGGGTGCCCTCCAATTCAATTTGGACACTATCTGGAGATAGTATAAGATCCCACAGATTCTGGGCTTAGTCCCCAAGAGTGTACCCCAACCACCACAGAAACATACCGGTCACAAGTCTGGGCCTCCTGAATGTCTAACCAATCAGCTTCAAATTGGGGTTTTCACAATCCCCTTTTTGGGTTTGATTAATTAGCTGGAGCCGCTCACAGAACTCAGAGAAACACTTATGTTTATTGGTTTATCATCAAGGATATTACAAGATGAAAAGATGCCTAGAGCGAAGTATGAGGGAAGAAGCTAGGCATCCAAGACCTCGCCTAGTACACCACGCTCCAGGAACCATGCCTTCAGCTATGTGAAAGCTCTTGATACAGGATGGGGTTTTCATGGCAGCTTATGACATCAACATTCCTTCTCCCAGGCTATAGGGCCAGATACTCTCTGGGGAGGGTTTTATGACCCACCATTAGAAAAATGGGGGAAGATTAGAGTCTTGCCTTGGGGCAGCTGAAGGAAGGGCAGGAGAAAATTATAGTCATTCTTTTTGGGAGGGGGTTTATAACCATTGCTAAAGTTGCTTAATTTTTTTTAAATTGCATTTTAGGTTTTGGGGTACATGTGAAGAACATGCAAGATAGTTGCATAGGTACACACACGGCAGTATGTTTTGCTACCTTCCTCCCCTTCATCCACATTTGGCATTTCTCCCCAGGCTATCCCTCCCCATCTCCCCCGCCCCCAGTGTCCCTCCACTATTCCCCCCAATAGACCCCACTGTGTAGTACCACCTTCCCCGTGTCCATGTGTTCTCATTTTTCCTCACCAGCCTATGAGTGAGAATATGTGGTATTTCATTTTCTGTTCATGTGTCAGTTTGCTGAGAATGATGTTCTCCAGATTCATCCGTGTCCCTAAAAAGGACACGAACTCGTCGTTTTTGATTGCTGCATAATATTCCATGGTGTATATGTGCCACATTTTCCCTGCCCAGTCTATCATCGATGGGCATTTGGGTTGGTTCCAGGTCTTTGCTATTGTAAACAGTGCTGCAATAAACATTCATGTGCATGTGTCCTTATAGTAGAATAATTTATAATCCTTTGTATATATACCCAGTAATGGGATTGCTGGGTCAATTGAAATTTCTATTTCTAAGGCCTTGAGGAATCGTCACACTGTCTTCCATAACGGTTGAACTAATTTACACTCCCACCAGCAGTGTAAAAGTGTTCCTGGTTCTCCACATCCTCTCCAGCATCTGTTGTCTCCAGATTTTTTAATGATCGCCATTCTAACTGGCATGAGATGGTATCTCAGTGTGGTTTTGATTTGCATCTCTCTAATGACCAGTGATGATGACCATTTTTTCATATGTTTGTTGGTCTCATGTATGTCTTCTTTTGTAAAGTGTCTGTTCATATCCTTTGCCCATTTTTGAATTGGCTTGTTTGTTTTTTTCCTGTAAATCTGTTTGAGTTCTTTGTAAATTCTGGATATCAATCCTTTGTCAGATGGGTGAACTGCAAAAATTTTTTCCCGTTCTGTTGGTTGCCAATTCAGTCTAGTGACTGTTTCTTTTGCTGTGCAGAAGCTGTGGAGTTTGATTAGGTCCCATTTTTCTATTTTGGCTTTTATTGCCAATGCTTTTGGTGTTTTGGTCATGAAGTCCTTGCCTACTCTTATGTCCTGAATGGTTTTCCCTAGATTTCTTTCTAGGGTTTTTATGGTGCCAGGTCTTATGGTTAAGTCTTTAATCCATCTGGAGTTAATTTTAGTGTAAGGTGTCAGGAAGGGGTCCAGTTTCTGCTTTCTGCACATGGCTAGCCAGTTTTCCCAACACCATTTATTAATCAGGGAATTCTTTCCCCATTGCTTGTTTTGGTCAGGTTTATCAAAGATTGTATGGTTGTAAATGTTTTGTGTTGCCTCTGATGCTTCTGTTCTGTTCCATTGGTCTATATCTCTATTTTGGTACCAGTACCATGCTGTTTTGATTACTGTAGCCTTGTAGTATACTTTGAAGTCCAGTAGTGTGGTGCCTCCTGCTGTGTTCTTTTTGCTTAGAATTGACTTGGTTATGCAGGCTCTCTTTTGGTTCCATATGAAGTTCATGGTGTTTTTTTCCAGTTCTGTGAAGAAAGTCAATGGTAGCTTAATGGGGATAGTATTGATTCTGTAAATTACTTTGGGCAGTATAACCATTTTCACGATATTGATTCTTCCTAACCATGAACATGGAATGTTTCTCCATCTGTTTGTGTCCTCCCTTATTTTGTTGAGCAGTGGTTTGTAGTTCTCCTTGAAGAGGTCCCTTACATTCCTTGTAAGTTGTATTCCTAGGTATTTTATTCTTTTTGTAGCAATTGTGAATGGCAGTTCATTCTTGATTTGGCTCTCTTTAAGTCTGTTATTGGTGTATAGGAATGCTTGTGATCTTTGCACATTGATTTTATATCCTGAGACTTTGCTAAAGTTGCTTATCAGTTTCAGGAGTTTTGGGGCTGAGGCGATGGGGTCTTCTAGGTATACTATCATGTCGTCTGCAAGTAGAGACAATTTGGCTTCCAGCTTTCCTATTTGAATACCCTTTATTTCTTTTTCTTGCCTGATTGATATAGGCATTCTTTTCCTGAGGACTGATACTCCCACAAAAGACTAACAAGGCTTCTGGGAGTTATAAGCCAGGAACTACGGCCAAAAACCTATGTGTGTATATATATCATAACACCATATCAACATTTTAAATGATGAATTATGGATTGTGGAGTTACAGAAAGTCGTGTTTTCTTTTTCTATTATCTTCTATAGTTAGAAATAATAAAAAATTAGAGAAGGAATAAAATAATAAGTTTTCAAAAATGTATGTGCTATTCTTCTAGAATAAATTTGGCAGATTATTCAGAAGAGAACAGTGAACCTCACTACAATCCTGGGTGATGATACCTGGTAACAAAGCTGTAATGAGGCTTTCCTATGGAAGGAAAAGGCCGCCCCTTGTCACTAGTCAATGGAATTAAATCTACCCACTCCACGGAAATAAATAATCCTAAGAGACTATGGCTGATTAACCTGGACCCTTTGTGGCTTACACAAACTAAAATAGAAATGTAAGTGGTTTCCCTCTGGTACCAATCCTTATACCAATTTATATTCTCTGATGCTGGGTCAACAAAAAGAAGGGAAAACTGGTTATGTAAACGTCAACTACAAGATTCTTCAGGCAATCTCATCCAATCTGTCTACCACAAGACCTGCCATTCCAACTAGAGATTCAGCTTCCTCCAGTCATCAATGAGTTAGATCAGTGGTTCTCAGCCTTAATTTCACCATGACATATATAGAGTTTCTTCATGTTGATAACATATTCAAATGATTACAACAGATTCCCTAAAACCATTTTTTTTTCTGGTAAAATCTGACACTAAACTAGTGTATAAGCTTCAAAAGGATAAAACTATTAAGAATATTTAGCTAGCCTCCACACCATGGCCACAGTAAATATGTGAATGGCTTCAACTCTTTTTCTCCCATTCAAGTCAACATAGGGCAATATGATTGAATGAGAGTAAAATGACGGTGAAAATCTTGACATTTTATTTTTTCTTTTCCCTGTATAATCAGTAAATATAAGTGTCTTGTTTTTTCAAATAAGCTACTATAGTCTGAATGTTTATGACCTTCCCAAATTCGTATGCTGAAAACATAAAAGACGATGTCTGATATGAGGAGATGAGGCCTTTCGGCAAAGCCCTCATGAATGGGATGAGTGGCCTTATAAAAGAGGTCCCAAGGAACTGCTTGGCTCTTTCCATCATATAATACACCAAGAAGTTACCGTTTATTAACCAGGAAATGGGGCTTCACCAGACACACCACCTGCCGGTGACTTGGTCTTGGACTTCCCAGTGTCCAGACAGAGAAATAAATGTCTGTTGTTTACAAGCCACCCAGTTTGTAGTATTTTATTATAGCAACCTCAACAAAGACATATAACATACACAAATTTCAGTATTTTAACACAATACTTGAAGCAACATACCTCACAAATGACCTTTCTTATTTACTATGATTAAAAATTATCAAATTTATCTACAAAAGCAGAGGTGTTACCTGTTAAGGGTAACTTTTAATATTTCCAGAGAGAATTGCATTGGATTCTAGTCTTAAGCAATAAACAGGAACAGGAGCAAGCCAGAGACCACCTTAACAGAAATATGATATTTCAAAAGGAAAAAGCAGAATCTGCAGGGTAGAAATGTATGGGAAAAAAATATGATGATTAGAGAGATGCAAGAAGTCTAACATAGCTAAAGCAGGAAGGAAAAGCATAAGGGGAAATTCAGAATTTTTTCATTCTATGAGCAACAACTAAATTTTACAATGAAAAGTATTGATCAAAATGGAATTCTATGAAGCCATGTTCAGTAACATTCACCCATAGTCCCAGCTTCTTGGAGGTTGAATTGGGAAGATCAATTGAGCTCAGGAGTTCTAATCTGACCTAAGCAATATAGCAAGACTCTATCTCAAAAAAAAAAAAAAAAAAATTTAATGAAAAACATCCAGGCGTGTTGGCTCATGTCTGTAATCCCAGCACTTTGAGATGGCTGAGGAGAGTGGGTAACTTGAGCCCAGGAGTTCAAGATCAGACTGAGTAATACAGCAAAAACCCATCTCTACTAAAAATTAATGAAAAACATTAGCCAGGATTGGGAGTGCACACCTGTAGTCCCAGCTACTCAGGAATTTGAGGTGGGAGGAGAGCTTGAACCTGAACCTGGGAGGTTGAGGCTGCAGTGGGCCATAATTGTGCTATTGCATTCTAACTGCCATTCTAACTGCCTGGCGTGAGATGGTATCTCTTTGTGGTTTTGATTTGCATTTCTCTAATGACCAGTGATGATGAGCTTTTTTTCATATGTTTGTTAGCCACGTAAATATTTTATTTTGAGAAGTGTCTGTTTGTATCCTTCACCCAGTTCTCGATGGGGTTGTTTGTTTTCTTCTTGTAACTTTGATTAAGTTCCTCGTTGATTCTGGATATTAGACCATTGTCAGAAGGGTAGCTTGCAAAATTGTTCTCCCATTCTGTAGGTTGCCTGTTCACTCTGATAATAATTTCTTTTGCTGTGTAGAAGCTATTTCATTTGATTAGATCCGATTTGCCAATTTTGCTTTTGTTGCCATTGCTTTTGGTGCTTTTGTCATGAGGTATTTGCCCATGCCTATGTCCTGAGGGGGATTGTCTAGGTTTTATTCTTGGGTTTTTATGGTTTTGAATCTTACATTTAAGTCTTTAATCTATCTTGAGTTAATTTCTGTATAAGGTGTAAGGAAGGGTTCCAGTTTCTGTTTTCTGCATATGGTTAGGCAGTTTTCCCAGCACCATTTATTAAATAAGAAATCCTTTCCCCATTGCTTGTTTCTGTCAGGTTTGTTGAAGATCAGATGACTGTAGATGTGTGGTGTTATTTCTGAGGTCTCTGTTCTTTTCCATTTGTCTATATATCTTTTTTGGTATTAGTACCATGCTGTTATGGTTACTGTAGCCTTGTGGTATAAAGTCAGGTAGCATGATGCCTCCCAATTGTCTTGGCTATGTGGGTTCTTTTTTGATTCTATATGAAATTTAAAGGAGTTTTTTTTTTTTTTAATTTTGCAAGGAAAGTCACTGGTAGCTTGATGAGAATAGTATTGAATCTATAAATTACTTTGGGCATTACAGCCATTTTCATGATGCTGATTCTACCTATCCAAGAGAATGGAATGTTTTACCAATTGTTTTTGTCTTCTCTTATTTTCTTGAGCAGTGGTTTGTATTTCTCCTTAAAGAGGTCCTTCATGTCCCTTGTAAGTTGTATTCGTAGGTATTTTATTCTCTTTGTAGTAATTTTGAATGGGAATTCACTCATGATTTGGCTCTCTGCTTGTCTATTGTTGGTATATAGAAATGCTTGTGATTTTTGCACATTAATTTTGTATCTTGAGACTTTGCTCAAGTTGCTTATCAGCTTTAGAAGCTTTGGGACTGAGATTATGGGGTTTTCTAAATATACAATCCTGTCATCTGCAAACAGGGATAATTTAACTTCCTCTCTTCCTATTTGAATACTCTTTATGTCTTTTTATTGCCCGATTGCCCTGTTCAGAACTTCCAGTGCTATGTTGAATAGGAGTGGTGAGAGAGAGCATCTTTGTCTTGTGCCGGTGGAAAAAAAATTTTTTTTTAAAAGAGAATTTTATGGTACTAAAAGAGGAAAAACAAGAGTTTTATTAAGAAATAAAATATATTCAAATTTGGCAAAGATAAAAATATATGGTTATGTTTTTGGAAAATGTTTAATAGAAATATATGTGTGCAGTATGATATAAAGTATAAGTTACATGAAAATGCAAGTAAAATAATGAAGAGGAAGCAAAAAAATCTACATTCTTAAAATCACAGCAATGGAACAAGGCAAGGAGGAGCTGACGTCTGACTTCTTGGGGCAGAGTTGTAACTAAATTCAGCTTGGGGAATGGTGCTTCTTGTGTTTCAATTATGATTTTTTTTTTTTTTTTTTGCTAATGACATTGTATTAGTCTGTTTTCATGCTGATATAAGGACATACCTGAGACTGGTTACTTTATAAAGAAAAGAGGTTTAAATGATTCGCAGTGTTGCAGGGCTGGGGAGGCCTCAAGAAACTTACAACTGTGGTAGAAGGGGAAGCAAACACATTCTTCTTCCCATGGGGGCAGGAAGGAGAAGTACGAGCAAAAGGGGGAAAAGCCCATTATAAAATCGTCAGATCTCATGAGAACTCACTCCCTATCACAAGAACAGCAGCATGGGGGTAACTGTCTCATTATTCAATTACCTCCCCCTAGTTCCCTCCCACAATCCCTGGGGATTTGGGGGACTACAATTCAAGATGAGATTTAGGTGGGGACACAGCAAAACAATATCAGACATTATGATGAGGAAAACTATGCAAATTAAGTATGCAACTAAAATCTTTCCGAATTCCTCTTCATCCCCAAATATCAAGCTAGCAGATTATATAGCATTCACTCCTGATGTTTCTCCTATTATGTTATTCCAACCATAATAATAGCAACAATTAAAAATTATAATACTAGCTAAAATCTGTTCTAAAATTACTATCTTACAGACACTGTTTTAAATATTTTGTATTGATTAACTCATTCATTGTCACAATAACTAAATAAGATAGTTTTATTATCCTCATTTTAGCAATGAAGATACTGAGACTCAAAGAAGTTGGGTAATTTTTCAAAGATCACAGAGCTAATGAGTGGCAGAGCTGGAATTCAAACTCATGAATTCTGCCTCCAGCACAAAAATCAGTAAACTGGACCCATAAATAAACTGTTTGTATATCCACACTTATTACCTATCTTGCCAGTGGCCTCTGCTTATGAAAGAAAACCATAGAGGGCTCAATAGGAGAGTCACAAGATCTGTGTGCCAAAGTAGTACACATGTCTCAGGAGTCTTACTCTTCCACAACATTTTCTCTTGTTCATGGGCCTAATTTCAAGGGTAGCTCTGGGGAGCCACACTTTTTTAAATGAGGCCCCCTACACCTGGTCCCAGCTGATACGAGCAAGTATGCATACATAAAATAAAGACTACCAGTACACAGATTAGCAGCAACTAGACTCTTACTAGAATTTGAACAAAGAAACACAGAGACTCAGGCAACTGAGGGTAAAGAAATATAATGCTCTGATACTATTGGCCACATGGAAACAGAGAAAACAAGAGCATCAGTTAGTATTCTGTGATTATTAGCAACAGCAGCTGTCTATATGTCAAAAAGAAAATGTAAGGAGACCGGGTAGTTCACATAATCAAAGAAAAGAATGGCGGCAACTCTGGAATCTCAGTATAAGGACTCAGGCATTCTCTGTAAATAAGGAATCAAGTCTCTCTATAATGTTACTACCAGAGGAGTTTCTCAGCTTTAATCACATTTAGCATGTCACTTCGCTCAAAATTAAAATTCCTGGGAAAATAGAATATTAACGCTTAGTTTAAGTCACATGAAATGCCTTGTCTGGAGCTGGGGACTATTGGCTATTTTCAGGAAGAAAAAGAAGTTACCTAAAAGAAAAAGTGGGGCTCTGTTTTTAAGGCAAAGAGGCTCTGAGAAAAAAATAACATTTTTCTCTATACTTTGTCAAAAGAGGGGAAAGAGAGAAAGCAAAGATGAGAAGATCATGTTCATGTGTCACTTGGGAATCAGTGAGAGATGAAAAGTAATTCAGCTTGAGAGACAGAGAGAAAGAAGTTTCATTTCTGACTCCATTTCCTGTGATGTCTGGTGTGTTTCATTTCCACTGTCTGTGAACTATCTTGTATCTTTGCAATAAATTCCACCTCAATTGAGCAAGCCTAAGTAAGTGTCTGGTTCTTGCACACAAACAGCCTCAACTAACAGAGCCAGCCATGTGCTAACATGAGGAATGAAGTGATCACTAAGAAAAAAAAAAATCTTCGTCATTGTCTAATGGGGAACATTATTATAAATCCCCAAATCAAATTAAATATAAAAAGCTAATGGAATGTAATAGATTATCCTTAAATAGAAACTGGTAGGTTCAAGACAGGCTTTTTGAAATACGTGATAACCAAATTTAAGTTTGGAGAATAGCTTGAAATGAGAAACTAAAGAAGGAAATAATAGAGTTTCAAGAAAAGAACATGTAAATAGACCAAAGACTTAATAGACCTTGGCACATGGGAGGCACAAGAAGTTCATTATGCTGGGAATAATGGTGAAACAGAGGAGAAGAAGGTTACTATGAGATGAGGCCTGCTAAGCTATTTGAATATCATGATTAAGAGAATGTGAGAGCTAGTTAAAAATTTTAATTTGATAATTATATTAGACAAAACAATTTTTCACATCATTTTTTTCAAATGTGTCAACTTCTTTTCATGGTAACTGACTTCTGGACAGCTCCATCTCCATGAGAAGCAAACCAGTCACTTATACTGGGAGGGTTACATGATCAGTTTATTGTACTTTCTGTCACTTGTGAACTTACATGAAAAAAATACATTGTGATGAGATAGAAGAGATTAAGAAATTAGGATGAATAGATAAATCAGGGGGACTACTATAGATGGAGATGCTCTTCTTTGAAATAAGATGAATTGAAAGGGTGAAATACAATATTCAAACTACTACAAGAGATTTACACACAAGATTCCATGCCAGAAGAGAGGAGGAATGTTACTTTGACCTTCTAAAAAGAATAGGTAGTAATTAGAAAAATATATGAAAATGATTCTTATAATTATGAGATTTCTAGCCTAAAAATTGGAGAGCAAAGCAGTTTAGGCATTCTACAATGTCTAAATTAAAATATAAATTGGATTAGTAGATAATATTAACATAGTTTTTAAAAAACATTTTATTTAATTTATAATTTTTTTTTTTAGAAATGGAATCTCACTCCATTGCTCAGGCTGGAAGTGCTGTGGCAAAATTATAGCTCATTGCAGCCTTGAACTGGACACAAGAAATTCTTACACCCAGGCTCCAAGTTGCTGAGATTACAGGCATGAGCCACTGTGCCCAGTTAATTATTTTATTATTTGTAGAGATGGGGTCTTACTATGTTGTCTGGGTTTATCTTGAACTCCTGGCCTTGAGCAGTCATCCAACCTTGGCCTCTCAAAGTGCTAGGATTATAGAAATGAGCCACAATGCTTGGCTAATATTAGTTATAAATAATACATGCAAATAGCTCAAAATTCAGAAATTACAAAAGGGCATACACCAGAATCAACAGTGCAATACTAAAGAAGTACAAAGTTGGAGGAGTGACACTACAGGACTTTAAGACTTGCTATGAAGCTATAGAAATTAAGGCAGCATAGTTATGGTGAAAAAAAAATAGATCAATGGAACAGAATAGAGAACCCAGAAATAGACCCACATAAATATACAGAGTTGCTTTTTGACAAAGGAGGGGAGGCAATACAATGAATTGTACAATACAATAAAATCTCTAACAAATAAAATTGAAACAAGTGGACATCCACATGTAAAATTAAAAAAATGAATCTAAACACAGACTTTACATCCATTACAAAAGTTACCTCAAAATAAATCACAGACCTCAATGTAAAATGCACAACTACAAAACTCCTAGAAGATAGCATAGAGAAAAATCTAGATGTCCATTGATTTGACAATGACTTTTTATATGTAATACTAAAGGCATAAAGATGAAAAGAAGAATTGCTAAGCTGGACTTCATTAAAATTAGAAATTTCTACTTTACAAAAGACGTGGTTGCTCATGAACAGGAAGAATCAATATTGTTAAAATAACTATAATTCCCAAAGGCGTTTAGAGATTCAATGCTATCAATCAAACTACCAATGAAATTCTTCACAGAACTAGAAAAAAAAACTGTTTTAAAATTCACTAAAACAGAGACCAAATAGCCAAGGACAATCTTAAGCAAAAAGAACAAAGCAGATGTCATCTTGCTACCTGACTTCAAACTACAAGGCTACAGTAACCAAAACAGCATGGTACTGGTTAAAAAGAAGAAGAAGAAGAAGAAGAAGGAAAGACATACAGACCAATGAAACAGAATATAGAGCCCAGATATAAGGCCTCACAACTTCAACTATATGATTTTCAACAAAGCTGACAAAAGCAACAAGTAAAGGTCTCATTATTCAATAAATGGTGTTGGCTAGCCGTAAGCAAAAGATTGAAACTAGACCCTTTTCATACACCATGTACAAAAATCAACTCAAGATGGATTACAGAATTAAATGTAAAACTCAAAACTAAAAGTTCTAGAGGACGACCTCGGCAATATCATTCTGGGCACAGAAACTTGCAAAGTTTTCATGCTGAAGATATCAAAAGCAATTGTAACAAAAGTAAGACTTGACAAATGAGATCTAATTAAACCTAAGAGCTTCTGCACAGCAAAAGAAACGATTGACAGAGTAAACAGCCTATAGAATGAGAAAAAAACATTTACAAACTATGCATCTGATAAAAATTTAATATCTAGCATCTATAAGGAATCTTTTTTATCCACACAAAAATAACCCCATTAAAAAGTGGGCAAAGGACATGAACAGACACTTTTCCAGAGGAAAATGTACATGAGGCCAACAATCCTATGGAGAAAAAAAAAAAAAACCTCAGTATCGCCGATCATTAGAGAAATACAAAGCATAACCACAATGAGATACACACCAGTCAGAATGGTTATTATTATTTTTTATTGCATTTTAGGTTTTAGGGTACATGTGCAAAACATGCAAGATAGTTGCATAGGTAGACACGTGGCAATGTGATTTGCTGTCTTCCTTCCCTTCACCCACATCTGGCATTTCTCCCTATGCTACTCCTCCCCAGCTCCCCCTCCCACTGTACCTCCCCTATATCCCCCAATAGACCCCAGTGTGTAGTGCTCCCCTCCCTGTGTCCATGTGTTCTCATTGTTCATCATCCACCTATGAGTGAGAATATGCGGTATTTGATTTTCTGTTCTTGTGTCAGTTTGCTGAGAATGATGTTCTTCAGATTCATCCATGTCCCTACAACAGACACGAACTTATCATTTCTGATGGCTGCATAATATTCCATGGTGTATATGTGCCACATTTTTCCAGTCCATTCTATCATCAATGGGCATTTGGGTTGGTTCTAGGTGTTTGCTATTGTAAACGGTGCTGCAATGAACATTTGTGTGCATGTGTCCTTATAGTAGACCGATTTATAGTCCTTTGGACATATACCCAGTAATGGGATTGCTGGGTCAAATTGAATTTCTATTTCAAGGGCTTTGAGGAATTGCCACACTGTCTTCCACAATGGTTGAACTAATTTACAGTCCCACCAGCAGTGTAAAAGTGTTCTTATTTCTCCACATCGTCTCCAGCATCTGTTGTCTCCAGATTTTTTAATGATCGCCAAGAATGACTATTATTAAAAAGTCAAAAATAGACTGATGAGGTTGTGGATAAGAAGGTCCACTCATACACTGTTGGAGAAAGTGGAAATTATTTCTTTTATTTAACTACATTTTAGGTTTTGGGGTACATGTGCAGAACATGCAAGACATTTGCATAGGTACACACATGGCAGTGTATTTTGCTGCCTTCCTCCCCTTCACCCAAATTTGGCATTTCTCCCCAAGTTATCCCTTCCCAGCTCCCCAACCCCCCCACTGTCCCTCCCCTCTTCCCCCCAATAGACCCCAGTGTTTGGTACTCCCTTCCCTGTGTCTATGTGTTCTCATTTTTCATCACCCACCTATGAGTGAAAATATATGGTATTTCATTTTCTGTTCTTGTGTCAGTTTGCTGAGAATGATGTTCTTCAGATTCATCCATGTCCCTACAAAGGACACAAACTCATCATTTTTTATTGCTGCATAATATTCCATGGTGTATATGTGCCACATTTTCCCAATCCAGTCTATCATCGATGGGCATTTGTGTTGGTTCCAGGTCTTTGCTGTTGTAAACAGTGCTGCAATGAACATTCATGTGCATGTGTCCTTATAGTAGAACGATTTATAGTCCTTTGTATATATACCCAGTAATGGGATTGCTGGGTCAATTGAAATTTCTATTTCTAAGGCCTTGAGGAATTGCCACACTGTCTTCCACAATGGTTGAACTAGTTTACACTTCCACCAACAGTGTAAAAGTGTTCCTATTTCTCCACATCCTCTCCAGCATCTGTTGTTTCCAGATTTTTAAATGATCGCCATTCTAACTGGCATGTGATGTTATCTCGGTGTGGTTTTGATTTGCATCTCTCTAATGACCAGTGATGATGACCGTTTTTTCATATGTTTTCTGGCCTCATGTATGTCTTCTTTTGTAAAGTGTCTGTTCAGAACCTTTGCCCATTTTTGAATGGGCTTGTTTGTTTTTTTTCCTGTAAATCTATTTGAGTTCTTTGTAAATTCTGGATATCAGCCCTTTGTCAGACGGGTGAACTGCAAAAATTTTTTCCCATTCTGTTGGTTGCTGATTCAGTATAGTGACTATTTCTTTTGCTGTGCAGAAGCTGTGGAGCTTGATTAGGTCCCATTTTTCTATTTTGGCTTTTGTTGCCAATGCTTTTGGTGTTTTGATCATGAGGTCCTTGCCTACTCCTACGTCCTGAATGGTTTTGCCTAGACTTTCTTCTAGGATTTTTATGGTGCCAGGTCTTATGTTTAAGTCTTCAATCCATCTGAAGTTAATTTTAGTGTAAGGTGTCAGGAAGGGGTCCAGTTTCTGCTTTCTGCACATGGTTAGCCAGTTTTCCCAACACCATTTATTAAACAGGGAATCCTCTCCCCATTGCTTGTTTTTGTCAGGTTTATCAAAGATTGTATGGTGGTAGATATGTTGTGTTGCCTCCGAGACCTCTGCTCTGTTCCATTGGTCTATATCTCTGTTTTGGTACCAGTACCATGCTGTTTTGATTACTGTAGCCTTGTAGTATAGTTTGAAATCCGGTAGTGTGATGCCCCCCGCTGTGTTCTTTTTGCTTAGAATTCACTTGGCTATGCGGGCTCTCTTTTGGTTCCATATGAAGTTCATGGTGTTTTTTTTCAGTTCTGTGAAGAAAGTCAATGGTAGCTTGATGGGGATACCGTTGATTCTGTAAATTACTTTGGGCAGTATAGCCATTTTCATGATATTAATTCTTCCTAACCATGAACGTGGAATGTTTCTCCACCTGTTTGTGTCCTCTCTTATTTTGTTGTAGTTTTCCCTGAAGAGGTCCCTTACGTTCCTTGTGAGTTGTATTCCTAGTTATTTTATTCTTTCTGTAGCAATTGTGAATGGCAGTTTGTTCTTGATTTGGCTCTCTTTAAGTCTGTTATTGGTGTAGAGGAATGCTTGCAATTTTTGCACATTGATTTTATATTCTAAGACTTTGCTGAAGTTGCTTATAAGTTTCAGGAGTTTTTGGGCTGAGGCGATGGGGTCTTCTAGGTATACTATTATGTCATCTGCCAATAGTGACAATTTGTCTGCCACCTTTCCTATTTGAATACCCTTTATTTCTTTTTCTTGCCTGATTGCTCTGGCTAGAACTTCCAGTACTATATTGAATAGGAGTGGTGAGAGAGGGCATCCTTGTCTAGTGCCGAATTTCAAAGGGAATGCTTCCAGTTTTTGCCCATTCAGTATAATATTGACTGTTGGTTTGTTGTAAATAGCTTTTGTTACTTTGAGATACATTCCATCGATACCGAGTTTATTGAGGGTTTTTAGCATAAAGGACTGTTCAATTTTGTCAAATGTCTTCTCTGCGTCAATTGAGATAATCATGTGGTTTTTGTTTTTGGTTCTGTTTATGTGATGAATTACGTTTATAGACTTGCGTATGTTGAACCAGCCTTGCATCCTCGGGATGAATCCTACTTGATCATGATGGATAAGTTTTTTGATGTGCTGTTCCAATTGGCTTGCCAGTATTTCATTGAAGATTTTTGCATCTATGTTCATCATGGATATTGGCCTGAAGTTTTCTTTTCTTGTTGAATCTCTGCCGGGTTTTGGTAACAGGATGATGTTGGTCTCATAAAATGATTTGGGAAGGATTCCCTCTTTTTGGATTATTTGGAATAGTTTCAGAAGGAATGGTACCAGCTCCTCTTTCTGTGTCTGGTAGAATTCGGCTGTGAACCCATCTGGACCTGGGCTTTTTTTGTGTGGTAGGCTCTTAATTGCTGCCTCAACTTCAAACCTTGCTATTGGTCTATTCATAGTTTCAGCTTCCTCCTGGTTTAGGCTTGGGAGGACACAGGAGTCCAGGAATTTATCCATTTCTTCCAGGTTTACTAGTTTATGAGCATAGAGTTGTTTGTAATATTCTCTGATGATGGTTTGAATTTCTGTGGAATCTGTGGTGATTTCCCCTTTATCATTTTTTATTGCATCTATTTGGTTGTTCTCTTTTCTTTTTTATCAGTCTGGCTAGTGGTCTATTTTGTTGATCTTTTCCAAAAATCAGCTCTTAGATTTATTGATTTTTTGAAGTTTTTTTTTGTGTCTCTATCTCCTTCAGTTCTGCTCTGATCTTAGTTATTTCTTATCTTCTGTTAGGTTTTGATATTTTTGATCTTGCTCCTCTAGCTCTTTCAATTTTGACGATAGGGTGTCAATTTTGGATCTCTCCACTCTTCTCATTTGGGCCCTTATTACTATATATTTTCCTCTGGAGACTGCTTTAAATGTGTCCCAGCGATTCTGGTATGTTTTGTCTTCATTCTCGTTGGTTTCAAAGAACTTCTTTATTTCTGCCTTCATTTCATTGTTTATCCAGTCAGCATTCAAGAGCAAGTTGTTCAGTTTCCATGAAGCAGTGAGGTTCTGGGTCTGTTTCTGAATTCTGAGTTCTAACTCGATTGCACTATGGTCTGAGAGACTGTTTGTTATGATTTCAGTTGTTTTGCATTTGCTGAGGAGTGATTTACTTCCAATTATGTGGTCAATTTTAGAGTAGGTGTGATGTGGTGGTGAGAAGAATGTGTATTCTGTGGATTTGGGGTGGAGAGTTCTGTAAATGTCTATCAGGTATGCTTGTTTCAGTTCTGAGTTCAAGTCCTGGATATCCTTGTTAATTTTCTGTCTGATTGATCTGTCTAATATTGACAGTGGAGTGTTAAGGCCTCCCACCATTATTTTGTGGGAGTCTAAGTCTCTTTGTAAGTCATTAAGAACTTGCCTTATATATCTGGGTGCTCTTGTATTGGGTCCATATATATTTAGAATCATTAGCTCTTCTTGTTGTATTGATCCTTTTACCATTATGTAATGTCCTTCTTTGTCTCTTTTGATCTTTGTTGCTTTAAAGTCTATTTTATCAGAGATGAGAATTGCAACTCCTGCTTTTTTTTGCTCTTCATTTGCTTGGTAAATCTTCCTCCATCCCTTTATTTTGAGCCTTTGTGTATCCTTGCATGTGAGATGGGTTTCCTGGATACAGCATACTGATGGGTTTTGTTTTTTTATCCAATTTGCCAGTCTGTGTCTTTTGATTGGTGCATTTAGCCCATTTACATTTAGGGTTAATATTGTTATGTTTGAATTTGATACTGCCATGTTGATTTTAGCTGGCTGTTTTGCCCGTTAGTTGATGTAGATTCTTCATTATGTTGATGCTCTTTAGCATTTAGTGTGATTTTGGAATGGCTGGTACTGGTTGTTTCTTTCTATGTATAGTGCCTCTTTCAGGAGCTCTCGTAAAGCAGGCCTGGTGGTGACAAAATCGCTGAGTACTTGCTTGTTCACAAAGGATTTTATTTTTCCTTCAGTTATGAAGCTCAGTTCGGCTGGATATGTAATTCTGGGTTGAAAGTTCTTTTCTTTAAGGATGTTGAATATTGGCCCCCACTCTCTTCTTGCTTGTAGAATTTCTGCTGAGAGATCTGCTGTGAGTCTGATGGGCTTTCCTTTGTGGGTGACCCGACCTTTCTCTCTGACTGCCCTTCGTATTTTCTCCTTCATTTCAACCCTGGTGAATCTGACGATTATGTGCCTTGGGGTTGCTCTTCTTGCAAAGTATCTTTGTGGTGTTCTCTGTATTTCCTGGACTTGAGTGTTGGCTTGCCTTGCTAGATTGGGGAAATTTTCCTGGATAATATTCTGAAGAGTATTTTCCAGCTTGAATTCGTTCTTTTCGTCCCCTTCTGGTACGCCTATCAAACGTAGGTTAGGTCTCTTCACATAATCCCACATTTCTTGGAGACTTTTTTCATTCCTTTTTGCATTTGTTTCTCTAATCTTGGTTTCTCGTTTTATTTCATTGAGTTGATCTTCGACTTCTGATATTCTTTCTTCTGCTTGGTCAATTCGGCTATTAAAACTTGTGCCTGCTTCGCGAAGTTCTCGTGTTGTGTTTTTCAGCTCCTTCAATTCATACATATTCCTCTCTAAGTTATCCATTCTTGTTATCATTTCCTCAAATCTTTTTTCAAGGTTCTTAGTTTCTTTGCATTGATTTAGAACATGTTCTTTTAGCTCACAGAAGTTTCTCATTACCCATTTTCTGAAGTCTAATTCTGTCATTTTGTTACAGTCATTCTCCATCCAGCTTTATTCTCTTGCTGGTGAGGAGTTTTGGTCCTTTGTTGTAGGCGAGGTGTTCTAGTTTCGGGTGTTTTCCTCCTTTTGTGCTGGTTTCTTCCCGTCTTTGTGGATTTATCCACCTCTCATCTGAGTGGTTGCTGACTTTTCGATTGGGTCTCTGAATGGATGCCCAGATTATTGATGATGAAGTATTTCTCTTTCTTAGTTTTCCTTTTAACTGTCTAGCCCCTCTGCTGTAAGCCTGCTGAGGTCCACTCCAGGTCCTGCTTGTCTGGGATACACCTGTAGCAGCTGCAGAACAGTGAGAGATGCTACCAGTTTCTTCTTCTGCTATCTTTGTCCCAGAATGATGCCCGCCTAATGTCAGTCTGATCAGTCCTTTTTGAGGTAACTCTGGATTTACAGGGGTCAGGGAGCTGCTTTAGGAGATGGTCTGCACTTTAAAGGACCTCAAGTGCTGAGCTATGAGCTCTGTTGTTCATTCAGGGCTGTTAGGATGCTACGTTTATGTCTGCTGCAGCAGAACTCTCAAAACCCATTTTTTTCCTCAGATTCTCTGTCTTGGGGAGTTGGGGCTTTCTTTATGAGTGTCTGTTGCACTATCCTGGCCAGCTAGGAGGCAGTCTAGTCACTATTTGCCTACTGAGGCTCCGCCCTGCTAATGTGGGGTCCACCCTGTTGCTGCGGGCTTTGCCCTGCAGCCACAGGCTCCACTGCAGGTCCGCCCTGCTGTGACAGGCTCCGCCCTACAGCGGAGTATCTCTGTTATGGCAGGTTGCCTCAGCAATGGCAGGCTGTGTCAGCAATGGGAGTGTACCTCAGTAGGGGCGGATTGCCTCAGTAATGGTGGACGCCCTTCCCCCACCGAGCTGCACCACCCTGGGTTCAGCTGTGCCCGCAGTGAAACTCTCCACCTGGAGCATTTCGAATTGCCATTTTGTTTGTCCCTGTGGGGTGAAACCCACCAAGCCTGATCTCCTGGCTCCCTGTCTCAGAGTGCCTTTCTTTTTTTTTTTTTAGTTGAAAGGATGGCTCTTTCCCAAGTGTTTCGGTCGCCCACTGTTAGGGCACCGGGATCTGTGTGTGTGATTTCCCGTGCAGCGACCCACTGCGCTGGCTCAAACGCCACTTCCCAGGAATCTCCTGGTCTGGCTCACTGTCCAAGTCCCGTTTAATCAGATGGATATGCTAATCTGCCCTCCCAAATCTCAGATTGCCGGTTTAGCAGGGCACCCGGACCAATGTGTTTTGTGCGGAGTGTTGTGGAGTGCCACTGTGCTGTGCCGCTGGCCGAAGTGACTGCAACAGCCAAAATGGCTGCGCTTGCGTCCCGTGTCTTTCCTACACCTGGAAATTTTCCCGTTCTGTGGGCAACAAGATCCATCTGGAAATGAGGCTTTGACTCACCCTCTGCGCGTTCATTGAGAACTGCGATCCTGAGTTGTTCTTACTGCGCCATCTTGAATCCTCCCTCGCCAAATTATTTCAACCATAGTGAAAAGCAGTGTGGTGATTTCTTGAAGAGCTAAAAACAGAACTATTAAAAAAAGAAAAAAGAAGAAAAAAAGAATGAGATCATGTTTTCTGCAGGAACATAGATGGAGTTGGAGGCCATCATCCTTAGAAAAATATCATAGAAACAGAACACCAAATATCACTGGTTCTCACATATAAGTAGGAGCAAAATGATGAGAACACATTGACACAAAGAGGAGAACAACAGACCCTAGGGAGGGCTTGTCAGAGGGTAGAGGGTGGGAGAAGGGGAAGGAGGGGGAGGAGGGAGAGGTGTAGAAAAAATAAACTATTAGGTTCTAGACTTAGTACCTGGGTGATAAAATAATCTGTATATCAAACCCCCAAGGCACTAGTTAACCTATAAATCAAACCTACACATGTACCCCTGAACTAAAGTAAAAATTTTAAAAAAAAGTTTTAAAGACATCATCTAGAGAATTCAAAGGGAAGCTAAAAACTAGAATAAAATGTTTGGAAAATATATATTTGATAAAGGATTGTTATCCAAAATATAAACAAAGAACTCTTAAAATTCCACAATAAGAGAAAAACTCTCATTTAAAATTTGCAAAGACCTTAACAAATGCTCACCAAAGAAGATACACAGATGCCAATAAGCATATGATAAGATGTTACACATCATATATCAGTGGGAAAATGTAAACTAAAACAACAAAGAGGTACCACTACACAATATTAGAAAGGCCAAAGTCTAGAACATTGATAATACCAAATGCTGATAAGGATGTGCAGTGACAGGAGCTCTCATTTATTTGTGGTGGGAATGCAAATTGTACAACCACTTTGGAAGACAGTTTGGCAGTTTCTTATCAAAGAGCATACTCTCTTACCATACAATCCAGCAACTATGCTCCTTGACAGTTAGCCAAAAGAATTGAAAACTTACATCCACAAACGTAAAAAATTGATATTTACAGCAGTTTTATTACTAATCACCCCAATTGTTGGAAGGAACCAATTTTTTTCTTCATTAGGTTAATGATAAATAAATGATGGTACATCTAAGCAATGTAATATTATTCAGCGCTAAAAAGAAAATGATGTTTCAAACCATTAAAATACGTGAAGGAAACTTAAATGCTCATTAAGTCAATGAAGGCAATCTGAAACGACAACATGTTGTATGATTTTGACCATATGATACTTAGGAAAAGGCAAAACAGTGGAGGAAGTGAAAAGATAAATGGTTGCCAGGGGCTATGGGGAAGGAAAGGTGAAAAAGTGGATAACAGAGGATTTTTAGAGCAGTGAGACTACTTTGGATGATACTCTAAGAGTAGGTGTATGTTACTATAAACTTGTTAAAAAACAACCCATATAATCATACTACACCAAGTGTGAACCCTAATGTAAACTATGGACTTTGGGTGAGAGTAATGTGTCAATGCAGCCTCATCAGTTGTAACATATGTACCACTCTGGTGGGGGATATTAATAATCGGGGAGGCTATGAATGTGTGGGGACAGGGAGTATAGGAGAAATCTCTGTAACTTCTGCTCAGTTTTGCCAGGAACCTAAAATTGCTTTATAAAAAATAGTCTATTTTTTGAAAAGGATACAGAGTGAACATTCTTCTCACTTCTGGCCCCGAGTCATCCAGATTTCTTCCCTAGAAACAATTTATACATTTTTATTTTATGCATAAAGTACACATTTTCTTTCATCGTTCTTATACAAATTATACTTTACAAAGAAGTCGGATCTTCTACTTTTAAAAACCCAACAAAGCATCAGTACTCACGGATCTTCTTTATTTTTATAGCAATGTATTATCCTATGTGCTGATGGACCATAATTTGTTTAAGCAGTCCTCCTATTTATGGTCATTTAGGGTACATAAAATGTTTTGCAATTCCCTGTATATTTATAGTTTATAATCCTGTGAATGCCAAAAAGAATTCAGACAATAATAATACAAGGTGCTATAAACATAGAAAGGTAGGCAGGCAGGTAGGTAGTTAGGTAGGTAGGTAGATAGATAGATAGATAGATAGATAGATAGATACATACATACATACATACATACATACATACATACATATTTTCCAAAATCTTAGCACCCAGAGACAACATATAACAACTGTTTATGAAACAAACTTCTAGACATCTTTCTTCACAGGAACAATTGGATATATATTAGAATAAGCATTTCTACCTTCTAGTCCAATAGTGGGAGAAGCAGAAAAATTAATGTAAAACAGTTTAGGCCTGGGTATATAATAAGAGAGGCTTTATAATGTAATCTAAAACAGGATAACAAGTAAGCTTTTCTTCTTATTATAATCCAATTTGCAAGAAATAGAGTCAAAGCCATATTTACAGAGATAGGTCAGTTTTTCCCATACTGCACATTAGTGAGATTGGAAAGAAATTTTACCTTGCAACTCTGCTTAATTGCTGTTTTGAGCTGAATCCAGTTTTCTAGTTCCCATTTCCTTCTATTTCTTGGTTGATTCTGGATTTTGCTGGAACATGCCCACAAATATATAACTATAACAGAGTACTTGAGAGGAAAATTTTCTGACTGCTGTGGATCAGTAAATATTCACATTCTTTCTTTATAGTTATACTTAGTTTGATACAGAGCTGTCTGATTTCAGATTTTAAGGTTAAAAATTATTTTCCTTAGAACTGCTAAGGTTTTGTTTCATTACCTTTCAACTTCCTAGTTTATTTTAGAAAATCTGTGCCTGTGTGAATCATGTAGTTTTACAGATGACATATTTTGATTTAAATTTGGGTGTATGTCTGTGATGATTTATAATAAGAAACCATCATGTCTGGGGATGATGTAATTTTCTCTTGGTTTTCTTTCTTGTCTTTTCAGAGAACTCCTATTTTTTAGATATTAAAACTTAAAGAATAACCTTTCATAATTTTTATCTCTTTATCTTTTTGTTCTACTTACTAACATATTTCTTCCACCATAATTCTAGCTTTTCTGATAAATTTTTTAATTCAAGAATTGTTCTCTGATTTTTTTTTCTTGGTCACAATGCATTGATATTTTTAAGAAATTGTTATTCAATACCTTTATGGATATCTTTTACTAGAACTTCATTATGTCTGGCTACTCTAGTGTTGGTTTGCTTTATTTTGCTTGGGTCTCCCTCTTTAATGGTAAAGAATTTCTTCAAATCCTTGATAATCCTTGATTCACTAGTTATAGTTGTGAGACATTAAACAGCTAACTGGGAGGTTTTAATTTCTGAACTGTTGACTTTTTCACTTGGTTTTAGGGTAATCAGAATGCTAGCCAACTTGTCTGGTGAGCATAAAATACAGAATATGGAGTTGTTTTCTTTAAGGCTATTCACTTTCTGCATAGAAGAAATCTCCATTCTCCTGCCTGCAGTGTTTTAAGACTGGAGGGAGGAGACATCTGGTTGAGTTATTACTTATTTTGGGTGAGAGAGTGGCTGTGAGTCAATTTCTCATATGCAAATATTCAAAAAGGCCTCCTGTTTTTAATCCACATTTTTCACTTTGTACTCTAGTTTCTCCTAGATCCAAGCCTTTAAGATTCTAAAAGGCAAATTGGACCCCTGTCCATACTCTGCATTACAGATATCAAACCCATGTATTTCTTTGATGTGCTACATGAATTATGCTTCCATCTGTTTTTTGTAATTTTCCGGATTTGTTGGAACCTCTTCATCCCTGAGGCACACTCTCTTGCTCCTCAACGTTTATGTATTACATATTTTTATCTACTATCTATCTAATCTATCTACTTCTGGAGGATTTGTATGTTTATCTCTTTTATGGCATTTCAGAAAGGTCTTCAGAGGAGAAAAGATAAACACGTGCTCTTTCTCTTCTCTCTCGTCTTCCATCAGAAGTCTCTGGTTTTTCTTTTCACTCTTAGAGTTTAGAAATAAGTATCACTAATATTTAAATCCCTGTTGGTCAACAATCACCTAGATGGTAAACACTTATTCCCAAATATCATCCGTAAAAAATATGATTTGGAATGACTGTATGCAGTACTAAGAATATTTACTTTTTGACAAACACCCACATTTATGCTAATAAAACAGTTCTTAAATACATTGAGAAATGCTGTTCTAGACAAACCAAAGTTTGACAAAATCTTGTTTAGAATAATTGAGCAGAGGTGGAAATTTCCAAATGACTAAGATATTTTTGATTATTTTCCAACACTGATAGCTAGAACGTTTATTATATAATAATTATTGTGGTTTGCAACATTTCTACTTTTATTTTCTTTTTCCGTCATTATAACTGATCAATTTTTTAAAACTATTGTACGAGCATGTAAAAAGGTTTAAACACATTAAAAAATTTTAACATGTTTATTAGATGAATATTAATTATAGTAAATTATTTAAAATACTTATTACTTATAATCTGTGTTCCAAATTTATCAAGAAATCAAAAGGTATGTTAATATTTTCGGTTAATTCTTCTTAAAATACCATAACTTAGCTTTAACTATTTCTCTGTTGTATGATTTGAAACATGTAAGTTTATTACATGCTTATACAAAAGGATAATTATTTTTATCATATTCTTTGTCATTACTTTTAAAGTAATTGGTTTCTTTATTTATATATTATGCTTTTAACTTTAATTCAACTTATAAAATCCTAATAATTTTATTACTGATTATTGTCAGGTTTGTTTTTTTATTTTTGTTCTTATAAACTTTGAGTTATTTCATTTGTGTGGTAATTGCTTTTGTTATTGACTCAATTTTACATATATATATAATTATGTTTACCTGAAGATATATACTACATATTTTACATATATTACATTATATATGTGTATTTTTACTGTAAATAATTTTTTTTCTGTCTTTGGCAAAAACTCTTTACTTTTACATTTTCCTCTTTAATAATTCAGGTATATGCAGTCTTTGTTGTTCATTTTTTAAGAAAAGGTAAGTACTTTCAAAACTTTTACTTAATATTTTTCTTTAATTATACTAAGAAATTGAAATAGTGCCTACTAATTTCTCAGTATGAAAAAAATATATGTTAGCTCACTTTTTAAATAAATGGTTATGCTTTGTTTTGCTTTGTTTTGTTTAGTTATGATTCTGAATGATGCATATAAATCTAGATATTTGGGTTTCTGTTGTGGTTTGTATCTACACATTTGGGTACTTGGGATTTGGGATATCAATATATTTCTTAAAAATTCTTGAGTTCAACTGTACTATGTATACCATTATTATCAGGGGAATAATAAAATCTATATATACACTCATGAAACATTTATTTTGACTGATGAAGTGTTAACATCCATTCTTTCTTTCACTGATCTTTGAGGTAAGATCAAGATATTTTCTTTGGTCTCCTGATTGAGGTTCCTATTGTTTGAAGCAAAAATTATGCCTGTAAAGTTCTGTCTACTATTTTGGGTTTGGATTAATTTAGAATTGATTATCTTGATGAGATCTGCAAAGCAATATGCACAGAATTGAATATGTTTTCACTTTTTCTACCTTACAGAAGGTTGAATATCTTTTATTATAATTTACTTTTTCAGTCTTCTTAAAGTATTCAACAGTTTTCATAGAGACAAATACTTGGCTTACATTTATTAGTTGAACTATCACTTATCCTATGTAACTACCAAGAAAAGTACAAAGTTTTAGGAACAAACAGAACGAAATGTTATTGTACACCTCAGCTGATAGAAGCAGAAATAAATGATTATTAGCATGAAAGCTACTAGCTGCCAGCATCAGGCAGTATGCCTTACAAAAAAATGAGGATCTGGAAAAAGTAGAGGCCAATAAATTGATTGACTTTTGCATAACTACCGTTTATCTAAAATCCAAATAATATATTATCTTGATGACTTCATTCAGGTGTACTTCAACCATTGAATACATGGATACATTTTGTTACTGTTCATTATTTTTCCCAACAACTTGAGTTGCTACATATGAGAGTAACAAGGCAGCACATCACAGAAATGTTATTAAAAGATGTTATTTGTGAAGATAACAGTTCAGTTGAAAAGGGCAACTATTCACTGGTACAAGAAATTGTGCTAAAAAATTTGCTAAAGCATCTTATCCCATATTTCCTACAGTGTGATCATGAAAGGGAACATATGACTCTTCACAAAGAGATATTGTTGTAAAAGTTTTGAGGATATTTTTAGTAAAATTTCTCTAACAGGTAAAAGTGTCAGATTGAATGAAACATTTTTTTAATAATGAATTCTTTTAAATCAAAATACTTATATTTGGCATAGACTTAATTATGTACATCTCCAAATTCATCAAATGAAAATTTGATACTTACTTTGACAAATGACAATTGAATTTCCTCTCAATATCTGAAGTTTCCATATACCACATATCTTTAAGAAGAAAAACATAATATTATTGTCAACCCATATTTGGAGTCTAAATAAAATAGATAACTTATTGTCTTAAACAGTGGAATAATGTTTTTTGGTATTTACTACTGTTACCAGTAAAAAGCCGATGTTACAATGATCTCTGCTAGGCTGCAGGGTTGTGGAGAAATATAAGATGCTCCTGTTCTATGTCCACTAACAGTCTCATTAAAACAAAAAAGCAAACACTCATGAGAAGTTAATAAACAACTCAAGAGTATAGGATAAATACCAACCATGCAGTCTAGAAAATGTGGTGTCAAATAATTACCATCTCCACATGCTAACTCACTCAAAATGTAACATGTAATTATACCTATAAAACATCAATCCACATTCTGTTAAGGATTTAATAACTTAATTTCTTAGTGGTTCCAGGTGTTTTGCATTTTACCTATGTGACAGTTGAAATAATGTATGCCACTTCTGTGTTAGGCATAGATCAGTTCATGAAACAGCTATGTAAAAACATATGTACCCTTCATTGTGCCTGGTAATTTTACAATTTATGGCCCTTGTAAACGAAGCATCCAAATGGTATCTTGATATTCTTTATAATAATAAACCAAACACAGTTACAATTGATATTTTCCCTGGATTAATTTGTTCATTCCATGATCTATATCTCACTCTTATCTGTTCCATGTAAGAACCCTTTGTTCTACAAGATTTTTTTTCTTGCAGTATTGATCCTTATTGATCTTAACCTAGTACAATAGTGAATAATTAAATATTTTCTAAAAGAAACGAGTATTTCCCTCTTTTAATATGACCTTCACCCGATGTTCAAATAGTTCCTGCGTTAGTGAGGAATCTTTTTGGTGCAAACTTGACCTCTGTTGTCCTACTTTGAAAATGCACTTGATTTCTAACAAGAGCTTTTAGAAATGTAACAGTGCTGATTTGTTAGATAATGAAATCCAAATTGTTCTAGAAAAAGGTGCAATTATACAGCATGTAATACACAAATAAATTGACTTAATGTTACATTATAATGAAAACTGTGCAAAATCCTCTACACAGCACAATAAAATAATAAAAAGTAATAGAACAGGTAATAGATGTAAAATAAATGCTAAAAAAAGTAGTTCAAATCATTTTCATACCAGTCAAAAGATACTGAGGAGGGCGCATCCAATCACAATAAAACACCAGAATGAAACACTTCTAAATAGTAATATAAATTTTTGTGGACACTTCATGTCCCATGATGTGGAATTGACATATAGTTTGATTTTCTTTTTCCTAATGTAAGCCACAGTTTTACAGTCCTAGTGAAAACATTTTATTGCTGGGGATGTATTAGACATGGTTCATTTCCTTTCTCAGTATGGCTTTAATTTTCCACATCCATGGCTTGACACAGACCCAAACACCAGAAGATGGTTGTCTGCTATAAACTGTTTGGTTTTCTTTGATTGCTTTACAATTTAATCTATAGTTCATTCCATTAACCCTTTCCATTTTAATGCTGCCAAGTTTTCCAGCTACTTAATATAAAGATAAACTTCCCCAAACATTTATGTTTATTCTGGTTTCTCATGCCTAGAGAATTATGTGCTGTGAGGGGAAAAAAGAAAGGAAATGTTTCTTTCCTAGTTAACTTTTTAGAGGCCCTGGGTAATTGCAAAATAATTGGCATTTTACGATGAAGAAGGGGTTCCCTTTTGCTTCATAATACATTCATCATTATTCATTCATTGGGTTTGGTTATATTCATACTGATCTGCTGAGCCAAGAAAGTGCCACTGTCATTCTAACTTTCTCCTCAAATCCCTGATCTTTCGGAGGGTGTGGGGTTGAAGGCAGGGAGGGGGAATCGTTTCCCGGCTGCAGTGTTGTCACATCCGATATCCTGTTCCTTCCGGCAGAGAAAGTGTATCTGGGAGGGTCACAGGATCAGCCTGTGCCTCGGGGCGGCTCGCCTCAAGTACAAAAGACTCGACTCAACTCACGTTAGTCTTCTAGGTGGCCTATCGGCGGTGACGGACTGCCAGCTCGGGCTGTGGGCGAGCAGTGATGACTGCCTTGAAATGCTAAGTGCTTAATTAAGGACCTTTCATATCAGTTATTGAGGCCTCCATCTCCCATAGCCCTGGGCATTGTACTTTACCAAGAGCCCCCTGGAGCCAGAGCCAACTTTATTGCAGTGACAAGTAGAGAAAAAGAGAGAGAGAAACAAGTGGTTTCAATCCTCTCACAGCATTCCCCAAATCTAAATACAATCCGACAGCTGACTAGTCATCGTTGGCCGACTCCTAAAAATATACTTTTTTCATGTTCATGAAAATACGGCAAACTTGTGTCGCACTCTCAGTGATGGATCGTGGAGTTCTCCTCTGAGAAGAACAATCTCATTGCAGGCAGCCGCATAGCAACCACTTGGCAAATGCTGTTCTTTCCCTTTGCTCACCCAGACCGCTGCACCTCACGGAGGTTATATTTTTTTAAAGATGCAAAGATGGTTTCATCTGATGCCTTTTCACCCCCCAGCCCTGTTTTCAATAGCACTGATATTATTTTTAACATTCATTATGTTAAAATATTCTATGATAGTGAACATTCTGCCTATAGATTATAAACTATTTTGCTCTTTTAGAGTGATACATCTAAGTTAACTACTTATAAAGACTTCTGTGTAACTCCGTTGTCAAATAGGTGTAAAGTTATCAAATAATGTGAGGTAAGTAAACAAAAAGAACAAAAAAGCTACAGCTGCTAATGGTATCTGCTATGTTGGTTAATGGCAAAATAACTGATTACTGACAGGTAAAATGTAATTTTTTTTCCAGCTATAAGTGACAAAGAAAAATAAATATTTAAGATGTACAATGTAAAGTTTTGATATACATTGGATAATGATTACCAGTCAAGCTAATTAACATATCTATCACCTCACATAGTTACCATTTGCGTGTATATGTGTGTTAAAAACACTTAATATCTACTCACTTATCAAATATCAAGTCTACAATGCATTATTATTAACTGTAGTCATCATACTGTACAACACATCTCTCAAACTCATTCATATAACTGACCTTTCATACCCTTTGCCCAACATCTCCATTTCCTCCACCTCCCAGGCCCTGTTAACTACCATTCTACTCTTCTATGAGTTTGCTCTTTTTAGATTTCTTACCTAAGTGAGATCATGCACTATTTGTCTTTCAGTGTCGGGCTTATTGCACTTAGCATAATGTCCCCCAGATTCATCCAAGTTGTTGCAAATAGCAGGATTTTCTTCTTCTTCTTCTTTTTTTTTTTGAAGCAGAGTTTCGCTCTTGTTACCCAGGCTGGAGTGCAATGGCGCGATCTTGGCTCACCGCAACCTCCGCCTCCTGGGTTCAGGCAATTCTCCTGCCTCAGCCTCCTGAGTAGCTGGGATTACAGGCACAGGCCACCATGCCCAGCTAATTTTTTGTATTTTTAGTAGAGACGGGGTTTCACCTTGTTGACCAGGATGGTCTCGATCTCTTAACCTCGTGATCCACCCACCTCGGCCTCCCAAAGTGCTGGGATTACAGGCTTGAGCCACCGCGTCCGGCCGATTTTCGTCTCTTTTAAGGGTAAACTACACTCATACATATGTGGCACATTTTCTTTATTCATTCGTTAATGAACACTTAGGGTTGTTTCCGTATCTTGGCTTTCGTGAATAATGCTGCAATAAGTATGAGAGTAAAATGCAACTTTTTTTTAAGTACAGAATGAGGAACATAGATTGCCTACAAACCTGATCAAGTAAAAATAAAATCCTTTATTCACATAAAAAAACATAAACTACTGTTGATTAAATGACACATTTAATAAAAGTATATGTATATTTAAAATAGCAGATTGTCAGTAAATGACTTTTGTCTGTAACTTGAAATGAACAGATCCTGGCAAAGACAGCATCTGTAAAACAATGTGTTTGACACCACACTGCAGTACTGATGCAGCCAATCCAAATTTCTTGAGCCAAAGGACACCTAAAATGTTTGGGGATCACTTTCTCTACTCTGCATAGAGCCACATGAAAAGATTTTTCTGAACATTGGAATGTCTCCAAATCAAATGCTAACCACCACTATCTTTTTGTACACTTTGGGTTCATTTAATTAATTTATTTTTTATTCTTTATTCTTTATTTCTTTATTGAAAGGAATCTTGCTCTGTCTCCCAGTCTAGAGTGCAGAGGTGCAATCTCAGCTCACTCCAATCTCTGCCTCCCAGGTTCAAGCAATTCTCTGCCTGAGCCTCCTGAGTAGCTGGGATTACAGGTGCCCACCACCATGCCTGGAGAAATTTTGTATTTTTAGTAAAGGCAGGTTTCACCGTCTTGGCCAGGCTGGTCTTGAACTCCTGACCTCATGATCCACCCACCTTGACCTCCCAAAGTGCTGGGATTACAGGTGTGAGTCACAGTGTGCCCGGCCTAGTTTTTTATTCTTTCACTGAGAAGTGTATATATATATAATTGTCATAATTATACACATATAAATGGATGCATATTAATTTCTAGAAAGTAATAATATACTTATGTTATATTTTTCAGGCAAAATAAAGTAGCCTTGTGAACAACAATTCATGAAATTAAGCCTCTGGAGACAGATGGAATTTCAATATAGACACTGTCTATGGTTCTAAATGATCAGGTTAATAGAAGGATTGGGACGAGGGTCATAATATCATCTCTTATTTGTTTCAAGGATGACTAAGAGAGGGCAGTTTAGTGGTTTATGAATCAGTCAAAAGTGGATTTTAACTGTAAAGGTGTCAGCCTTCGTACTGTGCACACCCACCAAATTTTAATATTTTTACCTTGGGATACTGAGAAAAACTACCCACTTGGAAGAGCATTTTATCTAAACTTATGCCTCAGCACATAAACCTCAATCTCTGCTTCTCCATACATCCTGATGTTGTTAGGATTAGTCATGACATTTTGGGCGACAGAAATGACCAGAGCAAGTCAGAGCAATACTTCCTCCCAAACTGAATATTTATCCCAGCCTCATATTTCCATGCTAGAATTCCAGCAAATTAAATTGCTAAGGTAATTGCCTTAAATCTTGGTCCATAGAAACATATATAGCTTAATATCTACAGAAAAGAGGAAGCAAGAAATTTACTTCAGGAAAGAAACATTCAAAAATATTAGAATACATGTGTTTGCAGTAATTTACTTGTATAGTAAAATCCTATAATTATGTAGAATCTGTTCTTTGAATAGGTCAGTCCACAGATACTATTGCTTTGCTATTAATTGTAAAGATGGGGAATCTTGAGTTTGTAACGGAGAACTTGATACTATCTAGCATCTCCTTTAATATTGTCAAGCAGCGTAGATTAACATTGAAGGGCTGGTGAGAATATCAAAGAAAATAAAACATGAAAATTCCTAAGACACACATAGTGAACTGATAAATATTACTTTTCCTTCTAATAGAGAAAAAATAAATAATCTAAGTTCTCCTAAATTTGTTTCATGTATTAGAGAGATGAGTAGCTATCTCAAGACATTTAAGAGATATGGTAGCATATCTCAACTATATGTACCTTAAAGGGAATATTTTAGAATTTAAAAAAATCCAGATTTATTTTCTATACTGCTATTAGAATTCAGCAGATAATAGTTGAGTTTTCCATATCTCTTTTGTTAGGTTTAAGGACATGGTATATTGGGCTGAATAGTAAATAGTAACTGGTTTAGCTATGACTTAGCTATATAGCAAAGGGCAAAATATTGGTCCTCGTGTTCCAATAAGATGATGATCTGACAGACGTAGATGTCCACAGAGAAAAGACAATGTGAAGACACACAGTGAGGAAAACAACCATATTACTGGTGTGATACATCAACAGCCCAAGGAATGAGGATTTCTGGCAAACATCAGAAGCTAGAAGAGGCAAGGAAGGGCTCTCCCCTAGAGCTGTCAGAGAGAGTATGGCCCTGTCACCCCCTTAATTTCTGACTCCTACCTATAGAATACTGAGAAAATAACTTTTTTTGTTGCTTTAGGTCAAACACACACACACACACACAATGGTCTGGCTGGATTCGAGCTGAGTCACAAAGGTATTACCTTAATCACTCATTTGAAATATTCTTCTCAAGTAAATACCTTCCTAAGTGACAGAATCAAATATTTTTTTTTGTGGGGTGAGGCAGCATGTTGGTGCCACCGGGATAGAGATAAGAAATATTTTAGAGACACTAGATAATTGGGTGGTAGTGGGATAATGAGGAAATAATTAAACTTTCCAAGAAAGAAGCAGATATTATCATTTTAAATTGGTTTATAAAGTAGGACTCTTTTTTTAGCATCAACATCTGACACATGCATGCTTGTATTAGTCATAGAAACACCCAGCATCTTCGTTTACCTAGCCATAAAAGAAAGTTCAAACCACAATTTGACATTCGAATTTTAGTTGGAACTAAAGAGCAATTGCAGAAAATGATTTCTGAACAATTTAATTCTTATCTTGAAGTCAAATAGGTCCCAATAAGTCAGAAAGGTTTTTTTTATGATTTTAACACTGAATTGTTAAATAAAAAATAAACACAAAATTAAAGAAGATAATTCACAAAATCCAAATCATACTGATTTCCTTTCCATTTCAATTTACTTGCATCTCAATTTACAGTATGACACAACTTGCTTTTTTGTATCAAAGTGTATAAATGCTAAGCTGTTTATTTTCTTACGTACTATTTTATTTGCTTATAAAATGTTTACTCAAGTTAAATTCTTTGCATAGAATTTAACCTGACTCCCTAAAATCATCAGTGTCTACATATTTAGAGGAAAACACAATATTTTAAATTATTCATTTGCATTTAGTGATATTTTGTAATCATGTAAAGAGAAATCCAAAAATGTCAAATGAAGTTCTACTCTTAAAACTTAATTTGGACAGTAATTTTCTGACATATTGTCATAAACAGGAAAAAAAGAGGGACGATTTTAGTTGTGTCCATTGTTTTGCTTGTAAAAAAAAATGTTGAAGGTATTACATTAAACAAGGTAGAAAATGGATGAAGTAGTACTTTTGAATCAGACCAAATTCTGGTGGAGAAATAGAATTCTGGGGTATAATTTTATTCCAGAGGAAAGAGAACAATAGGGAAAAGAGAGAGAGAGAGAGAGATCACTAAAAAGATTATTGATAATTCAAAGACGCAGTGTTTGCACTCACTCAGCAGTGTGATACTGACAATTATTAACTACAAAACTGTGGTCACAGCATAAGGGTAAATAAGCTATCACCATGGAGCTGAGTGGTGGGGTGGCGTTCCACTGGAATGTATTTTCCTGCAGCAGGCTCTACCTGATGACAGCTACAATCAAGAGTGGCTGCAGGCAGCTGCTTTGCTCCAGGCCACATTCAATTATGTCGGACTGCATTAGTCCCTGGCGAAGCTGTCACCTTCTAGCCTGTGAAGTGATAGCGTAAAGAGGATCCTGAAGTCTCTCCAGTCCCTTGCTTCAGGTTTCAAGGGGGGAGGAAGGGAAACAATGTGGGGGTAAAAAAGACCATTAGTACTCTGACTGCTTGCAGCATTCATTTTGCTCTCTGCATAGGAAAAAAAAATAGCTTAGGTGAGCTGGATTCAAGAAGTTGTCTTGTGTTGGATAATTGCAGAGCTATTTTCTTTTTCTCTCCAGCAAGTAGCACTTTTTCACAAGGTAGTGCCAGAAGAGTGTCCTACTTTTAGTTAGGATTTGAGATTACCTGTGGCTCAACCTTCTCAGTAGATAGTGGTGCACTGGAATATATTTTCTAATATATATTTCCAAAGATTCTCTAGCAGTCAAGATCTGCAACTGTGGAATATTTGTCTTTTTTCCTAAGCTTTCCAGAACTTTTATGTTAGATTGTTAGATGACTGTTGCAATTTCTTTCCTAAGGGGCTGCTTGATGTTTGGAGCCAAAGAGAAACTAGCTCAGGTTATTCTGGGAAGTTATTTGGGGGCATAATCTATTTTTGATGATTAATCATAGCCAGAAGAGTTTGTCGCCTTTACCATTCTACACTCACTGTCTAAAGGATGATTGAGATAGAGAGTTTCAAGGTTAAGTCAGTATTTTTATTTCTACACAGAACATGTAACTCTCAGAGTTGAATGGGGTTGTAGTAACTCGGCATTTCATTAAAATGTCTATTTAAGTACCACTATCCAGTGAAATCGGTAGGGAGATAGAAGTTGTTCACTGAAGGCACTGTATAAATTCCAGACACTGTGGTGTTGAGATGTGTTGTTGTTTCTCAAGATATCATCTAGTTGGAGGAAAAACATAATCTCTAAAATACTGAAGATCAATTTTAAAGCATACGGAAAACTTCCCTATGACTGATTGTGTAACACTGAACAAGTATGTTAACCTCTCTCTCTGCATTTTTGTGTTGAAAAAACAAGGATAAGGATGTATCCAGGGAAGATTATGATGGCATCAAAATTACATGTTTAATAGCACTTCCAAATAAATTAGACAAAAAAGTACATAAATTCTGAATTTTCCAGAATATTTTGCTAATTTTCTTTTTTGTTCATCTGAAAATGTTTTTAAAAATCTTTATTATTTCATATTGGTAACTGGGCATTCTGTGATGACATCGTTATAGCAAGTGATTATTTAAAGAACATTTACTAAATGTTCAGTATCACCATGGTCATAAGTGTACAGACCTCTTAATGTGGGTATTTATAAGTTGATATTCTTTACAATATAGATTCACTGTGTTATTTAGATTACCCTGGGCAGAGGAGCTGCAATAGCTTTGCAAGGCTGCAGAAATCTGGCTTCTTAGTGACTCAAAAGACAAATAAATAAAAGCAAGTACCAAAATATCCTGGACTAGGATCCCAATATGTCTCTGGCATCCTGTGAGGTCTTATGCAAACACCTCACCTCTCCAGCAATTGAATGCCTGGCTTAATGAGTCTTCTTCCAAATTCTAGTCTTCCATACTTAAAATATCATTCTGTTGCAAGAAAAATGCTTCCTTCTGGCCCCCCTTCTTCTCAAGGTTTATGAGAAATTTTATTAAATACCCGAAAATTATCTTTTTTATTTCTAATAGAGACAGAGTCTTGCTATGTTGCCCAGTCTGGTCAGGGATTACTGAACTGAAGTAATTCTCCTGTCTTGGACTCCCAAAGTGCTAAAAGTACAGGTGTGAGTCATTGTGCCTGGCCAATTGGTGACTTTCAAAACCAAACTCCCAACTAGAATAAGAAAACCTCTTTTTTTTTTTTGTAACATATAGGGGGAATAATATAGAGATCTTTGCAAGAATTTCTGAAGTTGCATACTTTTTATATCCACTTTTCTATGCCTTTCTTGTCTTGGTCTATGGCCCTAGAGTTTTGTTGTCAGGGTGGTTGTACATGGAGCTACACTGATTATTCAATATGGAGGAATGTGGGAGAAGAAAACCATAAAGCCCCATCTGTGAACCTGAGGCATTAAGAACATACAATCAGGCAAGTTAATACAGAAACAGAAAACCAAATGTTGCTTGTTCTCACTTATAAGTGGGAGCTAAACATTGGGTACACAGGGACATAAATGTGGGAACATCTTTAGACATTGGGGACTACTAGACATTGAGGAAGGGCTGAAAAACTACTCATCAGATACTATGCTCACTGGCTTTGTGATGGGACCATTTGTACCCCAAACTTCAGCATCACACAACATGCCCATGCAAAAAGTCTGCATATGTACCCCCGAGTCTAAAATGAAAGCTGCAAATTAAAAATATATATATACATCACACAACCAGAGAGCCATTTCACAGAATCTCAATTACCCACCCTTTTAGATATAGATAAGCCTCACAGCTAGGACACACATTCCTCTATCTTGCTCCCAAAGATGCCTTTTATTGGCTAACTTATCCTGTTTATGATGAATCAGACCTAAAATACAGCTCACAGTTTAGTGTTCTGAGGATATTTATACCAAAAGGTCAAGCATAGAATAGAGTGTACAGTTGCACATAAGAATAAATGCACCACAAACTCAAAACCATTAGCACTTCTCCTGTAATCATGGTCACATTGAAAATACCAGGGTGACTCTCATATGAGAAACACAATACCTTTTATTTATTTATTTATTTTTTATTTATTCATTTTACTATGGCATAATTTCTCAGCTGCCAAAAGTTTTAGTATGCCCTTTTATCGCAGAAAAATGAAGTAGATGCCATCCTTAATAGAATGAGACTTCACTGTATCTCTAAAGTAACAAGCACCCAACAACATGCTCTTCTACATGAAAAATAACCATGGTTGTAATACAACCATATTGATTCTCTGAAATCTTTTTTTATCTTAGGGAGTCAAACTGTAAAAAATAAACTGGGAAAAGTATTTTCACCCTTTAAAACAAGTTCCTGAGAAGTAAATACAAAAAAAATTGTGCTTTATTTTTTATAATTTGAAGGTGATAATAAGCCATGAGTCTCAGACACACACTCCACTCCTCGCGTTAGTGAGTTTGTATCTGTACAAATCAGGATGACCTTACTGAGGTTAAAGGAAGTGGGGCATGAGGATTGGAAAAGGGAGAACTGAAATGTGGGAGATCCTGGGACTGAAGTGATACATTAAGGTAAAGAGAGGGGAGCAAACAGGCTGGGGAAGAGAAGCAGGAGGAGCATCTTGTCTACAGTGGAGAAGCCATGATCAAGAAAGCTAAACCTTGGGGTATTATAAGGCATGGTGGGAGAGAGGAGGCAAAATGAGACTTATAGGTAGTTAACAGAAACCACTGGATTCTCCAGGGCATTCACTGAACACAACTTACTTTCTGATTTGCCTTGCCCGATTTTTCTTTGGTAGATCTAGAATTGTCTATTTTTGAGCAGAGATGTGTCGAACATATTTTGGAAATGAGAATGAAATGAATAAAAGTATAATTTACAAAACATACATTATGACAGAAATTAATAGCATGGATGTGTAAATATACGTATATTATGTATAAGTACTTCTATATACATATTATATATACATATACTTAGATATATACTTATATGTACCTATTATATATACATATACTTAGATATATACTTATATGTACATATATACTTACTATTTATGTGTGTGTATATATACTATATATATTCAGGTGTACTCCCTACATGTCAAAGGTAGAAATTATTTTTCATATTGATAAATAGTTTTGGACAAAATGTTCTTGTTAATATTTGCTTTGGAGAGTTTTCAAAACAATTGTAACATTAAAAGCATTCAATGTTTATTAATTAAAGACTATCTTAAAATACATGAGACAGATTCTTGAATATAACAGTGTGCAGAACTTTAATGACTAGCAACAATGCGCTTTTAAGTTTAAAATACTGCTTTCAAAAGTTGTCTTTCCACATGCCATGGCATTCCATATGCATAAATATATGGTATTTATTCAACGGCTCAAAGTTAAGAACAATGGTTTTGAGAACATGAAAAATCTTGTTCTCTATGTTTTCTCAGACATTTATGAAGGCAGGTATAGATTGAGTATTGATATGTATCTGTAGTGAAGTATTAAGCTCAGCAGAGCACACAGAGATCAAACTCTTCTTGTTTGCCCAGATGAGCAGCAGTCAAATGTTTTCATCATTGGATTTTGTGAAGAGGCTGTTGATTAATCATGTGAAGGTTCCTATAGCCTTAGCAACTGGCTGAAGAAATAAGCCAGGATGATCAGAGCAATGTGCACTTTCCAGGGAATTTCAAAAGACATGCTTAATAGAAACTCCTTGAGTTAAAAAGAAAATGGTTTCAATAACAGTTTTACCTTTGAATGAAAGTAAATATATAGTATATATAATGGGATTTTAAAAATAAACCAGATATCAAAGTTTCTTATGATCTTTTGCTTTCTTTTTGTTTCTTTTAAGTCACTAAGATATTTACAAAGATGATTTATCTAATTTTCAACATGGTTAAAACAATTCTGCATAGATACTAAGTGTGCTGTCACTTCAAAATGGTTTTACTTAATATATATGGCAGACAAATAATTTCCATTTAAAAAATATTTTTCAGTGACCAATCCATAATTTTTTTTCTGAATATGATTTATTCTTTTTAAAATCCAAATAACTGTAACTCACTTCAGAAATATAATCCATTAACAGGTCCACAATCCCTTACTTCAAACATGGAGCCAAATGTATTCTGTAATTCAAAATTTGCAAAATTTTAAATGCAAATATACTGTGCATTATGTATATTAAGAATACTCAGTAAAGCCTGGGGCTGAATCATCATTGAACACATTAACATTTCTGTAGTGAAATATATAAATATTCATAATAACTCAGATAAATAAAGACTATAAATAGCTTCCTGTCAGTTGTGGTCAATTTTGATAACAAATTAATTTTTTAAAACTTATGGCTCTCAGTTTCTGGATTTTGGGATTAAAAACATAAACATATATTTAGAATGTTTTTACTATTTTTCTTTTGAGAGTCATTTCTTATGAAATTGAACAGAAGAATTCTACAATTTTAGAAATAGTGCTTAGTAAAATCTTGTTTAATGTTTTAAAAAATATTTATAGAATTTATTGTTTGAAGATTTGCGATTATGTACTACATTCTAAAAAAATATTTGTTATATTTCTATATATTTTTTTAGTTAAGATGTGAACTTCACTTTTACCATGTTATTAAAAAAATCTGTGCATATGGTTAAAAGAAAAGAATTTACATATAATGTGAAGCTTCATGTAAGTTATTACATGTTTTTCAACAAAATAAAATGTGGCACCCAAAGGACATTTACATGAACACTAAACATGTACATTAAATATTAAATTTTATAAACATTTTTGTTAATTTATTTGACTTCATCCAGAGTTTTTTAAATTAAAATAGCAATTTTTAATTCATAACTTAGAATCTTCCCCAAATCCAGACTACCTTTGGATTTTAGAAGATTCATTTCTGTAAGATTTATTTTTTGCTTCAGGAGGAAATAGCACAGTGGGGCCCTGCATTGGTTAAATTTAAGTCATATAATTAGTATCCCCATTGTGACATCATAACTACACTGATAATTAGCAAGTCCCAAATAGTCCACTCTGGACTTTTTTTTTGCATACCCATATAAATTGAAGAGAGAGAGAGGGAAAAAAAGGAAATGAGAAAAGAGAAGGAAGTGTAGGGAGGAAGAAGGGGAGAGGAAGAAGTAAAAAAGAAGAAAAGAAAGCCCAATTTCTCTGACACAGTGATTTTTTGACCCCTTCAGAGGTCAAAATAAGAGAACGAAGAAGAAGGATCTCCCATGGACTCGGTGGTTTGTGAAACTCAGGAAAAACCCAAAAATGAGCTCCGAAGATTTAGGGTTAAATTGATTCCCAGATATGAGAAAAAAAGTAGGATCTGAAACAGGCATTTACAAAATGAAATGACACAAAAAGCAGGCCAAATCTCAAGAACACAAATAAGGAGAAAGACAGACTGAGAGACAGGTGGGGTCAAGTGAGGCGCTCACAAACCCGGGTTAGGAATCTAAAGCCAGGGTCTCAAATGAGAACGCAGGCTGAAATTTCTACAGAGACAAGACCCTCAGACATGGACTTTTCTCACAGAGAGAGAAATCCAGCAGCCCAATTTCACAGAGATGCCCAGACTGGATAGCAGGTGACTTTGCCCAGTCACATACATATGCATGCTTGGCAGTGGCTTATAGCACACAGAGTTCGTCAGGATAAGGATAAATAAATAAGTCAAGCCGAGTTCAGGAACGTAACAATAGCCCCCACATATGTACTAATACGCACTCAGCATATAAACGTAGCCAGACAAAATGCTCACTTATAGATTTTATTAAAATGCTACCAATAAGTCTCTATTCCAGCACTCAGCAGCTTCCCATCCCTATCCTGGGTCCCAGAATAACTATAGGAAGGAAGAGAGTAGAAGAAGATGAGAAAAATGAAGCAAGGAAGAAAGAAGGAAGAAAGGAAGGCCCTTCAGAGACATCGATTTAATACGAGCTCTGTTATTAGATTTACGTATACAAATCCTGTCCATTGCTCTGCTGACTCTAATTCCTGTAATTCCCAAAGTCTTTAAAAAGAATATTTTTAAATGATAATAGTAATAACTGTAGTACCGTTTTTTCTTGGCCACAGAGTTAATCAGTTTGTACGGTGTGTGAGTGTGATGGGCTGTGGACTCAGGACATTTTTCATGGGATGTTTTCATTTCTTGCCTTTGGCAAAAATTCCACCAGTGGTGATAAATAATTCCATACCCCTAAGTGGATATTATTATTATTTTCAAGTGTAAGCTGCAGCTGGCTCCTAGCCTGTCAGCTCTCCCCGAGTCGCAGATGCTACGTGCATACCTGTTGACATTCTGTGGGTGGAAACAGCTCCCCATTCCCACTTCCACACTTCTGCTCTTTCATCCTAATAGTGTCCCCTGAAAAGGCAGCCAGGGAAAAGATGAAGGACAGACTGAGGCAAAGGTGCAAATAGACAGTGTGGATTTTGCCTGCAGGGTTAGAATATATACCTACTTCTCAGATGTTTTATTTTGTAGCCAACTCACTTGTTATACTAGAGGCTTGAATGAAAATACACGCCCACCACTATTTTAAAGGACTAGCATCATGTCCTGTATATTGTAGGCACTAAAAATGACTGAAGAAAGGAATGAAAGTGAATGAGGGCCAAGGTTTGTTTTGTTTTGTTTTAATCTATGGACCTTCATTTCCCTGTTTTACTGTCTTCCTAATTCCTTTGGACACACACATTTCCCCCATCTCCTGGTGCCTACCGTCCTCCTGATGCCCCCTGGCTGGGCCTGGTGCAATATTCTACCTGCCCTTAGGTATTATTTTCAACCTCTTACCTCTTTCCCTCTATCAAAATGTGCTCTTCCAGACAATCACTCAAGGTCCTGTGACAATAAATCTTACTCACTTAATTGGATAACCAAATATTTTTTAAGTATATTACCTAGTAGTTAATTACATTCCTCCTCATCTGTCTCTTTATCCTAAACTCAGCAAGAAACTGTGAAACCATGAAAATTCCCAACATAAACTGGTCAAACAGGACAGGTTTTTGGAAGTACTAGCAAAATTGCATCATGTACTCGTGACTGTCCCTCGCTGTAGAGGGTTGGCCACCTTTATTAGGCTCAAAAAATTGAGCACACATATTATTCGATACTCTAATAGTTAACAAAAAGTAAAACAATCATCCAAGTTTAAATTGTGCGAAAGTGGGAGTAAAGTATACTTCAGGAAGGCTATTTTATGGTGTATATATCGTATGGAAAAAACACTTTTGTTGTTCCTAAGAAAATCACAGACTTTCATACAAATTAGAATTCCTTTGAACAAGTTTTACGAAGAATCAGATATTTCACTAAACATCTAGACCTTAAAGAACAGCTCCCCCAAAAATGCAATTTCAGCCTACTTTAAAAAAGCTAAGCAAGCTAAGTCAAAGACTCAGAATTGAATTATTGGTTCAATATTGACAACATGGTCAATAGTTTTATGGGAAGCTTTATGGCTAAGAGAAAACACTGGGCTTTGACTAAAGAAAACTCAATATCATTTCCACCTTTTTCACTAACTACTTGTGCAACCCTTGAAACACGGTAGAATCTTTTTAAAAATACCATGTCAGGCGAATGCATAGATAAGATAGTGAATGGCCCTGGGCTAGTCATTTTAATCATTGTGAATCTATAAAATAAGAGAGCTGAATGTGAAGTCTCTACAGCTCCTTCTAATACTGAAATTCTATAATTCACCAAACTAGCCCCAAGGGAGTTAGCAGGTATGTTCTGAAAAAGAGATGGAGAAAAGCAGTTGGCCACAGAGAATTAGAGATCAAAGTAGTATCTTTGCCCCCTCCTCTTTCCCTCCCTTCTTTAGGCTGGAGGAAAAGGATCAAAGGAGTAGAGATATCATGACAGCTCTCCATGTTGGTGGCGCCGCCCCAGGCACCAAACACCAACACAACTCTTCGTGTCCATTACAAACCTGAGGTCACAGAACGGAAAACAGAGGAGGAAAAAAACCCTCACAATTCAGCACCAATGAGCAGTACCCCAAATAACCATTTAACGCAGTTGTGGTCTGCCCACATGAACTGTAATAGAGATGTCAGCTCTTACTATTGGAATTAGTAAAAACATAATAAAGAAATTGATTAAAGATATGATAAAAATTCTCTTGCCATGTAAGTGAACATAAAACTTTCCATCACACACCACCAGGGCATCAATTAAAGGTGATCATGTTTTGAAAAGGATTTCATAAACTCTGAAGTGCTATATTAATAATTGTTAGGTCTGGGACATTTCATCACCTTCCATCTACTCACAAACTCTTTTTTTTTAATTTTCCAAATCAAACAAGGAAATGATCCATTCTATAATTTGAGTTTTCTAAAAAATTCTAAAAAGAGAACAGAGACACCAGTTTCAATTACGGCCCAGCTTACAACTAGTATGTGACATTAGGCAGTCATCTAGGCCTCAGGTTCCATTTGTTTGAGGCATTTGTGCTAAATAATTTCCCAGAACATATTCCAGTTAGAATGTTCTAATGACTCTGATATATAGTACATACTCAAAGCTATTTTCAGTGATAATGAAATTTTGATGGCTAGGGTAACTTACACATACTTTTCTAAAACATTCTTCTGACATTTGTAGAAAATATTGGCAGTCTACCAAAAGCAAGGCATAAGAAATACCATTCCATAACATTTTAGTATGTCAGGGTAGAGAGAATCTTCAAGCGAAGAGTAGCCAGTTTCCTCCAGATAAGCTGTGTTAGGTAATGTCAGAAAACAGTGGGATAGAAATTCTAAGAAAGGTAACACAACATGAAAATCTGAGCAAATTATATATTTCAAGGTATGAAGAATGAATTTGAATGAATGGTAATTCAAAATACTTGCTAATATTTATTAAATACACATATTCCACCAAGCATTATGATAAGGATTTAGGACAGATGATTTCATTTAATCTAATACAACATGGCATTTTACATTTGACAATTAAAGTTTTTGTCAACGTTATGAATTAGGAACTGTAGAAGTTTAGGAAGAGAGAGTGGAGCTCTTTCTGAAGAGCTGAAGAGAGACTGGGCAGGCCTTTCCTCACTGATGCCAAAGCTCAGAGTAAATTCTCAAGATGCCACTCGCACCTTCTAACATCAAAGGGTCCCTCTGTCTTGCTGGCATTGTTAGTCACTAAGTAAGTTTCATAAATGAATATGACTTAAGAAAAATATCAATAATAAAATAGCACAAATCAAATCAAATCAATGGTTATATGAAAGTTTATAGTGCTTGGCAAATTTTTGTCACTTAATAAAGATTATGTGCCAGATGACATATTTTTCTATTAGCTTAATATTTTTTTTCTGTGATTGAAACAACAGAAGCTAAGACCATGCCTGTGCCTCAGGTAAATTCAATTTGACAACTGAAGAATCATTTTGGTCATTTAGCCGCATATGTAGTGAGAATCCCTAAAGAAAAGTCACATGAGCCAAACATCTCTTCTTTAAGATTTCAACTTGCAGTAGACCTAATAATACAAACATATTTAAAATTCTGTCTATATTTAACCAAGAATTTATGTTCTTTAGGTTGATATTTAACTGCAGCACATTAACATTTTTTTTAAAAAGTTTATAGAAGCATCTTAAAGACCTGAAAATTCCTTCCATGTGGCATATCCAATGCTTTCCAATAACCTCCACAAAATATTCCTGTCCAGGTATTAGAGAAGGGAGTCACTCACCTCTAAGAGAAAAGAATGAAAAAGTTTAAAATCTTGCTTCTTGTTTTACTAGTGCCCCCTCTAGTGGAATTTTTTCAGCACTGCATACAAAAAAGGAGGTGGAGGGATTTATGACACCAAGCACATATTTTGTTTGCTTTTTACATTTCCTTTTTAGAAACATTCTAAACAAAATGACGTGAAATAAACAAACATAATAGTGCATAATAGATGTACAATAGTTTTACCAGCAATTGTAATTAAACAAAGGGAGTGATAAAAATCTGTGCTATATTCAGAACGAGAAACGTTTTGAGAGGCAATGTGGCAGACAGACATGAAAACATTTTGTCAGAATTCACTGTCATTCATTTAGTGACTTGACTTCTCTCTCTATCAAACTATTTGGCCATTAGCCTACAACTTTGGTACCAGTCACTTTTGCCTCATAAACCTGTCTTTTCTCCCTCTACTGTTTGCCGTTGTTCTTTTTTTTATATATATATAACATCATTAGGTGAATAATACCCATCATCTCTAACTTTTGCGATTCTTTTTCTGTCTGTAAACTACATCTATGCCTCTGAACCAAGACACTTAAGCTTATTTTGTTTACAATTACAGAGTCTTTTCTAAGCATTTTCTAGCATCATATCCTTCCCTTTCATACAACTTGTATGTATGTTTGTGCCACTAGGAAAAAAAAGAAGAAAAACTACCCCAATACCAAATAACCATCCTCGACACTGCCTCACAGGATTCTTCCTAGAGCAGTCCTGAGCTTGGTAGATGCATCTTGTTCTACAGGGATCTCTGTCAACTTCTCTTTTTGTGCATTAAATGTGCTTCCCTGGTGATAGCCTAAGGGTGCTTTCACTAAACAATTAATGTAAGGCATCTCCTGGGAACCTAATGGGTATTTAGCAATAAGTTCACTTCCAGTGAATTGTATAATGTGATATTTTGACAATGTACATACAGAAGTTGCAGAAGGGTGAACTTTTCTCGAAAAAGGTAATAAACTACCCAAGCTTCTTATCCTTTTGTTATTGTTTGGGGATGGAGGAAAACCAAGCTGTAATTTAGGGTATTGTTGTGTGTGCCTGCTTTTGCCATTTTGGCATAATACCACACTACTGTTCACTCTGACTAATGTAATGTACAAGTCTCAATCTATTAGTGAAAGTAAAATTTGCTGTGACATTTTGATTCTGAAGCCGCAAGCAATGAAGGAGTTAGCACTACACAGGATATTTGTATTATGTTAATAAAAAATGATACCACCATATGATACCAATACTAAGCAGAGAACACTGATTAGTATTTTCTCTGACCAGAGCTACAGTCCAATTTTAAAGTGATTGGATACCAAAGTTTTAGATTTAATCACTCCACCGTCATGATACTTATTCTTTTAAAATGTTGCTTGAATTTTTTTGTCTTTTCTTAGCCAGAAACATGAATACAATAAGATGGATACCTACCTTTTTGCCTTTTTAGGACTTCCTAAAGACAAAGTTAATTTACAATTAAGGGAGGTTATATCAGAATCACACGTTTTCCTATCTCAGAATATGTTCTGAATATACTAGAATAATAAGCAGAAATCAATTAAAAGTACAGCATATATCTAACAAAATAGTTGCCTTTGTTTTAGTATATAGTAATGTAAGAATGTATGTATCACTTTAACTTTTAAATAGATTTAAAGCATTTCCTTGTAATTGGTGATTTTGCTTGTCTGAAGTGCTTATGTATTATACACAATTATAATAATACATGTATCAATATGTAGACACATATATTCATATAGATGCTCAAAGGTTTATCATCTTCAATAAACCTGACAATTTGCTATGTTAATATAAAGCAGTGATCATTTCCAAACTACTACAAATTAAATTTACATAATAGACTTCCTCTTCAATTTTCCCTTATCTCCTGTTGAAGTTTGCATTCACTTTTATTTCATATTAATACCTTTTTTTCTTGTCAGAAAAATACTGAATGGAAAATCCTGTGACACAACATAGAGCACTCAAATTAAAAAATACAAAATATCCCACCAAGGAAGGAGAAAATTTTGTTGTTGTATCATTGCTGTTACTGCTCCTGTATCTTCATACCCATCGTGATTAATATTTTTGTGGCATCTTTAAGAAAAGAAATTTAAACTCTGCAAATGTCTTTTCCATCAGAATTCAAACAATTTTATTGACTATACTCAAAAAATGTTATTTCCCAGTGAGACCAAATGTGGGCAGTAACAATTACAAATCAATTACCATAAAAACATTTTATCATTTTTGCCCTCCTTTTCCATATCCTTAGGGCTATCAAATGATATTTTCCTAGCTAGGGCAGGCTCTGTGTTCTTGCCTGTTAAGCTTATTAAGCGAGTATGCCTGTCTGAATTATTATTGAACTTGTGTAGCAAACTCATATGTTGTGAAAAGAATTGCATAAACAGCTGCATCAATCTATTAAGCATAGAAATTGCATTATGAGGTCAATAAAAGATTGTAGGCAAGATATCTGGAAAGTAATTACTTCTCTTTAATGAATATATAGCCTGGTAATTTCTGAGTGCTGTAGGCATAACAGTGCTATATGTTTTATAGTTTATAAATAAATAGTTATTACCTTACACAAAGAGTAGAAATACATCCTTTGAAGAAAAGTTAATTTGTTGTAAAGAGGCACATTTTGCTTAAACTACTTACATGTAATGGATTATCAAGTAATTTCAATATGCTGTAATTGAGAATTACCTCTCTCAACGTGGAATATTCAATTGCATTTTGTACATCTGGTAGAAAACTGCATTTTCACCTCAGCTATTCTCTTAGACATTAAAAGCATGATTTATAGCACATATTTTAGGTAGGGAATAATGGCAATTCAAAGTCAATTTTATGCTATGAATAAGTTAAAATTATTTCTTTAGTTTAAATATATTTGCATGCAAATTACATGATATAATTATTCTTACATAGCAGTCTGGCTTGCTTCATGTTTTTTCTAGAAGCCCATTTCTCAAGCTGCAACTTCCACATTTATTGTCAATTGCTAATTTAAATATCTATATTTTGCATACACTGTCTCTCCTCTCACCTAAACAGTATTAAAATTAGAATGTCATATTACAATATCATTTATTAGATGATATTGTGAAAAATGGCTTCATCAAATGATTAATTTATCATCCTATTAAATAAAACCATAATAAACTTTCTTTGATATTTTGATAGAATATTGGATTTAAGGAGCCTGAAGGGGATTTTAGAAGTGTGCAAAGCACTACTGCCTTCATAACTCTTACAATGTTATGTAGAAATCACCAAGGAAGATAATTTTCTTTTTCAGCAGCAGAAAGTGAGAAAGCAGCTGCAATTTTTAATGTTCTGTTGTTGGTACCACCTGTATATTTCTACGTTCTTGTTTTTTTTGAAGATTCCAAACATCGATTAAGAAATCACTAATGTTTATCAGTTAGAATTACATTTTTCAGAAAATGTTGGTATTGCAAAGACTCACTTCATTCTTTAAACCTAAATTTTAGTTTCTCTCTTAATTTTTTCCTATTTTTTACATGAAAGGGGAAAAAGTACCCCACCCATGTTTGACAACAACACCAAATAAACAATTATATATTTACCTAATTCATAGAACTGGACTCTTCTTAAGCCACAAAATACATAACCTTTTTTAATATAGTGACCAATGTTATAAAGGTCATCGATATCTACTACAAAACTGACCAGGAATCCTAAAACAACAATACTGGGCACCCCAATACTGTGACTTGCTTCACTCCACAGGACAGTGGGAAGAGATAAGGAGTCTTGCTCTGACCCTCACCATCCACCCATCAAAATCCCATATGATCTGCAGGAGAATTAACTTCTAATGCCTCTTCCGTTTCTAATCTAGGAAACTTACAGAACATCTCTAAACTTTAATTTCTCTATGTATAAAAGTTCCCCTTAGAGGAGCCACAGGCCTTCTAATTTTAACCTACTATCATTTCAATGTTGAGAGGAGAGGAACAATGACAGAGGAATGCGATTGCAGAAAATAAAAAGTCAGTATTTATTAAGTACCTGGCAGGTTCCTGGTTCTGTTCTAAGGGCTTCCGGTAACTTTTTCATTTATTTCTTGCAACAACCTTGCGATGCAGGCATTAATATTACCCCCATTTTATATGAAGGAATAGAGACACAAAGAAGTACAAAGCACAGAACTAGAAAGTGGCAAAACCAGGATACGAAGTAACCCCAGTCTGGAGTGAATCCTTGCCTCTCTATCTCTGCAGATGTGGTAATGGAGGATTGCCACCAGGAGAGAGTAAGGGATGCCAGGAAGAGAACCTCAGCCCAATAAGCAATTGGTCCCACAACTGTCAAGAAAAGGCTTTGAGGACTTACTGAAGGGCCTTGCACATAGTTGTTTGCTTGCTTTCCTCTGGTGCTTTCCCCTTTACTATCGTTTATCTCTGATACAACCTCACCTAGAAATATTAAACAATAGTTAACACAAATTGATATAATTTATTTCTCATAGAAAAGAGCCTATTTAAACAGATAATAAATTACCCATGCTAGCATGTTTTTTTTTCTTAAACTAAGATTACATAAGTACCTTGCCATTGATGGTGAAAAATGAAAGATATCTAAAAGGTTATAGTGAAAAATAATAATCTAGGAGTTTGAAGTTATAACGTCTACTGCTGTGTTTATCACTAACCAGCTTTGCAAGCTTGGCTAAGTCTTAACACTGGTAGGTCTAAGTTTTCTCATCCATAAAATGAAAAGTTTATGACAATTTCCAATCCAGCTCTAATAATAGTTCATAGCTACTTTTTTAGCTCCGTAATCATGACAGAATAAGAGTGGTAAGCCACACCATGTGCACTTTAACCATTCTGTCTCCCACCTGGCAAAGCTTGCTCATTGGGCTGCCTGAGGTGTACCATAGTAGGTTTACCTTAATATTTATGGCTAAACTATTTATTGAGCATTACTTGGTAGAGAAATAAACTGTGACTCCTACTCTGGAAGAGGTCACATCCTAGTGTAATTTAATATGTTAATTACCTACAACATATTGTCCCTGTCTTAGAAATAAACACAATATTTTAATAAGTGCATCACCAACAATGTTTACCACATTTTAGTTTGAGCACAAGAACTACAAGAAGAACTTGTTAAAAATAGCAAACTCTGATTCAGGAGGTCTTAGAACCAAATTACTCCAGGCGATTTTGAAGCAAATGGTCTGAATTTGAGAAACACTAGTTCAGAACCCTCTCCAAAGTGTATTTAATGAGACCTATGTAAAACCAAGGGTCATTCTTGCAACAGCATTTTAAGTTTAAGAAAATCCAATTTGCAGCTACAATAACTCTGCTTGACAGGTATAGAAATTAACAGTTTGATAAAGCTCTCTCCAAATACTTGGAATGAACAATGAAGCCAAGCCCTTTCCAGTCACTGTAGGCAAGCTAAAAGATGACAGAAGAGGCTGGGCGTGGTTGCTCATGCCTGTAGTTCCAGTACTTTGGGAGGCTGAGACAGGTGGATCATGAGGTCAAGAGATCGAGACCATCCTGGCCAATATGGTGAAACCCTGTCTTTATTAAAAATACAAAAAAATTAGCCAGGCGTAGTGGCACCTGCCTGTAGTCCCAGCTTCTCGGGAGGCTGAGGCAGGAGAATTGCTTGAAACCAGGAGGCAGAGGTTGCACTGAGCCAAGATGGCACCACTGCCCTCCACTCTGGCAACAGATGAGACACTGTCTCAAGAAAAAAAAATACAGAAGATTAAGCATAGAAAGTAACAAGTTCACAGAAGAACAATAAAATAACTAAATGGACCTGAGGTATAAAGGATATTGAATCAACAGTGAAAGAGAGCATTGCTGAGTTTGAACGAGTTGCAGATGGAATAAGAAATAGTGTTTCAATGATCTTCCCAACTTCCAAAACTAGATGAATTGCACAATTTTCATGAAAAAGGTTGAAGTTTTGGGAACATTTTCCATTAACATTTAGTTGTTAACAGACCATTGTCATGTGAAATAGGGCAGATAATTTATCTTCTAATTTGGCTTCCAAGAATGAAATATTTTTCTTGGCAAAACTTCAGTCAAGCCAAAACACAACTAGAGTTTAGAAAACTTAGAGAATTCAATATCAATTGACTATAGTAAAGGACTAAATAAATAGAAATATGTCAACAGGTGTATTCTTTTCTAAATCCCACCTCTTTCAAAACCACCACTGGTCCATGTGTTTTAACAATAAGGAGTACTACCGCTGCCATTCTCACAGATATTCCTACAACTTCTGCTGTGGTTCATCTAATGATGACATCTCTATCAAAAGCATTTTTAAATATATCCTTTTTTATTACTCACAAATACCCTTTGAGGTAGGTAAGGCAGTTACTATTATCTTTGATTTGCATATGGAAAAATAGAGTGTCAGAGCTATTAAGAAACATACAATCAGTCTGTAAATAATGGGAAATTACCAAGCAAAAAGGAAAAAATAAAATCCATTCCAGAAAGAGAGAGAAGGGAGTAAAAATAGAGGTATGAAAACCTTGACCAGTAGAGGACATTGGTTCTTAATGCCTATGATTTAATATGAGAGTAAAAGTTTTACTAGGACATGAAAACATTAGAAATGTCTTTCTTGCCTAGATCTGTACACCTTTATAACCTTTTGATGACATAGAAGCAAAAACCGAGGGTGTCAAGAACCAAAGACTGGCTGGTTAAAGCATTCTCAAGCTTTATATTACATATCAAATGCATGCAGTATCAAAGAATATCCAAACGTTAGAATATTCAGCACTGCCTCCAGATCTTCTGCCCAGATTAAGGGGCTCTTCTAAAACCTAAATACTCCCAAACTCAGCAGCTGATTCTTCTTAACAATTAGGGCTGATGACCTGTGTCTGGACCCAGTTTCTCGTTTGGCCCCTAACAAACAGAGGTTCTAATGAACGAAGGAGTTTTAATACATTTTCAAGACAGAAATGTTAGGCTTTTGACGAAACCAAATGATAACTTTCTTTTACCTTATTTGAGATACAAAAGGATGGATCATATTTCCCCAATTAATCTATGAATATATAATTTCCCCTAACCTATCCATTAAGATGTGCAATGAAAGTTTGGTTAACTATGGACCATATATATGATGGTATCCCATGAGATCATACTATAATTTTACTATATTTTGTCTATATTTAGATATGTTTGATACACGAATACTTACCATTGTGTTACAATTGGTTACATCATCCAGTATAGTAACATGTACAAGTTTGTAGCCAAAAAGCCATAGGCTAGGAATGTAGCAGGGTATACTATCTAAGTTTGTTTAAGTACCCTCTATGATGTTTGCACAATGGTGAAATCGTCTGATGCATTTCTCAGAAAGTATCCTTGTTATTAAGCAACACATGATTGAATTAAACAGTGAAAGCGAACAGAGTCTCTAAACTAATTGTTTTAGCAGGATATTTGAAAATGTCATTCATACCTACTTTGTGAAAATACTGCTTTGCTTCTGAGAAACAGCAAGGGGCATATGGCATTTTCTGCTTAGGAAAAATGGCCATAATATACTAGATTCATCCATTCCAGAAAGAAGAGAATGGTTAAATGAGAGTTCCAGGGTCTCTAACTCCATTTGAACATTTTCCCAAGGATCTTACAACAAGGGATATCTTAGAGCAATCTACTCATCCGGTGCCTGCTATACTCATATCCCCTTTCTAGGTACTTCAAAAACCATTGACTATGAGTTATGCCACAGAATTCTCCTACTCAGTCATGTCTAATTGGATCCTAGACCAATACAGACTTACATAGAAGAACATTGGCTATAATAAATGGCAAATGTTAGGATTTTTGTTAGGATTTTTCAGATTCTCACTTTGAGAGAAAGATGGAGTGAGAAAGAGCAAGAAAAGAGTGAAAACTAAAGTAGAATTCTTTTGATATACAATGCATGCAAGTTACCTGGGCATTTTCTTCCTTGTGATAAATCCTAAGTTTAATGAAAGTGAAGATATACATAACCCTCACAACCCTGAGCCTTGAGGAAAAGAGTTGCAAACCTTTGTTTTATTTTTATCACTCATGACCTACAGGGTAGTTACTGCTTTCATCAGTTGGGATTTCAGTTTCTAGATGAACTGTATTTTCTGTCCTTTAAACTTTTACAGCCTCAAGGTTTTTACATATGGGAAGAACTAAGTGTAACATATTTATTCCAACTTCCTCAATTCAAAGATAAGAAAACTAACTCCAGACGGGCGTGTCACGCAACAGCAGTGCTTAACTCCCTACATCCATTTTGAGGAGAAATAAAGTTGATATATGTGAGAATCTTTGAATACCTAATACAAAGGCAAATGTGTGTTCAATCACATAATATAAGTCACAAACCACACACAAGGTAGCCTTTAAGATTCAACTTAGTCTAGAATTTTTCTTATTACATGCATGTTTTCTTATTACATGCTTTTGCTTGACGATTACTGTGGCCCTTAGTCAGCTTTCTCAAACTTTGGACTCCTTGCACTCAAAATCCCAGCTGAGCACATAATATATAAAGATAGAGTGCTGAGGCTCCAAGGGAAGAGAGTCATGTTTGAAAGATCATAGTACTACCACACACACTGGCTATGTGACCTTAGGGATAATAAGAGCAAAAAAATTTTCTAGATCTTCTCGAATGATGCATGCTCTAAGATTAGAAAATCATATAATGTAAAATAGTACCTGAAGTGTATTTATTTATTTATTTTGGGACAGAGTCTCACTCTGTCACCCAGGCTGGAGTGCAATGGCATGATCTCACCTCACTGCAACCTTCACTTCCCAGGTTCAAGCTATTCTCCTGCCTCAGCCTCCCAAGTAGCAGGGGCTACAGATGCATGCCACCACACCTGGCTAATTTTTGTATTTTTAGTAGAGACAGGATTTCACTATGTTGGCCAGCCTGGTCCTGAAAGTACCTCAAATTTATATAACACCTTTACCAATTCTTCTAGGATTTTTCACATGGAAGACATTAACAGAGATGGTCTAATTTGTCATACTTCCCTCTAGTGAAACAAGATCGTGCTATATTAACCAAATCCTACTATGTTTCTTGTTCTATGTAGATTTAGAAACAGCAAGGATCAAATCATGATCCTAGATATGACACGTACAAAAGGCCCTGTTAGCATGATTAAAATATAAAATGAATGTATGTTATTCCCTCAATAAATACTACTTTAATAAAAATCTGTATAGTTCCAAATACAGTAAATCAAGTGTAAAGACACGAAATAATTTTCCCAAGTTTTCACACCATGACTGTTACAAAACCTAGACTTAGAGTCAGATCCCTTCTCTTTTGCACATTTTTTAAGACTATACTGTACCCATTTAAATCATAATTTTTAAGGTACATGTCCCTGGTGAAATCCTTTGGAAGGAGAAAATAAGGTAATGTCAATTTTCAGGTCATTTTTAAATACTGTAATATAACCTCCAAACAAAATAAAGATTATACTGTCTTTATAATAATCACTATAGAAGAGCCATTTGAAACACAAAAATATATTTCTTTGTGCTGTTGGCTTTTGTGCTTGTAAGTTTATGAAAGTGTGTCTTTGTGCAAGAAGTAACCCTTCCATGCATCATTCATTTCTTAAGCAAGTCCAAGAAACAGAGAGATCTAAAGCAACGCTCAAACTCTCTATTTAAAAACAATGCAAACCTTTTTAGCTTCTAAAAGATGAATGTGGCCTCTGAGATATGTGTAATGTTTGTTTTTTAAGGCTGCCAATACTCATATTGAATAGTAAGTTCGATAAGAGTAAAAGTACTTTTTCTGGTTCTTTGTTTCCTTTCTTTGTATGAAGAAGTAGTCTTGTAAAACTTTACAAGTTGTAAACTTTTACAAGTTTACAACTTTCATTGCTTACTAAACTTTATTCTGTCTCCCATTTAAAAGAAACCTGACTATTTGAATATGGATTCTCTCGAGAAATGTAACGCAAATTACAAGATTTTAGTAGTCTCCTGCCAGCTGCTTTCATATTCTTTTCCTAATCTTTAGCACATAATTAGGATAGTGGTGTTTATTACCTTGGTGGTATCTCACCCTATCAGGCAGGTCTTATCAAATACAAAATTTGAAGTTATTTTTCATTAATAAAGATGTTCATCCAAGAATCAGACTCTCTTCATTAACTGTTAGGCAAGAGAAAGTCAGGTAGTAGAATCAGAAACAAGATTATTCAAGACAATGTAGAGACACATCTGAATATATCAGCCAGAAAGCACAAGTCCGAGGGATAAAGTCAGAAGGGATGTAGAGAGGACAAATGAGATGGCTGTATTAAGCATTCTTCTACAAGTTTGTATTGTACTTAGCTTATACTGGCATATCCATTATATTTAGCAGGTTTCTCCTCAGGTACATATTAAAGATACCACTCAGCTTTAGAAAAAAAGATGGCAGAGGACAATGGATGATAATAATGCTTATGCATGTAATCTATGAAGGGGCATATTAGAGATAGAAGAGGAACCATTCCTAAGACTAGACAAACTCCAGCACTTACCACCTGCATGTGACAAACTCCAGCACTTACCACCTACAAATGTCTTAACATTTTCCTCAACTGGACTGATGTTTAGAACATAATTTTATCTGACACTAGGCCTCTGATTTCCCTTTTTTAAGATCTTATTTTAGAAAATTTGTAATTATAAGTTCTTCCCCTATTCCTTTGAGGTGCAAATCTTTTAAAAGTTTGTTGCCAATTCCTGGGAAACATCTCTTTGCAAAGTAATCTTGGAAGATAGTGCTCCCATCTTCCAGTTTCTACCAGAAGATATGAGTTTAACTTCAATGGCACGTTGCTCCAAATTATAAAACAGCTTCCTGTCATAAAAGTATGATAAAGTTTTCTTATCTTGGGTAAAGCCAATTAGCAAACACAGACATCCTATTATCTCCTCCAATTTCAGCACTGAAAAACTCTCTAGCCCCTTGTTTCAGTAGCGTTGGCTTCAGACTGAGCTCTGGCCTCTCTCCTCTGTTGTCATCGTTTTGAATAAAGTCTTCCTTGATTGTTTAACTTTGTGCAGTGAAATTTTTGCTTTGCCAGTGGACAACTAGGAAGATGTATCTTAACATAAAAGTAAATACACCCTTCCTGCTAAGTAGAACTATTCCTTTTGCTAAGTACAATGAAAATATTTGGAAATTATATGTGAAGCAAATATTAAAACTCTATAAAAGGTGTAGAGAAAAAGATAGATCGGTTAGGGACCTTAGGATTCAAGGAACAGCATGATGGTGATGTCTCTGGGTTTTCGTTTTGCCTCATATCCCAGACTTGGAGCTGAAGAAGCCAGCAACCAAAAAATGACAACAGGCACAAACAAAATTAACCCTAATAAAAAGCCTTTTTCCTCTAATCAAAAGGCATAAAAAGAAGCCACATGGAAGTACAGAAAACTTTTAGATAATAATTGCTCTGCTCAACTAAATAAATACCACATAAATGCCTGTAGCCTGGCCTCTACCCAGACCAGCAAAGGCCAAGCTGGGAGCCCTTCCTAAGCAGTAACAAGAGCTTCAAACTCCCATGTCTGCCACCTCCTCTCACCACTGCTTAGGTGGCATCAGAGAAGGCCAAGTAGGGAGCCAAGAAATTTTATCCTCAATAAAGAGGTTCCCTAACATACCCCCACCTCTACAGTGTCAGTGGAGAACAAACACATAGGAACCCCAGACTTCCATTCACACTCTATAGTAATAAAGTATACCTTACCTTCTCTGAAGAAATAGTGTCAGAGTAGACCTAGTAGAATCCAGTGGTAACATCCTACACCGTGCTCAGTGGTAACATCTTTCATCCATGATGTTAGCAGAGGTCCAATGGGGACCAGAACCTGTGCCAGCCAGTGAGGTGTCAGTGGAGGCTCACTCGGGTGCCAGAATTCACATCCCTTGCTCAGCAGTAACAACAGAGTCCCACCCTCATGTAGTGATGAAAGTTGAGTAGGGAACATAAACATCTGCCCTCACCTGGCAGTAATGAGGTAAGGTAAACTCCCCATGTTTCTCCTGCCAGAGGAGTGTCAGAGGAAGACAGCTAAAATGGAGGGGTTTAATGAGATCAAAATCTCTTAACATAAGGCCCACATTATACAAGTTTGAATAGAAAATTGCTTGTCATACAAAGCTAGGAATAATTTAACTTTAATATTAAAAGACAACCATGTATCATACCAAGCTGATAAAGATGTCAATGTCAACACTGTGTGACAAATAATTCAGTGCAGTCATCATGAAAGTGTTTCAACAAGCAACTATAAACATTATTTAAACAAATGAAAATAATAGAAATTATCAAGAAAGAAATAAAAAGGCCCAGAAAAGAAATTGGTAACATAAAAAGACCAAAATGAACATTCTAAAACTGAAAAAAAATTAATCAAAACAAAAAAACTTAATGAATGGCCTCAATAATAAAAGAAAAGAAAAAGAGAAAAGAATCAGTGAACTGGAATAAAGAATAATAGAAATTGCCCAGTCTGAACAACAAAGAGAAAATAGACCAGAAACAGATGAGCAAAGCCTCAGGGATCAGTGAAACTATAATAAAAAACCTAACATTTATGTCTTCTAAGTTCTGTAAGGACATAGAGAAAAAGCAGATCTAAAATGTATTCAAGGAAATAATGGTTAATAACTTCTAAATATAACCAAAGAAATAAACCTACAGATTCAAGTAATTTAGTAAATCTCAAACAGGATAAATTCAAACATATTCACACTAAAACACATCATAGTCAAATTTCGGCAGGCTAAATACAAATTAAAAAATCATAAAAGCAATCAGGAATAAATACCATCTTAAATATGCAGAGAAAATAATTTGAATGGCAGCAGATTTCTTATGAGAAACCATGGAGACTAAAAGTAAGTGGAACTTTTCCAAGCCTTAAAAATAAAATAAATAAATAAATAAAAGTGTTGTTGGTATAGAATCTTATATTGAGTGAAAATATTCATTAGAAATTAAGAGGAAATCAAAATAAAGAAAATGAAATGAAGGAAAACTAAGAGAATTTAGGTTCAATAGATCTACCTTAAATGAATGGCAAAGCAAAGTCTTCAAACCAAAAATAGAATGATAAAATTAGGAATCTCGGAGCATCAGGAATGAAAAAAAAATTACAATAAGAAAAAACTGGGGCAAGCACAATAAATTTTCCTTCTTCTGCTGAGTCTTCTAAATTATGTTTGAAGATTGAAGATAAAGTATAACACTGAAATGATTCTAAGTGCGTACAGGGAAAATATGTAAGACAATTATAAATGGGAGATGGGAAAGAAATGTAAAGGAAAATAAGATTTCCACACTTCACTTGAACTGGTAAAATAATGACACAAGTAGTCTGTGAAAATTGTCTCTCTATAATGTAACATGTAGAGTAACCACTAATAAAGTTATGCAAAGGGATACTAAAAAACAGTACAGAGCAATAAAAATAGAATCCTTTAAACTTTTTGAGTAGCTCAAAGGAAGTCAAGAAAGAGAAACATATCAATAACTACATTAAATGTAAATGGTCTAAATGTACCAATGTAAAAACAGAATTGGGCAAAGTAGGTTACAAAACAGGTTCCAAATACATGCTATTTTCAAGAAACTCATTTCAACTATAATGATACAAAGTAAATGGAAGTAAAGAATGGAAGAAGACGAAGCATGCACAAGTTTCAACAGCCAAATTGACCAAGCAGAAGAAAGAATATCAGAAGTCGAAGATCAACTCAATGAAATAAAATGAGTTACCAAGATCACAGAAAAAAGTGCAAAAAGGAATGAACAAAGTCTCCAAAAAATGTGGGACTATGTGAAGAGACCTAACCTACATTTGATAGGTGTACCAGAATGTGACCAAGAGAATGAATCCAAGCTGGAAAATACTCTTCAGGACATTATCCAGGAAAATCTCCCCCAACTAGCAAGACAGGCCAACACTCAAATGCAGGAAATACAGAGAACTCCACAAAGATATTCCACAAGAAGAGCAACCCCACGGCACATAATCGTCAGATTCAACAAGGTTGAAATGAAGGAGAAAATACTAAGGGCAGACAGAGAGAAAGGTCAGGTCACCCACAAAGGGAAGCCCATCATACAGCAGATCTCTCAACAAACACTACAAGCCAGAAGAGAGTGGGGGCAAATATTCAACATCCTTAAAGAAAAGAACTTTCAACCCAGAATTTCATATCCAGCCAAACTGAGCTTCATAACTGAAGGAAAAATAAAATCCTTTGCGAACAAGCAAGCACTCAGAGATTTTGTCACCACCAGGCCTGCTTTACAAGAGCTCCTGAAAGAGGCATTACACATAGAAAGGAACAACCAGTACCAGCCATTTCAAAATCACACTAAATGCTAAAGAGCATCAACATAATGAAGAATCTACAACAACTAACAGGCAAAACAGCCAGCTAGCATCAAAATGGCAGTATCAAATTCACACATAACAATACTAACCCTAAATGTAAATGGGCTAAATGCACCAATCAAAAGACACAGACTGGCAAATTGGATAAAAATCCGAAACCCATCAGTGTGCTGTATCCAGGAAACCCATCTCAATGCAAGGATACATAAAGGCTCAAAATAAAGGGATGGAGGAAGATTTACCAAGCAAATGGAGAGCAAAAAAAAGCAGGAGTTGCAATTCTCATCTCTGATAAAATAGACTTTAAAGCAGCAAAGATCAAAAGAGACAAAGAAGGCCATTACATAATGGTAAAAGAATCGATACAACAAGAAAAGCTAATGATCCTAAACATATATGGACCCAATACAAAAGCACCCAGATACATAAGGCAAGTTCTTAATGACTTACAAAGAGACTTAGACTCCCACACAATAATAGTGGGAGACTTGAACACTCCACTGTCAATATTAGACAAATCAACCAGACAGAAAATCAACAAGGATATCCAGGGCTTGAACTCAGACCTGGAGCAAGCAAACCTGATAGACATTTACAGAACTCTCCACCCCAAATCCACAGAATACACATTCTTCTCAGCACCACATCACACCTACTCTAAAATTGACCACATAATTGGAAGTAAAGCACTCCTCAGCAAATGCAAAACAACTGAAATCATAGCAAACAGCCTCTCAGACCATAGTGCAATCAAGTTGGAACTCAGAATTCAGAAACCAACCCAGAACCACACAGCTTCATGGAAACTGAACAACTGGCTCTTGAATGTTGACTGGATAAACAATGAAATGAAGGCAGAAATCAAGAAGTTCTTCGAAACCAATGAGAATGAAGACAAAGCATGCCAGAATATCTGGGACACATTTAAAGCAGTCTCTAGAGGAAAGTATATAGCAATAAGTGCTCATATGAGGAGAATGGAGAGATCCAAAATTGACACCCTATCGTCAAAATTGAAAGAGCTAGAGGAGCAAGATAAAAAAAACTCAAAACCCAGCAGAGGACAAGAAATAACTAAGATCAGAGCTGAACTGAAGGAGATTGAGACACGAAAAACCCTTCAAAAAATCAATAAATCCAAGAGCTGGTTATTTGAAAAGATCAACAAAATAGACAGACCACTAGCCAGATTGATTAAAAATAAAAGGGAGAACAACCAAATAGATGCAATAAAAAATGATAAAGGGGAAATCACCACAGATTCCACAGAAATTCAAACCATCATCAGAGAATATTACAAACAACTCTATGCTCATAAACTAGTAAACCTGGAAGAAATGGATAAATTCCTGGACTCCTGTGTCCTCCCAAGCCTAAACCAGGAGGAAGCTGAAACTATGAATAGACCAATAACAAGGTCAGAAGTAGAGGCAGCAATTAAGAGCCTACCACACACAAAAAAGCCCAGGTTCAGATGGGTTCACAGCCGAATTCTACCAGACACAGAAAGAGGAGCTGGTACCATTCCTTCTGAAACTATTCCAAATAATCCAAAAAGAGGGAATTCTTCCCAATTCATTTTATGAGACCAACATCATCCTGATACCAAAACCCCACAGAGACTTGACAAGGAAAGAAAACTTCAGGCCAATATCCATGATGAACATAGATGCAAAAATCTTCAATGAAATACTGGCAAACCGATTGCAACAGCACCTCAAAAAGCTTATCCACCATGATCAAGTAGGATTCATCCTGGGGATGCAAGTCTGGTCCAACATACTCAAGTCTATAAATGTAATTCACCACATAAACAGAACCCAAAACAAAAACCACATGATTATCTCAATGGATGCAGAGAAGGCATTTGACAAAATTCAACAGCCCTTTATGCTAAAAACCCTCAATAAACTCGGTATCGATGGAACGTATCTCAAAGTAATAAAAGCTATTTATGACAAACCAACAGCCAATATCATACTGAATGGGCAAAACTGTAAGCATTCCCTTTGAAATCCGGCACTAGACCAGGATGCCCTCTTTCACCACTCCTATTCAATATAGTACTGGAAGTTCTAGCCAGATAAATCAGGCAAGAAAAAGAAATAAAGGGTATTCAAATAGGAAAGGTGGAAGCCAAATTGTCTTTATTTGCAGACGACATGATAGTATACCTAGAAGATGCCATCGCCTCAGCCCAAAATCTCCTGAAACTGATATGCAACTTCAGCAAAGTCTCAGGATATAAAATCAATGTGCAAAAATCACAAGCATTTCTCTACACCAATAACAGACTTAAAGAAAGCCAAATCAAGAACGAACTGCCATTCACAATTGCTACAAAAAGAATAAAATACCTAGGAATACAACTCACAAGGAACGTAAGGGACCTCTTCAAGGAAAACTACAAATCACTGCTCAATGAAATAAGAGAGGACACAAACAGATGGAGAAACATTCCATGTTCATGGTTAGGAAAAATGAATATCATGAAAATGGCTATACTGCCCTAAGTAATTTACAGAATCAACGCTATCCCCATTAAGCTACCATTGACTTTCTTCACAGAACTGGAAAAAACCACCATGAATTTCATATGAAACCAAAAGAGAGCCCGCATAGCCAAGTCAATTCTAAGCAAAAAGAACACAGCAGGGGGCATCACACTACCGGATTTCAAACTATACTACAAGACTATAGTAATCAAAACAGCATGGTACTGGTACCAAAACAGAGACATAGACCAATGGAACAAAACAGAGGCATTGGAGGCAACACAACATATCTACAACCATACAATCTTTGATAAACCCGACAAAAACAAGCAATGGGGAAAGGATTCCCTGTTTAACAAATGGTGTTGGGAAAACTGACTAGCCATGGTGCCTTCCTGACACCTTACACTAAGATTAACTCCAGATGGATTAAAGACTTAAACATAAGACCTGGCACCATAAAAACCCTAGAAGAAAATCTACGCAAAACCATTCAGGACATAGGAGTAGGCAAGGACTTCATGACCAAAACACCAAAAGCCTTGGCAATAAAAGCCAAAATAGAATAATGGGACCTAATCAAACTTCACAGCTTCTGCACGGCAAAAGAAACAGTCACTAGACTGAATCGGCAACCAACAGAATGGGAAAAAATTTTTGCAGTTTACCCATCTGACAAAGGGCTGATATCCAGAATTTACAAAGAACTCAAACAGATTTACAGGAAAAAAAACAAACAAGCCCATTCAAAAGTGGGCAAAGAATATGAACAGACACTTTACGAATGAAGACATATATGAGGCCAACAATCATATGAAAAAATTCTCATCATCACTAGTCATCAGAGAGATGCAAATCAAAACCACATTGAGATACCATCTCACGCCAGTTAGAATGGCGATCATTAAAAAATCTGGAGACAACAGATACTGGAGAGGATGTGGAGAAAAAGGAACACTTTTACACTGTTTGTGGGAGTGTAAATTAGTTCAACCATTGTGGAAGACAGTGTGGCGATTCCTCAAGGCCTTAGAAATAGAAATTCCATTTGACCAGCAATCCCATTACTGGGTATATATCCAAAGGACTATAAATCGTTCTACTATAAGGACACATGCACACGAATGTTCATTGCAGCACTGTTTACAATAGCAAAGACCTGGAATCAACCAAAATGCCCATCGATGATAGACTGGATTGGGAAAATGTGGCACATATACATCATGGAATATTATGCAGCATTCAGAAATGATGAGTTTGTGTCATTTGTTGGGACATGGATGAATCTGGAGAACATCATTCTCAGCAAACTGACACAAGAACAGAAAATGAAATACCGCATATTCTCACTCATAGGTGGGTGATGAAAAATGAGAACACACGAACACAGGGACGGGAGTACTAAACACTGGGGTCTATTGGGGGGAAAAGGGGAGGGCCAGCGAGAGGGGGATCTGGGGAGGGATAGCCTGGGGAGAAATGCCAAATGTGGGTGAAGGGGAGAAAGGAAGCCGAACACACTGCCATGTGTGTACCTATGAAACTGTCTTGCATGTTCTGCACATGTACCCCCAAACCTAAAATGCAATAAAAAATTAAAAAAAAAGGAATGGAAGAAGACATATCATGGAAACATTACAAAAAATAAAGTAGAAGTATCTATATTAATATTCAATTTTTTAAAATTCCAAGAAAATTATTAGAAACAGAGAGGGACATTGCATAATAATATCATTTCATTAAAAAGCATTATAATCCTAGATATATACACATTAAACAATAAAGCAGCAAAATATATAAGACTGATAGAGCAATCTTCATTAACAAGAATCCAAGGACAAATGAAACAAAAACAAAATAAATATAAGCTACCTAATTAAGCTAAAAAGCTTCTGCACAGCAAAAGAAATAATCGGCAACATAAACAGACAACCTACAGAGTGGATGAAAGTATTTGCAAACTATATATCTAACAAATGACTAATATCCAGAATCTACAAGGAACTCAAACAAATCAGCAAGAAAAAAATAAATAATCCCATCAAAAAGTGGGCAAATAACCTAAATAAACAATTCTCAAAAGAAGATATGTGAAAGAAATAATAAGCAGTGAAATAATCATCAAAAGAAATAGCAGTGTACACAGCCAACCTACAGAGTGGTAGAAAATATTTGCAAACTAGTCATCTGACAAAAGACTAATATCCAAAGTCTACAAAGAACTCAAACAAATCAGTCAGAAAAAAAAAAAAATAAATAATCCCATCAAAAAGTGGGCCAAGGACGTGAATGAAAATTCTCAAACGAAGATATACTAATGGACAACAAACGTATCATAAAATACTCAACATCACTAATTATAAGGGAAATGCAAACATCGTATGTTCTCACTTATAGAAGGGAACTAAGATATGAAGATGCAAAGGCATAAGAATAACACAATGGACTCTGGGGACTCAGGGGGAATGGTGGGAGAGGAATGAGTAATAGAAAACCATATATTGGGTACAGTGTACACTGTTTGTGTGATAAGTCCACAAACATCTCAGAAATCACCACTAAAGAACTTTTCCATGCAACCAAACACCACCTGTTTCCCCAAAACTACTGAAATAAAAAAAAAATGGCAAATAAGCATACAAAAGTCTTCAACATAACTATTCATTAAAGAAAGGCAAATCAAAACCTTAGTGAGATTTACTACACATGCAGTAAAAAAGCTTAAATTTAACAAAAAACTTTCCAAGTTTTAGCAAAGATGTAGAGAAACTGTAACTCTTATATATCGCTTGTGGCGATGTAAAGTGGCCCAATTTGGAAAGCTGTCCATTTATTTAAAATGTCAACATATATTTAACATATATAATTCAGCTATTTGCATTGAGCTATTTGCCCAAAAGGAATGAGAGAGCATATACCCATACAAGACTGTACACAACTGCTGATAGATCCTTAATTGTCACTTTTCAAACAAAACCTAAGTGTCTATCAATAGGTGAATGGATAAACAAATTTTGACATAACCACATAATTGAATACCATTTCACAACAAAAAATAGTGAACCACTGATAGATACAGATATGAGAGTTATTATGGATAACTCTCATAATAATTACTCTTACTGAAAGAAGTGGAAAAAAGTACATATTATATGATTCAGTTATATAAATTTCTATAAAATGTAAACTAATCTACAGTGACAGAAATTAGATCAGTGGTTATCTGGGGATGAGAGAGGGTAGAAGAGTTACAGGAGATAGAGATTACAAAGGGACCATAAGGAAACTTTGGGGAATAATGTATAGGGGCAGCATCTTGATCATCGTGACAGCTTCATGGGTGTATACATATGTATACTTTATATATGTGCCATTTAAGATATCAATTATTCCTCCATATAATTATTTTTAAAATAAATTTTCTGATTTCTACTTAGGAGATGAAAAGAAAGAAAGAGTGTCGTTCCTATCTTTACACAAAATCTTCAGATAATCTGCAAAATCACAACCTTCCTGGATCCTACTGAGGAACTGGAATTGCAGGACAACCAACTAACCATAAATGTCATAAATATAAGAAAAGATAAGAAAGAATAGCCTCATTCTTGTCATTAGGTCAAGGGTGAAAATTCACTGTATCTATGGAAAGAGAATAGAAAAAAGAAATTCACTACCTTTGGTGGCTGGTTGGAAAAAATTCTAGATCCAGTCTCTTAGAGTCTTCTAACACTAAGAGGGGGTGGAAAAACTGAAAGGTATTATACCCAAGACCTAAAGACATGTCTCATGCCTGAGGCTGAGATTAAATCAGAGCAGAGAGTGTTTCTTCACCCATTAGCATAAGGTTAACAAACACTAAATAAAAAGTGAGAGTAATTAACTGTTAGAAAAGGGACAAGGGTGTGGAAAGAGATTTGTTCTTACTCATAGACACAACGAGAAAATAATACCTAAAGTTGAAGGTGAAACGGACATTAAGGAAAATATTCTGGCAAACCACCATAAACACAAGTTGATGCTAGAGTAATTGAATGCTTGTGGTACACTGAAGGCAATCACAGAACTAATAAAAGCCAAATCCATGAACTCCTGACTAGACTAGTTCAGCCTCCTTCACATTAAAGTCCTAGCAAAAGAAAAGGGATGTTTATGGCCAGCCATAAGATCTGCTTATATCTCCCATGCAAGATGTTAAGCTTTCAAGTAAACATCACAAGGCATCAAAAAGACAAAAAAAAAAAAAGAGAGAAAGAAACCACACACTTTCAAGAAACCGAGAAATCAATACAACTAGATATGAACCAGATGTTGGACTAACAGAGATTTAAAAATAATTATGATCAATAAAGTCTGTAGTGAAAAAGGTGGACACTGTATAGGAACATATGGAGAATTTCAGCAAAGAAACTGTAATTACAAAAAATTATAAAATGGAAATGCTAAAAGTGAAAAACTTGAGAGCAGAGATAAAGTCAACCTTTGATGGCTCTGTGGTAGACTCAACACAACCAACAGAAGAATAAAAAAGAGGTCAAAAATGTTTGCTCCAACCTAAACACAAAAAGAAAAAAACAACAACACAGGACAGACTATGCAAGGGCTGTGGGAAAATATCAAACATTCTACTCTAGGTGTAGTAAGTAGAATTTCAGAACTCAAAGAGAGAATGAGAATGAAAAAATACTGCCTGAGAAATTTCCAAAACAAACAACAACAGAACGATGAAGCTCAGAGAACACTAAGCAACATAAATACACACACACACGTCATATTCAAATTGTTTAAAACAAAAGATAAAGGGATAATTTTGAAGGCACCAAAAGAGAAAGAGCACATTTTATTCTGAGACCAAGTTTAAAAATTATAGCAGGATTTTTGTCAAAAACTATGCAAGCTAGAAGATAATAACAAAGAAAGCAAGCAAATGCTGAAAGAAAAAATGATCAATTCTAAATTCTCTACACTTGAAGCAAAATGATATTATGTGAAGGTTGCATTAGTGCAATTATTGTGTTAATTGTGATTAATTAAAGAGATATATTGTAAACCATGTGAAAGCCACAACAAAAGTGTTTTGTTCTCAAGTTTAAAAAACTGCTATTATTTTCTTTTTTGTGTGTTTTATTTGCTCTTCTTTTTTTCTAGTTTATTAAAGTATGTGAGGTAATGCATATGTAAATTAGCATTGATTTAACCATCCCACAATGTACACATATATCAAAATATTATACTGCATATAATTACTAATTATTTGTCAAAATTCATAAATAGATAATCCCATTTCTACTCATTAACAATGAAAAATTGAAAGTAGATTTCTTACAGTTTTGTTCCATTATAATAATGGTTTCATATTCAAAAAATATGAAGAAATAAAATAATTAAAATAACTTTCCTGTTTTTGAATATGAAATAGTTGTGTAAATTGTGCAATACAAGTGCATTATTGTTATGCTAAAACTAAAAGAACACTGGTAAAAGAAATCTAAGAAAATCAAAATAACAGAGATCTAGCACATCACGGAATGAACAACTCAATATTTTAAAGATGTCAATTCTTTCCAAAATGATCTATTGGTGAAATAAAACTTCATTTCAAAATTCAAGTGTAGTATTTTGGTCAAAATCAAACAGCTGATTCTAACATTTATATAGAAAAGTAGAAAGACTAGGAGAGTCAAACACTTTTGAAAAATAAAAACAAAATTGGACAAAATTTAGGTTATGCAGGATGAATAAGTTCTGAAGATCTAATGTATAAAAAAATGTGACTATAGTAAGCCATACTGTATTGTATACTTGAAACTTGCACAAAGAAAGATGGAAATAAAGATGGAAGAGAGGAAAGAAGGAAGGAAGGGAGGGAGGAAGGAAGGAAGGAAGGAAGGAAGGAAGGAAGGAAGGAAGGAAGGAAGGAAGGAAGGAAAGAAGGAAGGAAGGAAGGAAGGGAGGGAGGAAGGGAGGAAGGGAGGAAGGAAGGGAGGGAGGGAGAAAATGAAGGAAGGAAGGGAGGGAGGGAGGGAGGAAATGAAGGAAGGAAAAGAGGGAGGGAGGGGAGGGGAGGGAAGGGAAGGAAAGGAAAGGAAGGAACATAGGAAAGGGAAGGATGGGGAGGGAGGGTGGGACAGAGGGGATACGTGTGGTGATTATACCACTACTCGCATTTGTCACAATTACATATAAGATAAGTGAACTAATATATATGTCAATAAAATGTTAATGAGAACTGAGAAAGAAATTTATTCTTCTTTGCTAAATATTAACTGAGAGCTAATTCCTTTGCAATATTTTAAAGTAATTATGAATCAAATGATTTATATTTAACATCTCACATCTACCTTTTAAATTCCTTTTTCCTGTGGATTTATGATCCATGATTATAAGGTATAAAAATATAACTATAGTTAGAAATACTGTATTTTAAATGCTGTTGGGAAAACTGACTAGCCATATGCAGAAAGCAGAAACTGGACCCCTTCCTGACACCTTACACTAAAATTAACTCCAGATGGATTAAAGACTTAAACATAAGACTTAACACTGTGAAAACCCTAGAAGAAAATCTAGGCAAAACCATTCAGGACATAGGAGTAGGCAAGGACTTCATGACCAAAACACCAAAAGCCTTGGCAACAAAAGCCAAAATAGACAAATGGGACCTAATCAAACTCCACAGCTTCTGCACAGCAAAAGAAACAGTCACTAGACTGAATCGGCAACCAACAGAATGGGAAAAAATTTTTGCAGTTTACCCATCTGACAAAGGGCTGATATCCAGAATTTACAAAGAACTCAAACAGATTTACAGGAAAAAAACAAACAAGCCCATTCAAAAGTGGGCAAAGGATATGAACAGACACTTTACAAAAGAAGACATACATGAGGCCAACAAACATATGAAAAAATGCTCATCATCACTGGTCATTAGAGAAATGCAAATCAAAACTACATTGAGATACCACCTCATGCCAGTTAGAATGGTGATCATTAAAACATCTGGAGACAACAGATGCCAGAGAGGATGTGGAGAAATAGGATCACTTTTACACTGCTGGTGGGAATGTAAATTAGTCCAACCATTGTGGAAAGACAGTGTGGCGATTCCTCAAGGACCAAGGAATAGAAATTCCATTTGACCCAGCAATCCCATTACTGGATATATATCCAAAGGACTATAAACCATTCTACTATAAGGACACATGCACATGAATGTTCCTTGCAGCACTGTTTACAATAGCAAAGACCTGGAACCAATCCAAATGCCCATCGATGATAGACTGGACTGGAAAAATGTGGCACATATACACCATGGAATATTATGCAGCCATCAAAAATGATGAGTTCGTGTCCTTTGCAGGGACTTGGATGAATCTGGAGAACATCATTCTCAGCAAACTGACACAAGAACAGAAAATGAAATACCACATGTTCTCACTCATAGGCGGGTGATGAACAATGAGAACACATGGACACAGGGAGGGGAGCACTACACACTGGGGTCTATTGGAGAGAATAGGGGAAGGACAATGAGGTAGGGGAGTTGGGGAGAGATAGCATGGGGAGAAATGCCAGATGTGGGTGAAGGGGAGGAAGGCAGCAAATCACACTGCCACGTGTGCACCTATGCAACTATCTTGCATGTTCTTCACATGTACCCCAAAACCTAAAATGCAATAAAAAAAAAGAAATACTGTATTTTATACTTCAAATTTACACAACGAAAGAAAGAAGAAAATAAAGATGGAAGGGAGTAAAGAAGGAAGGAGGAATGAAGGAAATCCTCTACCCCATTTAACATTTCTCCTAGCCTCCATCTCCAGGTACACAAAACTTGGGACCTCTCCTTCCTCTTATATATCATCAGAAATACTCATTCTTGATCACTATGGATCCGGTTACTTCCTGGAACCACAATACCATCACTCCAATAGATGACTCTCAAATCACTCTGAGACCAAGGAAAATATTTTTTAAATTTCAAGGGTGGTGGTCTCTTTTTGTGAATTCCTCTAATTATATCATGCATGCAGTAAATTCCTCATTAGATTAATTCTGTATCAATTTTAAACACCACTGTGGCAAAAAAAAAAAGAGATTCTATGGCTAATAATTTCTCACTTGAAGTACTGTTTATCCACTCCAGAAATCTCTTTTCTATAGTTCTTTTCTTCAAAATTATATTTGTTTAATTCCTCTGGGCTCAGACAGATCTGGGTTTAAAATTCCAGCCTTTTTAGCATTGACTTATGAGTCAGAACATGCAATATTTGTATTTCTGTGCCTGATTTATTTCACTTAATATAATGTCCTGCAGTTCCATCCATGCTACAAATGATAGGATTTCATTTTTTATGGCTGAATAGTACTCCATTGTGTATATGCACTACAGTTTCTTTGTACAGTCATCCATTGATGGACACTTAGGTTGATTCCATACCTTGGCTACTGTGAATAATGCTGCTATGGGGTGACTATAGATGCCAATAATTTATTGCATATTTTCAAATAGCTAGAAATAAGGATTTTGATCATTACATATTTTTCCAGTTTCCAAAATACACATAAGTGCAATTATTATGTATCAATTTAAAATAATTTTTTAAATCACAGCTTTCTCTTAGCTTTCTATCCTTAGTTAATTTACTTTTCTTCTCTTTGTTTTGGCTTCCTCATATTTAAGGGAAGGAAGTGAATCTCATCTAATTCAAAAAGACTGTGAAAAATATGTGAGTAATATAAGTAAAACACTTAGCATAAGGTCTGACACATAATAAGCAAGTAACTACTCTTGATATTATTACTATTAGCAACACTTACTCCAATTAAGCACTAAATTAGCAACCACATATATGTGCATATTTATAATCCTTACTATGTGAAGGTGGAGCTATTTACCATATAAAACCAATTTAAAGAGTTGCTTTCTAATATATGTAACACAGCAATAATGCTTGCTAAATATGACTTACAATGAGACACAAGTCACTGGCAACTAAACTTCAAATCTTGCAAATCTTACATCATAGAATGACATTTTACCCCATTCAAATATTTGTTAATAGTATCCTAATTATCAGAAACACTTTCATTGTGTAAATCTTTTTATACTCATCATCAGTCCAGCAACCATAGGCCACTAGTAAGCATGACTATGGCAACCACCTTGGTGCCCTGATCCTGACAACTTAACAGGAGACAGTGTGACAGGAGGTATCAGGAGGTACAGTTGCTGCAGACACTCTCAGAGACAGCTAGTGGTTGCTTGGTAACCTGCTCTACTGGATGGGGTTAGTACAAGATAAAGTGAGGAACTAACGAGGGCTGACAAGAGTTCACACTTACTTGAGAAAGGGAGAGAGGGTATGATGCAGCCATACATTTCCGAGAAGGAAAAGAGCTCAAAACCCATTACATTCTCAGCGATTACATTATAATTTCTGCCACCATCACCTGCAAAAACACATCTGACATTTCATTACTAAAAGAAGAAACTTATAAAATTAATTTCTGAATAATTTTAATCAATTAAATATTCTCTCCAAATTTCTATAAGCATATGTATGATTATGTTAATTCACTTAGTAGCTTCCGATATTAATTATTCATTGACTGAGGAGTACAACTTATTAAGTTTTACTTATGTTTTAAAAAATTTTGCCATGGTACCAAAACATTCTTAGATTAATGAGGAGTTATAATCATGACTGAATTCATGACAGTGTTTTTTTCTCTATTTAAATGTATCTGGTTGTGCTATATTGTAAACTTTAAATAGCACCACTGAGAATCAGCTCCATGAAAACTACTTTTTAGTAAAGAGAAATCAACAAATCCTTTCAAGAGCATTAACTGTGATTAGTAACACAAAACAGATCAAAATCTTAATCTTAGAATTCTGTATAATTTGTAATGCAAGCCTACTTATGAAAAGTTTTTTTTTACTTTCCTGTAAATATTTTTGCTTTACGGATTCTTTCCCATTTCTCATTTTACCATGACTCTATAAAAATTACGCTATGTCATATTTTTATCATCCCTACATTATTTTGGGGCTGAGAGGCTCCCTATTTTGGCCCACAACATTTTGGAAGATAGCGTACTTGGAAAAGGAGGTGAGTATGAGGATTATTTCTATGTATTTCAATTTAGAGTTGGACTGCTTCAAGTAGATAGTCCTAGAAGCAAGGCTAATACTACATTTTAAAGGGACAAGGAAGAAAAAAAGATAAGTGAAGACACTAAGGCCAATGCTGCCTAAACTGGAAAAAAATAAAAATTGCTGGTATAAATTATTTTACTGGATTCTGTTCACATGGAGCTTAAAAAAGAACTAGGAGTAGTAGACGTTTTGAAACCAAAATAATTTAAATTAGAAATGGAAGACATTTTTACAGCTATTTGAGTAGTATTTTATGGAATACTTATTGAGACACTAATATGTGCCATATCCTTCATATAGACTTGCAAAATTTTTAAATGGAGGTGAAAGTTTAATTGTTACTTTTATAGCTTGTAATTGTGGATTTGCCTTAGAGACAATAAACATCCAGAAAAAAATCAATAGCATTTCATCATTTTAAAAATTTTTATAAATTATAAATGCTGATCTAATACCTATATTTCCTCCAACTTACTCTTCACTTTTCCCCTGTTCCGCTGTTTCTCAGCGATCCTGACTGAGGCACAAACTCAGGCTCTAGTGTCAGCAAGCTGGCAATGGAATGGTGGCAAAATGGATGGCAAGAGTAAAGAAGAAGCCATATCAATAGATGTGACGTGATGGCCATTTATATTTAAGCATGAGTGGCAGAATAACTAAATGGAAACTCCGTCCACATGTATATGCCTAGTAGACCTTGAGTTTAATTCTCAAATGAACCCTGACTTAAGCATACTGAATTATGTAATTTTCTTCTGTTCTGCCTGAATACTTCCTGCCTAATTGTATCATTGTAAATGTTCAATTTCTCTGTCTTAGGTAAATTCAAGACCTTAGTTCATACTCATTGTCAACCCATAACCCAAACCAACTCAATCACCTCCAAGTCTGGAAGTATATGGAAAAATTTATATTGCTATAATTTGGAAAATGGAGGTGACATAGATCACCAGAAAATCTAGAAGCAGCAATTAAAACGCCTTATGTTATCTGCTTGTATAACTTTAATAAATATGAATACTATTTTAAAACTGACAAAAATCAACACCCATCCATGTCTTTGCCTTGTTATCCAATTGAAGTCTATAAGGGGAATTTTAATTCTAGCAGGCAGTCTGTTACTGATGAACTATTTTCTCTCACAGAAACACACACTCATATGTCTTCAATTAAGGGTCAATTTTGGAATGACAACTCAGAGCAAAACATAGTAAGTGGGAGGGTTTCTATCATAAATGTATAAATGTATATGGGCATTTCATCACATCCTGCAGAGGGCAGAGAATGTGATGTGGAAAAAATCCTCAACATTGAGAAACAGATGAGAAATGTATTTAAAAATAATAAATTGAGAGTAAGTGCAGGTAATGACTTAACACAGCAATTCCTTGTTACATATATATTAAAATAGATTTTTTAAAATATCTTATTTTTATACTATAGGCTTGTCTTTCTTAAGAGTTAATAGGAATGCATCATGTTTGGTAGAACACCTATGAAGAAATGAAGATCTCAAACTAGTGTGTTTATTAAACCCAGGAAATAACTCAGCTTTGGTTTTCATTAAGGGAAAAATGAAATATGAAATTTGAATGCCACTTTAATGCCATTTTTGCTAAAATATTCTATTTATTCTAATAAGCATGTATATTGTTCTGATACTAAAAACTTCAAATTATATTTATTCAGAATGTGGCATATAGCAATAATAATTACATGGAACAATGCTTACAAAACATGACCCTTTCTTAAAAAGATAGAATATAGCAGATGAACATGGGGAATAAATCAAATTCAGAGAGCTATTTATTCAGTGGTCAGCAAACACAGATTTTTAGTAATCTAGCCTAGAGGAAATAGAGGTAAAGATGAGTTTTGGGGTATCTGATCTAATGACAAAGATGACCAAAGCTGAACTAGAGCAGAAAAAAAATTATTTGCTTCTTCTCCCCAGTCAAACCCCAAGTCAGTATGTTTAGTAGCCATAAGCTTACCAGCAGGCTTCAGAACATAAAAAAGGATTTAGTGAAACATCGAAGAATAACATAGAACCTGAAAATACCTTAATGACTGGCCCAACTAAAGTAGATGGTGCTTCATGAAATTATGCCCCCTAACAGCCAGTCCATGTGGCACTTAAACTCCAAATCAGAGAACTGAAAACAGTTGTGCAACAACTGTTTAATGAGACTCAAATGTGTGAGTGAGTATAGGCACATTTCCATTTGTTCAGATTTATTATTTTATATTCCGGATGCTCTCTGTAATAATCCTATGGAAGAAATGGCTAGCGATTTACTAAAAATTTTGGCATGTCTTTTCATAATGTAGAGTAGTTTTGAGAATCAGTTGTCCAGCCAGGGAGAATTTTTCTCAGATTTCTTGGATATGAAGGAGCCTTGTAACAAGTTCTTGACAATGTAATATTGTCAGAAATTGTGCTTATCCTTTCCACATGGTTAGGTGTAAATACTCCTTCTTTTCCTTCACTCTTCTAATTTGTCCTATAAATGAAGAGAACTCTAAGGCTCCAGGAAATAACATGGTCACAAGATAGTAGGAGACTGGATCCCTCAATCACCACATGGAGGAAACCCAACCATCCAAAACATCTGCACTGGATCGTTGTGTGTGCAAGAAAGCAAGATTTTACTGAAAAAAATCTCTGAAAGCTTTCAGTGAGTCTATGACAGAGACTAGTGGTGCCCTAACTAGTACGGATTTCTATGGGAATCTTTTAGTGGGTGCCTGTTATATGCAAATACAGCAGGACAAACTTATTGAAATGTTGCCACCCTTCAAGCTGTAGCTCATATGCTGCATGTTATGAGAAACATATTTTAAAATCTCAGATTTATATATTTATCAATTACTCACGTTCTAGACATTACACTAAAAGCTTTAAAAGGTTTAGATACCTTATCTCATTCAGCTTCCACGAATGGAGTGTTAGTGGAAGGGGACCCGAACATGGAGTCCCTTTTTTTTACTTTTTAAATTTATTTAAAGAGAGAGAGAAACAGGAGAAGGGGAGAGAAAGAAGGCTGGGATATGAATAGTTGACTTATGAGTCATAATTTCAAAGTCACTAACCGTCTCCCATCAAATTAAAAAAATATCTCACATTTTGGCTTTCCATATACCTAATACTTCACAGTAGAGCCCCTTAATGTCATCTTGGTTAAAGCAATTATATGTTTTGAGCTGTGAGATATCCTCAACCTATTTTGTCTCTGTTGCCATATTTTCTCCTTCCTGATTGCTTGTTCAATTGTTCTCACTATCTGTAACTCATCAGAACCTATAATGAATATCCAATAGCAGCCTAACTTATAATAGTTATTCCTGGAAAATGCTAGAGATCTATAACTGCATTTTCAGGATCCTGATGCTTTGATGCAATACTAGGGCTTCTCAGAGCTTTAATAATATGTGCCCATGAAGAAGAGAATTTCTCAATGCTTCTGACCTCATTCCTTTTGTAAAATACTACATAGTAGAGCTGTAAGAAGGCGGCCCTCATTCACCAGACCTCAGAATGGTAGATCCTCCAACAGTTGCACTGTGCACCTGGAAAAGCCACAGATACTTAACACCAGCCCGTGAAAGCAGCTGGGAGGGGGCCTGTACCCTACAAAGCCACAGTGGCAGAGGTGCCCTAGGCTGTGGGAGCCCTTCTCTTGCATCAGGATAACCTGGATGTATGAAATGGAATCAAAGGAGATTGTTTTGGAACTTTCAGGTTTAATGACTGCCCTATTGAATTTTGGACTTGCATTGGGCCTATAGAGCCTTCACTCAGACCAATTTCTCCCATTTCGAAGTGGTGTATGTAGCCAATGCCTGTACCCTCGTTGTATTTAGGAACTAGCTATCTTGCTTCTGATTTTACAGGCTTATAGCTGGAAGGGACTTGCTTTGTCTCAGATGAGACTTTGGATTGTGGACTTTTGAGTTAATGCTGAAATGAGTTAAGACTTTGGGGGACTGTTGTAAAGGCATGATTGGTTTTGAAATCTGAGGACATGGGATTTGGGAGGAGCCAGGGGTGTAATTATATGGTTTGGCTGTGTCCCCACCCAAATTTTATCTTAAATTGTAGCTCCCATAATTTCCACATCTCAAGACCTGGTGGGAGGTACTTGAGTCATGGGGGTGGGTCTTCCTTGTGCAATTCTACTGATAGTGAATAAGTCTTATGAGATCTGATGGTTTTATAAAGAAAAGTTTTCCTGCACATGCTCTCTTGCCTGCTGCCATGTAAGATACGATTTTGTTCCTCATTTGCCTTCCTCCATGTTTTTGAGGCCTCCCCAGCCATGTGGAACTGTGAGTCAACTAAACCTGTTCCTTTATAAATTACCCAGTCTTGGATATGTTTTTATTAGCAGCATCAGAACAGACCAATTTATTGGAATAAAAAATTTTCCCAGAATGATAGGCTGAGATTTTGTCAGAAAAATAAAATGAAAAGAGAAAGATAATCAAGTAATTTTGTGACATCAATTAAATGATTTCTGAGGTGATAAACTATGCAAATATAAACTGAAAACTGAGGAAAGTAGCAAAAGAAGAAGGTCAATGGATAGAAAAAAATAAAATGATCAATAGATTGTAGGTTCTGATGATGTACAGATCTTAAATAGTGAGAACAATTGAACATGCAATCAAGAAGGAGAATATATTATGGTAACAGAAACAAAATAGTGATTTTGAAAATGGACAATTCATGTCCATTGATAAGGTTCAAGTTATGATATGGTGAAGATGTGAGGATCACTGAAGATGAAGAGGTTGAGAAAATGAAAGGCCATGGTATTGGATAAGCCATCCACAGGATAGTAAATCCCCAGAATGATAGCAGGATATTTAATGAAAGTAATCTGCAAATTACAGAAACTTATATATGACTCTGTTGAATTACAGAGTTTTTAGCAAACGAAGCAAATTAACTCCAGTAAAAAGGGGGAGAGTATGGTGTATTATGGGGAGAGTAAAATGTATCATGGAAGTCCAGGACAGGATGGAGGAGAGGTGCTGTTTGCATAAGATGAGGTATGATCTTAATAAGATGCTAGAGAGGTATTATCTGCATAGCACAGCGAGGATCAATGGACGCTAAGCACATCAGCTCCTAATGCAAAGTCCCTGCTTGGAAGGATGTGACTACAGAGGATGTGATGCCCTTGGGTAGTAGGCAAGGGGGAAGTTTAATTGAAACAAGGAAAGGAAAGACCTCTAGAAGATGAAATAAAGAATACCAGGCAGTTGGCTGGGTGTGGAACAATAGTTAAAGATAGTACAACAGTCATATATGAGGATCAGAGGGAAGGGAGTAGGAAAAAGGAAGTTCAGGGCATTGCAGAAATAATAGTATGGTAGCATAAGAAACTCAGAAGTCATACACATTTAGGGATGATTATTGCAAGTAAAGAAAAGGATTTCAGGAAATTTTATATCAATTCTCTTTGTGGAGAGTGAGCAGTAACCCTAATGGTAATGTGAATCATTTATTACTCCTTACAGTTGCTAAGTATTTTTCACTTGTATTACTCCTTACAATTGCTAAGTATTTTTCACTTTTATTCAAACCCATAGCAAGCTGAGTATTCATCAACATTAGCAATCCCTTATTTTCGTCCTCATGGTAAGTGGGAAAGTGAGTCAAAGTAATATTATTGTAGTATTATTGGCCAGATATGCATAGGATTTCACTTTTTTTTTTTTTTTTTTTTTTTTGAGAAAGAGTTCTGCTTTGTCACCAGGCTGGAGTGTGGTGGTGTCATCCTGGCTCACTTCAGTGGGTGAGTCACAGTAGTGTTATTGGCCAGATACACATAGGATTTCACTATTTTTTTTTTTTTGAGAAGGAGTTTTACTCTGTCCTCAGGCTGGAGTGCAGTGACATGATCTCAGCTAACTGCAACCTCTGACTGCTAGGTTCAAGTGATTTTCCTGCCTCAACCTCCCCAGTAGCTTGGAGTACAGGCATGCACCACCATGCCCAGCTAATTTTTGTATTTGTAGGAGAGACGGGGTTTCACCATGTTGACCAAGATGGTCTCAATCTCTTGACTTTGCAATCTACCTGCCTCAGCCTCCCAAAGTGCTGGGATTGTAAGTGTGAACCACTGCGCCCAGCCAATTTCATATTTTTAATGTTGCAAAAGATAGGTGTGTGATTTTAGATTATCTTTGGTTAATCAGTAAATATGACATTTGGTGGCGCGTGCCTGTAATCCCAGCTACTCAGGAGGCTGAGGCAGGATAATTGCCTGAACCCAGGAGGCGGAGGTTGCAGTGAGCCAAGATCGCGCCATTGCACTCCAGCCTGGGTAACAAGGGTGAAACTCCGTCTCAAAAAATAATAATAATAATAATAAAATAAATTATACATATCAATTTAACTAGAGCAGTGTCAATCAACACAACACAAACATTATAGGTTTTATACCTTTTACAACTTGGGGTCAGTATTACATATTTCTTGTCCTTTGCCTTGAAACTAAAGCACATGTACACACCTTTATTAAAAAATAAAGGCAATGGTAAAAATGTTTAAAAAATTTAGCAAACAAATTATTCATAATTTGTTTAATTTTAGTAAAAAAGAAAAAATGGTCAATGTTTGAAAAAATTTGTGATTAACTTTAATGATATTAACAAGTAAAAATTAATTTTTATTGACCCCAACCAAATCTTAGAAATAGAAGAAAGTGCATTCTTAGGGCCTTTGGGCTACACATAAGGATATCCGCCAGTTAGATGTATTGAACAGTTCCAGGGGCTGCTCTGCCTCAGTGAGCAGAGCTATCATAGGAAACCAGCAGAGAGTAGCACACTTTCTATGGGGCTGGGAAAACAAAGGGTAGAGCTTTAAACACACACACACAACAAGTACTCAGAGAAGAAAAGGGACAAAAAAAGAGCAATCAGTTTCTGTGTAAAAGTGCTATTTTTAAAGGTGAGCTTCTGTAGCTATTTGCAGATCCAATTTGCCAAATTACAGCATTTGAAAATTACCATGATCTGGTATCATAGCAAGGCACTGATGTGTGCAGGCACTGGTGTGTGTTCTGATGCCTCTGCCTTTGTCTATTTTTCTTCAAGTGACTGCCTGATAATCCACACTCTTTATTTCCTCATAGATCTCTCAAGGTCTAAAGAAACAAAATCCTTGGAGGTGTCATTGAGAGACATACGATATGCAAGAGTGAATTTCTAACATAGAAGAGCTTAGCACAGGCATCTTTTCCACTAGGGTGAAAAAAAGAGCATCCCTTCTTTTGTGGTCCACCTGGCAGAGCTGGATCCGTGGTTTAGATCTGACAGCATGATCACAGCAAGGAGGGGTCTGGCCATTGGAAGGAGCATTTCCTAATTAATGCTTCAGTGCCAGGCATCTTCTTAGATGCAGCATTGTAACAGGATGTGTTTTTGGCAGTAATTTTTCCCAGAACAAAAACATGAGGAATAGGATGCATCTGTCTGTCCATCAGCTCTCTGGGTGACACACTAAAAGGCAGTGAGACCGGAAACTCTGTATTAGGCATCCATCTGACATCAAAAAAAAAAAAATAAAAAAGCAAACCAAATGCTTCCATAGCCTAAAGTCACATTACTTTCCACTGTTCTTCCAACAAAACTCAAAACTAAACTTTCTATGTAAGGTTCTGTACTTGCAAATACTCTGTTAACAAAGTCTCCATGATAGTTTCTTTAATTATTACAAAGACTTCTCAGCTGTTCCCAAGAATATTGACAAGGACTCAAGAAGTAGTAGAGTCTCTTCTTCCTAACTTTGTTCATGTCAGAGAGAAAAGAGTTGATTTTTGGAGAAGGATCATTGCCTGAGTCAATTTTAAAACAGAAAACACTGGGGTTATGTTTAAACCAAGAAGCAACACCAGACTAAATGGAGAAAGTATAGTCAGTCATATAAAATCCACATGTATACTGAAACTTGCCTCTTTTCTGCTTTATATTTCTCTCTACAAAAATTCAAACTATTCTTCAGCAACCTACAGGCTTAGTCTATTCCAAAGTTTATGAGTTAATGTTGACACTAGGCACTGAGAATGTAAAGAGTCCTCATTTAAAGTCCTCTAGCCTTGTGTTACCATTGTTCTTTCTTTCTTTTTTTTTTTTTTTGAGACGGAGTTTCACTCTTGTTACCCAGGCTGGAGTGCAATGGCGCGATCTCGGCTCACCGCAACCTCCGCCTCCTGGGTTCAGGCAATTCTCCTGCCTCAGCCTCCTAAGTAGCTGGGATTACAGGCACGCGCCACCGTGCCCAGCTAATTTTTTGTATTTTTAGTAGAGACGGGGTTTCACCATGTTGACCAGGATGGTCTCGATATCTTGACCTTGTGATCCACCTGCCTCGGCCTCCCAAAGTGCTGGGATTACAGGCTTGAGCCACCGCGCCCGGCCTGTTACCATTGTTCTTATTTGTCCCCTTGTGTTCCAGCTGAGAAAACTTTCCCAGTTACAGTCACATAGCATCTGCACAGCTCCCTGCATGTGAATCCACACTATAACCCATCTACCATTAAATGCTATTTATTCAGCCATGTCATAAGCTACGATGTGTATAAAACCATTGATATGACCGCTTGAGGCCTACAAAGTCAATGACAAAGCTGGGGTCACACCAAAAGAAAAACCTATAAACATTTGGTAAGCTTGATTTGACAAACCTAGTTAAGAAATTTAATGGAACTGGGATTATTGTAGCCAGGGAAAATAGAGATGACAATTATGTTTAAAGTATAGAAAATCTTGTTCACAATATGATGACCAAACTGCTTTTTCATTTTAACCACAGGTACAATGAGAATTAAGCTACATATAGCAATTAATACAATTGTTTCCATTAAGATAATGGAAAATGTGCAAGCCTAGGTATCAGGATTTACACTCTCATGCACATGCACAGGAACCTCTCCAACTAAGGAAGGTGAGTTATTGGGTTAGTCATTGAATGTACCCCAACTAAGTTATTGGGTGAGTCAGTGAATATCACCTTTAGTCTCATTTATATCCATATCAGCAAAACAAAAGATTCACACACATAATCTTCAATCCTGATTTATTGGAATCTGCATATAATCATACACACATCCCTCATGTGGCTATGGTTTGAATATTTGGTCTCCTCCAAATCTTTGCTGGAATTTGATCTTCAGTGTTGCAGGTGAGGCTGAGTGGGAGGTTTTTGGGTCATGGAGGTGGATCCCTTATGAATGGCTTGGTGCCCCCACAAGGTAATGAATGAGTTCTTGCTCTATTAGTTCAAAAAATAGCTCTTTGTTTAAAAGACAGTGGCACCCCTTTCCTCTCTCTCTTGCTCCCTGTGTCGCCAGGTAAGACGCCTCCTCCTCCGCCATGATTGGAAGCTTCCCGAGCTCCTCACCAGAGGCAGGTTCTGGTGCCTTGTTTCTTGTACAGCCTGCAGAAATACAACCCAAATAAACCTTTAAAAAAAAAATGAGTTACCCAGTCTTAGGTATTTCTTTATAGCAAATCTAACAGACTAAGATACCTACCCCAGAAAACCCAATTAAAATGAAATATTTTCAGCTGATTCAGAGTTAGCATGTTGTATTTTATGGACTGATACACTGTTAGAAACACGTAAAATAAAAAAATCAAGGTAAATCTGGTCATGTTACATAATATATTAAAGCTAGCTGCTATAGCAGGCAAACTCTAAACAGGTGAGAAAGTTGATTTTTCATTCAGGTAAAAATTGCAGGTGGTATGTCGAGTGAGAGTGGGGCTAGGGACAAAAGAGGAAGCTTCTCCTTCATGTAGTCATTCAGGGAACACTGTCTCATGGGGTCTCTGCTCTTTTCAACATGTGGCTTCCATGGTTGCCGTGGGCATCAACATCTAGGCAACATTTGGAGGGAAGAGGGTAAGCAGAACATCAAATGCTGTTATTGTCATTAGGCAATTGGGGGAATTATCACTGCTAACTGCCAAAGTAATTTGGACAAACAAACAGGGAGAATCTCACTATTTTTTTCTATTTAAATAATATGATTTACAGGGAAAATATATACCTTTAGATGCACTCAAGGATTTCCGCTTAGAAAGAAATCTGGTGGAGAAGACTTTTATACAATGAATACTCACCTCTTATTTTGTGATCGTGTTTATCACTTTACAAATGAAGGATTGTCATTGGAGACTTTACAATGGTTATTGCCATCTCTCAGTGACAGAAGATGCAATGTATGTACCCTGCCACCAGGTGGTGGTTCCTCTACTATGTGCTTTGAGAATCAAATCAAAACTAGAAATGATTTCTCATTTAATTCACTGAAATGTAACTTTCTGTGCTGCTTATATTTCACTATTTCAATAATCAGATTTAGCCTGGTAGTCAAAGATCTCTATTCTCAGTCCTCAGTTTGTACAGAAAAGCAAATCTATAAATCTAGTGTGATCACTATTTCTCACTTTTTATTCTCATTATACTTTTGTGTCTTTTTTTTTTAATCAAATGCTGTCATAGAGCACCTACTACATAGTAGGGCCAAATTAATGCATATTTTAAGGCTTCACTCATTTTATTCCTTTTATCTAAAATGCTTTCGCACTTTGTTCATAAAGTCCTTCAATAAAAAAGTCTTTCAATAAAAATTCAAATTGGATGCCATTTCTCCCATCATTGTCCAAGTAAGAAAAAGGTAATATCCCTTCTCTGACCCATACCCAGGTTTAAGTGCGATGTTTTTTTGTTTTTTGTTTTTTTTTTTTTCTGTGGGTTTTTTTGTTTTGTTTTGAGCAACAGTAGCTCTTATACACTGTGTCCAATTGTAGCTCTCAAATGTTATTCCCCTATCATGATGTCCCATAGTTCTTAGCACAGTTTTTGGACACTCAATGACTATTAGCTGAATAGATACATTTCAATATCACATTTTAGAAACTTTTTTTTTTTTTTTTTGAGATGGAGTTTCACTCTTGTTACCCAGGCTGGAGTGCAATGGCACGATCTTGGCTCACCGCCACCTCTGCCTCCTGGGTTCAGGCAATTCTCCTGCCTCAGCCTCCCAAGTAGTTGGGATTACGGGCACACACCACCATGCCCAGCTAATTTTTTACATTTTTAGTAGAGACGGGGTTTCACCATGTTGACCAGGATGGTCTCGATCTCTTGACCTCGTGATCCACCCGCCTCGGCCTTCCAAAGTGCTGGGATTACAGGCATGAGTCACCGCGCCAGGCAGAAACATTTTAAAAAGGAAATTCCTACAACATAACTTACATTTTTATTGATCCTTAACTTTTCCTTTCTCATTTTATCCTGAGTTCTAATTTGAGTCAAATTCCCTACATTGTAGTTTAAAAGTTATTAAGGTGCCAAGTGTTCAAAATTTAAGTAAGCTGGTATCAATATTTCTTGAGGTATTAACACTTTGTCTTGGGGCAAATCTTAGTCCTCTTTCCAGGTTAATCAAAAGGCAGGTTTTCTTTTGTCTGACTTACTAACTGAATCAATTAAATAAACTTTTTTTTTTAACAAATCCTAGCTCCATCTTTGCCCATGAGTATCTCTTCTAAGTGTTTAAGGTTACTTTTATCATTTAACACAAGAACATTTAAGAAAAACATTACTCTTTTATTTATTACTAAAAGAAAACATGACAAACATTCACTTTGTTTTTCTTTCATTGGAATTAGTAGCTAGGTGACCTTGAACTATATGTCCAATAGATCTTCTTTCAGAAACACTCCAATAAATGGATTTTCTAATCTGTCCTAGTACAGAGTTCCCAAAGCAGTTTCCTGAAAGAGTTTATGCTCTCCCTAAAGAAAAGAACATTTTAAAATAAAACTATTTTAAAATAAAGTTTAGGGATGGAAATTTAAAGCAATTTCATGACAGTAACATTTATCTCTTTTGGCAGTTCTGATATTTATGTATTGGGTTTTCTCAAAGCTAGGTCACCTTTCTCTGCAACCATTTGGTCTGTTTTAAAAAGTCATTTCCTAAGACCAAAGGCCATCCTATTCTATTTAGAGTCGAGCTTCACACTGTCAGAACTTAAAATTCCCCAGACTATCATGGCAGAGCTGCTTTAGGTCAAACCACAGCCAAATACAGCCATCTAGGCTCTACCCTCAAAAGGGTCTCAGTCTCCACAAGGGTTAACAGCAACAGTTATGACATAATCCATAGCTGTTCCATTCAAGAGCTGTGGCTACACACCCCTATGTCTAGGTCCCAGATCATTTTTGTTAGGTCCATGAATACTCAGTTGGGCAAATATTTATTCAACAATTAATATGTGCCACATATCATATTAGCTTCAAAGACACAAAGTTAAATAAGACATGATTCTGACATTGAGAAGTTTACTGCAAATTGGTCATTGTTTTACTGGACATCTTGCCCTCATTTCTGTGTTTTTCTAGGTCTTTGATCTTTAGCCCAATGTCATTTAAATAATTGACTTTCCAGACATCCTGCATTTTAGAGGGTTCCAGTGCTCCCTGTTGGTATGATCTGTGACCAAACATTTGTCTTATAGTCTTAATCCACTGAGAACTGGCATCCACCCAGCTGAAGAAATAAAAATTATTAATAAATATTAGATAAGAATATCTGAGTTCATAATAAGGCTTACAGATTTTTCCAAAATAAAAAGGACCATCAGAAATCATCTAAGTCAGTGCTTCTCATGGACTTTATTGTGCATAAGTATCACATGGGGCTATTGTTGACATGCAGATTCTGAATCAGTAGACCTGGTATAGGGCCTCAGATTCTGCATTTCTAACCATTTTCTCCTGATACCATGACAACGCTTATACCAACAAGGTCCTCGGCCTTTTTCCCACTTCTAAATGAGGGTAATGCCATGAGAGATAAGCAAAATCCAGTCAATATGGTCCTAGACTCAGAAAACATTATTATATAAATTTAGTCATCTAGTATAAGATTTGTTTGTTTGTTTGTTTTCAAGGCAGCAGAAGCATTTGTGGAGGTGCACTGGATGAACTGAGTTCTTCTTAACTTCTCAGAACATAAAATTGAAGGAGGTTAAAATAGTATGGCAGTTTGTCAGAAAATTAAAAATAGAATTTGATGATTCTGATTCAGCAATTCAAGTTCTTGGTACATACCCAAAATAGATAAAAGCAGGGACTTGAAGAAATATTTATAAGTCTATGTTCATTCACAGTAGCCAAAAGGTGGAAGCAACCCAAGTGTCTAACAACAGATAAATAAAGAAAATGTAGTATGTGTGTACAATGCAATATTTGCCTTTAAAAAGGGAGGAAATTCTGACTCATACTAAAACATGAATGAAACTTAAAGACATTATGTTAAATGAAATAAGCTCACCACAAAAAAAAAATACTCTATGATTTCATTTATCTAAAGTATCTAGAATGATCAAACTCATGGGGATAGAAAGTAGAGTTGTGGTTGCCAGAGCTGCAGGGAGAAGGGAATGAGGATTTATTGTTTAATTGGTACAGAATTTCAATTTTGCAAGATGAACAGTGTTCTGTGGATGAATGGTGGTGAAGGTAGCACAACAATGTGAATTTAATATTTATTTAATGATACTGAACCATGCTTAAAAAAAGAGCTGAGATGGTAAAGTTTATGTCTTGTGTATTTTACCACAATTAAACCTTTTAAAAATTAAAGAAGGCTTATACAAGGGTGTGAATTATCCAGTGAGATAATAGTAGGGTATCTTTGAAACCAGATTTGTTTCATGGAGGTTCAAGTTCAAACCATCAGTGGAGTAAGTTATAGACCTTTCTGTTAATTCAGACAGAAAAAATTCACTGATGGCACGACTTGTATCCAGGATTATAAACTATATTGCCAATCTCTTCGTACCACATAAAGGTCCTATTGTTGTACAAACTACAAACAAGAACCCAACACATCTGCCAGAACTGTAACAAAAATTATCCTGTACATCTGCAATCCTAAATTTTATGTCCTGGCCAAAATTCTCTGGTACTGTTTCCTGGGATTGGTAGCCACAACTTTCTTGAAAAATTGTTCATCCAATGGCTAAGTGTCTTTCTTAATTAAGTAGATTTATTAAATAAATCAAAGCCATGTTAATAATTTTGTGCATAGTTTAATTTGTAGATTTAGTATTTAAACTGTTTATAAAGTAAGATAAGTGTCTTTACAATTGAGCCTTGTAATTTAATAGTAAATGTAGATGCTTAATTAGGTATGCAAAATATGTAATTAAATTTTTCACCTTTCTGATTTCAAGTTGAAATATATAAGATCATTTATTTATGTTTGTAAAAATTCTTGAAATTATTGCAAGAACTAAACATGGTTCAGTGTAATTTTAAATTTTAATTGTATGACATATCAGAGTTCAGTACTTGGGAAGGATGTACTTGCTGGGTCAAATATCTGAAGTATTTATCAGTGAACGTTAAATATATTTAATTCATAAATGTAGTTTTAGAAGTTTTAGAAAATTACACCAATAAACTTTAAATATAGACTGATTATCAAATAATTATTAAATATAATTATTCAGTTCTATGTTGATCAATCATATCCCCCTTGGAATTGATTGCTAAAATTCAAAATCTCTGGAAATCAAAAGCTCAAGAAGAACAAGATTTGGGGTTTAATACTTAAATAAATTCAGTACTAATTTAAAAGCTAAAGAAACATCTAACTCATTTCTATGCACAAAAATTGCTTTAAAATCACTAAAACCCTTCCATTGGCATTCCTAAATAATCTTAGATAGACAATCAACCTTTTTCACACGATCAGAAAAGTAAATTACAAAAACTTGTTTGATGAAGTTGTGTAACTATAAGCATTTCATTGTTCCACATGTGGTGGTTGTGAAGCCAGGACAAATCAAAAGGCTTGAGGCAATACAGGGACCCCAAATAGCCTATCTCATCATATGCTGGGCCACAGAAAGAAATTCTAAGAAATTAATTGTCAACACCAAGCTGAGTATAGACAACCACGTGTGCAGCATGAAAAGGTTGACAGTTAGAAATCGATTACATAAATCATAGTTGAGATGCGGATAAAATGTCAGTGCTTGAGCTGGCAGTGAAATAGAAGCAAGACAGATAATCCAGAACCCTAAAAGCAGACAAGAAGCTCCTTAAAAGCAAAGAAAATAGTGTTCTTGTTCAGTGCCATATTTACAGGTTTTCAGGGTGGAACCATTTCTTGTACATCTTTTAAAACTCCAGTGCCTAACATGGTTCCAAAAATAAAGCAACTACTCAAATATCAGTTCAGTGAATGAATAAGATAAAGAAGCTTAAAAAAAAGGTAGGCAAAAACTAATAATTAGAAAAAGTAAACAAAATAAGTGTACAAAGACTTTAACAACAAAAAGGCTGAGGCATAGTGAAGATGGCGCTATAGGAGCAACTCAGGATTGCAGCTCTCAGTGAAAGTGCAGAGGGTGAGTGGATGCTGCATTTCCAGAAGGATCTTTATTGCCCACAGACCAGGAAATTCCCAGGTGTAGAAGCTCCACTGGATGCCAGCACAGCTGTTTCAGCTGGCACGGCTGTTTCGGCCAGCACCGCAGCACAGCAGCACTCCATACCAAATACACTGGTCTGGTTGCCCTGTTAAACCAGCAATTTGAGATTTGGGAAGGCAGAAGGCAGTTTAGCACATTCATCTGATTAAACAAGACTTAAATAGGAAGCCAAGCCAGGAGATTCCCGGGCAGCGAAATTTGAGCTGGCACAGTGGGGTGCTGCAAGAGAAATCACACAGATCCCAGTGCCCTTTGAGCAGGCGACTGAAACACCTGGGAGAGAGTCAACCATTCAACTTAAAAAAAAAAAAAGGGCTCTGAGGCAGGGAGCCAGGTGATCAGGCTCAGCAGGTCCCATCCCCACAAAAACAAACAAAACAGCAATTGAAAATGCTCGGGGCTGAGAGTTTCATGGCAAGAAGAGCTGAACCCAGGATGGTGCAGCTTGGTGGGGGAGGGGCATCTGCCATTACCAAGGCATTTCACCCCTACAGAGGTACTCTCCCATTGCTGACGCAGCCTGCTGTTGCCGAGGCAACCCGCCATAACAGAGAGACTCCACCAATACAGAGGCGGGCCCACCATCACCATGGCAGTTTTAACCACACCCATATAAACAGGACTACAGGGAATTACACTCTGCAGCAGGGCGGAGCCCACAGCAACAAGGCAGAGCCTCAGCAAGCAGGTATTGACTAGACTGCCTCCTTGCTGGGCAGGACAGTGCAATGGATACTCATAAATAAAGCCATAACTCCTCGAGACAGAGCATCTGAGGAAAAAAATGAGTTCTGCTGCAGCAGACTTAAATGTACCTGCCTAAAGCCCTGAATGAACAACGGAGCTCATAGCTCAGCACTTGAGCTCCTATAAAGTACAAACCGTCTCCTCAAGCAGCTCCCTGACCCCCATATATCCAAAGAGTCACCTCACAAAGGACTGTTCAGACTGACATTTGGTGGGCATCATTCTGGGACAAAGATAGCAGAAAAAGAAACTGGTAGCATCCCTCACTGTTCCACAGCTGCTGCAAGTGTACCCCAGGCAAGCAGGGCCTGGAGTGGACCTCAGCAGTCGTACAGCAGAGCGGCTAGATGGTTAGAAGGAAAACTAAGAAACAGAAATATTTCATCATCAACAATCTGGGCGTCCACTCAGAGACCCAATCGAAAAGTCAACAACTACTCAGATGACAGGTGGATAAATCCACAAAGATGGGAAGAAATCAGTGCAAAAAAGAGGAAAATACCTGAAACTGGAACACCTTGCCTCCTACAAGGGAACACAATCCCTCACCAGCAAGGGAACAAAGCTGGATGGAGAATGAGTGTGATGAAATGACAGAATCAGACTTCAGAAGGTGGGTAATGAGAAACTTCCGTGAGCTAGAAGAACACGTTCTAACTCAATGCAAGGAAACTAAGAACCTTGAAAAAAGATTTGAAAAAAGATTAGAGGAAATGATAACAAGAATGGACAACTTATAGAGGAATATGAGTGAATTGATGGAGCTAAAAAACACAACATGGCAACTTCGTGAAGCATGCACAAGTCTCAACAGCTGAATTGACCAAGCAGAAGAAAGGATATCAGAGGTCGAAGATCAACTCAATTAACAAAATGAGAAGCCAAGATTAGAGAAAAAAGAACAAAAAAGAATGAACAAAGTCTCCAAGAAATGTGGCACTATGTGAAGAGACCCAATCTACGTTTGATAGGTGTACCTGAATGTGACGAAGAGAATGAAGCCAAGCTGGAAAATACTCTTCAGGACATTATCCAGGAAAATTTCCCCAACCTAACAAGGCAGGCCAATATTCAAGTCCAGGAAATACAGAGAACATCGCAAAGATATTTCTCAAGAAGAGCAACCCCAAGGCACATAATCGTCAGATTCACCAGGGTTGGAATGAAGGAGAAAATGCTAAGGGCAGTCAGAGAGAAAGGTCACGTCACCCACAAAAGGAAGCCCATCAGACTCACAGCAGATCTCTTGGCAGAAACACTACAAGCCAGAAGAGAGTGGGGGCCAATATTCAACATCCTTAAAAAAAAGAACTTTCAACCCAGAATTTCATATCCAGCCAAACAGAGATTCATAAGTGAAGGAAAAATATAATCCTTTGCGAACAAGCAAGTACTCAGAGATTTTGTCACCACTAGGCCCGCTTTACAAGAGCTCCTGAAAGAGGCACTACACATAGAAAAAAACAACCAGTACCAGCCATTCCAAAAACATACCAAATGCTAAAGAGCATCAACAAAATGAAGAATCTGCATCAACTAACAGGCAAAACAGCCAGCTAGCATCAAAACGGCAGTGTCAAATTCATGCATAACAATATTAACCCTAAATGTAAATGGGCTAAATGCACCAATCAAAAGACACAGACTGGCAAATTGGATAAAAAGCCAAAACCCATTGGTGTACTGTATCCAGTAAACCCATCTCACATGCAGATATAAACAAAGGTTCAAAATAAAGAAATGGAGGAAGATTTACCAAGCAAATGGAGAGCAAAACAAAGCAGGAGTTGGAATTCGCATCTCCGATAAAATGGACTTTAAAGCAACAAAGATCAAAAGTGACAAAGAAGAACATTACATAATGGTAAAAGGATAAATACAACAAGAGGAGCTAACAATCCTAAATATATATGAACCCAATACAGGAGCACCCAGATATATAAGGCAAGTTCTTAATGACTTACAAAGAGACTTAGACTCCCACACAATAATAGTGAAAGACTTTAACACTCCACTGTCAATATTATACAGATCAACCAGACAGAAAATAAACAAGGATATCCAGGACTTGAACTCAGACCTGGAACAAGCATACCTGATAGACATTTACAGAACTCTTCACCCCAAATCCACAGAATATACATTCTTCTCAGCAGCACATCACACCTACTCTAAAATTGACCACATAATTGGAGGTAAATCACTCCTCAGCAAATGCAAAACAACTGAAATCATAACAAACAGTCTCTCAGACCATAGTGCAATCAAGTAAGAACTCAGAATTCAGAAACCAACCCAGAACTGTACAGCTCCATGGAATCTGAACAACTGGTTCTTGAATGTTGACTGGATAAACAATGAAATAAGGGCAGAAATAAAGAAGTTCTTCAAAACCAATGAGACTGGAGACACAACATACCAGAATCTCTGGGACACATTTAAAGAAGTCTCTAGAGGAAAATATATAGCAATAAGTGCCCACATGAGAAGAGTGGAGAGATCCAAAATTGACACCCTATCATCAAAATTGAAAGAGCTGGAGGAGCGAGATTAAAAAAAACTCAAAACCTAGCAGAAGACAAGAAATAACTAAGATCAGAGCAGAACTGAAGGAGATAGAGACACGAACAACCCTTCAAAAAATCAACAAATCCAAGAGCTGGTTTTTTGAAAAGATCAACAAAATAGACAGACCACTAGCCAGACTGATAAAAAAGAAAAGAGAGAATAACCAAATAGATGAAATAAAAAACGATAAAGGGGAAATCACCACAGATTCCACAGAAATTCAAACCATCATCAGAGAATATTACAAACAACTCTATGCACATAAACTAGTAAACCTGGAAGAAATGGATAAATTCCTGGACACCTGTGTCCACCCAAGCCTAAACCAGGAGGAAGCCAAAACTATGAATAGACCAATAACAAGGTCTAAAGTTGAGGCAGCAATTAAGAGCCTACCACACAAAGAAAGCCCAGGTCCAAATGGATTCACAGCCGAATTCTACCAGACACACAAAGAGGAACTGTTACCATTCCTTCTGAAACTATTTCAAATAATTCAAAAAGAGGGAATCCTTCCCAATTTGTTTTATGAGACCAACATCATGCGGATACCAAAACCCCACAGAGACTTGACAAGAAAAGAAAACTTCAGGCCAATATCCATGATGAACATAGATGCAAAAATCTGCAATGAAATACTGGCAAGCCGATTGCAACAGCACATCAAAAACCTTATCCACCATGATCAAGTAGAATTCATCCCGGGGATGCAAGGCTGGTCCAACATACTCAAGTCTATAAATGTAATTCACCACATAAACAGAACCAAAACCAAAATCCACATGATTATCTCAATTGATGTAGAGAAGGCCTTTGACAAAATGCAACAGCACTTTATGCTAAAAACCCTCAATAAACTCGGTATTGATAGAATGTATCTCAAAATAATAAAAGCTATTTATGAAAAACCAACAGCCAATATCATACTGAATGGGCAAAAACTGGAAGCATTCCCTTTGAAATCTGGCACTAGACAAGAATGCCCTCTCTCACCACTCCTACTCAATATAGTACTGGAAGTTCTAGCCAGAGCAATCACGCAAGAAAAAGACAGAAAGGGTATTCAAATAGGAAAGTTGGAAGTCAAATTATCTCTATTTGCAGACGACATGATTGTATATCTAGAAGACCCCATTGCCTCAGCCCAAAAACTCCTGAAACTTATAAGCAACTTGAGCAAAGTCTCAGGATACAAAACCAATATGCAACAATCACAAGCATTCCTATACACCAATAACAGAATGAAAGAGAGCCAAATCAAGTACGAACTGTCATTCACAATTGCTACAAAGAGAATAAAATACCTAGGAATACAACTAACAAGGAACGTAAAGGACCTCTTCAAGGAGAACTACAAACCACTGCTCAACGAAATCAGAGAGGACACAAACAGATGGAGAAACATTCCATGTTCATGGTTAGGAGAATCAATATTGTGAAAATGGCTATACTGCCCAAAGTAATTTACAGACTCAATGCTATCACAGAACTGGAAAAAACCACCTTGAACTTCATATGGAACCAAAAGACAGCCCGCATAGACAAGTCAATTCTAAGCAAAAAGAACAGAGCAGGAGGCATCACACTACGGGACTTCAAACTCTACTACAAGGCTACAGTAATCAAAAGAGCATGGTACTGGTACCAAAACAGAGATATAGACTAATGGAACCCAACAGAGGCAACACAACATATCTACAACCATACAATCTTTGATAAACCTGACAAAAACAAGCAATGGGGAAAGAATTCCCTGATTAATAAATGGTGTTGGGAAAACTGGCTAGCCATATGCAGAAAGCAGAAACTGGACCCCTTCCTGACACCTTACACTAAAATTAACTCCAGATGGATTAAAGACTTAAACATAAGACCTGGCACCATAAAAATCCTAGAAGAAACTCTAGGCAAAACCATTCAGAACACAGGAGTAGGCAAGGACTTCATGACCAAAACACCAAAAGCATTGGCAACAAAAGCCAATGGGACCTAATTAAACTCAACAGCTTCTGCACAGCTAAAGAAACAGTCATTAGAGTGAATCAGCAACCAACAGAATCAAAAAAAATTTTTACATTTTACCCATCTGACAAAGGGCTGATATCCAGAATTTACAAAGAACTCAAACAGATTTACAATAAAAAAACAAATAAGCCCATTCAAAAATGGGCAAAGGATATGAACAGACACTTTACAAAAGAAGACATACATGAGGCCAACAAACATGAAAAAATGCTCATCATCACTGGTCATTAGAGAAATGCAAATCAAAACTACATTGAGATACCATCTCACGCCAGTTAGAATGGCGATCATTAAAAAATCTGGAGACAACAGATGTTGGAGAGGATGTGGAGAAATAGGAACACTTTTACACTGCTGGTGGGAGTGTAAATTAGTTCAACCATTGTGGAAGACAGTGTGGCGATTTCTCAAGGACCTAGAAATAGAAATTCCATTTGACCCAGCCATCCCATTACTGGGTATATATCCAAAGGACTATAAATCGTTCTACTATAAGGACACATGCAAGCGAATGTTCATTGCAGCACTGTTTACAACAGCAAAGACCTGGAACCAACCCAAATGCCCATCGATGATAGACTGGACAGGGAAAATGTGGCACATATACACAATGGAATAGTATGCAGCAATCAAAAACAATGAGTTTGTGTCCTTTGTAGGGACGTGGATGAATCTGGAGAACATCATTCTCAGTAAACTGACACAAGAACAGAAAATGAAATACCGCATATTCTCACTCATAGGTGGGTGATGAACACTGAGAACAGATGGACACAGGGAGGGGAGCACTACACCCTGGGGTCTATTGGGGGGAATAGGGGAGGGACAGCAGAGGGAGAGTTGGGGAGGGATAGCAGGGGGAGAAATGCCAGATGTGGGTGAAGGGGAGGAAGACAGCAAATCACACTGTAATGTGTGTACCTATGCAACTATCTTGCATGTCCTGCATATGTACCCCCAAACTTAAAATGTAATAAAAAGGAAAAAAAAAACGGCAACAACAAAAAGGAAACAACATTCTGCCCATTGATCTGCCACTTAATGTGGTCAGGATAAATTTAACAAGTAATTGAAAATAACAGGATAATTAGAGGGTTGTTGCATAGAAGTTGCTTCTGGTAAACAGATAATATTTCTAAACCAAAAGTAAGTGTTCACTGAGTATCGCTACAGACCTTCACGTTTCTGAAATAGTAGAGATTACTATTCCCTTAAAGTGGCATTTCTAGAAATGTGTTCTGTATACTGTATAGCCCTACCATAGATGGGATGGCAATAGGTGTAACTTGAGAACTGCTTCTCAAGTAATTCCTAAGCCTAAGGTATTAAACCTTAGTTAACTCCCTCTTCGAAACCCTCTGGAAGAGACTATGTCCAAGCTCTAGAAAACTAAACAAAACAAAAATAGGTATGAATAGATGGTACTGCCTGTCAACAGCAACAACAACAACAAAAGCAAGATGGGGGGTTCTCTTACAAAATCCACTGTGAATTTTAAAGGATAAAATGCAGTTGTTTTGCAAACTTTTTTACTCTTTTTTTCCCCCATAGTTCCTTGAGAAAATAATGCTTCAGGAAATCTTAGACTCTTGAAACCAAGCCCAATTCAAATCTGAAAAACAATTAGCAAAGATTTTTCATAGGACCTAGTTGAAATGTGGCTTTGTAGGATGTTTTAATGTTTTTGTTTCTTTGGTTTGCTTATTTTTATGTTTATTTGATTTCATTGTCGGCAGAATTCCCCTTTCCAAGTATAACTATAATAACTTACCATACAACTTCACAGAGAATATACCACCAATTTTCAAGGTGATATACTACAATAATAGACAAAATTTGCCTGCTACTTTCACAGTTTTCAAAGGCATCTTCTTCCTTTGAGTCTCTCTAGCATCCTTGTGAGACATGTCCACCAACAAAAGAAAAATCAGGATGTGACTTCTTATACATGAGTCACTTCTCAGCTAGTTTCTTGCATCAGAGGCTAGACTATGTGATTTATGTTTAAGTTGTGTTCACCTGTTAGCAGCTGTACAAATGTTTATTTTCTTGATTTATCAAGTATCCTATAATGCAACCATGATGACAAAATTGAAATGTGACTTGAAAAATTAAATTTTTATCATTTAACAAATTAACAGGCAGAACCAGTGGGATGGTGATCAACCTAGCAGCTTTAGTTCAAATTTTCTTCAAATGAGTTTGTTTCTCATCTAGAATATGCAATGTAATATTTATCTCACTTATATGTACTTTGCTTTCTAAACCAGTTCTCTCAACCTTTAGCCATCAAACAATCAATCAATCAATTAAAGCAATTCCTCTCATTGGTCTAACTTTTAAACGTTGAGTCAGCCAACTGGTTCAGCAAAAATGGATCCCAACACCATTTAAATATATTCTCAATAATTTGTCTTTCTGAAGTCTCGGTGAAACTTTCAAAACAGCTGGTCATTTTTCTCAGGTTGTCAGGTCAGAACCAAGAAGCATCCTAAGTTCTTGATTCACCAGATGACTAAATCTAAGCCACTCACTAAACATCTCTTTGTATAATGGATATTACAGGAAATATTTTCATTCCTGAAGTCCTCAATCCAGTTGAATGTTCCATCCGTTGAGCACCTAAAGGACACTAAAGAAATGCTAGATGCTGATCTAGGTTTCTCAGCATCTGAAATTATTTTCTACAGCTTATAAATATGAAACTGCCAATGTTTACAGAGTAGGAATCTTGTTTTATTCATCTATTTTCCAAGTGCTTAGTACAGTGTCTGGCCCAAAATATGGGTTCAAAAAAGGCTGATTATTCTTATTAACTCTTCTGCCTGACAGAAATAAGTAAGTTTCCATTAGTGTTTGACCCAATCCCAGCATGAAGCTGAGGCACTGGAAAATCTGTCTCCATGATACATAAAATTATTTTTTCCAAAATATTCAGAGTATCAAATTAGCTAACAACATATGGGCCAGAGATAAGAGAGTACCCATTAGGGTTTTGGTGTTTTGGTTTTATAAAAACCTTGAGAAATTTTGATTTGAAGCTGATATTTTCACAAAAGTTCTTTGAATTTGTCAGAACATTTCAATCACTGCTTTTCAAGGGAAATTTTAGTAATATTTTTCCAACTGAATGGGAAGCTGTGTTATGCAAACAACAAAGATTCTTTTCTTTTGAAAGTTATTCATGTTCTCCTTCCAGGATTGTCAGGGGAATTGATTTTTTTAAAAAAAGCTTAACCAAGCAGGCAATCAGAGTTATATTTTACTAGAGACAACCTAAACTCTGAAATTCGCAAGTTTTATGTTTTCTTCTAAGCTTGGGGCCTATGTTTTTCTGATGAATTCTTAAGTTAGCCAAATAAGTTTGCATGACCTGTAGCCAAGTTTCTTTTCTTTTAATGGATATCTCTATTTATTTTTAATAATTTTCCTTTTTTTTCTTTATTCTCATGTGAGTAAAGAGTCTGAATTTTATCTGTTTCTCAAGAATAGAAATTATTAGCATGAAGCTACAGTCACTATTTTTTTCAGAAATCATTTTTTCATTGCATTTTCTTTTGTACATTAAGGTAAGTTGCTCATAGTTGTATATGTTATTGTCGATATTTTAAATTCAAGAAAAGTGACATGGTGTCACACAGCTGCAATTCAAACCTAGGACTTTTAAACTCCAAAGCCTAATTGAGTTCTGCTTTCTAGTGGTAGAATAGTTAGTAGAATAGTTTCTGCACCCAGAATAGTTACTGCAGATGCAGGTTTTCAGACACTACTTTTGGGAATTGTGACTCAGTAGATCTTCCCTGGGCTCAGAAATCTGAATTTTTAAAAAGCATTCTGGATGACTCTAAAGCAAGTCATTCACATTTCAATTGACTGGATCACATTTTAGCTAAGATTTAACTACACCTGTTTTCTGTTTTCTGCCTCATAACAACAGTTTGAACTCCACTACCAATCACTGTATGAACCAAAGTAACTCATTCTCCCATTTGAATCCTGGTTTTCTTAGCTGTTAAATTGAAATAATTATAATTTTTTTTACCTCAAAGGAGTAATGTAAATATCAGATAACATAATAGGTACTGCAATGCTTCTAACAGTAGAATGTGTTATTTTAAAACAGTATTAAAGCATATATTTTCATAACAAAAGATGTAAAGCACAAATCATATTTAGATACTTTAATGTAGGATTATCCAATCACAGTATGGTAAAAACAAATGCTCAGTCTACATTAATAACTTCTTCAATCTACTAAGCTCTCATCAATAGTCACTATGCAGTATAGAATATCCTTTATTAACTGACCCACTCACTACATCTGAGCCTATGCACACACATCCACACATTCCAGTAAGGTCAGTATCATCAGTATCTCCCAACTCAGATACATGCATGTGCACCAACTAACACACACAGTTGCAACTGCTAAGTTAGTGGCAGATTTTTCACTGACTCCATTCTACATTTCACTAAAAGATAAAATATAACATCTCTTTTCAAGACAATGAAGATTGGTTAACACGAAGTACCTATGATTGTCACTGACACTTCTACCAACCACATGGACATTGCAGAATCAAGGTGTTTTTTTCCTCAGGTATATGAACTTCCATTACCCACCCCCAGTGGGAGAAAAACTCTGAAACAATTGGTGTGACAAAAGAGACTGACACCAACAGTCACAGCTTGATTTCATGGTATACCACATGGGATTTTTCTAAAAATGAAGAAACTTTAGCATTTTCTTGTTATTTGGGGCTACAATGCCATAAGCCTTCCACCTATCCTGTGTCGACTTTAAAAAGAGCAGACCGGCTGGAAAACAAGAGGTAATTTGCATGTGAAAAATAAACAAACAGAAGTCTGCAGTATGCCATCTCAAAAAACAGAATTGATGTCTTTGTTTAGAAAAAGTGGAGCAACAAAGTTTAAGAGAGGAAATAGCAGGCTAGTAATGGATCATCTTTCCCTTTCTGCTCTCCCAACATATATTTTAAATAAACCTGACCTGACCTCCCTACATCAACAATAGCCTTCTCTCAGTCCTCACTGATGCAAGGCTTTTCCTCACCCTAGTACACCAATGTACACAGCGTTAGTTTTTCTAAATAATGACATCACCATCTCCCACTGCACTTCAGTCATTAAATCATCTTATATTCTACAGTATCAAGAATATATCTCTCTGTCGGCTATGTGTGGTGGTTCATGCCTGTAATCCCAGCACTTTAGGAGGCCAAGGCAGGTGAATCACCTGACATCAGGAGTTCAAGACCAGCCTGGCCAACATGAGGAAACCCTGTCTCTACTAAAAATTCAAAAAATTTGCTGGACGTGTTTGTGGGTGCCTGTAATCCCAGCTACTTGGGAGACTGCAGCAGGAGAATCTCTTGAACTCAGCAGTTGCAGTGAGCCAAAATAGCACCACTCCAGCCTGGGCAACAAGAATGAAACTCCATCTCAAGGAGGAGGAAGAAGAAGGAGAAGGAGGAGGGGAGGAAGAAATAATCCCTCTGTCTCATATTCATTGCCTTTCACACGGTTTTCTTCTCAAATTTCCATTAATTTCTTGATTTACAGTTTACCCACCCCACTACCTCTGGGCCTATGCACACACACATGCACGCATTCTATTAGGGTCAATATCATTAGTATCTCCCAATTCAGATATACACATTTCTGCCTCCATATTTTCACTAATATTCAAATCTATCAAAAATTATTGAGTGAGACACAGGACTTAAGTGACTATGAAACACTTGGGAAGGAAAGATTCCAAAATGTTTCAAAAAGCTGGTTTATAATAGGGGTGACAAGACACTTATTTATTCATAGATAGATATAGATAGATAGATAGATAGATAGATAGATAGATAGATAGATATTCATGCCTACATACACACACACAAACACAAATACATGTACATATGCATAGTATATATTTTGCAGACAGAACTGCTTATACAGTCACCAAAATCAATTTTCTATTTATCCTGAACACACATTTATTTTCCTGCAGGAAGGCTGGGAGACAAATGCATGTTTGAGTTCTGGCTAAGGGTTTGTGGACATATGTGATATATGTCACTTTTGGGCCTGGCTCATACAAAACTTACAAGCATCTGACTCTCTTATTTCCTCTCTCTTCTACCAACTATAGAAGATTCAAGAGGATTATAAAGCTCTGGTACAGTGCTGCCTAATAGAAATATTACACGTGAATTTCTAAATATTCTAATAGCCCAAAACAAAAAGGTAAAATTAATTTAAATAATGTATTTTACTTAATTCAAGAAATAAAAAACATTGTCATTTCCACAAGTAAACTGTATGAAAATCATTAAATCTAAATTTTAATTTTTTATACTGTCTTTAAAATGGGCATGTATTTCACACTTCCAGTAGATCTAATTTAGGAATAGCTACATTTCATATGCTCAGTAGCCATATGCAAGCTAGTGACTAATATGTTAGACAGCACAGCTCTAGGGGATAGTGGAACCCCGATCTGGAAGGTGCCCGTGTCTCTGAAATATTTTGTGGAAGTCCATCCCCCAAACACTCCAACTATTCTATGAGCAAAACTTATATTTCTATTTTGTAAATCTGCCGAGATTTTTTAAGTTGATTAATTCAACAGCTTATCCTAATTCTCTCTTATTATATAAAAATGTATGAATGATAGTGCACTTTGAGATACTTCTACCACAAAATCAATGGTACAGACACGGAATACTGCCGTAGTAGAGGACACAAGATCTCTTTGGGCTGAGTAGCCCTGGGTGACTTCACACAGAAAAATAAAATTTGAAATAAGAAAAACTAAAATAGCAGGGCACAATGACTCACATCTGTAATGCCAGCCCTTTGGGAGGCCAAGGCAGGCAGATCACATGAGCTCAGGAGTTCAAAATGAGCCTGGCAAATATGACAAAACTAGTCTCTACAAAAACATACACAAATTAGCTGGGTATGGTCATGCATACCTGTAGTACCAGCTACACAAGTGACTGAGACAGGAGGATCACTTGAGCATGGGAGGCAGATGTTGCAGTGAGCTGTGATTGCCCCATTGCACTGCAGCCTGGAGGACAAGACCCTGTTCCAAAAAAGGAAAACTAAAATAAACAAAGTGGATCATGGAATATATTCCAGGAATGAGTCAAGGAAAAGCACAGGAAGGGAACATCACACACCAGGGCCTGTCAGGGGGTGCGGGCCTAGGAAAGGG